>NC_090938.1:813767972-814382047 GCF_040938575.1 Ambystoma mexicanum | reverse complement strand
AGTCCCGTCTCCCCTGCTTCTCTGCTCTCATTCTCCCCCCCCGCTCCCCATCAGTGCCACCCCAGGACCACCATCTTGCCCTGCATACTCATCTCAATACATTTGCCCATATAATGCCAGCCTTGTTTCACTGCAGTCCCGTCTCCCCTGCTCCTCTGCTCTAGGCATTCTCCCCCCGCTCCCATCAGTGCCACCCCAGGACCACCCATCTTGCCCTGCATCTCATCTCAATACATTTTGCCCATATAATGCCAGCTTTGTTTCACTGCAGTCCCGTCTCCCCTGCTCCTCTGCTCTAGGCATTCTCCCCCGCTCCCATCAGTGCCACCCCAGGGACACCCATCTTGCCCTGCATCTCATCTCAATACATTTCCCCCATATAATGCCAGCCTTGTTTTCACTGCAGTCCGTCTCCCCTGCTCCTCTGCTCTAGGCATTCTCCCCCCCGCTCCCATCAGTGCCACCCCAGGACCACCCATCTTGCCCTGCATCTCATCTCAATACATTCCCCCATATAATGCCAGCCTTGTCTCACTGCAGTCCCGTCTCCCCTGCTCCTCTGCTCTAGGCATTCTCCCCCCCGCTCCCATCAGTGCCGCCCCAGGACCACCCATCTTGCCCTGCATCTCATCTCAATACATTCCCCCATATAATGCCAGCCTTGTCTCACTGCAGTCCCGTCTCCCCTGCTCCTCTGCTCTAGGCATTCTCCCCCCGCTCCCATCAGTGCCACCCCAGGGGCACCCATCTTGCACTGCATCTCCACCTCAATACATTCCCCCATATAATGCCAGCCTTGTTTCACTGCAGTCCCGTCTCCCCTGCTCCTCTGCTCAAGGCATTCTCCCCCCGCTCCCATCAGTGCCACCCCAGGGGCACCCATCTTGCCTTGCATCTCATCTCAATACATTCCCCCATATAATGCCAGCCTTGTTTCACTGCAGTCCCGTCTCCCCTGCTCCTCTGCTCTAGGCATTCTCCCCCCCGCTCCCATCAGTGCCACCCCCAGGACCACCCATCTTGCCCTGCATCTCATCTCAATACATTTGCCCATATAATGCCAGCCTTGTTTCACTGCAGTCCCGTCTCCCTGCTCCTCTGCTCTAGGCATTCTCCCCCCCGCTCCCATCAGTGCCACCCCAGGGGCACCCATCTTGCCCTGCATCTCATCTCAATACATTTCCCCCATATAATGCCAGCCTTGTTTCACTGCAGTCCCGTCTCCCCTGCTCCTCCGCTCTAGGCATTCTCCCCCGCTCCCATCAGTGCCACCCCAGGGGCACCCATCTTGCACTGCATCTCACCTCAATACATTCCCCCATATAATGCCAGCCTTGTTTCACTGCAGTCCCGTCTCCCCTGCTCCTCTGCTCTAGGCATTCTCCCCCCCGCTCCCATCAGTGCCACCCCAGGGGCACCCATCTTGCCCTGCATCTCATCTCAATACATTCCCCCAAATAATGCCAGCCTTGTTTCACTGCAGTCCCGTCTCCCTGTTCCTCTGCTCTAGGCATTCTCCCCCCCGCTCCCATCAGTGCCACCACAGGGGCACCCATCTGCCCTGCATCTCATCTCAATACATTCCCCCATATAATGCCAGCCTTGTTTCACTGCAGTCCCGTCTCCCCTGTCTGCTCTAGGCATTCTCCCCCCCGCTCCCATCAGTGCCACCCCAGGGGCACCCATCTTGCACTGCATCTCATCTCAATACATTCCCCATATAATGCCAGCCTTGTTTCACTGCAGTCCCGTCTCCCCTGCTCCTCTGCTCTAGGCATTCTCCCCCCGCTCCCATCAGTGCCACCCCAGGGGCACCCATCTTGCCACTGCATCTCACCTCAATACATTCCCCCATATAATGCCAGCCTTGTTTCACTGCAGTCCTGTCTCCCCTGCTCCTCTGCTCTAGGCATTCTCCCCCCGCTCCCATCAGTGCCACCCCAGGGGCACCCATCTTGCCCTGCATCTCATCTCAATACATTCCCCCATATAATGCCAGCCTTGTTTCACTGCAGTCCCGTCCCCCTGCTCCTCTGCTCTAGGCATTCTCCCCCCCGCTCCCATCAGTGCCACCCCAGGGGCACCCATCTTGCCCTGCATCTCATCTCAATACATTCCCCCATATAATGCCAGCCTTGTTTCACTGCAGTCCCGTCTCCCCTGCTCCTCTGCTCTAGGCATTCTCCCCCCCGCTCCCATCAGTGCCACCCCAGGGGCACCCATCTTGCCCTGCATCTCATCTCAATACATTCCCCCATATAATGCCAGCCTTGTTTCACTGAAGTCCCGTCTCCCCTGCTCCTCTGCTCTAGGCATTCTCCCCCCCGCTCCCATCAGTGCCACCCCAGGGGCACCCATCTTGCCCTGCATCTCATCTCAATACATTCCCCCATATAATGCCAGCCTTGTTTCACTGCAGTCCCGTCTCCCCTGCTCCTCTGCTCTAGGCATTCTCCCCCCCGCTCCCATCAGTGCCACCCCAGGGGCCCCCATCTTGCCCTGCATCTCATCTCAATACATTCCCCCATATAATGCCAGCCTTTTTTTCACTGCAGTCCCGTCTCCCCTGCTCCTCTGCTCTAGGCATTCTCCCCCCGCTCCCATCACTGCCACCCCAGGGGCACCCATCTTGCCCTGCATCTCACCTCAATACATTTGCCCATATAATGCCAGCCTTGTTTCACTGCAGTCCCGTCTCCCCTGCTCCTCCGCTCTAGGCATTCTCCCCCCGCTCCCATCAGTGCCACCCCAGGGGCACCCATCTTGCCCTGCATCTCATCTCAATACATTCCCCCATATAATGCCAGCCTTGTTTCACTGCAGTCCCGTCTCCCCTGCTCCTCTGCTCTAGGCATTCTCCCCCCCGCTCCCATCAGTGCCACCCCAGGGGCACCCATCTTGCACTGCATCTCATCTCAATACATTCCCCCATATAATGCCAGCCTTGTTTCACTGCAGTCCCGTCTCCCCTGCTCCTCTGCTCTAGGCATTCTCCCCCCGCTCCCATCAGTGCCACCCCAGGACCACCCATCTTGCCCTGCATCTCATCTCAATACATTGCCCATATAATGCCAGCTTTGTTTCACTGCAGTCCCGTCTCCCCTGCTCCTCTGCTCTAGGCATTCTAACCCCGCTCCCATCAGTGCCACCCCAGGGGCACCCATCTTTCCCTGCATCTCATCTCAATACATTCCCCCATATAATGCCAGCCTTGTTTCACTGCAGTCCCATCTCCCCTGCTCCTCTGCTCTAGGCATTCTCCCCCCCCGCTCCCATCAGTGCCACCCCAGGGGCATCCATCTTGCCCTGCATCTCATCTCAATACATTCCCCCATATAATGCCAGCCCTTGTTTCACTGCAGTCCCGTCTCCCCTGCTCCTCTGCTCTAGGCATTCTCCCCCCGCTCCCCATCAGTGCCACCCCAGGGGCACCCATCTTGCCCTGCATCCCATCTCAATACATTCCCCCATATAATGCCAGCCTTGTTTCACTGCAGTCCCGTCTCCCCTGCTTCTCTGCTCTAGGCATTCTCCCCCCGCTCCCCATCAGTGCCACCCCAGGACCACCCATCTTGCCCTGCATCTCATCTCAATACATTTGCCCATATAATGCCAGCCTTGTTTCACTGCAGTCCCGTCTCCCCTGCTCCTCTGCTCTAGGCATTCTCCCCCCGCTCCCATCAGTGCCACCCCAGGACCACCCATCTTGCCCTGCATCTCATCTCAATACATTAGCCCATATAATGCCAGCTTTGTTTCACTGCAGTCCCGTCTCCCCTGCTCCTCTGCTCTAGGCATTCTCCCCCCGCTCCCATCAGTGCCACCCCAGGGACACCCATCTTGCCCTGCATCTCATCTCAATACATTCCCCCATATAATGCCAGCCTTGTTTCACTGCAGTCCCGTCTCCCCTGCTCCTCTGCTCTAGGCATTCTCCCCCCGCTCCCATCAGAGCCACCCCAGGGGCACCCATCTTGCCCTGCACCTCATCTCAATACATTCCCCCACATAATGCCAGCCTTGTTTCACTGCAGTCCCGTCTCCCCTGCTCCTCTGCTCTAGGCATTCTCCCCCCGCTCCCATCAGTGCCACCCCAGGGGCACCCATCTTGCCCTGCATCCTCATCTCAATACATTCCCCCATATAATGCCAGCCTTGTTTCACTGCAGTCCCGTCTCCCCTGCTCCTCCGCTCTAGGCATTCTCCCCCCCGCTCCCATCAGTGCCACCCCAGGGGCACCCATCTTGCCCTGCATCTCATCTCAATACATTTCCCCCATATAATGCCAGCCTTGTTTCACTGCAGTCCCGTCTCCCCTGCTCCTCCGCTCTAGGCATTCTCCCCCCGCTCCCATCAGTGCCACCCCAGGGGCACCCATCTTGCCCTGCATCTCATCTCAATACATTCCCCCATATAATGCCAGCCTTGTTTCACTGCAGTCCCGTCTCCCCTGCTCCTCTGCTCTAGGCATTCTCCCCCCGCTCCCATCAGTGCCACCCCAGGGGCACCCATCTTGCCCTGCACCTCATCTCAATACATTCCCCCATATAATGCCAGCCTTGTTTCACTGCAGTCCCGTCTCCCCAGCTCCTCTGCTCTAGGCATTCTCCCCCCGCTCCCATCAGTGCCACCCCAGGACCACCCATCTTGCCCTGCATCTCATCTCAATACATTCCCCCATATAATGCCAGCCTTGTCTCACTGCAGTCCCGTCTCCCCTGCTCCTCTGCTCTAGGCATTCTCCCCCCCGCTCCCATCAGTGCCACCCCAGGGGCACCCATCTTGCCCTGCATCTCATCTCAATACATTTGCCCATATAATGCCAGCCTTGTTTCACTGCAGTCCCGTCTCCCCTGCTCCTCTGCTCTAGGCATTCTCCCCCCGCTCCCATCAGTGCCACCCCAGGGGCACCCATCTTGCCCTGCATCTCATCTCAATACATTTGCCCATATAATGCCAGCCTTGTTTCACTGCAGTCCCGTCTCCCCTGCTCCTCTGCTCTAGGCATTCTCCCCCCGCTCCCATCAGTGCCACCCCAGGGGCACCCATCTTGCCCTGCATCTCATCTCAATACATTCCCCCATATAATGCCAGCCTTGTTTCACTGCAGTCCCGTCTCCCCTTGCTCCTCCTAGGCATTCTCCCCCCGCTCCCATCAGTGCCACCCCAGGACCACCCATCTTGCCCTGCATCTCACCTCAATACATTCCCCCATATAATGCCAGCCTTGTTTCACTGCAGTCCCGTCTCCCCTGCTCCTCTGCTCTAGGCATTCTCCCCCCGCTCCCATCAGTGCCACCCCAGGGGCACCCAATTTGCCCTGCATCTCATCTCAATACATTCCCCCATATAATGCCAGCCTTGTTTCACTGCAGTCCCGTCTCCCCTGCTCCTCTGCTCTAGGCATTCTCCCCCCCGCTCCCATCAGTGCCACCCCAGGACCACCCATCTTGCCCTGCATATCATCTCAATACATTTGCCCATATAATGCCAGCCTTGTTTCACTGCAGTCCCGTCTCCCCTGCTCCTCTGCTCTAGGCATTCTCCCCCCCGCTCCCATCAGTGCCACCCCAGGGGCACCCATCTTGCCCTGCATCTCATCTCAATACATTCCCCCATATAATGCCAGCCTTGTTTCACTGCAGTCCCGTCTCCCCTGCTCCTCCGCTCTAGGCATTCTCCCCCCGCTCCCATCAGTGCCACCCCAGGGGCACCCATCTTGCACTGCATCTCACCTCAATACATTCCCCCATATAATGCCAGCCTTGTTTCACTGCAGTCCCGTCTCCCCTGCTCCTCTGCTCTAGGCATTCTCCCCCCCGCTCCCATCAGTGCCACCCCAGGGGCACCCATCTTGCCCTGCATCTCATCTCAATACATTCCCCCATATAATGCCAGCCTTGTTTCACTGCAGTCCCGTCTCCCCTGCTCCTCTGCTCTAGGCATTCTCCCCCCCGCCCCCATCAGTGCCACCCCAGGGGCACCCATCTTGCCCTGCATCTCATCTCAATACATTCCCCCATATAATGCCAGCCTTGTTTCACTGCAGTCCCGTCTCCCCTGCTCCTCTGCTCTAGGCATTCTCCCCCCGCTCCCATCAGTGCCACCCCAGGGGCACCCATCTTGCCCTGCATCTCATCTCAATACATTCCCCCATATAATGCCAGCCTTGTTTCACTGCAGTCCCGTCTCCCCTGCTCCTCTGCTCTAGGCATTCTCCCCCCCGCTCCCATCAGTGCCAACCCAGGGGCACCCATCTTGCCCTGCATCTCATCTCACTACATTCCCCCATATAATGCCAGCCTTGTTTCACTGCAGTCCCGTCTCCCCTGCTCCTCTGCTCTAGGCATTCTCCCCCCCGCTCCCATCAGTGCCACCCCAGGGGCACCCATCTTGCCCTGCATCTCATCTCAATACATTCCCCCATATAATGCCAGTCTTGTTTCACTGCAGTCCCGTCTCCCCTGCTCCTCTGCTCTAGGCATTCTCCCCCCCGCTCCCATCAGTGCCACCCCAGGGGCACCCATCTTGCCCTGCATCTCATCTCAATACATTCCCCCATATAATGCCAGCCTTTTTTCACTGCAGTCCCGTCTCCCCTGCTCCTCTGCTCTAGGCATTCTCCCCCCCGCTCCCATCACTGCCACCCCAGGGGCACCCATCTTGCCCTGCATCTCACCTCAATACATTTGCCCATATAATGCCAGCCTTGTTTCACTGCAGTCCCGTCTCCCCTGCTCCTCCGCTCTAGGCATTCTCCCCCCCCGCTCCCATCAGTGCCACCCCAGGGGCACCCATCTTGCCCTGCATCTCATCTCAATACATTCCCCCATATAATGCCAGCCTTGTTTCACTGCAGTCCCGTCTCCCCTGCTCCTCTGCTCTAGGCATTCTCCCCCCCGCTCCCATCAGTGCCACCCCAGGGGCACCCATCTTGCCCTGCATCTCATCTCAATACATTCCCCCATATAATGCCAGCCTTGTTTCACTGCAGTCCCGTCTCCCCTGCTCCTCCGCTCTAGGCATTCTCCCCCCCGCTCCCATCAGTGCCACCCCAGGGGCACCCATCTTGCACTGCATCTCATCTCAATACATTCCCCCATATAATGCCAGCCTTGTTTCACTGCAGTCCCGTCTCCCCTGCTCCTCTGCTCTAGGCATTCTCCCCCCCGCTCCCATCAGTGCCACCCCAGGACAACCCATCTTGCCCTGCATCTCATCTCAATACATTTGCCCATATAATGCCAGCTTTGTTTCACTGCAGTCCCGTCTCCCCTGCTCCTCTGCTCTAGGCATTCTCCCCCCGCTCCCATCAGTGCCACCCCAGGGGCACCCATCTTGCCCTGCATCTCATCTCAATACATTCCCCCATATAATGCCAGCCTTGTTTCACTGCAGTCCCGTCTCCCCTGCTCCTCTGCTCTAGGCATTCTCCCCCCCGCTCCCATCAGTGCCACCCCAGGGGCACCCATCTTGCCCTGCATCTCATCTCAATACATTCCCCCATATAATGCCAGCCTTGTTTCACTGCAGTCCCGTCTCCCCTGCTCCTCTGCTCTAGGCATTCTCCCCCCGCTCCCATCAGTGCCACCCCAGGGGCACCCATCTTGCCCTGCATCCCATCTCAATACATTCCCCCATATAATGCCAGCCTTGTTTCACTGCAGTCCCGTCTCCCCTGCTCCTCCGCTCTAGGCATTCTCCCCCCGCTCCCATCAGTGCCACCCCAGGGGCACCCATCTTGCCCTGCATCTCATCTCAATACATTCCCCCATATAATGCCAGCCTTGTTTCACTGCAGTCCCGTCTCCCCTGCTCCTCTGCTCTAGGCATTCTCCCCCCCGCTCCCATCAGTGCCACCCCAGGGGCACCCATCTTGCCCTGCATCTCATCTCAATACATTTGCCCATATAATGCCAGCCTTGTTTCACTGCAGTCCCGTCTCCCCTGCTCCTCTGCTCTAGGCATTCTCCCCCCCGCTCCCATCAGTGCCACCCCAGGGGCACCCATCTTGCCCTGCATCTCATCTCAATACATTTGCCCATATAATGCCAGCCTTGTTTCACTGCAGTCCCGTCTCCCCTGCTCCTCTGCTCTAGGCATTCTCCCCCCCCGCTCCCATCAGTGCCACCCCAGGGGCACCCATCTTGCCCTGCATCTCATCTCAATACATTCCCCCATATAACGCCAGCCTTGTTTCACTGCAGTCCCGTCTCCCCTGCTCCTCTGCTCTAGGCATTCTCCCCCCCCGCTCCCATCAGTGCCACCCCAGGACCACCCATCTTGCCCTGCATCTCATCTCAATACATTCCCCCATATAATGCCAGCCTTGTCTCACTGCAGTCCCGTCTCCCCTGCTCCTCTGCTCTAGGCATTCTCCCCCCCCGCTCCCATCAGTGCCACCCCAGGGGCACCCATCTTGCCCTGCATCTCATCTCAATACATTCCCCCATATAATGCCAGCCTTGTTTCACTGCAGTCCCGTCTCCCCTGCTCCTCTGCTCTAGGCATTCTCCCCCCCGCTCCCATCAGTGCCACCCCAGGGGCACCCATCTTGCACTGCATCTCACCTCAATACATTCCCCCATATAATGCCAGCCTTGTTTCACTGCAGTCCCGTCTCCCCTGCTCCTCTGCTCTAGGCATTCTCCCCCCCGCTCCCATCAGTGCCACCCCAGGGGCACCCATCTTGCCTTGCATCTCATCTCAATACATTCCCCCATATAATGCCAGCCTTGTTTCACTGCAGTCCCGTCTCCCCTGCTCCTCTGCTCTAGGCATTCTCCCCCCCGCTCCCATCAGTGCCACCCCAGGACCACCCATCTTGCCCTGCATCTCATCTCAATACATTTGCCCATATAATGCCAGCCTTGTTTCACTGCAGTCCCGTCTCCCCTGCTCCTCTGCTCTAGGCATTCTCCCCCCCGCTCCCATCAGTGCCACCCCAGGGGCACCCATCTTGCCCTGCATCTCATCTCAATACATTCCCCCATATAATGCCAGCCTTGTTTCACTGCAGTCCCGTCTCCCCTGCTCCTCCGCTCTAGGCATTCTCCCCCCGCTCCCATCAGTGCCACCCCAGGGGCACCCATCTTGCACTGCATCTCACTTCAATACATTCCCCCATATAATGCCAGCCTTGTTTCACTGCAGTCCCGTCTCCCCTGCTCCTCTGATCTAGGCATTCTCCCCCCCGCTCCCATCAGTGCCACCCCAGGGGCACCCATCTTGCCCTGCATCTCATCTCAATACATTCCCCCATATAATGCCAGCCTTGTTTCACTGCAGTCCCGTCTCCCCTGTTCCTCTGCTCTAGGCATTCTCCCCCCCGCTCCCATCAGTGCCACCACAGGGGCACCCATCTTGCCCTGCATCTCATCTCAATACATTCCCCCATATAATGCCAGCCTTGTTTCACTGCAGTCCCGTCTCCCTTGCTCTAGGCATTCTCCCCCCCCGCTCCCATCAGTGCCACCCCAGGGGCACCCATCTTGCACTGCATCTCATCTCAATACATTCCCCCATATAATGCCAGCCTTGTTTCACTGCAGTCCTGTCTCCCCTGCTCCTCTGCTCTAGGCATTCTCCCCCCCGCTCCCATCAGTGCCACCCCAGGGGCACCCATCTTGCACTGCATCTCACCTCAATACATTCCCCCATATAATGCCAGCCTTGTTTCACTGCAGTCCTGTCTCCCCTGCTCCTCTGCTCTAGGCATTCTCCCCCCCGCTCCCATCAGTGCCACCCCAGGGGCACCCATCTTGCCCTGCATCTCATCTCAATACATTCCCCCATATAATGCCAGCCTTGTTTCACTGCAGTCCCGTCTCCCCTGCTCCTCTGCTCTAGGCATTCTCCCCCCCGCTCCCATCAGTGCCACCCCAGGGGCACCCATCTTGCACTGCATCTCATCTCAATACATTCCCCCATATAATGCCAGCCTTGTTTCACTGCAGTCCCGTCTCCCCTGCTCCTCTGCTCTAGGCATTCTCCCCCCCGCTCCCATCAGTGCCAACCCAGGGGCACCCATCTTGCCCTGCATCTCATCTCAATACATTCCCCCATATAATGCCAGCCTTGTTTCACTGCAGTCCCGTCTCCCCTGCTCCTCTGCTCTAGGCATTCTCCCCCCCGCTCCCATCAGTGCCACCCCAGGGGAACCCATCTTGCCCTGCATCTCATCTCAATACATTCCCCCATATAATGCCAGCCTTGTTTCACTGCAGTCCCGTCTCCCCTGCTCCTCTGCTCTAGGCATTCTCCCCCCCGCTCCCATCAGTGCCACCCCAGGGGCACCCATCTTGCCCTGCATCTCATCTCAATACATTCCCCCATATAATGCCAGCCTTTTTTCACTGCAGTCCCGTCCCCCCTGCTCCTCTGCTCTAGGCATTCTCCCCCCCGCTCCCATCACTGACACCCCAGGGGCACCCATCTTGCCCTGCATCTCACCTCAATACATTTGCCCATATAATGCCAGCCTTGTTTCACTGCAGTCCCGTCTCCCCTGCTCCTCCGCTCTAGGCATTCTCCCCCCCGCTCCCATCAGTGCCACCCCAGGGGCACCCATCTTGCCCTGCATCTCATCTCAATACATTCCCCCATATAATGCCAGCCTTGTTTCACTGCAGTCCCGTCTCCCCTGCTCCTCTGCTCTAGGCATTCTCCCCCCCGCTCCCATCAGTGCCACCCCAGGGGCACCCATCTTGCCCTGCATCTCATCTCAATACATTCCCCCATATAATGCCAGCCTTGTTTCACTGCAGTCCCGTCTCCCATGCTCCTCCGCTCTAGGCATTCTCCCCCCCGCTCCCATCAGTGCCACCCCAGGGGCACCCATCTTGCACTGCATCTCATCTCAATACATTCCCCCATATAATGCCAGCCTTGTTTCACTGCAGTCCCGTCTCCCCTGCTCCTCTGCTCTAGGCATTCTCCCCCCCGCTCCCATCAGTGCCACCCCAGGGGCACCCATCTTGCACTGCATCTCACCTCAATACATTCCCCCATATAATGCCAGCCTTGTTTCACTGCAGTCCCGTCTCCCCTGCTCCTCTGCTCTAGGCATTCTCCCCCCCGCTCCCATCAGTGCCAACCCAGGGGCACCCATCTTGCCCTGCATCTCATCTCACTACATTCCCCCATATAATGCCAGCCTTGTTTCACTGCAGTCCCGTCTCCCCTGCTCCTCTGCTCTAGGCATTCTCCCCCCCGCTCCCATCAGTGCCACCCCAGGGGCACCCATCTTGCCCTGCATCTCATCTCAATACATTCCCCCATATAATGCCAGCCTTGTTTCACTGCAGTCCCGTCTCCCCTGCTCCTCTGCTCTAGGCATTCTCCCCCCCGCTCCCATCAGTGCCACCCCAGGGGCACCCATCTTGCCCTGCATCTCATCTCAATACATTCCCCCATATAATGCCAGCCTTTTTTCACTGCAGTCCCGTCTCCCCTGCTCCTCTGCTCTAGGCATTCTCCCCCCCGCTCCCATCACTGCCACCCCAGGGGCACCCATCTTGCCCTGCATCTCACCTCAATACATTTGCCCATATAATGCCAGCCTTGTTTCACTGCAGTCCCGTCTCCCCTGCTCCTCCGCTCTAGGCATTCTCCCCCCCGCTCCCATCAGTGCCACCCCAGGGGCACCCATCTTGCCCTGCATCTCATCTCAATACATTCCCCCATATAATGCCAGCCTTGTTTCACTGCAGTCCCGTCTCCCCTGCTCCTCTGCTCTAGGCATTCTCCCCCCCGCTCCCATCAGTGCCACCCCAGGGGCACCCATCTTGCCCTGCATCTCATCTCAATACATTCCCCCATATAATGCCAGCCTTGTTTCACTGCAGTCCCGTCTCCCCTGCTCCTCCGCTCTAGGCATTCTCCCCCCGCTCCCATCAGTGCCACCCCAGGGGCACCCATCTTGCACTGCATCTCATCTCAATACATTCCCCCATATAATGCCAGCCTTGTTTCACTGCAGTCCCGTCTCCCCTGCTCCTCTGCTCTAGGCATTCTCCCCCCCGCTCCCATCAGTGCCACCCCAGGACAACCCATCTTGCCCTGCATCTCATCTCAATACATTTGCCCATATAATGCCTGCTTTGTTTCACTGCAGTCCCGTCTCCCCTGCTCCTCTGCTCTAGGCATTCTCCCCCCGCTCCCATCAGTGCCACCCCAGGGGCACCCATCTTGCCCTGCATCTCATCTCAATACATTCCCCCATATAATGCCAGCCTTGTTTCACTGCAGTCCCGTCTCCCCTGCTCCTCTGCTCTAGGCATTCTCCCCCCCACTCCCATCAGTGCCACCCCAGGGCACCCATCTTGCCCTGCATCTCATCTCAATACATTCCCCCATATAATGCCAGCCTTGTTTCACTGCAGTCCCGTCTCCCCTGCTCCTCTGCTCTAGGCATTCTCCCCCCCGCTCCCATCAGTGCCACCCCAGGGGCACCCATCTTGCCCTGCATCCCATCTCAATACATTCCCCCATATAATGCCAGCCTTGTTTCACTGCAGTCCCGTCTCCCCTGCTCCTCCGCTCTAGGCATTCTCCCCCCGCTCCCATCAGTGCCACCCCAGGGGCACCCATCTTGCCCTGCATCTCATCTCAATACATTCCCCCATATAATGCCAGCCTTGTTTCACTGCAGTCCCGTCTCCCCTGCTCCTCTGCTCTAGGCATTCTCCCCCCCGCTCCCATCAGTGCCACCCCAGGGGCACCTATCTTGCCCTGCATCTCATCTCAATACATTTGCCCATATAATGCCAGCCTTGTTTCACTGCAGTCCCGTCTCCCCTGCTCCTCTGCTCTAGGCATTCTCCCCCCCGCTCCCATCAGTGCCACCCCAGGGGCACCCATCTTGCCCTGCATCTCATCTCAATACATTTGCCCATATAATGCCAGCCTTGTTTCACTGCAGTCCCGTCTCCCCTGCTCCTCTGCTCTAGGCATTCTCCCCCCCCGCTCCCATCAGTGCCACCCCAGGGGCACCCATCTTGCCCTGCATCTCATCTCAATACATTCCCCCATATAATGCCAGCCTTGTTTCACTGCAGTCCCGTCTCCCCTGCTCCTCTGCTCTAGGCATTCTCCCCCCCGCTCCCATCAGTGCCACCCCAGGACCACCCATCTTGCCCTGCATCTCATCTCAATACATTCCCCCATATAATGCCAGCCTTGTCTCACTGCAGTCCCGTCTCCCCTGCTCCTCTGCTCTAGGCATTCTCCCCCCCGCTCCCATCAGTGCCGCCCCAGGACCACCCATCTTGCCCTGCATCTCATCTCAATACATTCCCCCATATAATGCCAGCCTTGTCTCACTGCAGTCCCGTCTCCCCTGCTCCTCTGCTCTAGGCATTCTCCCCCCGCTCCCATCAGTGCCACCCCAGGGGCACCCATCTTGCACTGCATCTCACCTCAATACATTCCCCCATATAATGCCAGCCTTGTTTCACTGCAGTCCCGTCTCCCCTGCTCCTCTGCTCTAGGCATTCTCCCCCCGCTCCCATCAGTGCCACCCCAGGGGCACCCATCTTGCCTTGCATCTCATCTCAATACATTCCCCCATATAATGCCAGCCTTGTTTCACTGCAGTCCCGTCTCCCCTGCTCCTCTGCTCTAGGCATTCTCCCCCCCGCTCCCATCAGTGCCACCCCAGGACCACCCATCTTGCCCTGCATCTCATCTCAATACATTTGCCCATATAATGCCAGCCTTGTTTCACTGCAGTCCCGTCTCCCCTGCTCCTCTGCTCTAGGCATTCTCCCCCCCGCTCCCATCAGTGCCACCCCAGGGGCACCCATCTTGCCCTGCATCTCATCTCAATACATTCCCCCATATAATGCCAGCCTTGTTTCACTGCAGTCCCGTCTCCCCTGCTCCTCCGCTCTAGGCATTCTCCCCCCGCTCCCATCAGTGCCACCCCAGGGGCACCCATCTTGCCCTGCATCTCATCTCAATACATTCCCCCATATAATGCCAGCCTTGTCTCACTGCAGTCCCGTCTCCCCTGCTCCTCTGCTCTAGGCATTCTCCCCCCCGCTCCCATCAGTGCCGCCCCAGGGGCACCCATCTTGCCCTGCATCTCATCTCAATACATTCCCCCATATAATGCCAGCCTTGTCTCACTGCAGTCCCGTCTCCCCTGCTCCTCTGCTCTAGGCATTCTCCCCCCGCTCCCATCAGTGCCACCCCAGGGGCACCCATCTTGCACTGCATCTCACCTCAATACATTCCCCCATATAATGCCAGCCTTGTTTCACTGCAGTCCCGTCTCCCCTGCTCCTCCGCTCTAGGCATTCTCCCCCCCGCTCCCATCAGTGCCACCCCAGGGGCACCCATCTTGCCTTGCATCTCATCTCAATACATTCCCCCATATAATGCCAGCCTTGTTTCACTGCAGTCCCGTCTCCCCTGCTCCTCTGCTCTAGGCATTCTCCCCCCCGCTCCCATCAGTGCCACCCCAGGACCACCCATCTTGCCCTGCATCTCATCTCAATACATTCCCCCATATAATGCCAGCCTTGTTTCACTGCAGTCCCGTCTCCCCTGCTCCTCTGCTCTAGGCATTCTCCCCCCGCTCCCATCAGTGCCACCCCAGGGGCACGCATCTTGCCCTGCATCTCATCTCAATACATTCCCCCATATAATGCCAGCCTTGTTTCACTGCAGTCCCGTCTCCCCTGCTCCTCTGCTCTAGGCATTCTCCCCCCCGCTCCCATCAGTGCCACCCCAGGGGCCCCCATCTTGCCCTGCATCTCATCTCAATACATTCCCCCATATAATGCCAGCCTTTTTTCACTGCAGTCCCGTCTCCCCTGCTCCTCTGCTCTAGGCATTCTCCCCCCCGCTCCCATCACTGCCACCCCAGGGGCACCCATCTTGCCCTGCATCTCACCTCAATACATTTGCCCATATAATGCCAGCCTTGTTTCACTGCAGTCCCGTCTCCCCTGCTCCTCTGCTCTAGGCATTCTCCCCCCGCTCCCATCAGTGCCACCCCAGGGGCACCCATCTTTCCCTGCATCTCATCTCAATACATTCCCCCATATAATGCCAGCCTTGTTTCACTGCAGTCCCATCTCCCCTGCTCCTCTGCTCTAGGCATTCTCCCCCCCGCTCCCATCAGTGCCACCCCAGGGGCATCCATCTTGCCCTGCATCTCATCTCAATACATTCCCCCATATAATGCCAGCCTTGTTTCACTGCAGTCCCGTCTCCCCTGCTCCTCTGCTCTAGGCATTCTCCCCCCCGCTCCCATCAGTGCCACCCCAGGGGCACCCATCTTGCCCTGCATCCCATCTCAATACATTCCCCCATATAATGCCAGCCTTGTTTCACTGCAGTCCCGTCTCCCCTGCTTCTCTGCTCTAGGCATTCTCCCCCCCGCTCCCATCAGTGCCACCCCAGGACCACCCATCTTGCCCTGCATCTCATCTCAATACATTTGCCCATATAATGCCAGCCTTGTTTCACTGCAGTCCCGTCTCCCCTGCTCCTCTGCTCTAGGCATTCTCCCCCCGCTCCCATCAGTGCCACCCCAGGACCACCCATCTTGCCCTGCATCTCATCTCAATACATTTGCCCATATAATGCCAGCTTTGTTTCACTGCAGTCCCGTTTCCCCTGCTCCTCTGCTCTAGGCATTCTCCCCCCGCTCCCATCAGTGCCACCCCAGGGACACCCATCTTGCCCTGCATCTCATCTCAATACATTCCCCCATATAATGCCAGCCTTGTTTCACTGCAGTCCGTTTCCCCTGCTCCTCGGCTCTAGGCATTCTCCCCCCGCTCCCATCAGTGCCACCCCAGGGGCACCCATCTTGCCCTGCATCTCATCTCAATACATTCCCCCATATAATGCCAGCCTTGTTTCACTGCAGTCCCGTCTCCCCTGCTCCTCTGCTCTAGGCATTCTCCCCCCCGCTCCCATCAGTGCCACCCCAGGGGCACCCATCTTGCCCTGCATCCCATCTCAATACATTCCCCCATATAATGCCAGCCTTGTTTCACTGCAGTCCCGTCTCCCCTGCTCCTCCGCTCTAGGCATTCTCCCCCCGCTCCCATCAGTGCCACCCCAGGGGCACCCATCTTGCCCTGCATCTCATCTCAATACATTCCCCCATATAATGCCAGCCTTGTTTCACTGCAGTCCCGTCTCCCCTGCTCCTCTGCTCTAGGCATTCTCCCCCCGCTCCCATCAGAGCCACCCCAGGGGCACCCATCTTGCCCTGCACCTCATCTCAATACATTCCCCCACATAATGCCAGCCTTGTTTCACTGCAGTCCCGTCTCCCCAGCTCCTCTGCTCTAGGCATTCTCCCCCCGCTCCCATCAGTGCCACCCCAGGGGCACCCATCTTGCCCTGCACCTCATCTCAATACATTCCCCCATATAATGCCAGCCTTGTTTCACTGCAGTCCCGTCTCCCCTGCTCCTCCGCTCTAGGCATTCTCCCCCCGCTCCCATCAGTGCCACCCCAGGGGCACCCATCTTGCCCTGCATCTCATCTCAATACATTCCCCCATATAATGCCAGCCTTGTTTCACTGCAGTCCCGTCTCCCCTGCTCCTCTGCTCTAGGCATTCTCCCCCCGCTCCCATCAGAGCCACCCCAGGGGCACCCATCTTGCCCTGCACCTCATCTCAATACATTCCCCCATATAATGCCAGCCTTGTTTCACTGCAGTCCCGTCTCCCCTGCTCCTCTGCTCTAGGCATTCTCCCCCCGCTCCCATCAGTGCCACCCCAGGGGCACCCATCTTGCCCTGCACCTCATCTCAATACATTCCCCCATATAATGCCAGCCTTGTTTCACTGCAGTCCCGTCTCCCCAGCTCCTCTGCTCTAGGCATTCTCCCCCCGCTCCCATCAGTGCCACCCCAGGACCACCCATCTTGCCCTGCATCTCATCTCAATACATTCCCCCATATAATGCCAGCCTTGTCTCACTGCAGTCCCGTCTCCCCTGCTCCTCTGCTCTAGGCATTCTCCCCCCCGCTCCCATCAGTGCCACCCCAGGGGCACCCATCTTGCCCTGCATCTCATCTCAATACATTTGCCCATATAATGCCAGCCTTGTTTCACTGCAGTCCCGTCTCCCCTGCTCCTCTGCTCTAGGCATTCTCCCCCCCGCTCCCATCAGTGCCACCCCAGGGGCACCCATCTTGCCCTGCATCTCATCTCAATACATTTGCCCATATAATGCCAGCCTTGTTTCACTGCAGTCCCGTCTCCCCTGCTCCTCTGCTCTAGGCATTCTCCCCCCCGCTCCCATCAGTGCCACCCCAGGGGCACCCATCTTGCCCTGCATCTCATCTCAATACATTCCCCCATATAATGCCAGCCTTGTTTCACTGCAGTCCCGTCTCCCCTGCTCCAGGCATTCTCCCCCCCGCTCCCATCAGTGCCACCCCAGGACCACCCATCTTGCCCTGCATCTCACCTCAATACATTCCCCCATATAATGCCAGCCTTGTTTCACTGCAGTCCCGTCTCCCCTGCTCCTCTGCTCTAGGCATTCTCCCCCCCGCTCCCATCAGTGCCACCCCAGGGGCACCCAATTTGCCCTGCATCTCATCTCAATACATTCCCCCATATAATGCCAGCCTTGTTTCACTGCAGTCCCGTCTCCCCTGCTCCTCTGCTCTAGGCATTCTCCCCCCCGCTCCCATCAGTGCCACCCCAGGACCACCCATCTTGCCCTGCATCTCATCTCAATACATTTGCCCATATAATGCCAGCCTTGTTTCACTGCAGTCCCGTCTCCCCTGCTCCTCTGCTCTAGGCATTCTCCCCCCCGCTCCCATCAGTGCCACCCCAGGGGCACCCATCTTGCCCTGCATCTCATCTCAATACATTCCCCCATATAATGCCAGCCTTGTTTCACTGCAGTCCCGTCTCCCCTGCTCCTCCGCTCTAGGCATTCTCCCCCCGCTCCCATCAGTGCCACCCCAGGGGCACCCATCTTGCACTGCATCTCACCTCAATACATTCCCCCATATAATGCCAGCCTTGTTTCACTGCAGTCCCGTCTCCCCTGCTCCTCTGCTCTAGGCATTCTCCCCTCCGCTCCCATCAGTGCCACCCCAGGGGCACCCATCTTGCCCTGCATCTCATCTCAATACATTCCCCCATATAATGCCAGCCTTGTTTCACTGCAGTCCCGTCTCCCCTGCTCCTCTGCTCTAGGCATTCTCCCCCCGCCCCCATCAGTGCCACCCCAGGGGCACCCATCTTGCCCTGCATCTCATCTCAATACATTCCCCCATATAATGCCAGCCTTGTTTCACTGCAGTCCCGTCTCCCCTGCTCCTCTGCTCTAGGCATTCTCCCCCCCGCTCCCATCAGTGCCACCCCAGGGGCACCCATCTTGCCCTGCATCTCATCTCAATACATTCCCCCATATAATGCCAGCCTTGTTTCACTGCAGTCCCGTCTCCCCTGCTCCTCTGCTCTAGGCATTCTCCCCCCCGCTCCCATCAGTGCCAACCCAGGGGCACCCATCTTGCCCTGCATCTCATCTCACTACATTCCCCCATATAATGCCAGCCTTGTTTCACTGCAGTCCCGTCTCCCCTGCTCCTCTGCTCTAGGCATTCTCCCCCCCGCTCCCATCAGTGCCACCCCAGGGGCACCCATCTTGCCCTGCATCTCATCTCAATACATTCCCCCATATAATGCCAGTCTTGTTTCACTGCAGTCCCGTCTCCCCTGCTCCTCTGCTCTAGGCATTCTCCCCCCCGCTCCCATCAGTGCCACCCCAGGGGCACCCATCTTGCCCTGCATCTCATCTCAATACATTCCCCCATATAATGCCAGCCTTTTTTCACTGCAGTCCCGTCTCCCCTGCTCCTCTGCTCTAGGCATTCTCCCCCCCGCTCCCATCACTGCCACCCCAGGGGCACCCATCTTGCCCTGCATCTCACCTCAATACATTTGCCCATATAATGCCAGCCTTGTTTCACTGCAGTCCCGTCTCCCCTGCTCCTCCGCTCTAGGCATTCTCCCCCCCCGCTCCCATCAGTGCCACCCCAGGGGCACCCATCTTGCCCTGCATCTCATCTCAATACATTCCCCCATATAATGCCAGCCTTGTTTCACTGCAGTCCCGTCTCCCCTGCTCCTCTGCTCTAGGCATTCTCCCCCCCGCTCCCATCAGTGCCACCCCAGGGGCACCCATCTTGCCCTGCATCTCATCTCAATACATTCCCCCATATAATGCCAGCCTTGTTTCACTGCAGTCCCGTCTCCCCTGCTCCTCCGCTCTAGGCATTCTCCCCCCCGCTCCCATCAGTGCCACCCCAGGGGCACCCATCTTGCACTGCATCTCATCTCAATACATTCCCCCATATAATGCCAGCCTTGTTTCACTGCAGTCCCGTCTCCCCTGCTCCTCTGCTCTAGGCATTCTCCCCCCCGCTCCCATCAGTGCCACCCCAGGACAACCCATCTTGCCCTGCATCTCATCTCAATACATTTGCCCATATAATGCCAGCTTTGTTTCACTGCAGTCCCGTCTCCCCTGCTCCTCTGCTCTAGGCATTCTCCCCCCGCTCCCATCAGTGCCACCCCAGGGGCACCCATCTTGCCCTGCATCTCATCTCAATACATTCCCCCATATAATGCCAGCCTTGTTTCACTGCAGTCCCGTCTCCCCTGCTCCTCTGCTCTAGGCATTCTCCCCCCCGCTCCCATCAGTGCCACCCCAGGGGCACCCATCTTGCCCTGCATCTCATCTCAATACATTCCCCCATATAATGCCAGCCTTGTTTCACTGCAGTCCCGTCTCCCCTGCTCCTCTGCTCTAGGCATTCTCCCCCCCGCTCCCATCAGTGCCACCCCAGGGGCACCCATCTTGCCCTGCATCCCATCTCAATACATTCCCCCATATAATGCCAGCCTTGTTTCACTGCAGTCCCGTCTCCCCTGCTCCTCCGCTCTAGGCATTCTCCCCCCGCTCCCATCAGTGCCACCCCAGGGGCACCCATCTTGCCCTGCATCTCATCTCAATACATTCCCCCATATAATGCCAGCCTTGTTTCACTGCAGTCCCGTCTCCCCTGCTCCTCTGCTCTAGGCATTCTCCCCCCCGCTCCCATCAGTGCCACCCCAGGGGAACCCATCTTGCCCTGCATCTCATCTCAATACATTTGCCCATATAATGCCAGCCTTGTTTCACTGCAGTCCCGTCTCCCCTGCTCCTCTGCTCTAGGCATTCTCCCCCCCGCTCCCATCAGTGCCACCCCAGGGGCACCCATCTTGCCCTGCATCTCATCTCAATACATTTGCCCATATAATGCCAGCCTTGTTTCACTGCAGTCCCGTCTCCCCTGCTCCTCTGCTCTAGGCATTCTCCCCCCCCGCTCCCATCAGTGCCACCCCAGGGGCACCCATCTTGCCCTGCATCTCATCTCAATACATTCCCCCATATAATGCCAGCCTTGTTTCACTGCAGTCCCGTCTCCCCTGCTCCTCTGCTCTAGGCATTCTCCCCCCCGCTCCCATCAGTGCCACCCCAGGACCACCCATCTTGCCCTGCATCTCATCTCAATACATTCCCCCATATAATGCCAGCCTTGTCTCACTGCAGTCCCGTCTCCCCTGCTCCTCTGCTCTAGGCATTCTCCCCCCCGCTCCCATCAGTGCCACCCCAGGGGCACCCATCTTGCCCTGCATCTCATCTCAATACATTCCCCCATATAATGCCAGCCTTGTTTCACTGCAGTCCCGTCTCCCCTGCTCCTCTGCTCTAGGCATTCTCCCCCCCACTCCCATCAGTGCCACCCCAGGGCACCCATCTTGCCCTGCATCTCATCTCAATACATTCCCCCATATAATGCCAGCCTTGTTTCACTGCAGTCCCGTCTCCCCTGCTCCTCTGCTCTAGGCATTCTCCCCCCCGCTCCCATCAGTGCCACCCCAGGGGCACCCATCTTGCCCTGCATCCCATCTCAATACATTCCCCCATATAATGCCAGCCTTGTTTCACTGCAGTCCCGTCTCCCCTGCTCCTCCGCTCTAGGCATTCTCCCCCCGCTCCCATCAGTGCCACCCCAGGGGCACCCATCTTGCCCTGCATCTCATCTCAATACATTCCCCCATATAATGCCAGCCTTGTTTCACTGCAGTCCCGTCTCCCCTGCTCCTCTGCTCTAGGCATTCTCCCCCCCGCTCCCATCAGTGCCACCCCAGGGGCACCTATCTTGCCCTGCATCTCATCTCAATACATTTGCCCATATAATGCCAGCCTTGTTTCACTGCAGTCCCGTCTCCCCTGCTCCTCTGCTCTAGGCATTCTCCCCCCCGCTCCCATCAGTGCCACCCCAGGGGCACCCATCTTGCCCTGCATCTCATCTCAATACATTTGCCCATATAATGCCAGCCTTGTTTCACTGCAGTCCCGTCTCCCCTGCTCCTCTGCTCTAGGCATTCTCCCCCCCCCGCTCCCATCAGTGCCACCCCAGGGGCACCCATCTTGCCCTGCATCTCATCTCAATACATTCCCCCATATAATGCCAGCCTTGTTTCACTGCAGTCCCGTCTCCCCTGCTCCTCTGCTCTAGGCATTCTCCCCCCCGCTCCCATCAGTGCCACCCCAGGACCACCCATCTTGCCCTGCATCTCATCTCAATACATTCCCCCATATAATGCCAGCCTTGTCTCACTGCAGTCCCGTCTCCCCTGCTCCTCTGCTCTAGGCATTCTCCCCCCCGCTCCCATCAGTGCCGCCCCAGGACCACCCATCTTGCCCTGCATCTCATCTCAATACATTCCCCCATATAATGCCAGCCTTGTCTCACTGCAGTCCCGTCTCCCCTGCTCCTCTGCTCTAGGCATTCTCCCCCCGCTCCCATCAGTGCCACCCCAGGGGCACCCATCTTGCACTGCATCTCACCTCAATACATTCCCCCATATAATGCCAGCCTTGTTTCACTGCAGTCCCGTCTCCCCTGCTCCTCTGCTCTAGGCATTCTCCCCCCCGCTCCCATCAGTGCCACCCCAGGGGCACCCATCTTGCCTTGCATCTCATCTCAATACATTCCCCCATATAATGCCAGCCTTGTTTCACTGCAGTCCCGTCTCCCCTGCTCCTCTGCTCTAGGCATTCTCCCCCCCGCTCCCATCAGTGCCACCCCAGGACCACCCATCTTGCCCTGCATCTCATCTCAATACATTTGCCCATATAATGCCAGCCTTGTTTCACTGCAGTCCCGTCTCCCCTGCTCCTCTGCTCTAGGCATTCTCCCCCCCGCTCCCATCAGTGCCACCCCAGGGGCACCCATCTTGCCCTGCATCTCATCTCAATACATTCCCCCATATAATGCCAGCCTTGTTTCACTGCAGTCCCGTCTCCCCTGCTCCTCCGCTCTAGGCATTCTCCCCCCGCTCCCATCAGTGCCACCCCAGGGGCACCCATCTTGCCCTGCATCTCATCTCAATACATTCCCCCATATAATGCCAGCCTTGTCTCACTGCAGTCCCGTCTCCCCTGCTCCTCTGCTCTAGGCATTCTCCCCCCCGCTCCCATCAGTGCCGCCCCAGGGGCACCCATCTTGCCCTGCATCTCATCTCAATACATTCCCCCATATAATGCCAGCCTTGTCTCACTGCAGTCCCGTCTCCCCTGCTCCTCTGCTCTAGGCATTCTCCCCCCGCTCCCATCAGTGCCACCCCAGGGGCACCCATCTTGCACTGCATCTCACCTCAATACATTCCCCCATATAATGCCAGCCTTGTTTCACTGCAGTCCCGTCTCCCCTGCTCCTCCGCTCTAGGCATTCTCCCCCCGCTCCCATCAGTGCCACCCCAGGGGCACCCATCTTGCCTTGCATCTCATCTCAATACATTCCCCCATATAATGCCAGCCTTGTTTCACTGCAGTCCCGTCTCCCCTGCTCCTCTGCTCTAGGCATTCTCCCCCCGCTCCCATCAGTGCCACCCCAGGACCACCCATCTTGCCCTGCATCTCATCTCAATACATTCCCCCATATAATGCCAGCCTTGTTTCACTGCAGTCCCGTCTCCCCTGCTCCTCTGCTCTAGGCATTCTCCCCCCCGCTCCCATCAGTGCCACCCCAGGGGCACCCATCTTGCCCTGCATCTCATCTCAATACATTCCCCCATATAATGCCAGCCTTGTTTCACTGCAGTCCCGTCTCCCCTGCTCCTCTGCTCTAGGCATTCTCCCCCCGCTCCCATCAGTGCCACCCCAGGGGCCCCCATCTTGCCCTGCATCTCATCTCAATACATTCCCCCATATAATGCCAGCCTTTTTTCACTGCAGTCCCGTCTCCCCTGCTCCTCTGCTCTAGGCATTCTCCCCCCCGCTCCCATCACTGCCACCCCAGGGGCACCCATCTTGCCCTGCATCTCACCTCAATACATTTGCCCATATAATGCCAGCCTTGTTTCACTGCAGTCCCGTCTCCCCTGCTCCTCTGCTCTAGGCATTCTCCCCCCGCTCCCATCAGTGCCACCCCAGGGGCACCCATCTTTCCCTGCATCTCATCTCAATACATTCCCCCATATAATGCCAGCCTTGTTTCACTGCAGTCCCATCTCCCCTGCTCCTCTGCTCTAGGCATTCTCCCCCCCGCTCCCATCAGTGCCACCCCAGGGGCATCCATCTTGCCCTGCATCTCATCTCAATACATTCCCCCATATAATGCCAGCCTTGTTTCACTGCAGTCCCGTCTCCCCTGCTCCTCTGCTCTAGGCATTCTCCCCCCGCTCCCATCAGTGCCACCCCAGGGGCACCCATCTTGCCCTGCATCCCATCTCAATACATTCCCCCATATAATGCCAGCCTTGTTTCACTGCAGTCCCGTCTCCCCTGCTTCTCTGCTCTAGGCATTCTCCCCCCCGCTCCCATCAGTGCCACCCCAGGACCACCCATCTTGCCCTGCATCTCATCTCAATACATTTGCCCATATAATGCCAGCCTTGTTTCACTGCAGTCCCGTCTCCCCTGCTCCTCTGCTCTAGGCATTCTCCCCCCGCTCCCATCAGTGCCACCCCAGGACCACCCATCTTGCCCTGCATCTCATCTCAATACATTTGCCCATATAATGCCAGCTTTGTTTCACTGCAGTCCCGTCTCCCCTGCTCCTCTGCTCTAGGCATTCTCCCCCCGCTCCCATCAGTGCCACCCCAGGGACACCCATCTTGCCCTGCATCTCATCTCAATACATTCCCCCATATAATGCCAGCCTTGTTTCACTGCAGTCCGTTTCCCCTGCTCCTCGGCTCTAGGCATTCTCCCCCCGCTCCCATCAGTGCCACCCCAGGGGCACCCATCTTGCCCTGCATCTCATCTCAATACATTCCCCCATATAATGCCAGCCTTGTTTCACTGCAGTCCCGTCTCCCCTGCTCCTCTGCTCTAGGCATTCTCCCCCCCGCTCCCATCAGTGCCACCCCAGGGGCACCCATCTTGCCCTGCATCCCATCTCAATACATTCCCCCATATAATGCCAGCCTTGTTTCACTGCAGTCCCGTCTCCCCTGCTCCTCCGCTCTAGGCATTCTCCCCCCGCTCCCATCAGTGCCACCCCAGGGGCACCCATCTTGCCCTGCATCTCATCTCAATACATTCCCCCATATAATGCCAGCCTTGTTTCACTGCAGTCCCGTCTCCCCTGCTCCTCTGCTCTAGGCATTCTCCCCCCGCTCCCATCAGAGCCACCCCAGGGGCACCCATCTTGCCCTGCACCTCATCTCAATACATTCCCCCACATAATGCCAGCCTTGTTTCACTGCAGTCCCGTCTCCCCAGCTCCTCTGCTCTAGGCATTCTCCCCCCGCTCCCATCAGTGCCACCCCAGGGGCACCCATCTTGCCCTGCACCTCATCTCAATACATTCCCCCATATAATGCCAGCCTTGTTTCACTGCAGTCCCGTCTCCCCTGCTCCTCCGCTCTAGGCATTCTCCCCCCGCTCCCATCAGTGCCACCCCAGGGGCACCCATCTTGCCCTGCATCTCATCTCAATACATTCCCCCATATAATGCCAGCCTTGTTTCACTGCAGTCCCGTCTCCCCTGCTCCTCTGCTCTAGGCATTCTCCCCCCGCTCCCATCAGAGCCACCCCAGGGGCACCCATCTTGCCCTGCACCTCATCTCAATACATTCCCCCATATAATGCCAGCCTTGTTTCACTGCAGTCCCGTCTCCCCTGCTCCTCTGCTCTAGGCATTCTCCCCCCGCTCCCATCAGTGCCACCCCAGGGGCACCCATCTTGCCCTGCACCTCATCTCAATACATTCCCCCATATAATGCCAGCCTTGTTTCACTGCAGTCCCGTCTCCCCAGCTCCTCTGCTCTAGGCATTCTCCCCCCGCTCCCATCAGTGCCACCCCAGGACCACCCATCTTGCCCTGCATCTCATCTCAATACATTCCCCCATATAATGCCAGCCTTGTCTCACTGCAGTCCCGTCTCCCCTGCTCCTCTGCTCTAGGCATTCTCCCCCCCGCTCCCATCAGTGCCACCCCAGGGGCACCCATCTTGCCCTGCATCTCATCTCAATACATTTGCCCATATAATGCCAGCCTTGTTTCACTGCAGTCCCGTCTCCCCTGCTCCTCTGCTCTAGGCATTCTCCCCCCCGCTCCCATCAGTGCCACCCCAGGGGCACCCATCTTGCCCTGCATCTCATCTCAATACATTTGCCCATATAATGCCAGCCTTGTTTCACTGCAGTCCCGTCTCCCCTGCTCCTCTGCTCTAGGCATTCTCCCCCCCGCTCCCATCAGTGCCACCCCAGGGGCACCCATCTTGCCCTGCATCTCATCTCAATACATTCCCCCATATAATGCCAGCCTTGTTTCACTGCAGTCCCGTCTCCCCTGCTCCAGGCATTCTCCCCCCCGCTCCCATCAGTGCCACCCCAGGACCACCCATCTTGCCCTGCATCTCACCTCAATACATTCCCCCATATAATGCCAGCCTTGTTTCACTGCAGTCCCGTCTCCCCTGCTCCTCTGCTCTAGGCATTCTCCCCCCCGCTCCCATCAGTGCCACCCCAGGGGCACCCAATTTGCCCTGCATCTCATCTCAATACATTCCCCCATATAATGCCAGCCTTGTTTCACTGCAGTCCCGTCTCCCCTGCTCCTCTGCTCTAGGCATTCTCCCCCCCGCTCCCATCAGTGCCACCCCAGGACCACCCATCTTGCCCTGCATCTCATCTCAATACATTTGCCCATATAATGCCAGCCTTGTTTCACTGCAGTCCCGTCTCCCCTGCTCCTCTGCTCTAGGCATTCTCCCCCCCGCTCCCATCAGTGCCACCCCAGGGGCACCCATCTTGCCCTGCATCTCATCTCAATACATTCCCCCATATAATGCCAGCCTTGTTTCACTGCAGTCCCGTCTCCCCTGCTCCTCCGCTCTAGGCATTCTCCCCCCGCTCCCATCAGTGCCACCCCAGGGGCACCCATCTTGCACTGCATCTCACCTCAATACATTCCCCCATATAATGCCAGCCTTGTTTCACTGCAGTCCCGTCTCCCCTGCTCTAGGCATTCTCCCCTCCGCTCCCATCAGTGCCACCCCAGGGGCACCCATCTTGCCCTGCATCTCATCTCAATACATTCCCCCATATAATGCCAGCCTTGTTTCACTGCAGTCCCGTCTCCCCTGCTCCTCTGCTCTAGGCATTCTCCCCCCCGCCCCCATCAGTGCCACCCCAGGGGCACCCATCTTGCCCTGCATCTCATCTCAATACATTCCCCCATATAATGCCAGCCTTGTTTCACTGCAGTCCCGTCTCCCCTGCTCCTCTGCTCTAGGCATTCTCCCCCCCGCTCCCATCAGTGCCACCCCAGGGGCACCCATCTTGCCCTGCATCTCATCTCAATACATTCCCCCATATAATGCCAGCCTTGTTTCACTGCAGTCCCGTCTCCCCTGCTCCTCTGCTCTAGGCATTCTCCCCCCCGCTCCCATCAGTGCCAACCCAGGGGCACCCATCTTGCCCTGCATCTCATCTCACTACATTCCCCCATATAATGCCAGCCTTGTTTCACTGCAGTCCCGTCTCCCCTGCTCCTCTGCTCTAGGCATTCTCCCCCCCGCTCCCATCAGTGCCACCCCAGGGGCACCCATCTTGCCCTGCATCTCATCTCAATACATTCCCCCATATAATGCCAGTCTTGTTTCACTGCAGTCCCGTCTCCCCTGCTCCTCTGCTCTAGGCATTCTCCCCCCCGCTCCCATCAGTGCCACCCCAGGGGCACCCATCTTGCCCTGCATCTCATCTCAATACATTCCCCCATATAATGCCAGCCTTTTTTCACTGCAGTCCCGTCTCCCCTGCTCCTCTGCTCTAGGCATTCTCCCCCCCGCTCCCATCACTGCCACCCCAGGGGCACCCATCTTGCCCTGCATCTCACCTCAATACATTTGCCCATATAATGCCAGCCTTGTTTCACTGCAGTCCCGTCTCCCCTGCTCCTCCGCTCTAGGCATTCTCCCCCCCCGCTCCCATCAGTGCCACCCCAGGGGCACCCATCTTGCCCTGCATCTCATCTCAATACATTCCCCCATATAATGCCAGCCTTGTTTCACTGCAGTCCCGTCTCCCCTGCTCCTCTGCTCTAGGCATTCTCCCCCCCGCTCCCATCAGTGCCACCCCAGGGGCACCCATCTTGCCCTGCATCTCATCTCAATACATTCCCCCATATAATGCCAGCCTTGTTTCACTGCAGTCCCGTCTCCCCTGCTCCTCCGCTCTAGGCATTCTCCCCCCCGCTCCCATCAGTGCCACCCCAGGGGCACCCATCTTGCACTGCATCTCATCTCAATACATTCCCCCATATAATGCCAGCCTTGTTTCACTGCAGTCCCGTCTCCCCTGCTCCTCTGCTCTAGGCATTCTCCCCCCCGCTCCCATCAGTGCCACCCCAGGACAACCCATCTTGCCCTGCATCTCATCTCAATACATTTGCCCATATAATGCCAGCTTTGTTTCACTGCAGTCCCGTCTCCCCTGCTCCTCTGCTCTAGGCATTCTCCCCCCGCTCCCATCAGTGCCACCCCAGGGGCACCCATCTTGCCCTGCATCTCATCTCAATACATTCCCCCATATAATGCCAGCCTTGTTTCACTGCAGTCCCGTCTCCCCTGCTCCTCTGCTCTAGGCATTCTCCCCCCCGCTCCCATCAGTGCCACCCCAGGGGCACCCATCTTGCCCTGCATCTCATCTCAATACATTCCCCCATATAATGCCAGCCTTGTTTCACTGCAGTCCCGTCTCCCCTGCTCCTCTGCTCTAGGCATTCTCCCCCCCGCTCCCATCAGTGCCACCCCAGGGGCACCCATCTTGCCCTGCATCCCATCTCAATACATTCCCCCATATAATGCCAGCCTTGTTTCACTGCAGTCCCGTCTCCCCTGCTCCTCCGCTCTAGGCATTCTCCCCCCGCTCCCATCAGTGCCACCCCAGGGGCACCCATCTTGCCCTGCATCTCATCTCAATACATTCCCCCATATAATGCCAGCCTTGTTTCACTGCAGTCCCGTCTCCCCTGCTCCTCTGCTCTAGGCATTCTCCCCCCCGCTCCCATCAGTGCCACCCCAGGGGAACCCATCTTGCCCTGCATCTCATCTCAATACATTTGCCCATATAATGC
Organism: Ambystoma mexicanum; assembly: GCF_040938575.1. Taxonomy (NCBI): domain Eukaryota; kingdom Metazoa; phylum Chordata; class Amphibia; order Caudata; family Ambystomatidae; genus Ambystoma; species Ambystoma mexicanum. The sequence continues at coordinate 814,353,412 of NC_090938.1, read as the reverse complement.
CAGCCTTGTTTCACTGCAGTCCCGTCTCCCCTGCTCCTCTGCTCTAGGCATTCTCCCCCCCGCTCCCATCAGTGCCACCCCAGGGGCACCCATCTTGCCCTGCATCTCATCTCAATACATTTGCCCATATAATGCCAGCCTTGTTTCACTGCAGTCCCGTCTCCCCTGCTCCTCTGCTCTAGGCATTCTCCCCCCCCGCTCCCATCAGTGCCACCCCAGGGGCACCCATCTTGCCCTGCATCTCATCTCAATACATTCCCCCATATAATGCCAGCCTTGTTTCACTGCAGTCCCGTCTCCCCTGCTCCTCTGCTCTAGGCATTCTCCCCCCCGCTCCCATCAGTGCCACCCCAGGACCACCCATCTTGCCCTGCATCTCATCTCAATACATTCCCCCATATAATGCCAGCCTTGTCTCACTGCAGTCCCGTCTCCCCTGCTCCTCTGCTCTAGGCATTCTCCCCCCCGCTCCCATCAGTGCCACCCCAGGGGCACCCATCTTGCCCTGCATCTCATCTCAATACATTCCCCCATATAATGCCAGCCTTGTTTCACTGCAGTCCCGTCTCCCCTGCTCCTCTGCTCTAGGCATTCTCCCCCCGCTCCCATCAGTGCCACCCCAGGGGCACCCATCTTGCACTGCATCTCACCTCAATACATTCCCCCATATAATGCCAGCCTTGTTTCACTGCAGTCCCGTCTCCCCTGCTCCTCTGCTCTAGGCATTCTCCCCCCCGCTCCCATCAGTGCCACCCCAGGGGCACCCATCTTGCCTTGCATCTCATCTCAATACATTCCCCCATATAATGCCAGCCTTGTTTCACTGCAGTCCCGTCTCCCCTGCTCCTCTGCTCTAGGCATTCTCCCCCCCGCTCCCATCAGTGCCACCCCAGGACCACCCATCTTGCCCTGCATCTCATCTCAATACATTTGCCCATATAATGCCAGCCTTGTTTCACTGCAGTCCCGTCTCCCCTGCTCCTCTGCTCTAGGCATTCTCCCCCCCGCTCCCATCAGTGCCACCCCAGGGGCACCCATCTTGCCCTGCATCTCATCTCAATACATTCCCCCATATAATGCCAGCCTTGTTTCACTGCAGTCCCGTCTCCCCTGCTCCTCCGCTCTAGGCATTCTCCCCCCCTCCCATCAGTGCCACCCCAGGGGCACCCATCTTGCACTGCATCTCACCTCAATACATTCCCCCATATAATGCCAGCCTTGTTTCACTGCAGTCCCGTCTCCCCTGCTCCTCTGATCTAGGCATTCTCCCCCCCGCTCCCATCAGTGCCACCCCAGGGGCACCCATCTTGCCCTGCATCTCATCTCAATACATTCCCCCATATAATGCCAGCCTTGTTTCACTGCAGTCCCGTCTCCCCTGTTCCTCTGCTCTAGGCATTCTCCCCCCCGCTCCCATCAGTGCCACCACAGGGGCACCCATCTTGCCCTGCATCTCATCTCAATACATTCCCCCATATAATGCCAGCCTTGTTTCACTGCAGTCCCGTCTCCCTTGCTCTAGGCATTCTCCCCCCCGCTCCCATCAGTGCCACCCCAGGGGCACCCATCTTGCACTGCATCTCATCTCAATACATTCCCCCATATAATGCCAGCCTTGTTTCACTGCAGTCCTGTCTCCCCTGCTCCTCTGCTCTAGGCATTCTCCCCCCCGCTCCCATCAGTGCCACCCCAGGGGCACCCATCTTGCACTGCATCTCACCTCAATACATTCCCCCATATAATGCCAGCCTTGTTTCACTGCAGTCCTGTCTCCCCTGCTCCTCTGCTCTAGGCATTCTCCCCCCCGCTCCCATCAGTGCCACCCCAGGGGCACCCATCTTGCCCTGCATCTCATCTCAATACATTCCCCCATATAATGCCAGCCTTGTTTCACTGCAGTCCCGTCTCCCCTGCTCCTCTGCTCTAGGCATTCTCCCCCCCGCTCCCATCAGTGCCACCCCAGGGGCACCCATCTTGCACTGCATCTCATCTCAATACATTCCCCCATATAATGCCAGCCTTGTTTCACTGCAGTCCCGTCTCCCCTGCTCCTCTGCTCTAGGCATTCTCCCCCCCGCTCCCATCAGTGCCACCCCAGGGGCACCCATCTTGCCCTGCATCTCATCTCAATACATTCCCCCATATAATGCCAGCCTTGTTTCACTGCAGTCCCGTCTCCCCTGCTCCTCTGCTCTAGGCATTCTCCCCCCCGCTCCCATCAGTGCCACCCCAGGGGAACCCATCTTGCCCTGCATCTCATCTCAATACATTCCCCCATATAATGCCAGCCTTGTTTCACTGCAGTCCCGTCTCCCCTGCTCCTCTGCTCTAGGCATTCTCCCCCCCGCTCCCATCAGTGACACCCCAGGGGCACCCATCTTGCCCTGCATCTCATCTCAATACATTCCCCCATATAATGCCAGCCTTTTTTCACTGCAGTCCCGTCTCCCCTGCTCCTCTGCTCTAGGCATTCTCCCCCCCGCTCCCATCACTGACACCCCAGGGGCACCCATCTTGCCCTGCATCTCACCTCAATACATTTGCCCATATAATGCCAGCCTTGTTTCACTGCAGTCCCGTCTCCCCTGCTCCTCCGCTCTAGGCATTCTCCCCCCCGCTCCCATCAGTGCCACCCCAGGGGCACCCATCTTGCCCTGCATCTCATCTCAATACATTCCCCCATATAATGCCAGCCTTTTTTCACTGCAGTCCCGTCTCCCCTGCTCCTCTGCTCTAGGCATTCTCCCCCCCGCTCCCATCAGTGCCACCCCAGGGGCACCCATCTTGCCCTGCATCTCATCTCAATACATTCCCCCATATAATGCCAGCCTTGTTTCACTGCAGTCCCGTCTCCCATGCTCCTCCGCTCTAGGCATTCTCCCCCCCGCTCCCATCAGTGCCACCCCAGGGGCACCCATCTTGCACTGCATCTCATCTCAATACATTCCCCCATATAATGCCAGCCTTGTTTCACTGCAGTCCCGTCTCCCCTGCTCCTCTGCTCTAGGCATTCTCCCCCCCGCTCCCATCAGTGCCACCCCAGGGGCACCCATCTTGCACTGCATCTCACCTCAATACATTCCCCCATATAATGCCAGCCTTGTTTCACTGCAGTCCCGTCTCCCCTGCTCCTCTGCTCTAGGCATTCTCCCCCCCGCTCCCATCAGTGCCAACCCAGGGGCACCCATCTTGCCCTGCATCTCATCTCACTACATTCCCCCATATAATGCCAGCCTTGTTTCACTGCAGTCCCGTCTCCCCTGCTCCTCTGCTCTAGGCATTCTCCCCCCCTGCTCCCATCAGTGCCACCCCAGGGGCACCCATCTTGCCCTGCATCTCATCTCAATACATTCCCCCATATAATGCCAGCCTTGTTTCACTGCAGTCCCGTCTCCCCTGCTCCTCTGCTCTAGGCATTCTCCCCCCCGCTCCCATCAGTGCCACCCCAGGGGCACCCATCTTGCCCTGCATCTCATCTCAATACATTCCCCCATATAATGCCAGCCTTTTTTCACTGCAGTCCCGTCTCCCCTGCTCCTCTGCTCTAGGCATTCTCCCCCCCGCTCCCATCACTGCCACCCCAGGGGCACCCATCTTGCCCTGCATCTCACCTCAATACATTTGCCCATATAATGCCAGCCTTGTTTCACTGCAGTCCCGTCTCCCCTGCTCCTCCGCTCTAGGCATTCTCCCCCCCGCTCCCATCAGTGCCACCCCAGGGGCACCCATCTTGCCCTGCATCTCATCTCAATACATTCCCCCATATAATGCCAGCCTTGTTTCACTGCAGTCCCGTCTCCCCTGCTCCTCTGCTCTAGGCATTCTCCCCCCCGCTCCCATCAGTGCCACCCCAGGGGCACCCATCTTGCCCTGCATCTCATCTCAATACATTCCCCCATATAATGCCAGCCTTGTTTCACTGCAGTCCCGTCTCCCCTGCTCCTCCGCTCTAGGCATTCTCCCCCCCGCTCCCACCAGTGCCACCCCAGGGGCACCCATCTTGCACTGCATCTCATCTCAATACATTCCCCCATATAATGCCAGCCTTGTTTCACTGCAGTCCCGTCTCCCCTGCTCCTCTGCTCTAGGCATTCTCCCCCCCGCTCCCATCAGTGCCACCCCAGGACAACCCATCTTGCCCTGCATCTCATCTCAATACATTTGCCCATATAATGCCTGCTTTGTTTCACTGCAGTCCCGTCTCCCCTGCTCCTCTGCTCTAGGCATTCTCCCCCCGCTCCCATCAGTGCCACCCCAGGGGCACCCATCTTGCCCTGCATCTCATCTCAATACATTCCCCCATATAATGCCAGCCTTGTTTCACTGCAGTCCCGTCTCCCCTGCTCCTCTGCTCTAGGCATTCTCCCCCCCACTCCCATCAGTGCCACCCCAGGGGCACCCATCTTGCCCTGCATCTCATCTCAATACATTCCCCCATATAATGCCAGCCTTGTTTCACTGCAGTCCCGTCTCCCCTGCTCCTCTGCTCTAGGCATTCTCCCCCCCGCTCCCATCAGTGCCACCCCAGGGGCACCCATCTTGCCCTGCATCCCATCTCAATACATTCCCCCATATAATGCCAGCCTTGTTTCACTGCAGTCCCGTCTCCCCTGCTCCTCCGCTCTAGGCATTCTCCCCCCGCTCCCATCAGTGCCACCCCAGGGGCACCCATCTTGCCCTGCATCTCATCTCAATACATTCCCCCATATAATGCCAGCCTTGTTTCACTGCAGTCCCGTCTCCCCTGCTCCTCTGCTCTAGGCATTCTCCCCCCCGCTCCCATCAGTGCCACCCCAGGGGCACCTATCTTGCCCTGCATCTCATCTCAATACATTTGCCCATATAATGCCAGCCTTGTTTCACTGCAGTCCCGTCTCCCCTGCTCCTCTGCTCTAGGCATTCTCCCCCCCGCTCCCATCAGTGCCACCCCAGGGGCACCCATCTTGCCCTGCATCTCATCTCAATACATTTGCCCATATAATGCCAGCCTTGTTTCACTGCAGTCCCGTCTCCCCTGCTCCTCTGCTCTAGGCATTCTCCCCCCCCGCTCCCATCAGTGCCACCCCAGGGGCACCCATCTTGCCCTGCATCTCATCTCAATACATTCCCCCATATAATGCCAGCCTTGTTTCACTGCAGTCCCGTCTCCCCTGCTCCTCTGCTCTAGGCATTCTCCCCCCCGCTCCCATCAGTGCCACCCCAGGACCACCCATCTTGCCCTGCATCTCATCTCAATACATTCCCCCATATAATGCCAGCCTTGTCTCACTGCAGTCCCGTCTCCCCTGCTCCTCTGCTCTAGGCATTCTCCCCCCCGCTCCCATCAGTGCCGCCCCAGGACCACCCATCTTGCCCTGCATCTCATCTCAATACATTCCCCCATATAATGCCAGCCTTGTCTCACTGCAGTCCCGTCTCCCCTGCTCCTCTGCTCTAGGCATTCTCCCCCCGCTCCCATCAGTGCCACCCCAGGGGCACCCATCTTGCACTGCATCTCACCTCAATACATTCCCCCATATAATGCCAGCCTTGTTTCACTGCAGTCCCGTCTCCCCTGCTCCTCTGCTCTAGGCATTCTCCCCCCCGCTCCCATCAGTGCCACCCCAGGGGCACCCATCTTGCCTTGCATCTCATCTCAATACATTCCCCCATATAATGCCAGCCTTGTTTCACTGCAGTCCCGTCTCCCCTGCTCCTCTGCTCTAGGCATTCTCCCCCCCGCTCCCATCAGTGCCACCCCAGGACCACCCATCTTGCCCTGCATCTCATCTCAATACATTTGCCCATATAATGCCAGCCTTGTTTCACTGCAGACCCGTCTCCCCTGCTCCTCTGCTCTAGGCATTCTCCCCCCCGCTCCCATCAGTGCCACCCCAGGGGCACCCATCTTGCCCTGCATCTCATCTCAATACATTCCCCCATATAATGCCAGCCTTGTTTCACTGCAGTCCCGTCTCCCCTGCTCCTCCGCTCTAGGCATTCTCCCCCCGCTCCCATCAGTGCCACCCCAGGGGCACCCATCTTGCCCTGCATCTCATCTCAATACATTCCCCCATATAATGCCAGCCTTGTTTCACTGCAGTCCCGTCTCCCCTGCTCCTCTGCTCTAGGCATTCTCCCCCCCGCTCCCATCAGTGCCACCCCAGGGGCACCCATCTTGCCCTGCATCTCATCTCAATACATTCCCCCATATAATGCCAGCCTTGTTTCACTGCAGTCCCGTCTCCCCTGCTCCTCTGCTCTAGGCATTCTCCCCCCCGCTCCCATCAGTGCCACCCCAGGGGCACCCATCTTGCCCTGCATCCCATCTCAATACATTCCCCCATATAATGCCAGCCTTGTTTCACTGCAGTCCCGTCTCCCCTGCTCCTCCGCTCTAGGCATTCTCCCCCCGCTCCCATCAGTGCCACCCCAGGGGCACCCATCTTGCCCTGCATCTCATCTCAATACATTCCCCCATATAATGCCAGCCTTGTTTCACTGCAGTCCCGTCTCCCCTGCTCCTCTGCTCTAGGCATTCTCCCCCCGCTCCCATCAGTGCCACCCCAGGGGCACCCATCTTGCCCTGCATCTCATCTCAATACATTTGCCCATATAATGCCAGCCTTGTTTCACTGCAGTCCCGTCTCCCCTGCTCCTCTGCTCTAGGCATTCTCCCCCCCGCTCCCATCAGTGCCACCCCAGGGGCACCCATCTTGCCCTGCATCTCATCTCAATACATTTGCCCATATAATGCCAGCCTTGTTTCACTGCAGTCCCGTCTCCCCTGCTCCTCTGCTCTAGGCATTCTCCCCCCCCGCTCCCATCAGTGCCACCCCAGGGGCACCCATCTTGCCCTGCATCTCATCTCAATACATTCCCCCATATAATGCCAACCTTGTTTCACTGCAGTCCCGTCTCCCCTGCTCCTCTGCTCTAGGCATTCTCCCCCCCGCTCCCATCAGTGCCACCCCAGGACCACCCATCTTGCCCTGCATCTCATCTCAATACATTCCCCCATATAATGCCAGCCTTGTCTCACTGCAGTCCCGTCTCCCCTGCTCCTCTGCTCTAGGCATTCTCCCCCCCGCTCCCATCAGTGCCGCCCCAGGACCACCCATCTTGCCCTGCATCTCATCTCAATACATTCCCCCATATAATGCCAGCCTTGTCTCACTGCAGTCCCGTCTCCCCTGCTCCTCTGCTCTAGGCATTCTCCCCCCGCTCCCATCAGTGCCACCCCAGGGGCACCCATCTTGCACTGCATCTCACCTCAATACATTCCCCCATATAATGCCAGCCTTGTTTCACTGCAGTCCCGTCTCCCCTGCTCCTCTGCTCTAGGCATTCTCCCCCCCGCTCCCATCAGTGCCACCCCAGGGGCACCCATCTTGCCTTGCATCTCATCTCAATACATTCCCCCATATAATGCCAGCCTTGTTTCACTGCAGTCCCGTCTCCCCTGCTCCTCTGCTCTAGGCATTCTCCCCCCCGCTCCCATCAGTGCCACCCCAGGACCACCCATCTTGCCCTGCATCTCATCTCAATACATTTGCCCATATAATGCCAGCCTTGTTTCACTGCAGTCCCGTCTCCCCTGCTCCTCTGCTCTAGGCATTCTCCCCCCCGCTCCCATCAGTGCCACCCCAGGGGCACCCATCTTGCCCTGCATCTCATCTCAATACATTCCCCCATATAATGCCAGCCTTGTTTCACTGCAGTCCCGTCTCCCCTGCTCCTCCGCTCTAGGCATTCTCCCCCCGCTCCCATCAGTGCCACCCCAGGGGCACCCATCTTGCCCTGCATCTCATCTCAATACATTCCCCCATATAATGCCAGCCTTGTTTCACTGCAGTCCCGTCTCCCCTGCTCCTCTGCTCTAGGCATTCTCCCCCCCGCTCCCATCAGTGCCACCCCAGGGGCACCCATCTTGCCCTGCATCTCATCTCAATACATTCCCCCATATAATGCCAGCCTTGTTTCACTGCAGTCCCGTCTCCCCTGCTCCTCTGCTCTAGGCATTCTCCCCCCCGCTCCCATCAGTGCCACCCCAGGGGCACCCATCTTGCCCTGCATCCCATCTCAATACATTCCCCCATATAATGCCAGCCTTGTTTCACTGCAGTCCCGTCTCCCCTGCTCCTCCGCTCTAGGCATTCTCCCCCCGCTCCCATCAGTGCCACCCCAGGGGCACCCATCTTGCCCTGCATCTCATCTCAATACATTCCCCCATATAATGCCAGCCTTGTTTCACTGCAGTCCCGTCTCCCCTGCTCCTCTGCTCTAGGCATTCTCCCCCCCGCTCCCATCAGTGCCACCCCAGGGGCACCCATCTTGCCCTGCATCTCATCTCAATACATTTGCCCATATAATGCCAGCCTTGTTTCACTGCAGTCCCGTCTCCCCTGCTCCTCTGCTCTAGGCATTCTCCCCCCCGCTCCCATCAGTGCCACCCCAGGGGCACCCATCTTGCCCTGCATCTCATCTCAATACATTTGCCCATATAATGCCAGCCTTGTTTCACTGCAGTCCCGTCTCCCCTGCTCCTCTGCTCTAGGCATTCTCCCCCCCCGCTCCCATCAGTGCCACCCCAGGGGCACCCATCTTGCCCTGCATCTCATCTCAATACATTCCCCCATATAATGCCAGCCTTGTTTCACTGCAGTCCCGTCTCCCCTGCTCCTCTGCTCTAGGCATTCTCCCCCCCGCTCCCATCAGTGCCACCCCAGGACCACCCATCTTGCCCTGCATCTCATCTCAATACATTCCCCCATATAATGCCAGCCTTGTCTCACTGCAGTCCCGTCTCCCCTGCTCCTCTGCTCTAGGCATTCTCCCCCCCCGCTCCCATCAGTGCCACCCCAGGGGCACCCATCTTGCCCTGCATCTCATCTCAATACATTCCCCCATATAATGCCAGCCTTGTTTCACTGCAGTCCCGTCTCCCCTGCTCCTCTGCTCTAGGCATTCTCCCCCCCGCTCCCATCAGTGCCACCCCAGGGGCACCCATCTTGCACTGCATCTCACCTCAATACATTCCCCCATATAATGCCAGCCTTGTTTCACTGCAGTCCCGTCTCCCCTGCTCCTCTGCTCTAGGCATTCTCCCCCCCGCTCATATCAGTGCCACCCCAGGGGCACCCATCTTGCCTTGCATCTCATCTCAATACATTCCCCCATATAATGCCAGCCTTGTTTCACTGCAGTCCCGTCTCCCCTGCTCCTCTGCTCTAGGCATTCTCCCCCCCGCTCCCATCAGTGCCACCCCAGGACCACCCATCTTGCCCTGCATCTCATCTCAATACATTTGCCCATATAATGCCAGCCTTGTTTCACTGCAGTCCCGTCTCCCCTGCTCCTCTGCTCTAGGCATTCTCCCCCCCGCTCCCATCAGTGCCACCCCAGGGGCACCCATCTTGCCCTGCATCTCATCTCAATACATTCCCCCATATAATGCCAGCCTTGTTTCACTGCAGTCCCGTCTCCCCTGCTCCTCCGCTCTAGGCATTCTCCCCCCGCTCCCATCAGTGCCACCCCAGGGGCACCCATCTTGCACTGCATCTCACCTCAATACATTCCCCCATATAATGCCAGCCTTGTTTCACTGCAGTCCCGTCTCCCCTGCTCCTCTGCTCTAGGCATTCTCCCCCCCGCTCCCATCAGTGCCACCCCAGGGGCACCCATCTTGCCCTGCATCTCATCTCAATACATTCCCCCATATAATGCCAGCCTTGTTTCACTGCAGTCCCGTCTCCCCTGTTCCTCTGCTCTAGGCATTCTCCCCCCCGCTCCCATCAGTGCCACCACAGGGGCACCCATCTTGCCCTGCATCTCATCTCAATACATTCCCCCATATAATGCCAGCCTTGTTTCACTGCAGTCCCGTCTCCCTTGCTCTAGGCATTCTCCCCCCCCCGCTCCCATCAGTGCCACCCCAGGGGCACCCATCTTGCACTGCATCTCATCTCAATACATTCCCCCATATAATGCCAGCCTTGTTTCACTGCAGTCCTGTCTCCCCTGCTCCTCTGCTCTAGGCATTCTCCCCCCCGCTCCCATCAGTGCCACCCCAGGGGCACCCATCTTGCACTGCATCTCACCTCAATACATTCCCCCATATAATGCCAGCCTTGTTTCACTGCAGTCCTGTCTCCCCTGCTCCTCTGCTCTAGGCATTCTCCCCCCCGCTCCCATCAGTGCCACCCCAGGGGCACCCATCTTGCCCTGCATCTCATCTCAATACATTCCCCCATATAATGCCAGCCTTGTTTCACTGCAGTCCCGTCTCCCCTGCTCCTCTGCTCTAGGCATTCTCCCCCCCGCTCCCATCAGTGCCACCCCAGGGGCACCCATCTTGCCCTGCATCTCATCTCAATACATTCCCCCATATAATGCCAGCCTTGTTTCACTGCAGTCCCGTCTCCCCTGCTCCTATGCTCTAGGCATTCTCCCCCCCGCTCCCATCAGTGCCACCCCAGGGGCACCCATCTTGCCCTGCATCTCATCTCAATACATTCCCCCATATAATGCCAGCCTTGTTTCACTGCAGTCCCGTCTCCCCTGCTCCTCTGCTCTAGGCATTCTCCCCCCCGCTCCCATCAGTGCCACCCCAGGGGAACCCATCTTGCCCTGCATCTCATCTCAATACATTCCCCCATATAATGCCAGCCTTGTTTCACTGCAGTCCCGTCTCCCCTGCTCCTCTGCTCTAGGCATTCTCCCCCCCGCTCCCATCAGTGCCACCCCAGGGGCACCCATCTTGCCCTGCATCTCATCTCAATACATTCCCCCATATAATGCCAGCCTTTTTTCACTGCAGTCCCGTCTCCCCTGCTCCTCTGCTCTAGGCATTCTCCCCCCCCGCTCCCATCACTGCCACCCCAGGGGCACCCATCTTGCCCTGCATCTCACCTCAATACATTTGCCCATATAATGCCAGCCTTGTTTCACTGCAGTCCCGTCTCCCCTGCTCCTCCGCTCTAGGCATTCTCCCCCCCGCTCCCATCAGTGCCACCCCAGGGGCACCCATCTTGCCCTGCATCTCATCTCAATACATTCCCCCATATAATGCCAGCCTTGTTTCACTGCAGTCCCGTCTCCCCTGCTCCTCTGCTCTAGGCATTCTCCCCCCCGCTCCCATCAGTGCCACCCCAGGGGCACCCATCTTGCCCTGCATCTCATCTCAATACATTCCCCCATATAATGCCAGCCTTGTTTCACTGCAGTCCCGTCTCCCATGCTCCTCCGCTCTAGGCATTCTCCCCCCCGCTCCCATCAGTGCCACCCCAGGGGCACCCATCTTGCACTGCATCTCATCTCAATACATTCCCCCATATAATGCCAGCCTTGTTTCACTGCAGTCCCGTCTCCCCTGCTCCTCTGCTCTAGGCATTCTCCCCCCGCTCCCATCAGTGCCACCCCAGGGGCACCCATCTTGCACTGCATCTCACCTCAATACATTCCCCCATATAATGCCAGCCTTGTTTCACTGCAGTCCCGTCTCCCCTGCTCCTCTGCTCTAGGCATTCTCCCCCCCGCTCCCATCAGTGCCAACCCAGGGGCACCCATCTTGCCCTGCATCTCATCTCACTACATTCCCCCATATAATGCCAGCCTTGTTTCACTGCAGTCCCGTCTCCCCTGCTCCTCTGCTCTAGGCATTCTCCCCCCCGCTCCCATCAGTGCCACCCCAGGGGCACCCATCTTGCCCTGCATCTCATCTCAATACATTCCCCCATATAATGCCAGCCTTGTTTCACTGCAGTCCCGTCTCCCCTGCTCCTCTGCTCTAGGCATTCTCCCCCCCGCTCCCATCAGTGCCACCCCAGGGGCACCCATCTTGCCCTGCATCTCATCTCAATACATTCCCCCATATAATGCCAGCCTTTTTTCACTGCAGTCCCGTCTCCCCTGCTCCTCTGCTCTAGGCATTCTCCCCCCCGCTCCCATCACTGCCACCCCAGGGGCACCCATCTTGCCCTGCATCTCACCTCAATACATTTGCCCATATAATGCCAGCCTTGTTTCACTGCAGTCCCGTCTCCCCTGCTCCTCCGCTCTAGGCATTCTCCCCCCCGCTCCCATCAGTGCCACCCCAGGGGCACCCATCTTGCCCTGCATCTCATCTCAATACATTCCCCCATATAATGCCAGCCTTGTTTCACTGCAGTCCCGTCTCCCCTGCTCCTCTGCTCTAGGCATTCTCCCCCCCGCTCCCATCAGTGCCACCCCAGGGGCACCCATCTTGCCCTGCATCTCATCTCAATACATTCCCCCATATAATGCCAGCCTTGTTTCACTGCAGTCCCGTCTCCCCTGCTCCTCCGCTCTAGGCATTCTCCCCCCCGCTCCCATCAGTGCCACCCCAGGGGCACCCATCTTGCACTGCATCTCATCTCAATACATTCCCCCATATAATGCCAGCCTTGTTTCACTGCAGTCCCGTCTCCCGTGCTCCTCTGCTCTAGGCATTCTCCCCCCCGCTCCCATCAGTGCCACCCCAGGACAACCCATCTTGCCCTGCATCTCATCTCAATACATTTGCCCATATAATGCCAGCTTTGTTTCACTGCAGTCCCGTCTCCCCTGCTCCTCTGCTCTAGGCATTCTCCCCCCGCTCCCATCAGTGCCACCCCAGGGGCACCCATCTTGCCCTGCATCTCATCTCAATACATTCCCCCAGATAATGCCAGCCTTGTTTCACTGCAGTCCCGTCTCCCCTGCTCCTCTGCTCTAGGCATTCTCCCCCCCACTCCCATCAGTGCCACCCCAGGGGCACCCATCTTGCCCTGCATCTCATCTCAATACATTCCCCCATATAATGCCAGCCTTGTTTCACTGCAGTCCCGTCTCCCCTGCTCCTCTGCTCTAGGCATTCTCCCCCCCGCTCCCATCAGTGCCACCCCAGGGGCACCCATCTTGCCCTGCATCCCATCTCAATACATTCCCCCATATAATGCCAGCCTTGTTTCACTGCAGTCCCGTCTCCCCTGCTCCTCCGCTCTAGGCATTCTCCCCCCGCTCCCATCAGTGCCACCCCAGGGGCACCCATCTTGCCCTGCATCTCATCTCAATACATTCCCCCATATAATGCCAGCCTTGTTTCACTGCAGTCCCGTCTCCCCTGCTCCTCTGCTCTAGGCATTCTCCCCCCCGCTCCCATCAGTGCCACCCCAGGGGCACCCATCTTGCCCTGCATCTCATCTCAATACATTTGCCCATATAATGGCAGCCTTGTTTCACTGCAGTCCCGTCTCCCCTGCTCCTCTGCTCTAGGCATTCTCCCCCCAGCTCCCATCAGTGCCACCCCAGGGGCACCCATCTTGCCCTGCATCTCATCTCAATACATTTGCCCATATAATGCCAGCCTTGTTTCACTGCAGTCCCGTCTCCCCTGCTCCTCTGCTCTAGGCATTCTCCCCCCCCGCTCCCATCAGTGCCACCCCAGGGGCACCCATCTTGCCCTGCATCTCATCTCAATACATTCCCCCATATAATGCCAGCCTTGTTTCACTGCAGTCCCGTCTCCCCTGCTCCTCTGCTCTAGGCATTCTCCCCCCCGCTCCCATCAGTGCCACCCCAGGACCACCCATCTTGCCCTGCATCTCATCTCAATACATTCCCCCATATAATGCCAGCCTTGTCTCACTGCAGTCCCGTCTCCCCTGCTCCTCTGCTCTAGGCATTCTCCCCCCCGCTCCCATCAGTGCCGCCCCAGGACCACCCATCTTGCCCTGCATCTCATCTCAATACATTCCCCCATATAATGCCAGCCTTGTCTCACTGCAGTCCCGTCTCCCCTGCTCCTCTGCTCTAGGCATTCTCCCCCCGCTCCCATCAGTGCCACCCCAGGGGCACCCATCTTGCACTGCATCTCACCTCAATACATTCCCCCATATAATGCCAGCCTTGTTTCACTGCAGTCCCGTCTCCCCTGCTCCTCTGCTCTAGGCATTCTCCCCCCCGCTCCCATCAGTGCCACCCCAGGGGCACCCATCTTGCCTTGCATCTCATCTCAATACATTCCCCCATATAATGCCAGCCTTGTTTCACTGCAGTCCCGTCTCCCCTGCTCCTCTGCTCTAGGCATTCTCCCCCCCGCTCCCATCAGTGCCACCCCAGGACCACCCATCTTGCCCTGCATCTCATCTCAATACATTTGCCCATATAATGCCAGCCTTGTTTCACTGCAGTCCCGTCTCCCCTGCTCCTCTGCTCTAGGCATTCTCCCCCCCCGCTCCCATCAGTGCCACCCCAGGGGCACCCATCTTGCCCTGCATCTCATCTCAATACATTCCCCCATATAATGCCAGCCTTGTTTCACTGCAGTCCCGTCTCCCCTGCTCCTCCGCTCTAGGCATTCTCCCCCCGCTCCCATCAGTGCCACCCCAGGGGCACCCATCTTGCACTGCATCTCACCTCAATACATTCCCCCATATAATGCCAGCCTTGTTTCACTGCAGTCCCGTCTCCCCTGCTCCTCTGCTCTAGGCATTCTCCCCCCCGCTCCCATCAGTGCCACCCCAGGGGCACCCATCTTGCCCTGCATCTCATCTCAATACATTCCCCCATATAATGCCAGCCTTGTTTCACTGCAGTCCCGTCTCCCCTGTTCCTCTGCTCTAGGCATTCTCCCCCCCGCTCCCATCAGTGCCACCACAGGGGCACCCATCTTGCCCTGCATCTCATCTCAATACATTCCCCCATATAATGCCAGCCTTGTTTCACTGCAGTCCCGTCTCCCTTGCTCTAGGCATTCTCCCCCCCCGCTCCCATCAGTGCCACCCCAGGGGCACCCATCTTGCACTGCATCTCATCTCAATACATTCCCCCATATAATGCCAGCCTTGTTTCACTGCAGTCCTGTCTCCCCTGCTCCTCTGCTCTAGGCATTCTCCCCCCCCCCCGCTCCCATCAGTGCCACCCCAGGGGCACCCATCTTGCACTGCATCTCACCTCAATACATTCCCCCATATAATGCCAGCCTTGTTTCACTGCAGTCCTGTCTCCCCTGCTCCTCTGCTCTAGGCATTCTCCCCCCGCTCCCATCAGTGCCACCCCAGGGGCACCCATCTTGCCCTGCATCTCATCTCAATACATTCCCCCATATAATGCCAGCCTTGTTTCACTGCAGTCCCGTCTCCCCTGCTCCTCTGCTCTAGGCATTCTCCCCCCCGCTCCCATCAGTGCCACCCCAGGGGCACCCATCTTGCCCTGCATCTCATCTCAATACATTCCCCCATATAATGCCAGCCTTGTTTCACTGCAGTCCCGTCTCCCCTGCTCCTCTGCTCTAGGCATTCTCCCCCCCGCTCCCATCAGTGCCACCCCAGGGGCACCCATCTTGCCCTGCATCTCATCTCAATACATTCCCCCATATAATGCCAGCCTTGTCTCACTGCAGTCCCGTCTCCCCTGCTCCTCTGCTCTAGGCATTCTCCCCCCCGCTCCCATCAGTGCCGCCCCAGGACCACCCATCTTGCCCTGCATCTCATCTCAATACATTCCCCCATATAATGCCAGCCTTGTCTCACTGCAGTCCCGTCTCCCCTGCTCCTCTGCTCTAGGCATTCTCCCCCCGCTCCCATCAGTGCCACCCCAGGGGCACCCATCTTGCACTGCATCTCACCTCAATACATTCCCCCATATAATGCCAGCCTTGTTTCACTGCAGTCCCGTCTCCCCTGCTCCTCTGCTCTAGGCATTCTCCCCCCCGCTCCCATCAGTGCCACCCCAGGGGCACCCATCTTGCCTTGCATCTCATCTCAATACATTCCCCCATATAATGCCAGCCTTGTTTCACTGCAGTCCCGTCTCCCCTGCTCCTCTGCTCTACGCATTCTCCCCCCCGCTCCCATCAGTGCCACCCCAGGACCACCCATCTTGCCCTGCATCTCATCTCAATACATTTGCCCATATAATGCCAGCCTTGTTTCACTGCAGTCCCGTCTCCCCTGCTCCTCTGCTCTAGGCATTCTCCCCCCCCGCTCCCATCAGTGCCACCCCAGGGGCACCCATCTTGCCCTGCATCTCATCTCAATACATTCCCCCATATAATGCCAGCCTTGTTTCACTGCAGTCCCGTCTCCCCTGCTCCTCCGCTCTAGGCATTCTCCCCCCGCTCCCATCAGTGCCACCCCAGGGGCACCCATCTTGCACTGCATCTCACCTCAATACATTCCCCCATATAATGCCAGCCTTGTTTCACTGCAGTCCCGTCTCCCCTGCTCCTCTGCTCTAGGCATTCTCCCCCCCGCTCCCATCAGTGCCACCCCAGGGGCACCCATCTTGCCCTGCATCTCATCTCAATACATTCCCCCATATAATGCCAGCCTTGTTTCACTGCAGTCCCGTCTCCCCTGTTCCTCTGCTCTAGGCATTCTCCCCCCCGCTCCCATCAGTGCCACCACAGGGGCACCCATCTTGCCCTGCATCTCATCTCAATACATTCCCCCATATAATGCCAGCCTTGTTTCACTGCAGTCCCGTCTCCCTTGCTCTAGGCATTCTCCCCCCCCGCTCCCATCAGTGCCACCCCAGGGGCACCCATCTTGCACTGCATCTCATCTCAATACATTCCCCCATATAATGCCAGCCTTGTTTCACTGCAGTCCTGTCTCCCCTGCTCCTCTGCTCTAGGCATTCTCCCCCCCCCCCCGCTCCCATCAGTGCCACCCCAGGGGCACCCATCTTGCACTGCATCTCACCTCAATACATTCCCCCATATAATGCCAGCCTTGTTTCACTGCAGTCCTGTCTCCCCTGCTCCTCTGCTCTAGGCATTCTCCCCCCGCTCCCATCAGTGCCACCCCAGGGGCACCCATCTTGCCCTGCATCTCATCTCAATACATTCCCCCATATAATGCCAGCCTTGTTTCACTGCAGTCCCGTCTCCCCTGCTCCTCTGCTCTAGGCATTCTCCCCCCCGCTCCCATCAGTGCCACCCCAGGGGCACCCATCTTGCCCTGCATCTCATCTCAATACATTCCCCCATATAATGCCAGCCTTGTTTCACTGCAGTCCCGTCTCCCCTGCTCCTCTGCTCTAGGCATTCTCCCCCCCGCTCCCATCAGTGCCACCCCAGGGGCACCCATCTTGCCCTGCATCTCATCTCAATACATTCCCCCATATAATGCCAGCCTTGTTTCACTGCAGTCCCGTCTCCCCTGCTCCTCTGCTCTAGGCATTCTCCCCCCCGCTCCCATCAGTGCCACCCCAGGGGAACCCATCTTGCCCTGCATCTCATCTCAATACATTCCCCCATATAATGCCAGCCTTGTTTCACTGCAGTCCCGTCTCCCCTGCTCCTCTGCTCTAGGCATTCTCCCCCCCGCTCCCATCAGTGCCACCCCAGGGGCACCCATCTTGCCCTGCATCTCATCTCAATACATTCCCCCATATAATGCCAGCCTTTTTTCACTGCAGTCCCGTCTCCCCTGCTCCTCTGCTCTGGGCATTCTCCCCCCCGCTCCCATCACTGCCACCCCAGGGGCACCCATCTTGCCCTGCATCTCACCTCAATACATTTGCCCATATAATGCCAGCCTTGTTTCACTGCAGTCCCGTCTCCCCTGCTCCTCCGCTTTAGGCATTCTCCCCCCCGCTCCCATCAGTGCCACCCCAGGGGCACCCATCTTGCCCTGCATCTCATCTCAATACATTCCCCCATATAATGCCAGCCTTGTTTCACTGCAGTCCCGTCTCCCCTGCTCCTCTGCTCTAGGCATTCTCCCCCCCGCTCCCATCAGTGCCACCCCAGGGGCACCCATCTTGCCCTGCATCTCATCTCAATACATTCCCCCATATAATGCCAGCCTTGTTTCACTGCAGTCCCGTCTCCCATGCTCCTCCGCTCTAGGCATTCTCCCCCCCGCTCCCATCAGTGCCACCCCAGGGGCACCCATCTTGCACTGCATCTCATCTCAATACATTCCCCCATATAATGCCAGCCTTGTTTCACTGCAGTCCCGTCTCCCCTGCTCCTCTGCTCTAGGCATTCTCCCCCCGCTCCCATCAGTGCCACCCCAGGACCACCCATCTTGCCCTGCATCTCATCTCAATACATTTGCCCATATAATGCCAGCTTTGTTTCACTGCAGTCCCGTCTCCCCTGCTCCTCTGCTCTAGGCATTCTCCCCCCGCTCCCATCAGTGCCACCCCAGGGGCACCCATCTTGCCCTGCATCTCATCTCAATACATTCCCCCATATAATGCCAGCCTTGTTTCACTGCAGTCCCATCTCCCCTGCTCCTCTGCTCTAGGCATTCTCCCCCCCGCTCCCATCAGTGCCACCCCAGGGGCACCCATCTTGCCCTGCATCTCATCTCAATACATTCCCCCATATAATGCCAGCCTTGTTTCACTGCAGTCCCGTCTCCCCTGCTCCTCTGCTCTAGGCATTCTCCCCCCGCTCCCATCAGTGCCACCCCAGGGGCACCCATCTTGCCCTGCATCCCATCTCAATACATTCCCCCATATAATGCCAGCCTTGTTTCACTGCAGTCCCGTCTCCCCTGCTCCTCCGCTCTAGGCATTCTCCCCCCGCTCCCATCAGTGCCACCCCAGGGGCTCCCATCTTGCCCTGCATCTCATCTCAATACATTCCCCCATATAATGCCAGCCTTGTTTCACTGCAGTCCCGTCTCCCCTGCTTCTCTGCTCTAGGCATTCTCCCCCCCGCTCCCATCAGTGCCACCCCAGGACCACCCATCTTGCCCTGCATCTCATCTCAATACATTTGCCCATATAATGCCAGCCTTGTTTCACTGCAGTCCCGTCTCCCCTGCTCCTCTGCTCTAGGCATTCTCCCCCCGCTCCCATCAGTGCCACCCCAGGACCACCCATCTTGCCCTGCATCTCATCTCAATACAT
Organism: Ambystoma mexicanum; assembly: GCF_040938575.1. Taxonomy (NCBI): domain Eukaryota; kingdom Metazoa; phylum Chordata; class Amphibia; order Caudata; family Ambystomatidae; genus Ambystoma; species Ambystoma mexicanum. The sequence goes on along the minus strand of NC_090938.1, from coordinate 814,334,563 downwards.
TTGCCCATATAATGCCAGCTTTGTTTCACTGCAGTCCCGTCTCCCCTGCTCCTCTGCTCTAGGCATTCTCCCCCCGCTCCCATCAGTGCCACCCCAGGGACACCCATCTTGCCCTGCATCTCATCTCAATACATTCCCCCATATAATGCCAGCCTTGTTTCACTGCAGTCCGTCTCCCCTGCTCCTCTGCATTAGGCATTCTCCCCCCGCTCCCATCAGTGCCACCCCAGGGGCACCCATCTTGCCCTGCATCTCATCTCAATACATTCCCCCATATAATGCCAGCCTTGTTTCACTGCAGTCCCGTCTCCCCTGCTCCTCTGCTCTAGGCATTCTCCCCCCCGCTCCCATCAGTGCCACCCCAGGGGCACCCATCTTGCCCTGCATCCCAACTCAATACATTCCCCCATATAATGCCAGCCTTGTTTCACTGCAGTCCCGTCTCCCCTGCTCCTCCGCTCTAGGCATTCTCCCCCCGCTCCCATCAGTGCCACCCCAGGGGCACCCATCTTGCCCTGCATCTCATCTCAATACATTCCCCCATATAATGCCAGCCTTGTTTCACTGCAGTCCCGTCTCCCCTGCTCCTCTGCTCTAGGCATTCTCCCCCCGCTCCCATCAGAGCCACCCCAGGGGCACCCATCTTGCCCTGCACCTCATCTCAATACATTCCCCCATATAATGCCAGCCTTGTTTCACTGCAGTCCCGTCTCCCCTGCTCCTCTGCTCTAGGCATTCTCCCCCCGCTCCCATCAGTGCCACCCCAGGGGCACCCATCTTGCCCTGCACCTCATCTCAATACATTCCCCCATATAATGCCAGCCTTGTTTCACTGCAGTCCCGTCTCCCCTGCTCCTCTGCTCTAGGCATTCTCCCCCCCGCTCCCATCAGTGCCACCCCAGGGGCACCCATCTTGCCCTGCACCTCATCTCAATACATTCCCCCATATAATGCCAGCCTTGTTTCACTGCAGTCCCGTCTCCCCTGCTCCTCTGCTCTAGGCATTCTCCCCCCCGCTCCCATCAGTGCCACCCCAGGGGCACCCATCTTGCCCTGCATCTCATCTCAATACATTCCCCCATATAATGCCAGCCTTGTTTCACTGCAGTCCCGTCTCCTCTGCTCTAGGCATTCTCCCCCCGCTCCCATCAGTGCCACCCCAGGGGCACCCATCTTGCTCTGCACCTCATCTCAATACATTCCCCCATATAATGCCAGCCTTGTTTCACTGCAGTCCCGTCTCCCCTGCTCCTCTGCTCTAGGCATTCTCCCCCCCGCTCCCATCAGTGCCACCCCAGGGGCACCCATCTTGCCCTGCATCTCATCTCAATACATTCCCCCATATAATGCCAGCCTTGTTTCACTGCAGTCCCGTCTCCCCTGCTCCTCTGCTCTAGGCATTCTCCCCCCGCTCCCATCAGTGCCACCCCAGGGGCACCCATCTTGCCCTGCATCTCATCTCAATACATTCCCCCATATAATGCCAGCCTTGTTTCACTGCAGTCCCGTCTCCCCTGCTCCTCTGCTCTAGGCATTCTCCCCCCCGCTCCCATCAGTGCCACCCCAGGGGCACCCATCTTGCCCTGCATCTCATCTCAATACATTCCCCCATATAATGCCAGCCTTGTTTCACTGCAGTCCCGTCTCCCCTGCTCCTCTGCTCTAGGCATTCTCCCCCCCGCTCCCATCAGTGCCACCCCAGGGGCACCCATCTTGCCCTGCATCTCATCTCAATACATTCCCCCATATAATGCCAGCCTTGTTTCACTGCAGTCCCGTCTCCCCTGCTCCTCTGCTCTAGGCATTCTCCCCCCGCTCCCATCAGTGCCACCCCAGGGGCACCCATCTTGCCCTGCACCTCATCTCAATACATTCCCCCATATAATGCCAGCCTTGTTTCACTGCAGTCCCGTCTCCCCTGCTCCTCTGCTCTAGGCATTCTCCCCCCCGCTCCCATCAGTGCCACCCCAGGACCACCCATCTTGCCCTGCATCTCATCTCAATACATTCCCCCATATAATGCCAGCCTTGTCTCACTGCAGTCCCGTCTCCCCTGCTCCTCTGCTCTAGGCATTCTCCCCCCCGCTCCCATCAGTGCCACCCCAGGGGCACCCATCTTGCCCTGCATCTCATCTCAATACATTTGCCCATATAATGCCAGCCTTGTTTCACTGCAGTCCCGTCTCCCCTGCTCCTCTGCTCTAGGCATTCTCCCCCCGCTCCCATCAGTGCCACCCCAGGGGCACCCATCTTGCCCTGCATCTCATCTCAATACATTCCCCCATATAATGCCAGCCTTTTTTCACTGCAGTCCCGTCTCCCCTGCTCCTCTGCTCTAGGCATTCTCCCCCCCGCTCCCATCACTGCCACCCCAGGGGCACCCATCTTGCCCTGCATCTCACCTCAATACATTTGCCCATATAATGCCAGCCTTGTTTCACTGCAGTCCCGTCTCCCCTGCTCCTCCGCTCTAGGCATTCTCCCCCCCGCTCCCATCAGTGCCACTCCAGGGGCACCCATCTTGCCCTGCACCTCATCTCAATACATTCCCCCATATAATGCCAGCCTTGTTTCACTGCAGTCCCGTCTCCCCTGCTCCTCTGCTCTAGGCATTCTCCCCCCCGCTCCCATCAGTGCCACCCCAGGGGCACCCATCTTGCCCTGCATCTCATCTCAATACATTTCCCCATATAATGCCAGCCTTGTTTCACTGCAGTCCCGTCTCCCCTGCTCCTCTGCTCTAGGCATTCTCCCCCCCGCTCCCATCAGTGCCACCCCAGGGGCACCCATCTTGCCCTGCATCTCATCTCAATACATTCCCCCATATAATGCCAGCCTTGTTTCACTGCAGTCCCGTCTCCCATGCTCCTCCGCTCTAGGCATTCTCCCCCCCGCTCCCATCAGTGCCACCCCAGGGGCACCCATCTTGCACTGCATCTCATCTCAATACATTCCCCCATATAATGCCAGCCTTGTTTCACTGCAGTCCCGTCTCCCCTGCTCCTCTGCTCTAGGCATTCTCCCCCCGCTCCCATCAGTGCCACCCCAGGACCACCCATCTTGCCCTGCATCTCATCTCAATACATTTGCCCATATAATGCCAGCTTTGTTTCACTGCAGTCCCGTCTCCCCTGCTCCTCTGCTCTAGGCATTCTCCCCCCGCTCCCATCAGTGCCACCCCAGGGGCACCCATCTTGCCCTGCACCTCATCTCAATACATTCCCCCATATAATGCCAGCCTTGTTTCACTGCAGTCCCATCTCCCCTGCTCCTCTGCTCTAGGCATTCTCCCCCCCGCTCCCATCAGTGCCACCCCAGGGGCACCCATCTTGCCCTGCATCTCATCTCAATACATTCCCCCATATAATGCCAGCCTTGTTTCACTGCAGTCCCGTCTCCCCTGCTCCTCTGCTCTAGGCATTCTCCCCCCCGCTCCCATCAGTGCCACCCCAGGGGCACCCATCTTGCCCTGCATCCCATCTCAATACATTCCCCCATATAATGCCAGCCTTGTTTCACTGCAGTCCCGTCTCCCCTGCTCCTCCGCTCTAGGCATTCTCCCCCCGCTCCCATCAGTGCCACCCCAGGGGCTCCCATCTTGCCCTGCATCTCATCTCAATACATTCCCCCATATAATGCCAGCCTTGTTTCACTGCAGTCCCGTCTCCCCTGCTTCTCTGCTCTAGGCATTCTCCCCCCCGCTCCCATCAGTGCCACCCCAGGACCACCCATCTTGCCCTGCATCTCATCTCAATACATTTGCCCATATAATGCCAGCCTTGTTTCACTGCAGTCCCGTCTCCCCTGCTCCTCTGCTCTAGGCATTCTCCCCCCGCTCCCATCAGTGCCACCCCAGGACCACCCATCTTGCCCTGCATCTCATCTCAATACATTTGCCCATATAATGCCAGCTTTGTTTCACTGCAGTCCCGTCTCCCCTGCTCCTCTGCTCTAGGCATTCTCCCCCCGCTCCCATCAGTGCCACCCCAGGGACACCCATCTTGCCCTGCATCTCATCTCAATACATTCCCCCATATAATGCCAGCCTTGTTTCACTGCAGTCCGTCTCCCCTGCTCCTCTGCATTAGGCATTCTCCCCCCGCTCCCATCAGTGCCACCCCAGGGGCACCCATCTTGCCCTGCATCTCATCTCAATACATTCCCCCATATAATGCCAGCCTTGTTTCACTGCAGTCCCGTCTCCCCTGCTCCTCTGCTCTAGGCATTCTCCCCCCCACTCCCATCAGTGCCACCCCAGGGGCACCCATCTTGCCCTGCATCCCAACTCAATACATTCCCCCATATAATGCCAGCCTTGTTTCACTGCAGTCCCGTCTCCCCTGCTCCTCCGCTCTAGGCATTCTCCCCCCGCTCCCATCAGTGCCACCCCAGGGGCACCCATCTTGCCCTGCATCTCATCTCAATACATTCCCCCATATAATGCCAGCCTTGTTTCACTGCAGTCCCGTCTCCCCTGCTCCTCTGCTCTAGGCATTCTCCCCCCGCTCCCATCAGAGCCACCCCAGGGGCACCCATCTTGCCCTGCACCTCATCTCAATACATTCCCCCATATAATGCCAGCCTTGTTTCACTGCAGTCCCGTCTCCCCTGCTCCTCTGCTCTAGGCATTCTCCCCCCCGCTCCCATCAGTGCCACCCCAGGGGCACCCATCTTGCCCTGCATATCATCTCAATACATTCCCCCATATAATGCCAGCCTTGTTTCACTGCAGTCCCGTCTCCCCTGCTCCTCTGCTCTAGGCATTCTCCCCCCGCTCCCATCAGTGCCACCCCAGGGGCACCCATCTTGCCCTGCACCTCATCTCAATACATTCCCCCATATAATGCCAGCCTTGTTTCACTGCAGTCCCGTCTCCCCTGCTCCTCTGCTCTAGGCATTCTCCCCCCCGCTCCCATCAGTGCCACCCCAGGACCACCCTTCTTGCCCTGCATCTCATCTCAATACATTCCCCCATATAATGCCAGCCTTGTCTCACTGCAGTCCCGTCTCCCCTGCTCCTCTGCTCTAGGCATTCTCCCCCCCGCTCCCATCAGTGCCACCCCAGGGGCACCCATCTTGCCCTGCATCTCATCTCAATACATTTGCCCATATAATGCCAGCCTTGTTTCACTGCAGTCCCGTCTCCCCTGCTCCTCTGCTCTAGGCATTCTCCCCCCCGCTCCCATCAGTGCCACCCCAGGGGCACCCATCTTGCCCTGCATCTCATCTCAATACATTTGCCCATATAATGCCAGCCTTGTTTCACTGCAGTCCCGTCTCCCCTGCTCCTCTGCTCTAGGCATTCTCCCCCCCGCTCCCATCAGTGCCACCCCAGGGGCACCCATCTTGCCCTGCATCTCATCTCAATACATTCCCCCATATAATGCCAGCCTTGTTTCACTGCAGTCCCGTCTCCCCTGCTCCTCTGCTCTAGGCATTCTCCCCCCCGCTCCCATCAGTGCCACCCCAGGACCACCCATCTTGCCCTGCATCTCATCTCAATACATTTGCCCATATAATGCCAGCCTTGTTTCACTGTAGTCCCGTCTCCCCTGCTCCTCTGCTCTAGGCATTCTCCCCCCCGCTCCCATCAGTGCCACCCCAGGGGCACCCATCTTGCCCTGCATCTCATCTCAATACATTCCCCCATATAATGCCAGCCTTGTTTCACTGCAGTCCCGTCTCCCCTGCTCCTCTGCTCTAGGCATTCTCCCCCCCGCTCCCATCAGTGCCACCCCAGGGGCACCCATCTTGCCCTGCATCTCATCTCAATACATTCCCCCATATAATGCCAGCCTTGTTTCACTGCAGTCCCGTCTCCCCTGCTCCAGGCATTCTCCCCCCCGCTCCCATCAGTGCCACCCCAGGACCACCCATCTTGCCCTGCATCTCACCTCAATACATTCCCCCATATAATGCCAGCCTTGTTTCACTGCAGTCCCGTCTCCCCTGCTCCTCTGCTCTAGGCATTCTCCCCCCCGCTCCCATCAGTGCCACCCCAGGGGCACCCATCTTGCCCTGCATCTCATCTCAATACATTCCCCCATATAATGCCAGCCTTGTTTCACTGCAGTCCCGTCTCCCCTGCTCCTCTGCTCTAGGCATTCTCCCCCCCGCTCCCATCAGTGCCACCCCAGGACCACCCATCTTGCCCTGCATCTCATCTCAATACATTTGCCCATATAATGCCAGCCTTGTTTCACTGTAGTCCCGTCTCCCCTGCTCCTCTGCTCTAGGCATTCTCCCCCCCGCTCCCATCAGTGCCACCCCAGGGGCACCCATCTTGCCCTGCATCTCATCTCAATACATTCCCCCATATAATGCCAGCCTTGTTTCACTGCAGTCCCGTCTCCCCTGCTCCTCCGCTCTAGGCATTCTCCCCCCGCTCCCATCAGTGCCACCCCAGGGGCACCCATCTTGCACTGCATCTCACCTCAATACATTCCCCCATATAATGCCAGCCTTGTTTCACTGCAGTCCCGTCTCCCCTGCTCCTCTGCTCTAGGCATTCTCCCCCCCGCTCCCATCAGTGCCACCCCAGGGGCACCCATCTTGCCCTGCATCTCATCTCAATACATTCCCCCATATAATGCCAGCCTTGTTTCACTGCAGTCCCGTCTCCCCTGCTCCTCTGCTCTAGGCATTCTCCCCCCCGCCCCCATCAGTGCCACCCCAGGGGCACCCATCTTGCCCTGCATCTCATCTCAATACTTTCCCCCATATAATGCCAGCCTTGTTTCACTGCAGTCCCGTCTCCCCTGCTCCTCTGCTCTAGGCATTCTCCCCCCCGCTCCCATCAGTGCCACCCCAGGGGCACCCATCTTGCCCTGCATCTCATCTCAATACATTCCCCCATATAATGCCAGCCTTGTTTCACTGCAGTCCCGTCTCCCCTGCTCCTCTGCTCTAGGCATTCTCCCCCCCCGCTCCCATCAGTGCCACCCCAGGACCACCCATCTTGCCCTGCATCTCATCTCAATACATTCCCCCATATAATGCCAGCCTTGTTTCACTGCAGTCCCGTCTCCCCTGCTCCTCTGCTCTAGGCATTCTCCCCCCCGCTCCCATCAGTGCCACCCCAGGGGCACCCATCTTGCACTGCATCTCACCTCAATACATTCCCCCATATAATGCCAGCCTTGTTTCACTGCAGTCCCGTCTCCCCTGCTCCTCTGCTCTAGGCATTCTCCCCCCCGCTCCCATCAGTGCCACCCCAGGGGCACCCATCTTGCCCTGCATCTCATCTCACTACATTCCCCCATATAATGCCAGCCTTGTTTCACTGCAGTCCCGTCTCCCCTGCTCCTCTGCTCTAGGCATTCTCCCCCCCGCTCCCATCAGTGCCACCCCAGGGGCACCCATCTTGCCCTGCATCTCATCTCAATACATTCCCCCATATAATGCCAGCCTTGTTTCACTGCAGTCCCGTCTCCCCTGCTCCTCTGCTCTAGGCATTCTCCCCCCCGCTCCCATCACTGCCACCCCAGGGGCACCCATCTTGCCCTGCATCTCACCTCAATACATTTGCCCATATAATGCCAGCCTTGTTTCACTGCAGTCCCGTCTCCCCTGCTCCTCCGCTCTAGGCATTCCCCCCCCCGCTCCCATCAGTGCCACCCCAGGGGCACCCATCTTGCCCTGCATCTCATCTCAATACATTCCCCCATATAATGCCAGCCTTGTTTCACTGCAGTCCCGTCTCCCCTGCTCCTCTGCTCTAGGCATTCTCCCCCCCGCTCCCATCAGTGCCACCCCAGGGGCACCCATCTTGCCCTGCATCTCATCTCAATACATTCCCCCATATAATGCCAGCCTTGTTTCACTGCAGTCCCGTCTCCCCTGCTCCTCCGCTCTAGGCATTCTCCCCCCCGCTCCCATCAGTGCCACCCCAGGGGCACCCATCTTGCACTGCATCTCATCTCAATACATTCCCCCATATAATGCCAGCCTTGTTTCACTGCAGTCCCGTCTCCCCTGCTCCTCTGCTCTAGGCATTCTCCCCCCCGCTCCCATCAGTGCCACCCCAGGACCACCCATCTTGCCCTGCATCTCATCTCAATACATTTGCCCATATAATGCCAGCTTTGTTTCACTGCAGTCCCGTCTCCCCTGCTCCTCTGCTCTAGGCATTCTCCCCCCGCTCCCATCAGTGCCACCCCAGGGGCACCCATCTTGCCCTGCATCTCATCTCAATACATTCCCCCATATAATGCCAGCCTTGTTTCACTGCAGTCCCGTCTCCCCTGCTCCCCTGCTCTAGGCATTCTCCCCCCCGCTCCCATCAGTGCCACCCCAGGGGCACCCATCTTGCCCTGCATCTCATCTCAATACATTCCCCCATATAATGCCAGCCTTGTTTCACTGCAGTCCCGTCTCCCCTGCTCCTCTGCTCTAGGCATTCTCCCCCCCGCTCCCATCAGTGCCACCCCAGGGGCACCCATCTTGCCCTGCATCCCATCTCAATACATTCACCCATATAATGCCAGCCTTGTTTCACTGCAGTCCCGTCTCCCCTGCTCCTCCGCTCTAGGCATTCTCCCCCCGCTCCCATCAGTGCCACCCCAGGGGCACCCATCTTGCCCTGCATCTCATCTCAATACATTCCCCCATATAATGCCAGCCTTGTTTCACTGCAGTCCCGTCTCCCCTGCTCCTCTGCTCTAGGCATTCTCCCCCCCGCTCCCATCAGTGCCACCCCAGGACCACCCATCTTGCCCTGCATCTCATCTCAATACATTTGCCCATATAATGCCAGCCTTGTTTCACTGCAGTCCCGTCTCCCCTGCTCCTCTGCTCTAGGCATTCTCCCCCCCGCTCCCATCAGTGCCACCCCAGGGGCACCCATCTTGCCCTGCATCTCATCTCAATACATTCCCCCATATAATGCCAGCCTTGTTTCACTGCAGTCCCGTCTCCCCTGCTCCTCTGCTCTAGGCATTCTCCCCCCCGCCCCCATCAGTGCCACCCCAGGGGCACCCATCTTGCCCTGCATCTCATCTCAATACTTTCCCCCATATAATGCCAGCCTTGTTTCACTGCAGTCCCGTCTCCCCTGCTCCTCTGCTCTAGGCATTCTCCCCCCCGCTCCCATCAGTGCCACCCCAGGGGCACCCATCTTGCCCTGCATCTCATCTCAATACATTCCCCCATATAATGCCAGCCTTGTTTCACTGCAGTCCCGTCTCCCCTGCTCCTCTGCTCTAGGCATTCTCCCCCCCCGCTCCCATCAGTGCCACCCCAGGACCACCCATCTTGCCCTGCATCTCATCTCAATACATTCCCCCATATAATGCCAGCCTTGTTTCACTGCAGTCCCGTCTCCCCTGCTCCTCTGCTCTAGGCATTCTCCCCCCCGCTCCCATCAGTGCCACCCCAGGGGCACCCATCTTGCACTGCATCTCACCTCAATACATTCCCCCATATAATGCCAGCCTTGTTTCACTGCAGTCCCGTCTCCCCTGCTCCTCTGCTCTAGGCATTCTCCCCCCCGCTCCCATCAGTGCCACCCCAGGGGCACCCATCTTGCCCTGCATCTCATCTCACTACATTCCCCCATATAATGCCAGCCTTGTTTCACTGCAGTCCCGTCTCCCCTGCTCCTCTGCTCTAGGCATTCTCCCCCCCGCTCCCATCAGTGCCACCCCAGGGGCACCCATCTTGCCCTGCATCTCATCTCAATACATTCCCCCATATAATGCCAGCCTTGTTTCACTGCAGTCCCGTCTCCCCTGCTCCTCTGCTCTAGGCATTCTCCCCCCCGCTCCCATCACTGCCACCCCAGGGGCACCCATCTTGCCCTGCATCTCACCTCAATACATTTGCCCATATAATGCCAGCCTTGTTTCACTGCAGTCCCGTCTCCCCTGCTCCTCCGCTCTAGGCATTCCCCCCCCCGCTCCCATCAGTGCCACCCCAGGGGCACCCATCTTGCCCTGCATCTCATCTCAATACATTCCCCCATATAATGCCAGCCTTGTTTCACTGCAGTCCCGTCTCCCCTGCTCCTCTGCTCTAGGCATTCTCCCCCCCGCTCCCATCAGTGCCACCCCAGGGGCACCCATCTTGCCCTGCATCTCATCTCAATACATTCCCCCATATAATGCCAGCCTTGTTTCACTGCAGTCCCGTCTCCCCTGCTCCTCCGCTCTAGGCATTCTCCCCCCCGCTCCCATCAGTGCCACCCCAGGGGCACCCATCTTGCACTGCATCTCATCTCAATACATTCCCCCATATAATGCCAGCCTTGTTTCACTGCAGTCCCGTCTCCCCTGCTCCTCTGCTCTAGGCATTCTCCCCCCCGCTCCCATCAGTGCCACCCCAGGACCACCCATCTTGCCCTGCATCTCATCTCAATACATTTGCCCATATAATGCCAGCTTTGTTTCACTGCAGTCCCGTCTCCCCTGCTCCTCTGCTCTAGGCATTCTCCCCCCGCTCCCATCAGTGCCACCCCAGGGGCACCCATCTTGCCCTGCATCTCATCTCAATACATTCCCCCATATAATGCCAGCCTTGTTTCACTGCAGTCCCGTCTCCCCTGCTCCCCTGCTCTAGGCATTCTCCCCCCCGCTCCCATCAGTGCCACCCCAGGGGCACCCATCTTGCCCTGCATCTCATCTCAATACATTCCCCCATATAATGCCAGCTTTGTTTCACTGCAGTCCCGTCTCCCCTGCTCCTCTGCTCTAGGCATTCTCCCCCCCGCTCCCATCAGTGCCACCCCAGGGGCACCCATCTTGCCCTGCATCCCATCTCAATACATTCCCCCATATAATGCCAGCCTTGTTTCACTGCAGTCCCGTCTCCCCTGCTCCTCCGCTCTAGGCATTCTCCCCCCGCTCCCATCAGTGCCACCCCAGGGGCACCCATCTTGCCCTGCATCTCATCTCAATACATTCCCCCATATAATGCCAGCCTTGTTTCACTGCAGTCCCGTCTCCCCTGCTCCTCTGCTCTAGGCATTCTCCCCCCCGCTCCCATCAGTGCCACCCCAGGACCACCCATCTTGCCCTGCATCTCATCTCAATACATTTGCCCATATAATGCCAGCCTTGTTTCACTGCAGTCCCGTCTCCCCTGCTCCTCTGCTCTAGGCATTCTCCCCCCCGCTCCCATCAGTGCCACCCCAGGACCACCCATCTTGCCCTGCATCTCATCTCAATACATTTGCCCATATAATGCCAGCTTTGTTTCACTGCAGTCCCGTCTCCCCTGCTCCTCTGCTCTAGGCATTCTCCCCCCGCTCCCATCAGTGCCACCCCAGGGGCACCCATCTTGCCCTGCATCTCATCTCAATACATTCCCCCATATAATGCCAGCCTTGTTTCACTGCAGTCCCGTCTCCCCTGCTCCTCTGCTCTAGGCATTCTCCCCCCGCTCCCATCAGTGCCACCCCAGGGGCACCCATCTTGCCCTGCATCTCATCTCAATACATTCCCCCATATAATGCCAGCCTTGTTTCACTGCAGTCCCGTCTCCCCTGCTCCTCTGCTCTAGGCATTCTCCCCCCCGCTCCCATCAGTGCCACCCCAGGGGCACCCATCTTGCCCTGCATCCCATCTCAATACATTCCCCCATATAATGCCAGCCTTGTTTCACTGCAGTCCCGTCTCCCCTGCTCCTCCGCTCTAGGCATTCTCCCCCTGCTCCCATCAGTGCCACCCCAGGGGCACCCATCTTGCCCTGCACCTCATCTCAATACATTCCCCCATATAATGCCAGCCTTGTTTCACTGCAGTCCCGTCTCCCCTGCTCCTCTGCTCTAGGCATTCTCCCCCCGCTCCCATCAGTGCCACCCCAGGGGCACCCATCTTGCCCTGCACCTCATCTCAATACATTCCCCCATATAATGCCAGCCTTGTTTCACTGCAGTCCCGTCTCCCCTGCTCTAGGCATTCTCCCCCCCGCTCCCATCAGTGCCACCCCAGGGGCACCCATCTTGCCCTGCATCTCATCTCAATAAATTCCCCCATATAATGCCAGCCTTGTTTCACTGCAGTCCCGTCTCCCCTGCTCCTCTGCTCTAGGCATTCTCCCCCCGCTCCCATCAGTGCCACCCCAGGGGCACCCATCTTGCCCTGCACCTCATCTCAATACATTCCCCCATATAATGCCAGCCTTGTTTCACTGCAGTCCCGTCTCCCCTGCTCCTCTGCTCTAGGCATTCTCCCCCCCGCTCCCATCAGTGCCACCCCAGGGGCACCCATCTTGCCCTGCATCTCATCTCAATACATTCCCCCATATAATGCCAGCCTTGTTTCACTGCAGTCCCGTCTCCCCTGCTCCTCTGCTCTAGGCATTCTCCCCCCGCTCCCATCAGTGCCACCCCAGGGGCACCCATCTTGCCCTGCATCTCATCTCAATACATTCCCCCATATAATGCCAGCCTTGTTTCACTGCAGTCCCGTCTCCCCTGCTCCTCTGCTCTAGGCATTCTCCCCCCCGCTCCCATCAGTGCCACCCCAGGGGCACCCATCTTGCCCTGCATCTCATCTCAATACATTCCCCCATATAATGCCAGCCTTGTTTCACTGCAGTCCCGTCTCCCCTGCTCCTCTGCTCTAGGCATTCTCCCCCCCGCTCCCATCAGTGCCACCCCAGGGGCACCCATCTTGCCCTGCATCTCATCTCAATACATTCCCCCATATAATGCCAGCCTTGTTTCACTGCAGTCCCGTCTCCCCTGCTCCTCTGCTCTAGGCATTCTCCCCCCGCTCCCATCAGTGCCACCCCAGGGGCACCCATCTTGCCCTGCACCTCATCTCAATACATTCCCCCATATAATGCCAGCCTTGTTTCACTGCAGTCCCGTCTCCCCTGCTCCTCTGCTCTAGGCATTCTCCCCCCCGCTCCCATCAGTGCCACCCCAGGGGCACCCATCTTGCCCTGCATCTCATCTCAATACATTCCCCCATATAATGCCAGCCTTGTTTCACTGCAGTCCCGTCTCCCCTGCTCCTCTGCTCTACGCATTCTCCCCCCCGCTCCCATCAGTGCCACCCCAGGGGCACCCATCTTGCCCTGCATCTCATCTCAATACATTCCCCCATATAATGCCAGCCTTGTTTCACTGCAGTCCCCTCTCCCCTGCTCCTCTGCTCTAGGCATTCTCCCCCCCGCTCCCATCAGTGCCACCCCAGGGGCACCCATCTTGCCCTGCATCTCATCTCAATACATTCCCCCATATAATGCCAGCCTTGTTTCACTGCAGTCCCGTCTCCCCTGCTCCTCTGCTCTAGGCATTCTCCCCCCCCGCTCCCATCAGTGCCACCCCAGGGGCACCCATCTTGCCCTGCATCTCATCTCAATACATTCCCCCATATAATGCCAGCCTTGTTTCACTGCAGTCCCGTCTCCCCTGCTCCTCTGCTCTAGGGATTCTCCCCCCGCTCCCATCAGTGCCACCCCAGGGGCACCCATCTTGCCCTGCATCTCATCTCAATACATTCCCCCATATAATGCCAGCCTTGTTTCACTGCAGTCCCGTCTCCCCTGCTCTAGGCATTCTCCCCCCCGCTCCCATCAGTGCCACCCCAGGGGCACCCATCTTGCCCTGCATCTCATCTCAATACATTCCCCCATATAATGCCAGCCTTGTTTCACTGCAGTCCCGTCTCCCCTGCTCTAGGCATTCTCCCCCCCGCTCCCATCAGTGCCACCCCAGGGGCACCCATCTTGCCCTGCATCTCATCTCAATACATTCCCCCATATAATGCCAGCCTTGTTTCACTGCAGTCCCGTCTCCCCTGCTCCTCTGCTCTAGGCATTCTCCCCCCCGCTCCCATCAGTGCCACCCCAGGGGCACCCATCTTGCCCTGCATCTCATCTCAATACATTCCCCCATATAATGCCAGCCTTGTTTCACTGCAGTCCCGTCTCCCCTGCTCCTCTGCACTAGGAATTCTCCCCCCCGCTCCCATCAGTGCCACCCCAGGGGCACCCATCTTGCCCTGCATCTCATCTCAATACATTCCCCCATATAATGCCAGCCTTGTTTCACTGCAGTCCCGTCTCCCCTGCTACTCCGCTCTAGGCATTCTCCCCCCCGCTCCCATCAGTGCCACCCCAGGACCACCCATCTTGCCCTGCATCTCATCTCAATACATTCCCCCATATAATGCCAGCCTTGTTTCACTGCAGTCCCGTCTCCCCTGCTCCTCCGCTCTAGGCATTCTCCCCCCCGCTCCCATCAGTGCCACCCCAGGACCACCCATCTTGCCCTGCATCTCATCTCAATACATTCCCCCATATAATGCCAGCCTTGTTTCACTGCAGTCCCGTCTCCCCTGCTCCTCCGCTCTAGGCATTCTCCCCCCCGCTCCCATCAGTGCCACCCCAGGACCACCCATCTTGCCCTGCATCTCATCTCAATACATTCCCCCATATAATGCCAGCCTTGTTTCACTGCAGTCCCGCCTCCCCTGCTCCTCCGCTCTAGGCATTCCCCCCCCCACTCCCATCAGTGCCACCCCAGGAACACCCATCTTGCCCTGCATCTCATCTCAATACATTCCCCCATATAATGCCAGCCTTGTTTCACTGCAGTCCCGTCTCCCCTGCTCCTCTGCTCTAGGCATTCTCCCCCCCGCTCCCATCAGTGCCACCCCAGGGGCTTCCATCTTGCCCTGCATCTCATCTCAATACATTCCCCCATATAATGCCAGCCTTGTTTCACTGCAGTCCCGTCTCCCCTGCTCCTCTGCTCTAGGCATTCTCCCCCCCGCTCCCATCAGTGCCACCCCAGGACCACCCATCTTGCCCTGCATCTCATCTCAATACATTCGCCCATATAATGCCAGCCTTGTTTCACTGCAGTCCCGTCTCCCCTGCTCCTCTGCTCTAGGCATTCTCCCCCCCGCTCCCATCAGTGCCACCCCAGGGGCACCCATCTTGCCCTGCATCTCATCTCAATACATTCCCCCATATAATGCCAGCCTTGTTTCACTGCAGTCCCGTCTCCCCTGCTCCTCTGCTCTAGGCATTCTCCCCCCCGCTCCCATCAGTGCCACCCCAGGGCCACCCATCTTGCCCTGCATCCCATCTCAATACATTCCACCATATAATGCCAGCCTTGTTTCACTGCAGTCCCGTCTCCCCTGCTCCTCTGCTCTAGGCATTCTCCCCCCGCTCCCATCAGTGCCACCCCAGGGGCACCCATCTTGCCCTGCATCTCATCTCAATACATTCCCCCATATAATGCCAGCCTTGTTTCACTGCAGTCCCGTCTCCCCTGCTCCTCTGCTCTAGGCATTCTCCCCCCCGCTCCCATCAGTGCCACCCCAGGACCACCCATCTTGCCCTGCATCTCATCTCAATACATTCCCCCATATAATGCCAGCCTTGTTTCACTGCAGTCCCGTCTCCCCTGCTCCTCTGCTCTAGCTCCCATCAGTGCCACCCCAGGGGCACCCATCTTGCCCTGCATCTCATCTCAATACATTCCCCCATATAATGCCAGCCTTGTTTCACTGCAGTCCCGTCTCCCCTGCTCCTCTGCTCTAGGCATTCTCCCCCCCGCTCCCATCAGTGCCACCCCAGGGGCACCCATCTTGCCCTGCATCTCATCTCAATACATTCCCCCATATAATGCCAGCCTTGTTTCACTGCAGTCCCGTCTCCCCTGCTCCTCTGCTCTACGCATTCTCACCCCCGCTCCCATCAGTGCCACCCCAGGACCACCCATCTTGCCCTGCATCTCATCTCAATACATTCCCCCATATAATGCCAGCCTTGTTTCACTGCAGTCCCGTCTCCCCTGCTCCTCTGCTCTAGGCATTCTCCCCCCCACTCCCATCAGTGCCACCCCAGGGGCACCCATCTTGCCCTGCATCTCATCTCAATACATTCCCCCATATAATGCCAGCCTTGTTTCACTGCAGTCCCGTCTCCCCTGCTCCTCTGCTCTAGGCATTCTCCCCCCCGCTCCCATCAGTGCCACCCCAGGACCACCCATCTTGCCCTGCATCTCATCTCAATACATTTGCCCATATAATGCCAGCCTTGTTTCACTGCAGTCCCGTCTCCCCTGCTCCTCTGCTCTAGGCATTCTCCCCCCCGCTCCCATCAGTGCCACCCCAGGGGCACCCATCTTGCCCTGCATCTCATCTCAATACATTCCCCCATATAATGCCAGCCTTGTTTCACTGCAGTCCCGTCTCCCCTGCTCCTCTGCTCTAGGCATTCTCCCCCCCCTCCCATCAGTGCCACCCCAGGACCACCCATCTTGCCCTGCATCTCATCTCAATACATTTGCCCATATAATGCCAGCCTTGTTTCACTGCAGTCCCGTCTCCCCTGCTCCTCTGCTCTAGGCATTCTCCCCCCCGCTCCCATCAGTGCCACCCCAGGACCACCCATCTTGCCCTGCATCTCATCTCAATACATTTGCCCATATAATGCCAGCCTTGTTTCACTGCAGTCCCGTCTCCCCTGCTCCTCTGCTCTAGGCATTCTCCCCCCGCTCCCATCAGTGCCACCCCAGGACCACCCATCTTGCCCTGCATCTCATCTCAATACATTCCCCCATATAATGCCAGCCTTGTTTCACTGCAGTCCCGTCTCCCCTGCTCCTCCGCTCTAGGCATTCTCCCCCCCGCTCCCATCAGTGCCACCCCAGGGGCACCCATCTTGCCCTGCATCCCATCTCAATACATTCCCCCATATAATGCCAGCCTTGTTTCACTGCAGTCCCGTCTCCCCTGCTCCTCTGCTCTAGGCATTCTCCCCCCCCGCTCCCATCAGTGCCACCCCAGGACCACCCATCTTGCCCTGCATCCCATCTCAATACATTCCCCCATATAATGCCAGCCTTGTTTCACTGCAGTCCCGTCTCCCCTGCTCTAGGCATTCTCCCCCCCGCTCCCATCAGTGCCACCCCAGGGGCACCCATCTTGCCCTGCATCTCATCTCAATACATTTGCCCATGTAATGCCAGCCTTGTTTCACTGCAGTCCCGTCTCCCCTGCTCCTCTGCTCTAGGCATTCTCCCCCCCGCTCCCATCAGTGCCACCCCAGGACCACCCATCTTGCCCTGCATCTCATCTCAATACATTCCCCCATATAATGCCAGCCTTGTTTCACTGCAGTCCCGTCTCCCCTGCTCCTCTGCTCTAGGCATTCCCCCCCCGCTCCCATCAGTGCCACCCCAGGGGCACCCATCTTGCCCTGCATCTCATCTCAATACATTCCCCCATATAATGCCAGCCTTGTTTCACTGCAGTCCCGTCTCCCCTGCTCCTCTGCTCTAGGCATTCTCCCCCCCGCTCCCATCAGTGCCACCCCAGGACCACCCATCTTGCCCTGCATCTCATCTCATTACATTCCCCCATATAATGCCAGCCTTGTTTCACTGCAGTCCCGTCTCCCCTGCTCCTCTGCTCTAGGCATTCTCCCCCCCGCTCCCATCAGTGCCACCCCAGGGGCACCCATCTTGCCCTGCATCTCATCTCAATACATTCCCCCATATAATGCCAGCCTTGTTTCACTGCAGTCCCGTCTCCCCTGCTCCTCTGCTCTAGGCATTCTCCCCCTCGCTCCCATCAGTGCCACCCCAGGACCACCCATCTTGCCCTGCATCTCATCTCAATACATTTGCCCATATAGTGCCAGCCTTGTTTCACTGCAGTCCCGTCTCCCCTGCTCCTCTGCTCTAGGCATTCTCCCCCCGCTCCCATCAGTGCCACCCCAGGGGCACCCATCTTGCCCTGCATCTCATCTCAATACATTCCCCCATATAATGCCAGCCTTGTTTCACTGCAGTCCCGTCTCCCCTGCTCCTCTGCTCTAGGCATTCTCCCCCCCGCTCCCATCAGTGCCACCCCAGGACCACCCATCTTGCCCTGCATCTCATCTCAATACATTTGCCCATATAATGCCAGCCTTGTTTCACTGCAGTCCCTTCTCCCCTGCTCCTCTGCTCTAGGCATTCTCCCCCCCCGCTCCCATCAGTGCCACCCCAGGACCACCCATCTTGATCTGCATCTCATCTCAATACATTTGCCCATATAATGCCAGCCTTGTTTCACTGCAGTCCCGTCTCCCCTGCTCCTCTGCTCTAGGCATTCTCCCCCCCGCTCCCATCAGTGCCACCCCAGGACCACCCATCTTGCCCTGCATCTCATCTCAATACATTTGCCCATATAATGCCAGCCTTGTTTCACTGCAGTCCCGTCTCCCCTGCTCCTCTGCTCTAGGCATTCTCCCCCCCGCGCCCATCAGTGCCACCCCAGGGGCACCCATCTTGCCCTGCATCTCATCTCAATACATTCCCCCATATAATGCCAGCCTTGTTTCACTGCAGTCCCGTCTCCCCTGCTCCTCTGCTCTAGGCATTCTCCCCCCCGCTCCCATCAGTGCCACCCCAGGGGCACCCATCTTGCCCTGCATCTCATCTCAATACATTCCCCCATATAATGCCAGCCTTGTTTCACTGCAGTCCCGTCTCCCCTGCTCCTCTGCTCTAGGCATTCTCCCCCCCGCTCCCATCAGTGCCACCCCAGGACCACCCATCTTGCCCTGCATCTCATCTCAATACATTTGCCCATATAATGCCAGCCTTGTTTCACTGCAATCCCGTCTCCCCTGCTCCTCTGCTCTAGGCATTCTCCCCCCCGCTCCCATCAGTGCCACCCCAGGGGCACCCATCTTGCCCTGCATCTCATCTCAATACATTCCCCCATATAATGCCAGCCTTGTTTCACTGCAGTCCCGTCTCCTCTGCTCCTCTGCTCTAGGCATTCTCCCCCCGCTCCCATCAGTGCCACCCCAGGGGCACCCATCTTGCCCTGCATCTCATCTCAATACATTCCCCCATATAATGCCAGCCTTGTTTCACTGCAGTCCCGTCTCCCCTGCTCCTCTGCTCTAGGCATTCTCCCCCCCGCTCCCATCAGTGCCACCCCAGGACCACCCATCTTGCCCTGCATCTCATCTCAATACATTCCCCCATATAATGCCAGCCTTGTTTCACTGCAGTCCGTCTCCCCTGCTCCTCCGCTCTAGGCATTCTCCCCCCCCGCTCCCATCAGTGCCACCCCAGGGGCACCCATCTTGCCCTGCATCCCATCTCAATACATTCCCCCATATAATGCCAGCCTTGTTTCACTGCAGTCCCGTCTCCCCTGCTCCTCCGCTCTAGGCATTCTCCCCCCCGCTCCCATCAGTGCCACCCCAGGGGCACCCATCTTGCCCTGCATCCCATCTCAATACATTCCCCCATATAATGCCAGCCTTGTTTCACTGCAGTCCCGTCTCCCCTGCTCCTCTGCTCTAGGCATTCTCCCCCCCGCTCCCATCAGTGCCACCCCAGGACCACCCATCTTGCCCTGCATCCCATCTCAATACATTCCCCCATATAATGCTAGCCTTGTTTCACTGCAGTCCTGTCTCCCCTGCTCTAGGCATTCTCCCCCCTGCTCCCATCAGTGCCACCCCAGGGGCACCCATCTTGCCCTGCATCTCATCTCAATACATTTGCCCATATAATGCCAGCCTTGTTTCACTGCAGTCCCGTCTCCCCTGCTCCTCTGCTCTAGGCATTCTCCCCCCCGCTCCCATCAGTGCCACCCCAGGACCACCCATCTTGCCCTGCATCTCATCTCAATACATTCCCCCATATAATGCCAGCCTTGTTTCACTGCAGTCCCGTCTCCCCTGCTCCTCTGCTCTAGGCATTCCCCCCCCCCGCTCCCATCAGTGCCACCCCAGGGGCACCCATCTTGCCCTGCATCTCATCTCAATACATTCCCCCATATAATGCCAGCCTTGTTTCACTGCAGTCCCGTCTCCACTGCTCCTCTGCTCTAGGCATTCTCCCCCCGCTCCCATCAGTGCCACCCCAGGACCACCCATCTTGCCCTGCATCTCATCTCAATACATTCCCCCATATAATGCCAGCCTTGTTTCACTGCAGTCCCGTCTCCCCTGCTCCTCTGCTCTAGGCATTCTCCCCCCCGCTCCCATCAGTGCCACCCCAGGGGCACCCATCTTGCCCTGCATCTCATCTCAATACATTCCCCCATATAATGCCAGCCTTGTTTCACTGCAGTCCCGTCTCCCCTGCTCCTCTGCTCTAGGCATTCCCCCCCCCGCTCCCATCAGTGCCACCCCAGGACCACCCATCTTGCCCTGCATCTCATCTCAGTACATTCCCCCATATAATGCCAGCCTTGTTTCACTGCAGACCCGTCTCCCCTGCTCCTCTGCTCTAGGCATTCTCCCCCCCGCTCCCATCAGTGCCACCCCAGGGGCACCCATCTTGCCCTGCATCTCATCTCAATACATTCCCCCATATAATGCCAGCCTTGTTTCACTGCAGTCCCGTCTCCCCTGCTCCTCTGCTCTAGGCATTCTCCCCCCCGCTCCCATCAGTGCCACCCCAGGACCACCCATCTTGCCCTGCATCTCATCTCAATACATTTGCCCATATAATGCCAGCCTTGTTTCACTGCAGTCCCGTCTCCCCTGCTCCTCTGCTCTAGGCATTCTCCCCCCCGTGCCCATCAGTGCCACCCCAGGGGCACCCATCTTGCCCTGCATCTCATCTCAATACATTCCCCCATATAATGCCAGCCTTGTTTCACTGCAGTCCCGTCTCCCCTGCTCCTCTGCTCTAGGCATTCTCCCCCCCGCTCCCATCAGTGCCACCCCAGGGGCACCCATCTTGCCCTGCATCTCATCTCAATACATTCCCCCATATAATGCCAGCCTTGTTTCACTGCAGTCCCGTCTCCCCTGCTCCTCTGCTCTAGGCATTCTCCCCCCCGCTCCCATCAGTGCCACCCCAGGACCACCCATCTTGCCCTGCATCTCATCTCAATACATTTGCCCATATAATGCCAGCCTTGTTTCACTGCAGTCCCGTCTCCCCTGCTCCTCTGCTCTAGGCATTCTCCCCCCCGCTCCCATCAGTGCCACCCCAGGGGCACCCATCTTGCCCTGCATCTCATCTCAATACATTCCCCCATATAATGCCAGCCTTGTTTCACTGCAGTCCCGTCTCCCCTGCTCCTCTGCTCTAGGCATTCTCCCCCCCGCTCCCATCAGTGCCACCCCAGGACCACCCATCTTGCCCTGCATCTCATCTCAATACATTCCCCCATATAATGCCAGCCTTGTTTCACTGCAGTCCCGTCTCCCCTGCTCCTCCGCTCTAGGCATTCTCCCCCCCCGCTCCCATCAGTGCCACCCCAGGGGCACCCATCTTGCCCTGCATCCCATCTCAGTACATTCCCCCATATAATGCCAGCCTTGTTTCACTGCAGTCCCGTCTCCCCTGCTCCTCCGCTCTAGGCATTCTCCCCCCCGCTCCCATCAGTGCCACCCCAGGGGCACCCATCTTGCCCTGCATCCCATCTCAATACATTCCCCCATATAATGCCAGCCTTGTTTCACTGCAGTCCCGTCTCCCCTGCTCCTCTGCTCTAGGCATTCTCCCCCCCCCCCGCCCGCTCCCATCAGTGCCACCCCAGGGGCACCCATCTTGCCCTGCATCTCATCTCAATACATTTGCCCATATAATGCCAGCCTTGTTTCACTGCAGTCCCGTCTCCCCTGCTCCTCTGCTCTAGGCATTCTCCCCCCCCCGCTCCCATCAGTGCCACCCCAGGGGCACCCATCTTGCCCTGCATCCCATCTCAATACATTCCCCCATATAATGCCAGCCTTGTTTCACTGCAGTCCCGTCTCCCCTGCTCCTCCGCTTTAGGCATTCTCCCCCCCTGCTCCCATCAGTGCCACCCCAGGGGCACCCATCTTGCCCTGCATTTCATCTCAATACATTTGCCCATATAATGCCAGCCTTGTTTCACTGCAGTCCCGTCTCCCCTGCTCCTCCGCTCTAGGCATTCTCCCCCCGGCTCCCATCAGTGCCACCCCAGGGGCACCCATCTTGCCCTGCATCCCATCTCAATACATTCTCCCATATAATGCCAGCCTTGTTTCACTGCAGTCCCGTCTCCCCTGCTCCTCTGCTCTAGGCATTCTCCCCCCCGCTCCCATCAGTGCCACCCTAGGGGCACCCATCTTGCCCTGCATCCCATCTCAATACATTCCCCCATATAATGCCAGCCTTGTTTCACTGCAGTCCCGTCTCCCCTGCTCCTTTGCTCTAGGCATTCTCCCCCCCCGCTCCCATCAGTGCCACCCCAGGGGCACCCATCTTGCCCTGCACCTCATCTCAATACATTCCCCCATATAATGCCAGCCTTGTTTCACTGCAGTCCCGTCTCCCCTGCTCCTCTGCTCTAGGCATTCTCCCCCCCCCCGCTCCCATCAGTGCCACCCCAGGGGCACCCATCTTGCCCTGCATCCCATCTCAATACATTCCCCCATATAATGCCAGCCTTGTTTCACTGCAGTCCCGTCTCCCCTGCTCCTCCGCTCTAGGCATTCCCCCCCCCGCTCCCATCAGTGCCACCCCACGGGCACCCGTCTTGCCCTGCATCCCATCTCAATACATTCCCCCATATAATGCCAGCCTTGTTTCACTGCAGTCCCGTCTCCCCTGCTCCTCTGCTCTAGGCATTCTCCCCCCCGCTCCCATCAGTGCCACCCCAGGGGCACCCATCTTGCCCTGCATCTCATCTCAATACATTTGCCCATATAATGCCAGCCTTGTTTCACTGCAGTCCCGTCTCCCCTGCTCCTCCGCTCTAGGCATTCTCCCCCCCGCTCCCATCAGTGCCACCCCAGGGGCACCCGTCTTGCCCTGCATCCCATCTCAATACATTCCCCCATATAATGCCAGCCTTGTTTCACTGCAGTCCCGTCTCCCCTGCTCCTCTGCTCTAGGCATTCTCCCCCCGCTCCCATCAGTGCCACCCCAGGGGCACCCATCTTGCCCTGCATCTCATCTCAATACATTTGCCCATATAATGCCAGCCTTGTTTCACTGCAGTCCCGTCTCCCCTGCTCCTTTGCTCTAGGCATTCTTCCTCCGTGCTTCCTTTAGTGCCACCCCAGGGGCACCCATCTTGCCCTGCATCCCATCTCAATACATTCCCCCATATAATGCCAGCCTTGTTTCACTGCAGTCCCGTCTCCCCTGCTCTAGGCATTCTCCCCCCCGCTCCCACCAGTGCCACCCCAGGACCACCCATCTTGCCCTGCATCTCATCTCAATACATTCCCCCATATAATGCCAGTCTTGTTTCACTGCAGTCCCGTCTCCCCTGCTCCTCCGCTCTAGGCATTCTCCCCCCCGCTCCCAACAGTGCCACCCCAGGGGCACCCATCTTGCCCTGCATCCCATCTCAATACATTCCCCCATATAATGCCAGCCTTGTTTCACTGCAGTCCCGTCTCCCCTGCTCCTCCGCTCTAGGCATTCTCCCCCCCGCTCCCATCAGTGCCACCCCAGGGGCACCCATCTTGCCCTGCATCCCATCTCAATACATTCCCCCATATAATGCCAGCCTTGTTTCACTGCAGTCCCGTCTCCCCTGCTCCTTTGCTCTAGGCATTCTCCCCCCCGCTCCCATCAGTGCCACCCCAGGGGCACCCATCTTGCCCTGCATCTCATCTCAATACATTCCCCCATATAATGCCAGCCTTGTTTCACTGCAGTCCCGTCTCCCCTGCTCCTCCGCTCTAGGCATTCTCCCCCCCGCTCCCATCAGTGCCACCCCAGGGGCACCCATCTTGCCCTGCATCTCATCTCAATACATTTGCCCATATAATGCCAGTCTTGTTTCACTGCATTCCCGTCTCCCCTGCTCCTCTGCTCTAGGCATTCTCCCCCCCGCTCCCATCAGTGCCACCCCAGGGGCACCCATCTTGCCCTGCATCCCATCTCAATTCATTCCCCCATATAATGCCAGCCTTGTTTCACTGCAGTCCCGTCTCCCCTGCTCCTTTGCTCTGGGCATTCTTCCTCCGCGCTTCCTTTAGTGCCACACTCGGTCTACCCATTTTAGTCTACTTCTTAGCTCTAGACATTCTCCCCATGCACCACCTCAGCGCCACCCTCATTTTACCCCAGTTGCGTCTCACGCTGCCCTTGGCTCTATGCATTCTTCTACCCATTTGCCTCTGTGCCATCGATGTACAAACCCCTCACCGATCTTGTATTTCGTGTCCATGATCCCCCTTAGTGCCCCCCATATTTCTTCCCCATGGTCCCGCACAGTGCCACCCCCTTAAACCCTCTCACTGGTCCCATATTTCTACCCCAATTTCTCCCTCAGTGCCACCCCCTTACACTGCTTCACTGGTCCCATATTTCTTTCCCATGGTCCCCCTCAGTGGCACCCCCTTACACTTCTTCACTGGTCCCATATTTCTTCCCCATGGACCTTCTCAGTGCCTGCCCCATGCAGCCCCTCACTGGTCCCATATTTCTTCCCCATGGTCCCCACCAGTGCCACCCCCTTAAACCCTCTCACTGGTCCCATATTTCTCCCCCATGGTCCCCCCAGTGCCACCTCATGCAGCCTCTTACCAGCCTCATATTTCTTCTCCATGGTCTCTATAAAGTGTTTAGCGTTGGCCATCTCGGCAGCTCGGATCACATCCTCCATCGGAACATTTTTCAGGCCATAGACAATGTTCTCCTTAATTGAGCAGGTGAAGAGGATGGGCTCCTGCCCCACCAGCGAGATCTGGAAACATAACAAAGCGGCTAAAAGTCTAAGCAATGAATGGAGGTGTCACGACACATTCAAGAGTAGCCACAAATGTCAAGCATGTCTAAAACTCAAGGGTTAACAAGGCACGATAAGTCATTAAGACCCATGGGTATATTGCAGCTGGGAGCTGGGTTCTCATCTCTTGCCAATCCTGCCAACCCCCATCTGGCCCAAAATATCCATATTCTGCTATACTAAATTCCTCATTCCACCCATTCAACGTGGTTGTGTATGTCCTGCATTTGGACTCAAACTGTCCTTCATAGTGACCCCTGTGCTCCCCACAGAAGCAGCTTTGGGGGCCCTATGGGAGACTGTCCATGCACTCTCAGGACCTCCTCTGAGCCCTCTACGTCTCAGATGAGCTGGATTTATACCACCTTGTGCCACTGAACCCGCAGGTTGTATTGCCCCAGATCCATTTGAAAGTGGGCAGTAGAAAGTCCACACAAATCACATAAAACAAATTACAATAGGGAGACTATCATGTGTACCCATGTCACATCATAAATATGTGGGTACAGGCAAAGTGCTCCCCTTCACTGCCCTATGTGTGGACACAGGAAAAGCGTCCCAGTCTCATAAGAGTCGCTACAGTGAGAGTGCTGCCCCAGAGTCATGAGTGTGGGTACAGGCAGAGTACTCGCTCTCAGTGCCATGAGTGGGGATAGAGGTACTGTGTTAAAGATTCATTATGTGTATACAGGGAGACTGCCATCTTTGAGAGCTGTGAGTGAGGGTACAGGTAAAGTGCCACCTCTCAGAACCACAGAAAAGGACACAGGCAGAATGCAGCTTCTGCTAGTCAGGAGTGAGGATACAGGCAGAATGCTGCCTCTGCTAGTCAGGAGTGAGGATACAGGCAGCAGGTTACCTCTGCTAGTCAGGAGAGAGGACACAGGCAGAATGCTGCCTCTGATAGTCAGGAATGAGGATACCTCTGCTGGTCAGGAGAGAGGATACAGGCAGCATGCTGTCTCTGCTAGTCAGGAGTGAGGATACAGACAGCAAGGACACAGGCAGCATGCTACATCTGCTTGTCAGGAGTGAGGATGCAGGCAGAATGCTGCCTCTGCTAGTCAGGAGTGAGGATACAGGCAGAATGCTACCTCTGCTAGTCAGGAGTGAGGATGCAGGCAGCATGCTACCTCTGCTGGTCAGGAGTGAGGATACAGGCAGCATGTTACCTCTGCTGGTCAGGAGTGAGGATACAGGCAGCATGCTACCTCTGCTAGTCAGGAGTGAGGTCACAGGTAGAATGCAGCCTCTGCTGGTCAGGAGTGAGGATGCAGGCAGCATGCTACCTCTGCTGGTCAGGAGTGAGGATACAGGCAGCAGGCTACCTCTGCTAGTCAGGAGTGAGGTCACAGGTAGAATGCAGCCTCTGCTGGTCAGGAGTGAGGATGCAGGCAGCATGCTACCTCTGCTGGTCAGGAGTGAGGATACAGGCAGCATGCTACCTCTGCTAGTCAGGAGTGAGGTCACAGGTAGAATGCAGCCTCTGCTGGTCAGGAGTGAGGATACAGGCAGAATGCTACCTCTGCTAGTCAGGAGTGAGGACACAGGTAGAATGCAGACTCACAGGTAGAATGCAGACTCTGCTGGTCAGGAGTGAGGATACAGGCAGCAGGCTACCTCTGCTAGTCAGGAGAGAGGACACAGGTAGAATGCAGACTCTGCTGGTCAGGAGGAAGGATACAGGCAGCATGCTACCTCTGCTAGTCAGGAGTGAGGATGCAGGCAGCATGCTACCTCTGCTGGTCAGGAGTGAGGATACAGGCAGCATGTTACCTCTGCTGGTCAGGAGTGAGGATACAGGCAGCATGCTACCTCTGCTAGTCAGGAGTGAGGTCACAGGTAGAATGCAGCCTCTGCTGGTCAGGAGTGAGGATGCAGGCAGCATGCTACCTCTGCTGGTCAGGAGTGAGGATACAGGCAGCAGGCTACCTCTGCTAGTCAGGAGTGAGGTCACAGATAGAATGCAGCCTCTGCTGGTCAGGAGTGAGGATGCAGGCAGCATGCTACCTCTGCTGGTCAGGAGTGAGGATACAGGCAGCATGCTACCTCTGCTAGTCAGGAGTGAGGTCACAGGTAGAATGCAGCCTCTGCTGGTCAGGAGTGAGGATACAGGCAGAATGCTACCTCTGCTAGTCAGGAGTGAGGACACAGGTAGAATGCAGACTCACAGGTAGAATGCAGACTCTGCTGGTCAGGAGTGAGGATACAGGCAGCAGGCTACCTCTGCTAGTCAGGAGTGAGGATGCAGGCAGCATGCTACCTCTGCTGGTCAGGAGTGAGGATACAGGCAGCATGCTACCTCTGCTGGTCAGGAGTGAGGATACAGGCAGCAGGCTACTTCTGCTAGTCAGGAGTGACGATACAGGCAGCATGCTGCCTCTGCTGGTCAGGAGTGAGGATACAGGCAGCATGCTACCTCTGCTAGTCAGGAATGAGGATACAGGCAGCAGGCTACCTCTGCTGGTCAGGAGAGAGGATACAGGCAGCATGCTGTCTCTGCTAGTCAGGAGTGAGGATACAGACAGCAAGGACACAGGCAGCATGCTACATCTGCTAGTCAGGAGTGAGGACACGGGTAGAATGCAGCCTCTGCTGGTCAGGAGTGAGGATACAGGCAGAATGCTACCTCTGCTAGTCAGGAGAGAGGACACAGGTAGAATGCAGACTCTGCTGGTCAGGAGGAAGGATACAGGCAGCATGCTACCTCTGCTAGTCAGGAGTGAGGAAGCAGGCAGCATGCTACCTCTGCTGGTCAGGAGTGAGGATACAGGCAGCATGCTACCTCTGCTAGTCAGGAGTGAGGACACAGGTAGAATGCAGACTCACAGGTAGAATGCAGACTCTGCTGGTCAGGAGTGAGGATACAGGCAGCAGGCTACCTCTGCTAGTCAGGAGTGAGGATGCAGGCAGCATGCTACCTCTGCTGGTCAGGAGTGAGGATACAGGCAGCATGCTACCTCTGCTGGTCAGGAGTGAGGATACAGGCAGCAGGCTACTTCTGCTAGTCAGGAGTGACGATACAGGCAGCATTCTGCCTCTGCTGGTCAGGAGTGAGGATACAGGCAGCATGCTACCTCTGCTAGTCAGGAGTGAGGATACAGGCAGCAGGCTACCTCTGCTGGTCAGGAGAGAGGACACAGGTAGAATGCAGACTCTGCTGGTCAGGAGTGAGGATGCAGGCAGCATGCTACCTCTGCTTGTCAGAAGTGAGGATACAGGCAGCAGGCTACCTCTGCTAGTCAGGAGTGAGGATGCAGGCAGCATGCTACATCTGCTAGTCAGGAGTGAGGATACAGGCAGCATGCTACCTCTGCTAGTCAGGAGTGAGGACACAGGCAACATGCTACCTCTGCTGGTCAGGAGTGAGGATACAGGCAGCATGCAGCCTCTGCTAGTCAGGAGTGCGGATACAGGCAGCAGGCTACCTCTGCTAGTCAGGAGTGAGGATACAGGCAGCAGGCTACTTCTGCTAGTCAGGAGTGAGGATACAGGCAGCATGCTACATCTACTGGTCAGGAGTGAGGATACAGGCAGCATGCTACCTCTGCTGGTCAGGAGTGAGGATACAGGCAGCATGCTACCTCTGCTGGTCAGGAGTGAGGATACCGGCAGCATGCTGCCTCTGCTAGTCAGGAGTGAGTACACAGGCAGCATGCTACCTCTGCTAGTCAGGAGTGAGGATACAGGCAGCATGCTACCTCTGCTGGTCAGGAGTGAGGATGCCAGCAGCATGCTACATCTGCTAGTCAGGAGTGAGGATACAGGCAGCATGCTACCTCTGCTAGTCAGGAGTGAGGATACAGGCAGCATGCTACATCTGCTGGTCAGGAGTGAGGATACAGGCAGCATGCTACCTCTGCTGGTCAGGAGTGAGGATACAGGCAGCATGCTACCTCTGCTAGTCAGGAGTGAGGATACAGGCAGCATGCTACATCTGCTGGTCAGGAGTGAGGATACAGGCAGCATGCTACATCTGCTGGTCAGGAGTGAGGATACAGGCAGCATGCTACCTCTGCTGGTCAGGAGTGAGGATACAGGCAGCAGGCTACCTCTTTTCTCCCCTGATGAGGTCGCTAGACAAGTCTGATCCATTAAAGCCTCCTCAAGACAGGTCCATCTCTGCTCCTCCAAAACTCTTAAGGACCACATCGATACCCTTGCTCCGGCCCTTGCTGGCTTTTGCAACCTCTCCTTTGCGTCTGCAACTTTCCCCTCCCCTCTGAAGCACTCCCTTGTGCATCCTCTCCTCAAGAAACCCACAGTTGATCCCTCTTGTCCGGCTAACTATCGCCCAATTTCCATTACTCCCTTTTTGGGTAAGCTCCTGGAAAAGCTTGCCATCTCTCAGCTTAACCTTCACTCTGACTCAGTTTGCTCTCTCCATGACCACCAATCTGGCTTCCGAGCTGCCAGAGGTACGGAAACTGCTCTCCTGAACATCCGTGAAGACCTGCTCTCCAACCTTGACTCTAACATTCCCTCTGTCCTCATCCTACTTGATCTCTCCTCTGCTTTTGACACGGTCAACCATACCACCCTGCTAAATCGTCTCAGTGACAACATGGGTATCACCGATCGGGCTGTGGCCTGGCTGACATCTTTTCTCTCTGATCGACCCTCCCAGGTACAACTTGGGTCCTTCCTATCCTCTATCTCCCTCTCTACCTGCGGTGTTCCCCAGGGGTCTAACCTCTCACCCTGGCTTTTCAATCAATATCTGGCAACTCTTGCCTACTGCATATCCATTTTCTGCCAAATTTCCAGTGCTATGCTGACGACACCCAACTCATTTTCAGGCTTCCCTCGGCCATCTCCTCTCCTTCCCTCATCTCTGACTGCCTAATCGCCAATCAAAATTGGCGTGCTGCAAATGATCCTTGTTTAAACGCCAACAAGACTGAGATCCTCCTTATTGGTAACACCCCTTCCATCCTTTCCCCTCACTCTCTGGCCGGCCTCCCTTGGCCCTCCTCCTGCCCCTACCAGCAAAGCTTAGAACCTTGGGGTCATCTTTGACTCCACATTTTCCTTCTCTGCACACATCTCGGATGTCTCCAAAAAAGTCTAACTTCTTACTTCACCTCCTTAAAGCTACTCTTCCTTTCCTCGCCTTCCCTCAGAAGCTCCTTGTCTCCCAAGCTCTGATTCTCTCTAGGTTGGATCACTGTAACAGTCCTTTTCTAAATCTACCTGCCTCCACTCTCCGCCCTTTACAACTATTCCAGAACAGGACTGCGAGACTTGTCCTTGGCCTCAAGCCCTGGGATCGTATCTCTCCAGCTCTGAAATCCCTTCATTGGCTCCCTGTGGTTGCAAGGATTAATTAATTTTAAAACCCTTTGCATTGTCCACAAGGCTTTCTGGGGCCTGGGTCCAAATTACCTTCAACTATCCCTCCGTAAATACCTCCCCTCTAGAGCCCTTCGCTCCTCTACCTCCAACTCCCTCAGGGTCAGTCGTTTTTCAAAGAAACAAGCTGGTGGTAGATCTTTGTCTTCTGCGGGGGCCTCCCTCTGCAACTGCCTACCTGCCACCTTGAAACTTGAGGAGAACCATCTCTGGTTCCGGAAGCTCCTCAAGACCTTCCCCTTCGCCTCAGCCTTTCCATCTCTTCTCCCTTGCGGATCTGCTTTCTCTCTCAGCAATGCTGCACCTGGACACCGTCTGCCCTTCGGGCCCTGGTACCTGCTCACCCTGTCGCCCTCTTGCACTGCCCCCTGGCCACCCCTTGCACTGGGGCCTGTATCTGTACCCATACAGGCCCCCCCACTCTTCGTCTGCACTGATCAAATACTCCCTATCTGACTAACCTTGCACTTGGCCCGCACAGGCTTGCACTACCACTGTTTCTGATCACTGTATTTATTTATTTATTTACTTATTATTTATCTTGTCCTCTCTTATGCTTCTGCACTTTCCAATTTCTCCCCCCTCCCATGCACTTTACCCCTTTTTCCCTTCCCCATGCACTTGCACGTTTTCAATGTCACTGGGCCTAGTAAGATCGTTGTGTTTGTTCTCTCCACTGTTCCCCTCACTTTGCCTGGTCGCGCTCTGAAACACCTGTGTATGAGCGCGATATAAATAAAATATCATATCAATATCATACCTTTGCTAGTCAGGAGTGAGGTCACAGGCAGAATGCAGCCTCTGCTGGTCAGGAGTAAGGATACAGGCAGCAGGCTACCTCTGCTAGTTAGGAGAGAGGACGCAGGTAGAATGCAGACTCTGCTGGTCAGGAGTGAGGATACAGGCAGCAAGCTACCTCTGCTAGTCAGGAGTGAGGATACAGGCAGCATGTTGCCTCTGCTAGTCAGGAGTGAGGATACAGACAGCATGCTACCTCTGCTAGTCAGGAGTGAGGATACAGGCAGCAGGCTACCTCTGCTAGTCAGGAGTGAGGATGCAGGCAGCATGCTACCTCTGCTGGTCAGGAGTGAGTATACAGGCAGAATACTGACTCTGCTAGTCAGGAGTGAGGATACAGACAGCATGCTGCCTCTGCTGTCCAGGAGTGAAGATACAGGCAGCATGCTACCTCTGCTGGTCAGGAGAGGATACAGGCAGCATGCTACCTCTGCTGCTCAGGAGAGAGGATACAGGCAGCATGCTACCTCTGCTGCTCAGGAGAGAGGATACAGGCAGCATGCTACATCTGCTAGTCAGGAGTGAGGATACAGGCAGCAGGCTACCTCTGCTAGTTAGGAGGGAGGATTAAGGCAACAGGCTACCTCTGCTAGTCAGGAGTGAGGATACAGGCAGCATGCTGCCTCTGCTAGTCAGGAGTGAGGATACAGGCAGCATGCTACCTCTGCTAGTCAGGAGTGACGATACAGGCAGAATGCTACCTCTGGAACTGATGAGTGTGGACATGTCAGAGGGGCAGGGGTGTGGTGGCACGAGGTGATGCCAAGCCAGTGAGTTAAATATGTGTTTGGTAGAAGCTGCAGACTTACAATAAGGTATCAGCGGGTCCGCACACTTAGACACGTATCCGGCTGCCGAGCCGTAGTGTGAGCAAGGAGCGATTTCTTGTAGGAAGTCAAGGAAGAGTGGTTTCACAGCAGTAAATAGTACAACAGCAACTTGTTCAAAGGGCCTCTACACCAAGAGATGATATGATAAGTAATTTATAACCCGTCTGTACACACGTGTTTCTAGGCGTGACATTCAGATCATGCAAGTGCGACTATGTATAGTGCAGGGGGAAGGGAGAGGAGTGAAGTGCCAGGAAGAGGGAAGCGAAGTGCAATCAGGGCAGCATTGCTCTGAGTAAGTGCAGCCAGGGCAGCCCGGCTCTGGGTCAGTGCGAGGAGGAAGGGGACTGTGGGTAACAGTAACAGCCCCTAAGTGCACAGTGGCCCATAGGCAGTGCAGGAGAGACTGGTCATTGTACCCAGTGAGACTCTGACGGTAGCCAAGCAAACAGTTGGCGCAGGAGACAGTTATGTCAGCAGGGGAAGAGAGAGAGAAAGCAGAGGAGAGAAGGAAGTTCTTGAGCTGCTTCCGGAACTTCAGGTTGTCCGGCTCAAGTTTGAGAGGGGCAGGGACGCCATTTGAGAGGGAGGCACCAGCAGAGGAGAGAGATCTACACCCCTTGCCCCCACACTCTGTCTTCGGAAGTGTCTGACCCTCAGAGTTTGAGATAGCTAAGGGCTTGAGAAGGAAGGCTTTTGGAAGAGAGAGTTGGATGTAGTGCCGGCCCCAGCCCCAGAAAGCCTTGTGGACGATGCAGAGGGTCTTGAACTTGATCCTTGCAGCCATGGGGAGCCAGTGGAGATATTTCAGGCCTGGAGAGATAGGGTCCCTGGGCTTGAGGCCAAGGACAAGTATCACAGTCCTGTTCTGGATTAGTTGTAGAGGGCGGAGAGTAGAGGAACGGCAGATTGAGAAAGAGGCGGTAGCAGTAGTCCAGCCTAGAGAGAACCAGAGCTCTGGAGACAGTGAGCTTCTGGGGGAAAGTGAAAAATTGAAAAAAGGAAGAATACCTCTGAGGAGGTGCAGCTGGTAGTGGCCTTCTTGGCAAGGTCTGTGACGTAAGAGGAGAAGGAGAGAGTGGATTCAAAGATTATAAGGTTTTTGGTATCAAAAGAAGGCAAAGGAAGAGGTCTGCCAGAGTGTCAGAGGGAAAGCGGGAGCAGAGGTCCCAATGAGAAGGATCTCTGTCTTACTGGCATTAAGGCAGAGATCATTGGTTGCGTACCAATCCTGAATCGCGGAAAGACAGTCAGGAATGAGTGAGAGAGAAGAGGAGGCTGAGGGGAGCCTGAAAAAAAAGCTGAGTGTCATCAGCAAAACACTGAAAGTTAGTGCAGAAGGTAGAGATCATGTGGGCTAAAGGGGCCAAGTAGACATTGAAGAGCCAGGGTGAGAGGATAGAGCCCTGGGGAACACCACATGTGGAGAGAGAGGTGGTGATGAGAAAGGACCCAAGTTGGACACAGGAGGGTCGGGTCGGTCCAGGAGGAAGGAGGTCAACCAATCCAGAGCCTGATCTGTGATGCCCACGCTCACACAGAGTCGTTTGATCAGGATGGCATGATTGACTATGTCAAAGGCAGAGTAAAGGCCAAGGAGGATGAGGAAAGAAGGAAGGCTAGAATCAAGGATAGTGAGCAGATCATCACAGTTGTTCAGGAGAGCAGTTTCCATGCCTCTGGCTGCTCTGACGCCATATGGATGGTCATGGAAACAATCAATAGATTAAGTGTGCGGAGTAAACTGGGAGATGGCCAGCCTTTCTATGAGTTTGCCCAGGAAAGGAGTGATAGAGATCGGGAGATAGATTTCCGGACAGGTAGGATCGTCAGAGGACTTTTTAAGAACGGGGTGCACAAGAGATTGCTCCAGGAGAGAGGGGAAGGATCCAGCAGCGAAAGAAAGATTGCAGAAATAGGCCAAGGTTAGAGCAAGGGTGTCAATGTGGTCCTTAATGGTTCTGGAGGAACTGGGAAGCACCTGTTTGCACAATACTTTCATAGATTGGACTTGTCTAGAAACATTGCCTGGTGTTATCGGAGAGAAAGAGGAGAAAGGAGGAGAGAGAGAGACGGCCAGAGGGGGGCCGAGAGAGGGAGCAGGAGAGGCAGAGGAGAGAGAGGCAGGATGTCCTGAGTTTTAGTGGTGAAGTGAGAAGCCAGAGTTGTGCAGAGGGCCTGGGAGGGAACAGGAGAGGTGGGAACTGCAGATGGACTGGCCAGCTCCTTGCAGATTTTAAAGAGTTAGGCCCTGGCACAAGGCCAATGCTTTACCTTGGAGTGCAGGTATTTGTGTTCGTATTGGTGAATCGGGCATCCGTCCAACAGGATCTCTCCATCTTGATGCTTGTAGAACCGCTGCAGAAGAGACACGCATGTGGTCTTCCCTCCTCCTGAGGGACCCACAAGGGCCGTGACCTTCCCAGTCTTCAGCTCAAAAGAGACATTCTAGTGGGGGCACACACAGAGTCAAACAAATCACATCAAGGATGGCCCCCCACCAAAATGATGTGAGTGTGCAGAAAAATAATAATCACAGATACATTTTTTTATTTGTGATTTGTAATGCGATACATGCGCTTCAGAGCATTGATGGAAGTGTCTTCGCAGGGATTCACCATGCCAGTTATGAAACATTTAACACCACCAGACATTCCAATTTACTATGCAATTCCATGGAACATCATGCAACGAAACCAAGGTGAACACGGTGCACTAAACCCAAGGCACCACAGGGAATTCACAATGGTATCCAACCATCAAGAGATACCCCCAAAGGCATTGCATGACGTTTACCCTACAAAGGCATGGAACAGTGGGAGACAAGACCAAGGCATTCCAGACAAGTTACTATGCAATTCCATGGAACATCATGCAACGAAACCAAGGTGAACACTGTGCACTAAACCCAAGGCACCACAGGGAATTCACAATGGTATCCAACCATCAAGAGATACCCCCAAAGGCATTGCATGACGTTTACCCTGCAAAGGCATGGAACAGTGGGAGACAAGACCAAGGCATTCCAGACAAGTTACTATGCAATTCCATGGAACATCATGCAACGAAACCAAGGTGTTGTAGGGAATTCACCTTGCAATTCCATACCAAAGAATACACAATGCTATTCAATGCAACATCGGGAGACAAACCCAAAGGCATTGCAGGAAATTTACTATACAATGCCATGAGACATTGAGAGCCAAACCAAAGGCAACATA
The DNA here is from genome assembly GCF_040938575.1 of Ambystoma mexicanum. Lineage (NCBI taxonomy): Eukaryota > Metazoa > Chordata > Amphibia > Caudata > Ambystomatidae > Ambystoma > Ambystoma mexicanum. Next base: position 814,299,724 of record NC_090938.1, on the reverse strand, counting down.
GGATATTCACCATGCAATTCCATGGGACACAGACAAAATCAAGGCCTCCCAAGGAATTCACTGTGAATATCGAGAGACAAAGCCAAGACAACTCAAGTTATTCACCATGCAATTCCATGGAACATCGAGAAACAAAGCCAAGGCATCAGAGGGAATTCAACAGGCAATTCCATTGAATATTGTCTAGCAAAACAAAGTCATCAAAGTGAATACACCATGCAACTCCACAGAGCATTGTGAAGCAAATCCCAGACATCCAGGGGATTTCATCAGGCAATTCCACAGACAGTACAACACAGGGTAACCGGGCACCACTTGCACCAAGCGGGCCCTTGTTTAAAACACAACTTCATGCAGAAGTGGAGACTAACAAGGGGGTCATGCACATTCCACGCTCACTCACCTGCAGCACGTTCTCCCGGGTTGGGTAAGAAAATGTCACATTCTTGAACTGGACGTGGCCCTGCAGGGTGTCCGGCTTCAAGCGGCCATCGGTGGAGACCTCTGGGATGCGGTCCATGTAGTGGAACACCTTCTCGGCCGCTCCCACCGAGAGGATCATCTGGCTGTACATGTGCACCATGGTCTGCAGGAATCAGGAGCGGAACCAGTTAGTTATGTGGAAGAAAGACTGCTTTCCACTTCCCAGTCAGGGGTTGATAATTCACAGAGGGGCCCATGGACATCACAAGTGAACATTCCTCTTTGAAGGGCAATTCCCAGGATCATGAGGAAAGCACCCGAGTCCACAACCTCCCAAATCTCCCTCAGAGCCAACTCTGCTGAGTTCATCAGTAGGAGCAGGAATCCCTCAAAGGCCTCTTGCTCCCTCGAGCAGGATCCAAATCAAGCCATGGCTCATTTTGATTGCACCCCAAGCCATGGTGGGCGGGGAGGGGTGCAGGTTTGAGATCCAGCTCATCCTGAGAGTGTGTGATACTTGGCTGGTGGAATGGCTGCAGGAAGAGGCGGTGATGGAAGAGAACATATATAATGTGTGATCTCGGCAATGCACAGTCTCAAGAGGTGCCCCAAAATGCTACCAAGACCTGCTGCATCACCAACAAGCCAGCGATGACAAGTTCATGACGTCCCTAGCAGAGAAGATGCCCGTGTCAAGGAGCAAACGTGACACCAGAGCGCACACACTTACTTGAAAGGCTGGACCTTTATGGTTGCAAGAACTTAAGACCTGAGAGCAGGCTTTCTCGGTGCACACTCCGGGGCTACGGAAGGAAACTCCCCACACACAGACTGTTCCTATCACTGTTACATGTCAGACTAATGCAGCACCTCTGTCGTGGCTCCTACAGAGCATCCGTCCTGACAGACTCCTTTCTACTGGCCGAGAGGGACCTCAGAACCTCCCCCACTCAGATTCCAGACCCTCCCTCACTATGTCCCCAATCTCTGAATTGTTAGCGATGTCAGAACCTCCCCCACTCAGATTCCAGACCCTCCCTCACTATGTCCCCAATCTCTGAATTGTTAGCGATGTCACAAACCTCCCCCACTCAGATTCCAGACCCTCCCACACTATGTCCCCAATCTATGAATTGTTAGCGACGTCAGAACCTCCCCCACTCAGATTCCAGACCCTCCCTCACTATGTCCCCAATCTCTGAATTGTTAGCGATGTCAGAACCTCCCCCACTCAGATTCCAGACCCTCCCTCACTATGTCCCCAATCTCTGAATTGTTAGCGATGTCAGAACCTCCCCCACTCAGATTCCAGACCCTCCCTCACTATGTCCCCAATCTCTGAATTGTTAGGGATGTCAGAACCTCCCCCACTCAGATTCCAGACCCTCCCTCACTATGTCCCCAATCTCTGAACTGTTAGCGACAGTGGTCGAAGTGTACGAAAATAAGTAGTGGAACTATGTTCCCTACAGGCCTGCACTGCTCCCCACAGATCCCATTGCCGCACCCCCTCCCATGCACAATAAAAACCCCAAAACACATGTGTCTGCTCTTTAAGGACACGTCCTGTGCAGTGCACTGAAAGTGCAAGTTCCAAGCTCTTCCTACACTTTTATTTTAAAACTAAACCATTCCGGAACGGTTTCTTTTTAAAATAAAAGTATAGGAACGGTAAAACTTAATTAAAAGAAGTAGAGGAGGCCCGCTCCCGACCGCTCCCGACCACTTCGACCACTGGTTAGCGACCTCAGAACCTCCCCCACTCAGACCCATCCCCGAGTCACTATCTATAACAATGTTGCAGTGTGAGGGTCTTGCCCGTTGCTACCCACCCCTAGAATACTAATCTGTGATTGGCTAGAGCTGACATCCCCAGGCCTGGAATCCGCAAAGGTTCTCAGCTCTTGGTGTACCTTTTCAAGGTAATAAGAAGGACTATGTGTCTGCATTGTAACTTGTGTGTACCACTGTGCAACACTTGTCTCACATTGTAACATCTTTGTTGCGGTCCTCTGTCTGGCGGAGTGAGACCGCCTCCCTTTCCTGCACTGGTTGCTGTCCATTGTCTGCGTCGGCCGGGTCACGTGTTCTGAGACCATGATTTGGAGCTGTGCAGCTCTGAATTATGAGGAATTCTTTGCATTTATTGCAGCTGGTGTTACTGTCATTCAGGGAATGGAATGCCATCCGTATCTTGTGGCCTTGGCAGCGGGTCCTGTCTCACATGTTTGCTCTCTGTTCAGCCTGAATTCAGCTCAGCTCGATCCTCGTTGAGAGGCCTGCTGTAGTTTTCCTAAGCCATAATGCGGCTTCTAAAGTGTTTATACCATTCTATATTCTCCATAGGTTAGTCACATTCGGTTCTGTCAGGTTCCATAAGGTTATTCACGTGCAAGCATCTGCAAGCTCTGTTCAGGATTTCTTGCTTCTTGTGGTTTCTGCGTTGCTGCGTCTAGCTAATGGCAAAATAATAAAATCAATGACAGTATGTATATGTATCTGTCCTCGAACTATAGAACTGTACACTCGTGTTCTTCGTGTATTTGAGTGCGTGTTTGTGTCCCAAAGTGCGGGTGGGACATGTGCTTCATGTCTAACGCTGCTAAGGAACAAGTTACTTACCCGTAACTGTTCTCCAGCATGGGTCCGGCATGGATTCACATGCTCATGAATATTCCCCGTCGTCAGGCCGGGAATCCTCGGTAAAGAAAAAATCAGTATCAGTTTCGTTTCTGATCTGTCTTTCTTAGTAGTAACCAATCACTGGTCTCTGGGTCATACTGCCCCCAGCCAATGAATGCCCTCTCCCTAAGCCCCGCCCCTGGCAGCCATCTGCAGATTTGGTAGCAGGTAAAGAGGCAGTATGACCAAGTGAAGAGCCGCAGAGGGGTAGGAGGGAGGGTTCCCATGTGAATTGTTAGGTAAGATTTCCATAGAGCTGGTAAATCTTCCTTTCCTGGTTCAACTCCAGAACTTATTGCTTTTCTAGTGGGATATTTTTCATTAATACCTCAGTGAGTGGGAACCTTTTTCCACACTCACCTCATCTTTAATTCTTTTTATGGATGTCATTTTTAAGACTCTCCATAGTGTCTTTTTAAAGTTATCATGTCTAACAACTTATTGGCAATAAGTGCCTGTTGTTTCTGGGTTGCCCTAGGGGCTCCCCATTTAACTTTCTTGTGCTAACCTTGAGTGAACTACAGTTCCCAAGGGTAGAAAGGATCTTTGGATCCCTTTTACATTTTATTCTGTGATATCAGCACACCCCACCTTATGTGGAGTGCTGGGTAGATAGAATGTATCCCCTTTCACATTAAAACTGTAACAATTCTGTTACAGTGACAAGCTTACCTTTAATGGCTGGTGGCAGTGATACCTTTCACTAATTTGGTGCACCTTTACTGCGGGCTGTGATCACAGCTGCAGAAAAGGCACCTATGGGTGCTCATTTTACCAAAATGGCCCGTCTTCTTTTTCTGCCATTTTAGTGATTCTTGTCATTTCTCGTTCCTTCCACTGACATCCAGGGTGGGAAATTCCTTTGTTTGAGTTTTGTCTTTGGCAGGAGTCCCCTGGACACCCCGCCCAGGCTCCAGTCAGTCTGTAAGCACAGGAAGTGGGGGAGGAGTCCAAAACTTGCCCTTCCTTTGTCTTAGGCCTTCCTTCAACTGGCCAAATCCCAGTGGGGGTTGGCTGTCCTGATTGGACAGCCAAAGGCCCCTTTCTTGTAAAATGCGGGGAGAGAATGCAGAGGTTGTGTTGCAGTTCCTGATAAATACTGGAAACCTGGAAGCTGAAGTCATGTCGGCCACTGGAACAGAAAACCAAAGAGGATGACGAAGGAAAAGCGGTGGGAATGATTTCCAGCGACCGGAGAGCCTGCTGTGTAACTGGAGCCTGCTGCAGCCCTTCCTTTCGATTGACCTGGGGTCTCCTGAACCCAGAGCCTAGTGAGACCCACTAGACTCAAGAAGACCTGCATTTTGAGCCATCCCACGGGTTGCTGTGACCTTGCGTTCTTACAATACCCCAATACCCTGGGACCTCCAGCCACAGTGCGGTGCACGGTCTTCTGAATTCTGAATCTCGCTGAAACTTCTCGGGCTTCCTGGTGTATCTCCAGAGACACGAATCGAGTCTGAAAAGTCCCCTCACAAGAGTGCTGGACCTTTTAAACGACGAGAATTCAATTGTGATTTTCTGTCTTCTTCTGTGCTCCTTGAAAAGGCGCCAAACCTGCAGAACCGCATTAAGCCGCGAGAGAAATCTTGCCTAGAGCCTTCTTCCTCGATCCCTGCTGCAAAGTCTCTTCTGAGGTCTTGTGTTCAGTCTCCAGGACAAGGAATCCACTGACCGGGTATTTGGCTGCAGACCCTGAAGTTCTCCTGCTGCAATCTCTTCTTCATTGCTGAGGTACTGTGTTGGCTTGGGTATATATTTACCTCAAGCCTGTTGGGATTTCTGTGTAGTCCTGGGGTGTTTTCTGTGATTGGGAAGTCCCTTGTCTAGTACACCCAGTCCCACTGCTAGAATCCTGCTGGGGTGTCTTCTGTGAAGCCCCTGGACCTTCTTCTAACCCTAGAAGTAAAGTACTCACTTGTTTGCCAGTTTTCCTAAGAAACTCTGACTTTTGCTACTAAAGAACTTATTCTAACACTGCCTGTTGGTCACTAGTCCTAGTGACCCCCCTTCTGGCACTGAGAACACTCATGCTCTAAGGGAAGGACTTTGAAGGGATTGGGACTTCTGCCTAGAAAATAAATCAAGTGTTTTACTTACTTATAAAGAGTTGGGGGGTAACTGTAATCCGTGGCCAGCAGGCGCTGCACCTTGCCCAAGATAGCCTTCGTCCTTTCCTCCGATGGCGAGGCCAATCGCGTCACTGTATTGTGCTTGGCTCTCAGAAACAGTGCGACCTGCGACGGGACCAGGTAGGATTTCGAGTAGTTGATGGTGAATCCCAGGTCCGTGAGAAGTTGGACGGTCTCCGCTGTGTGTTCGACGGCGAGTTCTCTTGACGGATGAGCCAATCGTCCCGGTAGGGGTAGACGTGGATCCCCCGCAAGCGCACCCGTGCCGCCACTGGTGCAAGGCACTTGGTAAACACCCTGGGAGCCGACATCAGCCCGAATGGCAGGGCCTTGAATTGGTAGTGCCGCCCCTGGACTACGAATCTGAGAAACTTTCGGTGTCCTTTTAGAATGGAGATGTGGAAGTAAGCATGCTCCAAGTTCTGCGACGATAGGAAGTCGCCCTCCTCCAGCTGTCCCAGCACGTGCTGGAGGGTGACCATCCTGAACTTTTGCGCCTTGATGTACTTGTTTAACCGCTGCAGGTCCAGGATGGGGCGCCAACCGCCTGTCTTCTTTCTGACAAGGAAGTACCTTGAGTATACTCCGGAGCCCCGGAGCCTCTTCGGGACGAGCTCGATAGCATCTTTCTTGAGCATCGCCCTTACTTCTAACAGCAGTTGAGGGACGTGATTTTCCTTCCTGGCCACGGGAGGAATGCGGAGTCACTTCTTTAGAAATTTGAGAGCGTGCCCGTGGGCCAGGGCATCCAGCACCCAACGGTCGGTGGAGATGGACTCCCACACGCTGACTAACTTCGCCAGCCGGCCTCCCACCGGGGTGCTCAGGTGGGGGCCCGACGCTACGGCCGGTTCAGTCCTGCTTGGAGGCGGCCTTGCCACCTTGGCCACCTTGGTGACGACGACGAGGTCCTCCTGACTTGCTGCGTCCTCTGTAGACCTCCTGCGATGAGGAGCGGGCCGCCTGGTGGTACGTCGAGGAGCTGCCGCCGGATCCCTTGGAGGCACCCTGTCTGCCTCCGGCGTTCTGAAAGGGCGGTCGTCGTTGCTGCAACACTCCCAAGGCCTGAGCCGTCTCTGTGTCGGTCTTGATGGCCTGAAGTGACTCATCCACTGTTTTCCCAAACAGGTTGTTCCCGTCAAAGGGCATGTCCAACACTCGGGTTTGCACGTCCTGGCGGAAATCAGTTGCCTTGAGCCATCCCCGCCATCGAAGGCAAACACCGATTCCCAACTGGCAGAATCCGGTGTCAGCGATATCCGTGGCCACCGTTATGGCGTGGTCCGACACCACCTCACCTTCCTGTAGGATCTCCAGGGCCTCCAACCTCATGCCGTCCGGCAGGAAGACCAGCAGGGGATCGATCTTGTACCACAGCTCCCTGTCGTAGCGGGCCACAATCTCTAAGGCGTTGGCCGCCTTAATTGTCGTCGCCGCAGCCGAGATGACTCGTCGTCCCATGGCGTCCAGCTTCTTCCCCTCGTCGTAAGGTGGGGAGGTCGAAGTTGAGGATGACGCCCCCCGCCTTCTTCTTGGCTGCCGCCGAGATGACCGAATCCGGGGTTGGCATTGCCCTAAGGCAAAAAGGGGTGGAATCGGGGACCCGGTACTTCTTCTCGTACCGGTCCCTCTTGGCAGGCGTCGTGGACGGGTTCTTCAGGAGAGCAAGTCCCTCCTCCCAGATGTCGTCAATCAATGGTACCGCGAAGACCGTCTTCCTCTTGGCCTTGCGCCGCTGTTAGAGGAAACCTTCCTTCTTCTGTTCCTCAGGGCAGAGCTGAAAAAGCTTGGATGCCCTGGCAATCATGGCGTGGAAGGAGCCAATTTCATCGGGATGGGAGGCCCGAGGGAGTGGCGATGGAAGGCCCATCCTGTCGTCACCACCGTCATCATTCATCCCCATCGTGGCCGTATCCGTTCCCGTGTCATCCCTAGGACCAGGGGAAGGAGATGAAGGCTGAGCGGGCCGCAAGGTCTGGAAAGGCTGGGGAGATGAACTCTCCTCCGCTTGTTCGAAGGGCTTCCCGACGGGCCCGATTCTGTTGGGTCGTCCATTGGGGTGAGAGGCAATCTCGTCCTTATCTCTGTGCATAAGGTTTGGATTGCCATTGAAATGGCCACTGAGTTGTCCTGAGGCTCGGGCACCAGCTGCGACGGGCGCAATGGTTGCTCCTCCTCCACGTGAGTCGTGTCGGCGCCACCGTCGCTCTCTTCATCCGCCTCCTCGGGGTTCCCCCCATGGGACCCGACCTCCTCGAACCTCTTGTTGAGGCCCTTCACGACTTCAACCAGCTCCTCCTCAGAGGCTGTATCCGTGTCTGTGACGGCCACCCCACCTCTTTTTCCACCGGGGTCTTCACAGGGGTCTTATCGATGGGCTGAAAAGAGGATTCCCTCCGTGGCGGCAGGGAAACTCTGGGCCCCGAGGTCGCCTCCACTGGGTTAGCCTCCACAGGCTTTGCCAGGGCTGCCGCGACTCCCTCAATAGAGGTCTTCACCAGGTGAATCAAGGCCTTCACCACCTTGGGCGGTCTTGAGGCCTTCACCTTGGGGGAGGGGTCACCACCTCGCTCCCCCTGTGCTGATCCCTTCGAGATCGACCGGGGCATCTCCAGAAGCTTAGCCGGGTTCTCGGATTTTCTCTTTCCCGAGCCAGAGTGTTGGCTCGTGGTTGATGGCGTCGGTGAAAGTGCGCACTGCCTGGCAGCCAAGGAGCCTGACCGTTCGCCGCTCCCGGTGCCCGCGGACTCGCGGTGCTTTGCCTTCTGTTGGGCCCCCGTCGCCGGGGCGCCCTCACAGGACTTAGATGACCACTCGGACTTCTTCTTCTTCTCACCTGCTGGGCGCTTCTCCAGCCAGCTGACGAGGCGGGTCCGACGATCCCTCATTGTCCGTTCTGACAGGTTCTTGCAAAACGCACAGTCCTTTTCCATGTGCGTCTTGTCTTCGTGAAGGCAGTAGAGACATCTCAAATGCTCATCCTCCTTGAAAACATTCTGTAATCCGCATCCAGGGCAGTTCCTGAACAGCTTGGATCCGGGTGTCGAGCTTCCCTTGTCCTGGGCCATGTCCACGAGGTAGGCCTCAGATCTTCTGGAATCCTCCAAAAAGCGTAACTCGACGAAAACTTCGCCCTTGAGGGGCGTAGAAAATTCCGAAACGGGTCCCCGTTGATCGGAAGTAGAAACGGTGGAGCTTGATGCTCGATTGACCGAAAAAATTAGATAAAACTCCTTGAAAAAACGCAAAACGCAAAACACAGTAAAAGCTCGAGAGCTATAGCATGAAAAAAATCTGAGGATGGCTGCCAGGGGCGGGGCTTAGGGAGAGGGCAGTCATTGGCTGGGGGCAGTATGACCCAGAGACCAGTGATTGGTTACTACTAAGAAAGACAGATCAGAAACGTACCTGACGACAGGGAGTATTCATGAGCATGTGAATCCATGCCAGACCCCATGCTGGAGAAGTCATGGTGTCTATCAGCATCAGCTACATGGCTTATTTGGCATTTTAATCGATACGGTAAATGGAGGTGTCTTTAATTGCAGCCTGGGGCTCCTTGTCAACTCTGGGATAGATTTGTACCACACCTGGCTGTAGGGCTGGCTGAGGGTGTACCTCTCAACATACTTGTCTAGTAGCACTGGGAATCGGTCCGAAATAGTATGGGCGATTGCCATGTTTCCTGCCCTTCTTCTGTGTCATGTATTTTATAGTAAGGAGAGGAGGGGGTAAACTTCCCCATCCCACTTCAGTCCCCCCTCTGTTCGACCTGTCAACCACATCCTTATATGACAGTCCTTTTGCTCTGGGCTGCCATATCTTCGTTATTCCTCCAAGGTGTCCATAATAGTTTGTGTGGTCGTCGAATGACCAGTGCATGTAACAGCATACTCCTTTGCGGTTGCTCCAAACCCACTTCCCCTCATAGTACTTTGGACCATGTGGATTATCCAGTTTCATGGATCCTGTTGGAAATAGTTTACACTGTGCAATCTTTGATCTAAGCTTGTCTCGTTCGGCAACAATTTCATCCTTTGTCCCTCCTATGTTCACATCCATCAGGATCTGCATTCCGATAGCCTCTTCTGCTGTTTTCTTGCACCTTGCCATGCAGATTTTCATACCACACATAGATGCTACTCCCAGCACGGGAGCTCCTGCTATCACCTTCGGTTCGTCTGACAGCCATGATGAAATCCATGACCATATATACGCTAGCCAGCTCTTGTCCTTCTCTGTTCCTCATGCTTCATCTTCCATTTTGCCATGCATCTGTGCCAGCTAGGCTACTGCCTCTGAGAGAGTTCTGTTATCTTTGTCATTAGCTGGGATAAATGTACAGCAGGAACTCCCTATCTTTGCGCAAACTCCTCCTTCCATAGCCGTAAGGAGATCCAGAACGTATCTACCGTATCAACCGTATTGCTCGGAGCTCTTCCTTTATGGCATTGAACCCATTCACTGTAGAGTTAATTGGTACCATCAGCGCCCAACGAGTGATCTGAAACCACTTGGCGTTTGTGTATGTCTGTAGTCCTGGTATTATTGATGCAAAGAACATCTGTGACCTGCTGAACAGCCTGTGCTCAGCTGGAATCTCGTCCAGTGCCATTTCTGATGCCTCCGAGAAGTAATTTCCCCCTCTTTTCACTCTGCTCTATCCTTCCTGTTTCTCCGTCTTCTCCGCCTGGGCTGTTGGTGTCACCTTGACCGACCTCTTCCTTCTCTTATTGTTGTTAATTTTTGGGAATTCATTGGGCTTGACATCTTTCTTGGGTACGACCAACGAGGGCATATTGATGTGTACCAGCAAGCAAACTCCTCCCCATTCGGGTGGCAGCTTCTCACACCTTCAATCCACAAAGCCCAGTAGTGGTCCATTAGCACTGCCATTCCCGCTCTCATTGCAGCAAGTTGTTCGATTGTGTTGCACCCAATGTTCTCACCCACTTCAACCTCACCATTGTTCTGATGGAACAGGGCTGGTGTCTTCAGGTCATGTATTTTATAGGAGGGGAAGGAGGGGGTAATCTTCCCCATCCATCTTCAGTTTTCTTTAGGTAAAGAAATCCCACCTTAGCATAGGGCAAGTTAGGCCTTTTTGCCAACCTGCATTTTTAGTTAATAAAAGTTTATAGACCAAACTTTAACCTGTTGTCTGTGTCTGACTCGTGATGCCTTCACAAATGGTGTCAGAGGGTGGGATGCAACTCAGCCGATACAAGTTGAGGAACCCAAATATTTGAGAAGTTAACTCCCAAAGTGTCATAACCCTCAGTAGCCACACAAGGCTCTTTTGGGTTTCATATCTGCAGCAGTGGGGAAGAAATCATTCCCTCAGGGGATATAAGACTAATACCCACTGATCTGATTTTAATTCCACCCCCAAATACCTACATTAGATGGGCTCCCATGTCAGGGTTAGCATGGAGGTTTGGAATTGATGTGTTAGCAGGGGTTATAGATCCAGACTTCAGGGGTGATATCAGAGTGTTCTTACAGAATCATGGAAAGGACCCCTCCCAGATCAGTCAAGGGGATACAACTGTACAGAGGGTGCTCGAAAGAGCAGTGTTCCCTAGGGTATAGGAAGAGGCTGGGAAAGAAGTAACAGATCGTGGTACCCAAGGTTTTGAGGAGGCTGATGATACACCAGACACCCCTCAAAAACCTGAACCCAGAAGGGTCAGGGAAGAAGAAATGGAAACTCTTCCCGACCTAACCTTTGCCCAAAGGAACGGCCCACTGTTGGCTGAACAAGAGGACCGTAAGAGAGGAAGATCCTTTTGCTTTTTATGTCATGGATTAATGTACCGGGGAGACACTACTTCAGAGTGCATATAAAAAACACAGTTAGTCCTCCCTAAAAGTCATAAGCAAGTCATCTTGGAAATAGCTCAATCCCATCTGAAGGGAGGTCATTTAGGGTAGATACAAACTCAGGCACAAATCTTTAACAAATTTTACTGGCCAAGAATTCATGCAGACATTAAGACCTTTGTACAGTCCTGTGCAATCTGCCGAAAGACCAGCACGCATATGCCACCAACAGTACCCTTAAAGCCACTCCGAATCATTGAATTCTCCCATTTTCTAGAATTGGCATGGACATTGTAGGCCGCCTGGAAAAATCAAAGTTAGGGAACAAGTATATACTTGCAATAGCAGATTATGCCACCCGAAATCCAGAAGCCTTTCCCCTTAGAGCGAACACCACCCAGCAGATCCTGAAAAACCTACACCCCTTCTTTTCACGAGTAGGTTTTTCCAAACAAATCTGAATGGATCAGATCCCAACATTCATGAGTAAACTCATGGAGGAAGTGAAACAACTGCTACATATTACCATGTTAAGAACTTCAGTATATCACCCACCGACGTATGGCCTTGTAGAAAGGTATAATAAGACCCTGATGACCATGTTGCAGAACTAAGTGGAACAAGATGGCAGGAATTGGGATCAGATGGCACCTTGGGATTTATTTGCTGTTAGGAAGAACCCCCAGGCTTCTACAGGATTCTTCCCATTCGAATTACTCTATGGACGGGAACCTCGAGACATCCTGGATATGTTGAGAGATGTGGGAAGAAAGGGAAGAAGGCCCAATTCCACTCTCCGAAACAGCAAACCATCATAATGAACACATGTCAGAAGGTCCAAAATAGTAAGTGTCCACCATCGTGTCAACTTCTACTTCTTTCCCCACCACTTGAAAACAACAAGGATAAAGTTTCTGTTTGGTCCAGAAGAATGATCCTCTTCTTCTGGACAGAGGGTTTTAACAGTTTCTTGAAAATGGGCCAGGTGGGGTATTTCCCTTCTCCTCGTTTTCTGTGTTTTTTAATGTCCAACACAGCCAGATGGGATGACTCCTTCCAAGTGTTCCACAACACCATAGGGGATTACTACCTCCCCCCGGTTTCTTCTGCAGCTTTATCTGTGGATCCCAGACCTTTGTTGGTTGACCTGGCACTCTTCCTCACTAAGAATGGTGGGGAAGAAGAGGTATGGTGCTTCTCTTACTTCCCAGCTTTCCAGACCCAGTCCACCTGGGTTACCTTCCTACCAGGTACTAAGACTATGCATTGTAATTGTACATTGTAATTGGTTATTTATAACGCGCTTAATACCCAGAGGTTTCTAAGCGCAGACCCGGCAATCTAACCTGTGTTGCTCTGCATCATCTTGCTTGCAAGACTAGTGCATTGCCCCTGAGCTATCCTCCTGAGACAAAGAGCAATACAGATTTACTGGGTTGCTTTTATGGGACAAGGTTTTAAGCTTTTTGGGCTTAAAAAACCTCATAATGCGAATTGTGTGTAGTAAATACACGCAAGTGTTAACCAGTTTATGAAGATACTGGACAAAATGATGTGCAATGTGGTTGTTTGTATTATTGTGTAATTGGTGTACACTTTGGAATATTTGTTATTTAGGTTTTATGGCGTGAATTGTAGTGTTTTATGCTTTTTTACAGTATGTAAATATAATGTTTTGTAATCTAATTGAGAAAGAATTATGGAAATGTTGACGGTGGGCGCCAGGTCTATTATTTGTTGAAGGCCTCCCTCAGTCAAGTGATGAGGAAATACGAATTGACACTTACTTGTATACCTTCCTTTGGTTTGTTGTCATATATATTTTCCCACTCAGAAGGAAGGTTGGATACCTCCCCAGTGGGTCCAGCCAATGTGAGTTTGGTTTTGTAAGATTAGATATGTTTTGGAGTCGAATCGTCATATTATGATGAGGTGCTGCACGGTGGGTCCTGTATACATGACATCTTTGGGAGAATGTGCCCATGACTTGGATTTTATAACATCAACATCTTTCTGGAGACAATGTTTGTTGCCTAGCAACACCCGTAGGAATATGGCCTTGTTTAAGATGTGGCGAAATATCACGAGAACGATACAATGTAACGTGATCAAGGTGTAGAGTAAATGGCTTGGGCAGAAGGACGGTTTGGATGACCTAGTGTGTTCATGACGGTAAAATAGATAGTGGTGTTTGGATTGTTTTAAGGACTGTATATGTATGGTTGATGTATATCAAATTGATTTTAGGGTAACTTGATGGGAAAGTGAATTTATGGTGGTTTTTATGAAGTTTAGTGTTGTATTTTAATACGATTAACAAATGAAATTCAGAATCAATGTTTTGATTAATTTTATATATGTATAATGTGAAAAGTTTCTGAACTAAGCACAGCAATGATAACAAATAAAAATATGTAATTTCTGGTCTCTGTAGGCAGCATGTTTGGATTTTCCATAATTTTCAAATAGATTCTATGTAACTTAACTTTTTAGGGGAACCTGGGGTGGTCCAGTGCATGGCAAGTCTCTGTGCGCTTCGATATTAGATAGATTTGAAGCTTCTAGAGGATAAAGTAATCACCTGCCAGAGGAGATCTGCACAAGGGTTTAATCATTGCCCACATCATATAACACATCTTCCAAAGTGAGTGAGCTTGCCAAAGCATCATGGACACTGTCCAAGATGGTGTGACTCACCCGGGGTGATGTACATGCGGCTCCACACACACACCCACACACACACACTGACCTTATGTGTAATGCTGAGCTCAGAGGAGATGGGCAGAGGGGGAGTGGACCGTAAGACACATCATCATTGTGCTACACTACAACACAACCCACTTTGACTAGCCAGCTCAAGTAAAGTGCACAGAGGTGCAACAAGCGAGGATTTGGGGGGACACTAACACACTCACCCGCACGTGGCTACCAGCTTCCATCTGGTACAGAATGAAGGAGACCAGGCGACCGCTGCTCATGCTGCCCGTCTTGACCAGGTGCTGCCCAATGTACAGCATGGCCACATGTGTCGCAAGTTCCATCAGCTGCGGAGATACCAAAGAAATTATATTTCAGAAGATTTATAAGAAGATTTATAAAGCGTCAACTGACACCTTTCGTCTTCTTGGTCGCAGGTGACCATCAATGGTTCGTCATTAAATTCACAGTACCATAGCACCTAAAGGTAGAAGCCTGAGCTTTTGGGGCTGACAAGTCCCTCTTAAGGGGATGTGCCAGTTTAGAGGATTTGCTAGGAAAGGTGGGCTGGCTTCTGTAACTTCCTGAACTTGCCATCTTGTGCAAGACCCTTCTTTTACTGGCAACCACTGAAGTCGACTGCAGGCCGGATAAATGTGGTTTCGTGGTTGGAGCTAGCGGAGCTGCTTGCAGGATACATTCGGCCCTCGCTGGTCTCTGTGGATTGCCCCATCGAGAACCTTTATAGTCAGGATAACCCAATGTTACTTTACAATCAGGATTTGGACGTTCTCTGAAACACAGGTTGAATATCCAACAAAGAAGTTTAAACTGGAAAACTCTACAATGACAACAGTTGCTACATGGGTTGTTTGCTGGAGCACTGCATCCATTTTAACTCCCAGACTCTTTCCCAGGAATCCAGGTGAGGGGCATAATCCCATGCTTTTCGGGACCGGTCTCCTGCGATCACTAGGTTTTAGGCAGTTTACACACATCCATCTGCTAATTGCCACCATGCAAGCTTGACATGTAACTGTTTTAATGGTTTTGTTCTCCTCTAGTCTGATGACCAAAGCTTTAGATGTATAGGCTATGTTGGTGGAGTTCTCTAGTCTGATGGTGCCAGCTTTACATTCATCAGCTATGCCGGAGGTGTTCTCTAGTCTGATTTTGCAAGCTTTACATTCATCAGCTATGCCGTCAGTGTTCCCTAGGCTGATGATGCAAGCTTTACATGTATCACATATGCTGCTGGAGGTCTCCTCTAGCCAGAGGATGCAATCTTTACATTCATCAGCTATGCTGGTGGTGTCCTCCTCTATTCTGATGTTGCAAGCTTGACATTTATAAGCTATGCTGGTGGAGTTCTCCTCTAGTCTGATGATGCAAGCTTTACATTTATCAGCTATGCTGGTGGTGTTCTATAGTCAGATGATGCAAGCTCTGCATTTATCAGCTATGCTGGTGCAGTTCTCCTCTATCCTGATGATGCAAGTTTTACATTCATCAGCTAGGCTGGAGGTGTCCTCCTCTAGTCTGATGATGCAAGCTTTACATTGATCAGCTATGCCGGAGGTGTTCTATAGTCAGATGATGCAAGCTCTGCATTTATCAGCTATGCTGGTGCAGTTCTCCTCTATCCTGATGATGCAAGCTTTACATTCATCAGCTAGGCTGGAGGTGTCCTCCTCTAGTCTGATGATACAAGCTTTACATTCATCAGCTATGCCGTCGGTGTTCCCTAGGCTGATGATGTAAGCTTTACATGTATCACATATGCTGCTGGAGGTCTCCTCTAGCCAGAGGATGCAATCTTTACATTCATCAGCTATGCTGGTGGTGTCCTCCTCTATTCTGATGTTGCAAGCTTGACATTTATCAGCTATACTGGTGGTGTCCCCCTCTAGTCTGATGATGCAAGCTTTACATTCATCAGCTATGCTGGTGTTGTGCTCCTCTAGTCTGATGCAAGCTTTGCATTTATCAGCTATGCTGCTGGAGTTCTCCTCTAGTCTGATAATGCAAGCTTTACATTTATCAGCTATGCTGGTGGTGTTCTATAGTCAGATGATGCAAGCTCTGCATTTATCAGCTATGCTGGTGCAGTTATCCTCTATCCTGGTGATGCAAGCTTTACATTCATCAGCTAGGCTGGAGGTGTCCTCCTCTAGTCTGATGATGCAAGCTTTACATTGATCAGCTATGCCGGAGGTGTTCGCTAGTCTGATGATGCAAGCTTTACATTTATCAGCTATGCTGGTGGTCTCCTCCTCTAGTCTGATGGTGCAAGCTTTACATTTATCAGCTATGCTGGTGGTGTCCTCCTCTAGTCTGATGATTCAAGCTTTACATTTATCAGCTATGCTGGTGGTGTCCTCCTCTAGTCAGATGATGCAAGCTTTACATTTATCAGCTATGCTGGCGGTGTTCTCCTCTAGCCTGATGATGCAAGCTTTACATGTATAAGCTATGCTGCTGGAGTTCTCCTCTAGTTTGATGACCCAAGCTTAACATGTATAAGCTATGCTTGTGGAGTTCTCCTCTAGTTTGATGGTGCAAGCTTTAAATTTATCAGCTATGCTGGTGTTGTGCTCCTCTAGTCTGATGCAAGCTTTGCATTTATCAGCTATGCTGCTGGAGTTCTCCTCTAGCCTGATAATGCAAGCTTTACATTCATCAGCTATGCTCGTGTTGTGCTCCTCTAGTCTGATGCAAGCTTTGCATTTATCAGCTATCCTGCTGGTGTTCTCCTCTAGTCTGATGATGCAAGCTTTACATTTATCAGCTATGCTGGCAAAGTTCTCCTCTAGTCTGATGATGCAAGCTTTACATTTATCAGCTATGATGGTGGAGTTCTCCTCTAGTCAGATGATGCAAGCTCTGCATTTATCAGCTATGCTGGTGCAGTTCTCCTCTATCCTGATGATGCAAGCTTTACATTCATCAGCTATGCTGGTGTTGTGCTCCTCTAATCTGATGCAAGCTTTGCATTTATCAGCTATGCTGGTGTTGTGCTCCTCTAGTCTGATGCAAGCTTTGCATTTATCAGCTATCCTGCTGGAGTTCTCCTCTAGCCTGATAATGCAAGCTTTACATTCATTAGCTATGCTAGTGATGTCCTCCTCTAGTCTGATGCAAGATTTACATTTATCAGCTATGCTGCTGGAGGTGTTCTCCTCTAGCCCGATGATGCAAGCTTTACATTCATCAGCTAGGCTGGAGTTCTCATCTAGTCTGATTATGAAAGCTTTACATTCATCTGCTAAACTGCTGGAGTTCTCCTCTAGTCTGATGGTGCCAGCTTTACCTTCATCAGCTATGCTGGAGGTGTTCGCTAGTCTGATGATGCAAGCTTTACATTTATCAGCTATGCTGCTGGAGTTCTCCTCTAGTCTGATGATGCAAGCTTTACATTTATCAGCTATGATGGTGGAGTTCTCCTCTAGTCAGATGATGCAAGCTTTACATTTATCAACTATGCTGGTGGTGTTCTCCTCTAGCCTGATGGTGCAAGCTTTATATGCATAAGCTATGCTGGTTGTGCTCTCTAGTCTGATGATGCAAGCTATGCCTTTATAAGCTATGCTGGTGCTGTGCTCCTCTAGTCTGATGCAAGCATTGCATTTATAAGCTATGCTGGTGGTGCTCTCGTCTCGTCTGATTATGCAAGCTCTGCATTTATCAGCTATGCTGGCGGAGTTCTCCTCTAGTCTGATGATGTAAGCTCTGCATTTATCAGCTATGCTGGTGGTGTTCTCTAGTCTGATGATGTAAGCTCTGCATTTATCAGCTATGCTGGTTGTGTTCTCCTCTAGCCTGATGCTGCAAGCTTTACATGTATAAGCTCTGCTGGTGTTGTGCTACTCTAGTCTGATGCAAACATTGCATTTATCAGCTATGCTGGTGGCGGTCTCCTCTAGCCTATTGCTGTAAGCTTTAAATGTAGAAGGTATACTGCTGGTGCTCTCCTCTAGTCTGATGCAAGCATTGCATTTATCGGCTATGCTGGTGGTGTTCACCAGTCAGATGATGGAAGCTCTGCATTTATCAGCTATGGTGCTGGAGTTCTCCAGTCAGACTCTGATGATGCAATCTTTTATCAGCTATGCTGCTGCTGGTTTCCTCTAGTCTGATTATGCTAGCTCTAGATTTCCATTTATAAGCTATGCTATGGTGTTGTTGGTCTTCTCCTCTAGCCTGATGCTGCAAGCTCTGCATGTATACGCTATGCTGGTGGTGCTCTCCTCTAGTCTGATGCAAGCATTGCATTTATCAGCTATGCTGGTGGTGTTCACCAGTCAGATGATGGAAGCTCTGCATTTATCAGCTATGCTGGTGGTGCTCTCCTCTAGTCTGATGCAAGCATTGCATTTATCAGCTATGCTGGTGGTGCTCTCCTCTAGTCTGATGCAAGCATTGCATTTATCAGCTATGCTGGTGGTGTTCACCAGTCAGATGATGCAAGCTCTGCATTTATCAGCTATGCTGGTGGTGCTCTCCTCTAGTCTGATGCAAGCATTGCATTTATCAGCTATGCTGGTGGTGTTCACCAGTCAGATGATGGAAGCTCTGCATTTATCTGCTATGCTGGTGGTGTTCACCAGTCAGATGATGGAAGCTCTGCATTCATCAGCTATGCTGGTGGTGCTCTCCTCTCGTCTGATGATGCTAGTTCTAGCTTTACATTACCAGCACCAGATCTCCAGTGCCACCCTTATTGGCTATTCTCTGCAAAACTGTGAACTCCCACTAACACTCTCCCAGTTTCCATTCAAGGGTGGAAACCTGCCAGTTCACTCTGCAGGTGATGAGTTTCCTGTGATGCTACTGTCCATTCAAGCAGTTTCCCCAGAAACGGAAATGGGGAAATTGGACGAAAGGTGAAGAGGTGTTTATATGGCAGTGATGGATCTACCGGCAAGGGCCTGGCACTGCTTTCATCTTATTATGGGCTAATTATGATGATGATTATTTTTAGGGTATTAACTGAGCATGGACCTAGCTTCGGGAAGCAACAGAGCGCTTAACAATCATAGGGGGAAGAGCACGGGGAGGGAAGCAGAGAAACATGGGAGCGGGGAGCTAACAAGGGAGGGAGAGGGTGGGCAATCAACAGAAGGGATCTACAAGCAACCAGGGGAGGAGCCAGTGGGGAGCAGATCACGGAGTCTCAGGTAGGGAGGGGAGTGGACGGACTATGGACCTAGCAACGAGGGGAGGAGACAGTGGGGAGCAGATCACTGAGTCTCAGGTAGGGTCAGGAGTGGAGGTTGTGTGGACCTTGCAACCAGGGGAGGAGACAGTGGGGAGCAGATCACGGAGTCTCAGGTAGTGTTGGGAGTGGAGGTTGCGTGGTCCTAGCAACCAGGGGACGATACAGCAGGGAGCAGATCAGAGTCTCAGGTAGGGTCGGGAGTGGAGGGTGTGGACCTAGAAACCAGGGGAGGAGACACTGAGGAGCAGATCACAGAGTCTCAGGCAGGGTCAGGAGTGGAGGTTGCATGGACCTAGCAACCAGGTGAGGAGACAGTGGGGAGCAGGTCACTGAGTCTCAGGCATGGTTGGGAGTGGAGGTTGCGTGGACCTAGCAACCAGGGGAGGACACAGTGGGGAGCAGATCACTGAGTATCAGGTAGGGTCGGGAGTGGAGGTTGTGTGGACCTTGCAACCAGGGGAAACTACAGTGGGGAGCAGGTCAGTGAGTCTCAGGCATGCTAGGGAGTGGAGGTTGTGTGGACCTTGCAGGCAGGGGAGGAGACAGTGGGGAGCAGATAACCCAGTCTCAGGTTGGGTCGGGAGTGGAGGTTGCGTGGACCTTGCAACCAGGGGAGACTACAGTGGGGAGCAGGTCAGTGAGTCTCAGGCATGGTTGGGAGTGGAGGTTGCGTGGTCTTAGATGTTTGAGAGGAGCCATTTCTTGAAGAGGAGAGTCTTGAGCTCCTTCTTGAACTGTAGAAGTGAGGTGGCAAGTCGGAAGTGGACATTGAGGCCCCTCTTGTAGGCAGTACTGAGCTGATCTCACCTGGTGGACGGCCACAACCATCTGTGTCAGGTTCTGGAAAATCAAGAACATTAATTGATCCTTACCCCTGTCACCGGGGACAGATATAATGATATTTGTCAAGACTTTGAAGTAGGCCTTAAATTTGCACTTTGACCTCCTTGACATTATTTCATATGCCTGTAACCTCCCAAAAAGACACCTTTCTTCCACCAGGTCGTCCTGGGACTGCACAGGTGGCGCCACAGAGCTTTGGCAGACAGTTAAATGATGACTGTCCCCTCAACTCTAAAGGAAACAATCTAGACTTCCAAGAGGTCTTTGATCTGCCCAAATCAACAGATAACATACCATCAAAAGACCCCCACTCTAGAAGGAAATCACATCCTCCATTTCCTTCTCCTCTTTAGAGAAACAGAAGACAGAGCGACTTACCTCATAACTGCGCAAAACAGACATCTTCTCGGTAATGACATGTAACCAGTCACAACAGACATGCAGATGCTACTAATAACACACCAAGCAACACAAATATGCCCCTTCCTAAGTCCCCACAGCCACTTATCAATACTCATCAATTCTCCACTAATAAATAACCACTTCTTCCTCCCCATGATTGCACAACATTGCTGACCTTGTGCAAACTATGGCTCAGGAAACCAACACATTATGCATCTGTTTCCCCCTTCAGTGACCACATGCACCCTCACGCCAATGGCTAACCTTTTACAGAGGACTCCTACATTCACTTCCCCCAGAGGTGGCACATGAGGAGGGACTCCCATAAACATACCTTCCGCACCAGGGAATACAAGGTTTGCACCCTTTCACGCCTAGTCTTCAGCCTGTGGGTCTCCAGCAGAGCAGCCCGGTACCTCTCCACCTCCTCGTCTTCCATGGCAAAGCTGCGCACGGTCCTGATGGCGGACACCACCTCCCCCGCAAGGGCATTGGACCGAGCCATGGAGTCCTGCACCCTCTTCACCAGATCCTGTTTTGAGTAAGAGAAATGTGTTAACTGGTGCATGTGCCGCCGCTCTCAACCTCCCATGAGCAAACAGATTTCTGCTGTCTCCAGCTTTACCCTATGGGAGCACTACCTTCATATATCCTCTCACTGCACAGTGTGAGGGGTCAGAAATGTGAGGTGGACAACTTTGTAAGGAGTTGTCAAAATGTGCTGTTTATTCAATAAAAAGGGTGGACAAACGCCTCACTATCCCACCCCCGACGAGGATTTCCTGCCTAAAGCAAACTACAGAAACCACTCTAACAAAGGCTATCTGTCCCTCACACTTACACATTCACCAAATCAATAAGGACATGCATGGCAGTTCAAAACAGCAAAATTAATATAACAATTGAATTTGTAATAGGACCACGTCCTGTTTATGATCTGGGTGATTTCCCCTCCCCAGATTCAAACAGGATTCTTGCTCCACAGTTCAAAAAGAAATAAGGAAATCCTGGTTTGTCGCAAAGTTCCAACACAGTTCTTTGTAACTTCAACTGCATAATAGACAGTTCTGACACTCAAAGATATACCAAAGAAAATAGAATGTCCTTTCTCTTCTTTGCATAAGAATGAGCCCCAGAATGATATTCTTCACTAGGCAACAAGAATTGGCTTTGCAGGATGATTTGCCACAAAGGAATGCTTTCGAAGAAATGTAACTCCTCTACAGCAGGTTTATACGGTTCTCCCTTCAGCACCACAGATATTATACAAATGTCTTGGATAAGACCACTTTACGGCACTGCTTCCTGGTTTACTCCGACGCCAGTCCTACTTCTTCAAAGCTTTGCCATCCGGGTATAATCCCCTGCTCGAACAGTGTTTCACAAAACAGAACATGCTTTAGTGGTAACCTTCAACTTATAACAAGTTTGTAACAACTTCACAATGTTCATCATCTTGCAGCATTAGACATTTAGCAACTTCTCAGGGAAACCAAATTCACCTGGGTGCTCAAACAGAACGTGCTTTAGTGGTAACCTTCAACTTATAACAACTTTGTCACAACTTCACATGTTCATCATCTTGCAGCATTAGACACTAAGCAACTTCCCAGGGAAACCAAATTCACCTGGGTGCTCTTTAACACTCATCGGCAAATTATGCTGCTCTCCCTCTGAATAACCTTTTGGCGTGGAAAAGAGTGGTAGTCTCGGGCATTCACTGTGCTCATTCCAGTCTGTTTCCAGTCTGTTTCCAGTGTTCATTAAATTGAAGGCGGAGCAACCTTTAAAACTCACCTGACACTGCAGAGTGGCCGCAGAGTGGCAGTCTACGGCTGCTAGGGATGCTGGGGGTGCGGTCCCCACAACTGTGCCTGGGCTTGTTACTGTTGGGCCGGCATCAGCCGGGAGGAGGACCGCCGCCGCCTCCGAAGTTTCTACCAGACGACTGAAACAAACTCCGATAACGGAGCCTGCCTAACAACATCAAAGGACTCTGCCAGATCTACGTGGAAGCTCCCATCATAGCCAACGTTTCCAGAACTCGCATCCTGCTCCCTTGTACTTTCAGCCAAGGACGATCTCACAAGTGCCGCAGAGTCATACAACTCCCCGCTAAACTCTACAGAACATCCATCACATCCAACGGCAGCCGGATACTCGGATGAGGTGGAAGAAAGGGGACCCTAACCCCAACGGAAAAACATCTTCCATCCTGACAGCCCTGCTGAGGAAATACTTGCTACAAACTATTCATTAACAAAAGCACGGCCAGCTACTACAACATCAAATTCCATGTCCCTGACTCACCCGACTCACTCCCCCAAGACCCTGCAATCCACAAATGTCTTACCTATAGTTGACGAGGTGCTGCCGTCTCTCGGTGGAGAGACGGTCCGGCCGCCAAGGGTAGACCTCTGGCGGCAAGCAGAGTGGTCTCGCTTTGGGGGGACAGTGCAGGGGCTGAGACTCAGGTGGTGGAGGCGGTCACCCACCGCGTCCATCATGATGGGAGGAGGAGCGCCACAGGGCGGGCTTGCCTTGACACCGCCCCAGGCTCCTAAGAGACCTAGAGCTCGAGGCAGGGGCAAACTGTGCCACAAGAAGAGCGGGCCCTCTGACTGTAAACACAACTTCTGGCTCGCTTGTGTGTGTACCGGCGATGATTCATGGGTCTCCAGTAGGAGTTATGCCACCGCCTGAGCCACAAGCAGGCACTAACGAATATGAGACGCAAGTACCTCAGTCTCAACAAAATACAGGCGCTGAAACCCTGCTTGCTAGGGCACAACAACCGAGAAATAAACACCCAGTAAAACCAATCAAAAATTCAGGAACATAACATGGGCCAAATAGCCAACATAAGCAAAATGGAAAACCGACCATGCAAAACAAGCGAGAAATTGGAAAAAAGTCAGCAAAGCGTGCCCTCTTGAACACCGCTTTGAGTAATTCCTCGCTGGAAAATACCTTAAAAGACTTTTTTAAAAGGTAATGCAACGGCAAATTTGACAGTTTGGGAGAGGTCTCGGATGCTGAAATGCTAGAGACTGGTTTAGATCCCCACGCCTCAACCAAAATCCGCAAAACGGAAAACGGAGCCAATCCATCTGCTGAAAGCATACTAAAGAGCCCGAAATGGCACTTTAGAAAGGCTTCTGAGTCGCACCTTACCTCTGGCAAAACCTGGTAATAGCAGCCCAAAATTTAACACCCAACGTCCCACAGCACATCTGGGTGGAGCGAATGGCCCTTGGCGAACGCCTCTCCAAAACACAACTCCAGATCATCCCTCTGGCACTAGCACGTCCGCAAAATCTGAAAACCATAAATGAGGCAACTCCAACAGCAACGCCCTTGGTGAGTCCAAACCCTGTTGTTTCTCCGGAGCGGACTAGAGTCCATGGGACTGCACAGGTGGCGCCACAGAGCTTTGGCAGACAGTTAAATGATGACTTTCCCCTCAACTCTAAAGGAAACAATCTAGACTTCCAAGATGTCTTTGATCTGCCCAAATCAACAGATAACATACCATCAAAAGACCCACACTCTAGTAGGAAATCACGTCCTCCAATTCCTTCTCCTCCTTACAGAAACAGAAGACAGAGCGACTTACCTCATAACTGCGCAAAACAGACATCTTCTCGGTAATGTCATCAGTAACAATAGCCCTGGCTCTCTTCTGTAAACTATGAGTCCATAAATGACACCCTCAAAGATCATACATCAGTCTTTGCTATGATGCACTCCAAACTCATCTTTCTGGAAGGGTACATCAACGCTATAGAACGCAAACACAACCCACCTTCTACCTTTGAGCCAGGTAACTTCTCTCATCTAGTTGGGGAAAATCCTTTGGCTGTGCCCCAAACATCACTCCTGGAAACTACTGAAGTAAGCACACCGACCTTGAATGTAGCAACAGAACTTTTAGCTAAACCAAGATTTAACTGCCAAATGTGCAATCTTGAACCCGTGACTCAGCCATCCCAGGGCCCAATGAAAGGAGCAACTACTCCAAGGATGACAACACCAAATGAACACTGTTCTGATAAGACTCCTGCAGACACGAACATGGGAACAAGAGTAGTGAAAACTCACATCACCCCTGATGAAGAAGTTATCCTTATTGAAGACATGGAAATCCATAAAACAACAAGAACTCTGAACCAGGCTACCTTGGACAAAGAGCCAACTACTCTCGATAAACCGAATCCTCCACAGAAGCCAAGCTTAACAACATAAAACCAAAAAAATCAATTAGTTCTTCGCCTAAATCCAGCAAAAACTAACAAGGTAGTAGTACTCGCTCGAAAGGAAGTTCCTACAGTGCCAGTGACTACTGGGCCACTAGATGAACCACCAACAGTAAAAAAGTGACTACTCCTGCCCCCAGAAACCATGTGCCAGACAACCTAATTAAACAGGCATCACTAAGAACAATTGAAGATTTCTTGGAGCAAAGAGATCTAATGGAGCTTAGCCAACATCATGGAGATTTAGAGGAAAATTCGCCCTTGGAGCAAACATTGTCATCAAGCCCTCTTACCGCAAGGGACCAAACCGTCCAAGTCGACTCTCAAAGCCTTATGACCTTAAATGAACGATTCAAAAATCTAGCTTACACCAAAAATAAGGCACTAAGAGCCGACCAACCGCACAATCAATTAAAGTCAACTAAAAAAAATGCAGCGACTTATCGATCAAGAGTAAGGAATTCATCTAGAGACCGCACCCCGACGAGTGAAGTAGGACCTTTACGCAGTCGGCGTGCGCCTTCCTTAAGTAGCGCACAACAAATGCCCTTGAGAGCAGAGCCTGCCAGATCCGCTAGAAGGGTAATAACCCGTTACGAAAATCAGCCCTGAGAGAAAAATGTACCTACCTTCAAACTAACAGAACGCACGGACAACAAGGAATATACTGTCTTGAATAGACGTACGGTCCTGAAATGATCTCAAAACACTTTGTTCCCTAAAATCGGAGGACTTTAAAATTATGGAGCCAAGCCATGAAGGGAAGAAAGCCATTTCCCATCTCTACACAACATCTAATACAGTAAATACATGCTAAGATGCTCATCGGATACACTTTCAAAACAGGGTTGACATACCTAATAAGAACTGATAATCCTTTACCGTGCATTGATCGGAAAAGTACAACTACAATAGAAAAACGTCAGATTCACCACACAGAACCTAGTGACCAGCACGACCATGGCCCCCTCTCCGCATCTGGCACTTCTTTGAAGAAAAAAGCGGAAACACAAAAGGCCTGCTCATCGAAACCTGAATTGGAAAACGGCCCTCCCGTTGTGAAGCACAACCCTTCTCACGTGGCAGGGCTCATAGCCCTTCTCCGTCTCCTACTTAGCCTGACCAGGACAGATGTCCAAGTGGACCACGGCCAGCAGTAAAAAGAACTATTACGCAGGCCGTGGATGAAAGATCTTCAGTTGTTGACGGTATGATTAAACCACTTCTAAACTTCATTCTTGGTCATGGCTCCCCAAAGTTTTATAGCAATCCGTCAGCTCACTTAACCATACACCTCGCCAGGCTGCATCGACATTGTCCTTGGGCTGTTGGAACACTCAGGGTTTTTTGCACCCGACAGCCCCCGGTGAGATCGACCTGGGCTCCTTTGACATTCTGTGTTTACAGGAAACGTGCTGACTGACAAACCAAACCTGACTGACAAGCCTTCTCCCCGGCGCATCAAGGAGAAAAAGGCCATCCCAGTTCTGGTCTCTTGACTGCAGTACGCTCTGGAAGCGGCCTACAGATTGAAAGAGTAGTACTGTCTAACTCATCCCTTCTGACAGTCTTGCTTTCTTGGTTACACATGGAAAAAGCCACAGACAATTTCTCTGTGACACCAGTTCTGATTACCAATATTTTCTGGAACCCGCAGGGGATACATGCTGAAGCATTACTTGAGATGTTAGCGACTGTAATCGACACTGCATATTTGGACTATCAAGGGGTACACTTGCTTATTTGTGGCAACTTAAATGCAACTTGTAGCTCCTCAGCTCCACGAAATAAAGTGACAAGCTGGGTCTACGAGGCAGAAGCACGAGGTAAAGCCTGGCTTAAACTAATGACCTCAAGGAAACTCTTTGACACAGCAACCACAATAAATGAAAATAACGACATCCCTACATGGGAGAGAGGACCTTCAAAGTCAAAAATTGATTACATCTTTGCATCGCAGCCGCTACTACCCAACTTGATTTCTGCCAAGGTCATAAAAACATCGCAAAGTGACCATAACTTGTTGAACATCAAATGGTCCTCAACATACCTACCAAAGTCTTACGTCTCTCCAACTCTGGAGCTAAACAGCAAAGGAAATCGCTTTAAGTTGACTGCAAAAAACACTGAAGAGATAACGAAATCATACAAAGGGGTGAAGGAAACTGGCAGTGTAACTAAGAACTTTGCACAAGTTGACTACAGACCACTCTTAGAACCCTATCAGGCCCACAAACAAACAAACAACAAAAAAGGACGAGACAGGAGGCAGCACACCCACACCTTTGACCCCCTCTTGGTGGCCAAACAAAATGAAATGCGTAAAGCTAAAAGACTAGCACCTCGCCACAATACTAGAACCAACAGAGAATTAGCCTCAGACGCACTAAAGAAATACAAATCTTGGCTAAAATCCTATCAGTTGACATTACATTAACGTGACTCTGAGGAAATGATGAAGCATGTTAACAACCGTAACTCCTGTGACATTAATTAGAACAATGGGACGATCCTCAGACGACACATTAAACAACGGTATTCCCGAGCACATTTGGGTACATTTCTACTCAAACCTCTTTAAATCACCATCACTGTCACTCGAAGAAAAAGACACAGAGCTCAATGTGCCCTGGGTTGACCTTCACGACAAGGAGTCCATTCAGTCAACAATATGTAAACTAAAAAACTCGAGAGCACCGGGGCCGGACGGTATAACCAACATAGACTTAAAAACACTACCGGACGAATGGACCAGCCTCATAAGCCTCATATTCAAAAGATGTGCTGTACTCAGAAAAAATCCCAACATCTTGGACTACATCGGTAATAGTTCCAATCTTCAAGAAAGGCTGCAAGGATGATCACCGGAACTTTTGACCAATTGCCCTGTTGGACGTTATTGGGAAAGTCTACGGAATTATGCTACTAAATAAATTTCACTCCTGGGCAATCAATGGGCCCTGCGCTGATCCCCTGAAATCAGGCTTCAAGAAAATGGCAGGCACAAGTGTAAACATCATGCTTCTAAGCATTCTTAAAGCCAAGATCTTGGGAGGCCCCCCCTCCCCCAGAGTCTTCTTGGCCTACATAGACCTCACCCAAGCATTTGATCTAGTAAACAGAGATAAATTGTGGCAGAAGTTTGCAGACTGGCACTGCCCCCCCTCCACGCCGCAGAATCCTAGGGCTGCTAATAGCTCTCTACACCAATACCAGTGTCCAAGTGCGGCTAAACAAACAGCGCCGACTCTCAACAGGGATACTAACGGCCAGAGGGGTAAAACAAGGACCTTGTAAAAATCTTTCTGGCCTACCTGGGAGATTATAAGTATGCCAACGCCCTGATAAGAGCTTTCCCACTGTGAATTGGCTGGGAAAAGGTGCCCCTTGTCTGCTGTATGCCGATGACCTGATCCAGCTCGACCAAACTGCTATCGGATTAGATACCCTTTCCAAGTACATACCTTCTAATGATCTTGAAATTAATAAATCAAAAACTAAGATCATGATTCTAGAAAAAAACATCAAGGCAAAAATTTGAAATGGTACTTGGACGGGAGCAGTGTTGTAAAGGTGTTTGAGTTTAAATACCTAGGAGTAACACTGGACAGCTCCAAAACAAAAAGATCGATGCAAAATGCCCTGCATAAAAAGATGAGAAATCTAACCTCAGAAGCCAAAGTAGTAGACAGAAAGTACAGGAGATTTTCTCTTCAACCAACAATCAACTTTTACAGAGCTAGAGTGATTCCATCTATCACATACGGTGCAGAGGCTATGCCGTATATTCCAGAATCCATCTGGACTATCCTGGAAAGTTTTCTTTGGAGAACTTTACTAAACCTCCCGAAGTCTACTCCAATTCCCTGATTAGACAGGAATTGAACCCGTCCTCTCTCGAGGCAACAGTCGACCGAAACACCATCATGTTGTACAGGAAAATCATCGACCCAGCTAGTCCTCTGGTATTCTCACTTAGAAAAACGGAGATGACAAATGGACTCTGCAAAATGTTAAATCAGTGGGAAAAAGAGTGCAAAGAAAAACTTGCTGCGATTGGTAGCTCACCCAAAGAACTGATCCAAAATCCAACAAAAATAAAAAAAGAGGTTGGACGAATCAGACTGGATCTTGACTTTGGACAAAGCACTAAAACACAAGCTTCCTTCACACCTCCCGCCAGAGGCAAGAAAACAAAATGAAACTCAACCTTTTCTAAAGAAGCACCCAAACAGAAGATTGAGAAACATCCTTCTAAGGGCTCGGCTAAATCTTCTTCCCTCAAATGAAATCCTGAAAATCAGAGGATTCTCGACAACAAACCACTGTAGATTCTGCGGTATCTCTTCTGAGATCGAAACAATACGACATCTTTTACTGATGTGTCCAGGTACTAGCTGCTCAGAACTCCATACTTGGCTCACCACCTGGCTGCTGCACAAATACACGAAGAGGAACTTTGGTGGGCTCGCCTGATTGGTGGTGAGAAGACCTCATGGGCAATAGCCGCTGCTAAAATCTTAGAGCAGATCTTTCTTTCAACAGATACGCCAAACTCAATACTTACGCCCACCACCGCCTAGGCCTCACCACACGAATCACATCAAACAACTGTTGGGTGAGAGCCACTCATCTGTGGGGCCTTTTCTTCTTCTTTTTCTTTTTCTCTTCTTGTTTTCTAACTTTTGTTCAACTTCTGTGAAATCAGCACCTTGTAAAAATCACTAATGCAGTTAAATCTCGTAATAAAAAAAATAAAAATATATAAATAACCTTTTTCTGAAGGACAGCCTCTTTGCCACTTTACTACACAAGTACCAAATGCTGATAAGGAAAGTCTTTTCCATTTGCTTTCTTGGCTTTGGCCATGGGTGTTTATATCAGCTGTTATTATATGTTTCACAAAACATGCGTAACAAATTTCACAACCCTTGGGTCTTCCATTACTCCCTTTTCACCTTTGGCAATTTTTGTTGGGCTTGTATTGGTTAGGTTTTAGTTTCTCTTGACTTGGGTAATAGTTGTATGCCTTAGATTTTAACAAGGTTGCCCCAACGGGTTGTTGACGTTTACATAAACTCACATGCTTAAATTTAAAGTCACACACTACCGATACCCTCTGCGTTCGCTGGTCTTCTGCTGTAGTGGCTCCTAGTGACCTGGCGAACAGCTTCTCCTGGTCCACCTTCACTCGCGCGACCCCTTGTTCGAGCTGCCTTTGCTGCTGAGAGTCTCTGGTGCACACCAGCCACCAGAGACCTCTCGAAAGGGAAAACTTCCCTCACTGCTTCTGTTTCCTGCTGCATAGCCTCTGCACCACAGGCCTTCAAAAGGGCAAACATCCCTTCTGCACGCTTCCCACTGCACGACCTCTGCAATCGGGCCAACTGGAGGCATAAACCCTTTCCAGACCAGCCACTGGGCCTCATTACGAGGTATGCCGGTAGCCATGCCGCTATTGGCGGCATGGCTGCCGGCAAAACCGCATCCGTGACTGTGTCCTCGGAATGAGGACTTACCGGACCATTCCGAGTTCGGATGGCCCGGTAATTCCTCACTCGAGGACACAGACACGGTTCATCCCCATTCCCATTTCAGCCCCTATAGGGCTGAATGGGAATGGGAGAGGGAGTAAACAACGGGCCATTACGAGATGGCCCGTTGTTTGCTCCCTCTTCCCCTCGTGGGACCCGGTATGCACGCCTGGTTTTCCCAGTTTTCCCAGGCGTGCTTAACGTGTCCCGCGAGGGGACCTCGTAATGTGGCGGAACGGGTTGAACGGCGCCGCAGCCTTTTACGGTGCCGTTTAACCCTTTCCGCCAGGGTCGTAATGAGGCCCACTGTCTTTGGCTTCACAACTGTCCTGGCATCTTCTCTCTCCTCCAGTCCCCGACCTCGGGTGCATACACAGTCTGGACTGCTGCTCACTCTGCTCTTCTCCTGCTCCTATTCCTTCTCTTAATGCCTGCACATCAGGGGGCTTGTTAAGCCTCTCAGTCTCCCTCAGGTGTGGGCCATCTACATTAATTAGTTGACTACTCCTGAGGCATTGCTCCTCTTTAGCCATCTTCTTTGTCACAATGCTTAGGGCATTCTGGGACTTGAAGTTTCTAGTAACAAAGTTAGTTTTTCTGAATTTTTCTTCACTCTCAAATTTACTTCTGTTCCTCATAACATTTTCTAAGGAAACCACGTGTCAGTCATCAGACTTGATTGAAGAGAGGAAAAAGGTTCTTTAGAGTGTAGACCCTTATTATTCATAAACCACCCTTCACTATACTTTTGGGAGTTAGAGGAGTTTTTAGCTGTACGAGTTTCCCGGGTTTGAGAAGGGCTTTTATTTCTCTCTATGCCAAAGGGTTTCGGATTAGCTTTACCCACATTAGGATGTTCAACTTGTGGAATAGACAGATTATTATGACAACAAGCCATTATACACTCTAGCATTTGTGAGATCTCCTCCCCAGAGGATGATACATACATACTTTGTCTCACCCCACGGATTCCTCTCACTCCCCCGGGCCCTTTCCCCTCCCAGGTGATCCTCCCGCAGAATACCAGCGCCAAGGTCAGGATCAGGAAGCGTCTGCCTTTCCCTCGCCACCTGGGAGGAGACTTTAGGCAGGGGTTTAGTGAGGGATCTTTAGGATTCATAAAAACATGCATGGGGACCACAGGAAAGCAGTCCTAATTGCAGGTATATGCTGCCGATCCAGCCTGGGTCCATCAGTGTATGTCTATCCGCTCAGACTCTGCCCATGTCCTTCTTGACCATCTGATCAGCACCCGCTCCTGCCCAGGACAGGGGCACCTTCCATTGGGCTATATTGCCTGAAGGGTGGCTGTTTGGACGTTCCAGTGGAGGCGGCCTCCATCTGGTATCCATGCTCTGGCTCGTGCCGTGGCTAGATGGTCAAGGTTTCCAAATACAAGGTGTCCAAATACACGACCGGAGGGATGGATGTTACTCTGGCTGGGGAGACAGGGGCATGTTAGACAGGATTTCTAAACTCTGCTCTGGTGAACAGATGTTTAGGAGGCCACCCCTGCTAGTGACACAGAGAACACCTCTGGGAAGGTTAGCCAGATCAATTCATGGTAGCTTGGAGAGCAGTCAAGGCTAAGTCACAGGAGTGGGGGTGATCTGAGGTCCTTGATGAGCACTGAGAAGGCATCATGAAATAAGACACAGACAACAGATTCAATTTCCTAAATAAAAAGGTTTATTTCTCTTAGATGTCAGGATGAGTAAGGCCTAACTTGCCCTATGCTAAGGTGGGATTTCCTTACATAAAGAAAGCCTGTCTGTGTTCAGAATCACTACACTTGCCCTCACAACTAAGGACATACAATGTGTAGGGAGGTCATCAACAAAAGAAACAGTGTTCAAAATAAAGTCCCAAGCATCTTCCAGCTCCAGGCTTACTTTCCAGCTTCCCCTTCCCCAAGTTAAAACAGATCCAAAGGTCCTCGGGGGTCCCTTCCCCAAGAGGTCACCACAGTTCACAAAGTCCTGTGGTTCTGGCTCTACCACTGTTCACTCTTATATCACCAGATTCTTATTGGTCGTTTTTTAGCTTTGCCACACTTGTATCTCCTCCAACTCACTCTGTGGGGTTCATCCTTTTCCACCACCTTACTTTCACATTCTTCATTAGTGCTCATCACTTGCTTTTCACGTGTATTGTTCTTTCAAATGCTTTTCATATCTTTCCCTCAGTTCGGTATACTTTGCAGGTTGTTCGGCATTCAAAAACCCTCACTTTGGTCTCCAAAACCAACTTTCATAGTTTTCAGTTCTTTTGGCATTTCCATATGCCTGCTTCCAGCCCCTATAGCGCCCCGTCTGAGTGTTCCCTTTTTTACACTCACTGTTATGCGGCCGCTCCTCCGGCGCCTGGTTTCTCTTCTCCGGCTTCCCTTTGCTCCACTTATACTTCTGGGAGCCCCAGCGAGCAGCGCTCGCCTTCCTCAAACCTTGCTGCAGCGGCGTTCGGGAGATCTGTGTCCCACAGCTCTGTCTGTGGACACACGGCAAGGGGAACTGCTGGTGTCTCGACCCTCTCACGGCCCGCTCAGGCCCTGGCATCTCTTACCCTTCTGAATCACACAGCGTCCTTCTCGCCGGCCCCTCTCCAGCCTGCTCCACGTTTGCCAGCCTCGTCAGTCTCTCCAGGTGGATTTCTCTCTTTGTTTCTCAGGCAGTCTCTCCTTTTATGCACCTGAAGCCTGTTAAATGGTTGCAGGTGCAAGTCCTTTACCTTATTTGCCCTACCATAATTTAGCCAATTTGCAGGAAAAGCCTGACTATTGCAATGGTACTCCTCCACAGTCATCTTCCTCGTCTCAGTACCAAAGTGATGTGAATGAATGGAAGTGTGCATAACTCCCAGGTGCCTCCACCTCGTCCCAGTCTTAGAGTAATATAGCTGCAGGACATTTGGTGTATTAAAAGAAGTAAAGACTGACAATACCCTACGAAGGCAAGGGGAGGGCAGGATTCCGATATTTCTCTGCATTGACAAGAGGAGGTTGATGTGTATTTAACCTGCCCAAGTAAGGAAGTGTCCTCCCAGTTGATCTTCCTCCTCACAGTATAATAATGGCATTTCCAAGGGTCATTTTGAAATGAAGGGAAGGGGTAGGGTTGACAGTAACCTATAAATCCTCCCTCGCATATCCACCCCCAGGGTCAGGATCCAAAAGCGATGGCCACCTGAGCAGGGGATGTCGGGGGAAAAGGAAGTGAGGACGCCCTCAGGTTCCTCACAGCACACACAGTAAGACACCAAGAATTGCCCTTAGACAGTAGCATACGAAAATATACAATGTATTAGGCCCAAGAATAAACACAAGTGAATAATGAAATGCACAGTAAAATCACCACTCAAACACACTTTGTAAAATGTATACAGTCACTGATGTCAATGTGGTAAAGTGCAGATTCCCGCCAAAACCTGTAAGGGAAAAGGGCAGGCAAACTTTATAGCATCAGCAATGGATAACCCTAACTTAATAAGTGCAGCCCTACGATGTATGGAGCCTTGTGCTCAATGTTCGATGTGTGCGTAAAAGTGCTTGGTCGTGCATAAAGTCACAAAGTACAGCTTCTAAGGAGCTGGCAAAGTTAGGGGCAGGATTGTGAACGGTGAAAACAGGTTCCAAGAGTCGGGGGAGGATATGCTCCGATGAACAAAGCTATTCCCAACTTTCCGAGGACTTTTGGAAGCGGCGGCTACCCAAGCCAATGAGAGGACCACAAGGGATCCTCTGTGTGTAAAATACAGTGAACGTACAAGGGGCCACCGGTAAGTGGTTTCAGTACTCCCCGCCCTTAGCTTAGTCCGGGTCCAAACTTGGCAAGTCTGGAGAGGGTCGCCTGAGGTAGGATTTCTCCCCCTTGATTAGGCTTCAAAGTGCACAGGCGTTGCGTGTGCAGATGTGGGTGCAGTTTGCACCAGGAGCTGTATCTCTCGTTTCAGTTGAAGAACAAAGAAAACACTGATGCAGCTGGTCTCCGGGCACAAGAAGGAACACGGGGAAACCGCCTTCAGCGACCATCAGTGTCGCACAGTGACGCAGGGGAACCCAACTCTCACGATCTGACGCACGCTTCTCTCTCACGGCCCAAAGCAGCTTGGAAATTTGGCAAGAAGGTGCTTTGCAGTGCAAGCTAGGATTCTCCAAAGGCCTATGGGGAAACTCGATGAGACAACGCTCCTGCACATGTGCCAAGGTTCGAGCTGCACATTCCACTGGATGGCCCATGGACACTTCTGAACAAGCTCTTTTGCAGGGCAACCAGGAGGCATCGAGAGTGAATGGTGCCACCACTCCAAGGGGTTAAAGCACCTTCACAGGTCTTCGGAGATTGAGTGCAAAGCAGGGCTCTGCCCGGACAACAGCAGGCTCAGGGTACCAACCTTCTTCAGCGTGATTCTGGATAGTCCTTGGGTCCGTTTGGCTCTTCTGGCACAAGTAGTGTGGATTGGGTCCAGATACTCCCAGCCCACTTCCTGGGTACTGTAAGGAACTCATGGTGGCAAAAGTAAAGACATGCACGTGAGCACAGTTCAAGGGTGTTTATTAAACTGTATAAATAGATTGAAAAAACGCCTAATCTAAACCTAAATCTAAGATGGGAGCAAGCTACAACCATCAAATAATAGGGCAGTCCTAGTGGTGTCTGGCCAAATGAAAGGGCTTGTACTAAAAAAAACTATTGGTAATCCTTACAACTAAATACAAAAAGAGTGTGGGATAAGGTTCACAAGAAATAAAGAAGTGTTCACAAATGATAAGTCAGGATGTAGTAGCCGGGGGTCTCCCTTCCCCACATTTTGAGCACAGGACAAGGCGAGACTCCTGAGCAGAGCACACACGCGCAAGCTTTCTCAGCATGAGACTGCAGTTCCGTTCCCCGGTATCAGGACCTTCGATGGGTAAGTCTCTTTTCTACAATAAGTCCCTTGCCCCCACGGACCTGATTAGTTCAAAATAACAAACAAAAAGTTCCTTTCTGTATGTATGTTGGGTGATGCCTTTTCACCCCTGTGTCCCCCTCTTCCGGGCGCTCAGGCCCCTCTTGAATATCAGTCTGCCTCCATCTGGTTCACTCTGGCTTGTATTCAAAGGATTTCTTGGTTGCATTCACGTGTCGGTGGGTGATGACGTTTCACCCCTCTATCCCCCTCTTCTGGGCTCAGACCCCTCTGGAATAGCAGCCTCCCTCTGTCGGGTTCACTATGGCTCTCATTCACACACTTTCTCCTTTCGTATTCACACTCTTTGGTTGACTGCTTTTCACCCTGGGATCCCCCTCCTCCAGGCTCAGACCATTCTTGAATGTTAGCCTCATTCTGTCGAGTTCACTATGGCTTGGTGTCCAAAACAATGTCCCCTTTCGCACTCACAAGTCTTAATTTCATTTTAAACAGTTCACTGTGGACATCCGTCTGTTGGGTTTACTCTTGTCAACACACTGTTCATTGGAACTTCAGGCCCCTTTCTATTGGCATCCCTCCATCGGGTTCACTCTTGCCAATTCTTTGCCAATCATACAGTTCTTTCTCTTGAACTCACTATATGGGATTCATTTCCCTTAGCTTTCCAATCACGTGCAGGTCACAGACTTTCTACTGTACAGGGGTTTTTGCTAGACCCCTGTATGACCATTTTGACCTTTTCCTTGCGGCTCTCCTAAGGCCTTGTGGTTTCAGTAGTTTCAACAAATGCGGGATCAGCCAGAGTCTCTCGAGTGAGCACCCACATGGTGCCGGACCCCTCTGCAGCTAGATTTCCTTTAATGTTAACAGTTCTTTGAACTGTCCTCAATTTGCCACTTTGCAACTTTCGTTCAACCCAGTTCGGTTTCTTATCGGTTCTCCCCTCGACTCACCGGCTGTGATGAACCGCTTGGCTTTTCTTGTATCTGGAGTCAAGGATGGTACCACAGTAGCAGGTGTGTCTCTGTTCTGCTCATCAGCGTAGGCATACTCTGTGTACCGTTGACATCTGCTGCAACACACACTGGCTATTGTTCATGGTCTTACGATTCCTCCCACTGAGGCTTTGCGGGTCTGGGTCGGAAAGGGCGAGGACGCTTCTCTCCTGGTCACCCTTTCGATTTTCACCACCTTTTTCCTCCTCTTGAACTGCAGTGCTTGGATAGCTGTCTTGCCATGTGGTCTGCTTTGCTCATATAGTGTACTCTTGTGCTCCACGTTTTATCCCTGTGGGGAAGGGAAAGGGCCGTCAGGTGTGTGTGATTCTGGTCAATTGCCTGACCCTTGTGTTGGGACATTTCAGGTAAACGGTTCTGGAGTTAGTCTGTTGTCTTTCGTAATGTGTGAAAGTGTTTGTACCTCCAACCTCGGAATGACCCCCATTGTGTTTTAGGAGCCAGGTTTTGAGTTTTCTGCGGACGGATACGTGGGAGGGATCGGATCTGATGGCTAACGGGAGGGCACTCCATTCTTTGGTAGCCACGGTAGGGAAGTTGCGGCCCCCCGGCCTTATCTCTCTTGAATTTTGGCACGGTGAGGAGATGGGCAGTGGAGACGCGAGTAGGTATGATCGTTTGGGATGATGCAAGTATGTTAGAGAGGTATTTTGGAGCCGTGTGGGCCAGGCATTTGCGAGTGATCAACATCGTTTTGTACCTAATCCTGTCCTGGACCGGTAGCCAGAGTACTTTGCATCTCGTTTCGGAGATGGGCTCTCTCTTGGGGATATTTAAGGCTGCTTGTGGGGTGTTGTTTTGTGTGACCTGAAGTGTTTTGATGTTACTGATGGAGGCTCCAGCGAGAATGTTAAAGTAGTCGAGTTTGGACAGGAGGAGGGCTCTGGCGAGGGTCATGAAACTGTCTGGTAAGGTCTGCATGCCTTAATGAGCTTAGCAGTGTTTGCTGACGATGAAATAGTTGTGTTGACTTGAGAGGGAAAGTGATGAGTCGAGGTACACTCCCAAGGTTTTTACCTCTTTCAGGATGGTGATGGTTTTACCGTCTATTGTGAAGATTTCGTATTTTGGGTCGAGTTTTTTTAGGCATGTTTTGGTGCCTACCAGTAGCAGCTCGGTTTTGTCATCGTTTAGACATAATTCATGTATAGACATCCAGTTTGGATGATCTGATAAATGTTGTTGAGTGTGGTAGAATCCTTTTCGTAGTTGCCTGTGATATGCAGTAAGATCTGCATGTCATCCGCATAGTTATTGTAAGACTCTCCAAGTTCATCTAGGCGGTTGAACAGGGGCTTAGTGAAGATATTATATAGTGTAGGTGACACGCAGGATCCTTGGGGTACACCACAGAGAACTGGGGCAGGAGTGGCATTTGCTGTGTTGGAGAAGACTCTCGTTCATTCTGAGAGGAATGATTCTATTCATGTTATGGCTTTTGAGGAGAAATGGGCTGCGCTAGATAAGTGACGGCACAGGATTGTGTGGTTCACTAAGTCAAAGGCCGCCGAGAGGTTAAGGAGAAGTAAGATAGGTAGGTTTCCATTGTCAATGATGGCGTCCATTTGGTTTTTGAGGACGAGAGCGCAGTTTCTGTGCCATGCCTAGGTCGGAAACCCGATTGGGGTAGGCCCAGGAGGTTGTTTGTTTTGAGGTGTTCTTGTATTTGAAGGTAGGCGGCTCGGTCAAGGATTTTCAGGAGGAAGGGGACGTGGTGTTGGGACGGTAGTTGGTCGGGATGTTCGGGTCAAGCGATGGATTTTTTTAAGAGTGGGAGGACCCAAGCATCTTTTAGATTATAAGGCATGATGCCATGTGTGACGGAATTGTTGATGAGGGAGGTGATAAATGGAGCGAGCTCGGTGATACAGTATTTGATGAACGGAGCGGGGCAGATGTCGCCTTGGCATCCGGAAGGTTTAAGGCTGGAGATGATCTTGGTGAACTCTGGTGTTAGCGATTCGCTCATTGTACGTTAGGCCTTTCACCTGGAGTACAGTTTGCTTGTATTTTTTTAGCAGAGGTGAGGAAGAGTTCTCTACTGGCTTTAGTAGGTGAGATTTCCCATGAGGACTCAGCGGCTCGTTTGATGCATCTTAAGTGTTTGAGGCTGGGTGTATACCAGGAGTTGAGATGGGCTGCTGGTTTGGGTTTGCAAAGTCTCAGTGGTGCTATTTTGTCGAGAGCCTGTAGGAGCGTGGCATTGTAAAGCTCTACCATGTAGGCTGGGTTGGCAGTTGAGTGGGTGTAATTTGTAATTGGTCGCAACAAGGGGAGCATGTTGGTGCAGTTAATATTGCGTGTGTTTCTCGTAAGTGATGCTGGGCAAGTTGAGGAGCGGTTTTGAGCGGGTTTTGAGCCGGGTGGTGAAGGTAATGACGTTATGGTCAGACCAAGGGCAAGGAGAGTTAGCTGCGATACAAGTCGACCCATTCAGGTCAGCAAGCCAGTCTAGGGTTAGGCCTTTGTCGTGGGTGGCAAGATCAATGCACTGGGTGAATCCTAGAGAAGCAATTGTGTTGTGTATGGCAGAGGCATTGATGCCAAAGCTGTCATTGAGGCCTAAATTGAAGTCACCTAGAATGATGATTCTTGAGGTAGTCTTGGTATTGTTGGACAGGAGGAGGGCTATATCCTCGTCGAAGCATTGGAGAGGGTCTGCGGTCTGTATATGAGGTGGAAGGTAAGTGAGGCAGTGTTATGGAGCGAGAGTTTAAGTGAGAGTAGTTCGCCTGATGGGAGAGGTTGGCTTGGTAGTTCTCTGATGGGCAGATTGGATTTCGCGATGCGATCAGACCTTTGTTATTGTCTTTCCTAGATAGGAAACCCCATCCTAGAAACAGGGCTAGTTCAGGGATTTTGTTAATAAAACCTCTGTTAACCATTCGGAAACTGGTGAACAAGGAGGGTAAAGTATTGGTAAAAAGCAAATTTTGGGAATTCTGTAACAGCATATAAATTGAATTTTATCAAAACATCTTGCAATGGATTATGTAGCAATTAAAATATGGTCTGGCCATGAGCAATATGTTGACCTTTTATCTTCACCCTACAGTTGTTGCCTGTTTTTTTCCATATTTGGGAAGTGGGAAAAGAGTGAAAACCATCAAATACTCAGCTCTTGTGAATTACGAGAAATGTAATCTCCCGTTCATTTTATGTTCAGTTGTTTGCACATTAGATCCAAATATTTCTTTCCGATTATTAGTAAAGTTGCTATCAGAAAATTGGCAGATTCTTTCAAACATTGTAGAAGCTCGGCTAATTACCTGAAATTATACATTGTATGGCGCGCATGGAGTCATCGAAGAAAGACAGTCAATAAGAACTTGTCTTCTCTATGGATCTCATATATTCTAACTGTATAGCATTTGTTTTAAATTGCAAATATAATTGATTTGAAATATGTATTTATTGATTGTACAAATATGAATGTCATGTTTGTTCTTAACTGAAATGCACTTTATGGAATATGTGATATTAGAATCATCTATTCATTTGTTTTACAATTTTGTCTTACATTTTGCTTTTATAATGTAAAATTGTTACATGAATTTGGGGCGTTTACTAGATGTGAGGAAAATCATGTGCGAGAGGATGTCACCATGACGACACATGGATGGAAACAAAGCTAGTGTGATGTGTGTACTACCGCAGGGTAGTGCGGAAGATTGTGTGGGTCTGGAGATATCCTCATGACTCATGGAGTAAGACCCAGCTAGTGGGATATGTGTACTACAGCATGGTAGTGTGGAGGATTGTGTGGGGCAGGGGATGTCCTCATGATTTATGGAGGAAGAACAAGCTAGTGGGATGTGTGGACTACAGCAGGGTAGTGTGGAAGATTGTGTGGGTCTGGAGATATCCTCATGACTCATGGAGCAAGACCAAGCTAGTGGGATGTGGGCAGTACCACAGGGTAGTGTGGAAAATTGTGTGGGTCTGGACATATCCTCATGACTCATGGAGGAAGATCAAGCTAGTGGGATATGCGTACTACCATAGGGTAGTGTGGAAGATTGTGTGGGTCTGGGGATGTCCTCGGGACTCATGGAGGAAGACCAGGCTAGAGGGATGTATGTACTACCAAAGGGTAGTGTGGAAGATTGTGAGGATCAGGAAATGCGGTCATGACTCATGTAGGAAGACCAAGCTCGTGTGATGTGTGTACTACCGCAGGCTAGTGTGGAAGATTGTGTGGGGCAGGGGATGTCCTCATGACTCATGGAGGAAGACCCAGCTAGTGGGATGTGAGTACTACCACAGGGTAGTGTGGAACATGGTGTTGGTCTGGAGATATCCTCATGAC
The DNA here is from genome assembly GCF_040938575.1 of Ambystoma mexicanum. Lineage (NCBI taxonomy): Eukaryota > Metazoa > Chordata > Amphibia > Caudata > Ambystomatidae > Ambystoma > Ambystoma mexicanum. The sequence goes on along the minus strand of NC_090938.1, from coordinate 814,259,478 downwards.
TCATGGAGGAAAACCCAGCTAGTGGGATGCGTGAAATGCAGCAGGGTAGTGTGGAAGATTATGTGGGGCAGGGGATATCCTCATGACTCTTGGAGTAAGACCCAGCTAGTGGGATATGTGTACTACAGCAGGGTAGTGTGGAAGATTGTGTGGGGCAGGGGATGTCTGGGGCAGGGGATGTCCTCATGACTCGTGGAGGAAAACCCAACCAGTGGAATGCACACAGTACCTTAGAGAAGTGTGTTAGATTGTGTGGGTCAGGGGATGTCCTCATGACACATGAAGGAATACCCAGCTAGTGGGATGTGTGTACTACCACAGGGTAGTGTGGAACATTGTGTGGATCAGGGGATGTCCTCTTGACCCATGGAGGACGCAGCTATTGGAATGTGTGTACTACCGTAGGGTAGTGTGGCAGATTGTGCGGATCAGGGGATGTCCACATGACTCATAAAAGACCAAACTAGTGGGATGTGTGTACTACAGCAGGGTAGTGTGGAAGATTGTGTGGGTCTGAAGATATCCTCATGACTCATGGAAGAGGACCAAGCTAGTGGGATGTGTGTACTACAGCAGGGTAGTGTGGAAGATTGTGTGGGTCTGGAGATATCCTCATGACTCATGGAGGAAGACCCAGCTAGTGGGATGTGTGTACTACCACAGGGTAGTGTGGACCATTGTGTGGGGCAGGGGATATCCTCATGACTCATGGAAGAGGACCAAGCTAGTGGGATGTGTGTACTACAGCAGGGTAGTGTGGAAGATTGTGTGGGTCTGAAGATATCCTCATGACTCATGGAGGAAGACCAAGATAGCGGGATATGTGTACTACCGCAGGGTATTGTGGAAGATTGTGTGGGTCTGGGGATGGCCTTTGTGACTCATGGAGGAAGACCAGGCTAGTCGGATGTGTGTAATACCACAGGGTAGTGTGGAAAATGATGTGGGGCAGGGGATGTGCTCATGACCCATGTAGGAAGACCCAGCTAGTGGGAAGGGTGTACTATCTCAGGGCAGTGTGGAAGATTGTGTGGGTCTGGAGATATCCTCATGACTCACGGAGGAAGAACAAGCTAGTGGGATGTGTGTACTACAGCAGGGTAGTGTGGAAGATTGTGTGGGTCTGGAGATATCCTCATGACTCCTGGAGGAAGACCCAGCTAGTGTGATGCACACAGTACCTTAGAGAAGTGTGTTAGATTGTGTGGGTCAGGGGATGTCCTCATGACACATGAAGGAAGACCCAGCTAGTGGGATATGTGTACTACAGCAGGGTAGTGTGGAACATTGTGTGGGTCTGGAGATATCCTCATGACTCATAGAGTAAGACAAAGCTAGTGGGATGTGTGTAGTACCTTAGGGTAGTGTGGGGGCAGGGGATATCCTCATGACTCATGGAGAAAGACCCAGCTAGTGGGATGTGTGTACTACCACAGGGTAGTGTGGACCATTATGTGGGGCAGGGGATATCCTCATGACTCATGAGGGGAGACCCAGCTAGTGGGATGTGTGTACTACCGCATGGTATTGTGGAAGATTGTGTGGGTCTGGGGATGGCCTTTGTGACTCGTGGAGGAAGACCAGGCTAGTCGGATGTGTGTAATACCACAGGGTAGTGTGGAAAATGATGTGGGGCAGGGGATGTGCTCATGACCCATGTAGGAAGACCCAGCTAGTGGGACGGGTGTACTATCTCAGGGCAGTGTGGAAGATTGTGTGGATCAGGGGATGTGCTCATGACTCAAGGAGGAAGACCCAGCAAGTGGAATGTGTGTACTACTGCAGGGTTTTGTGGAAGATTGTGTGGGTCTGGAGATATCCTCATGACTCATGGAGGAAGACCCAGCTAGTGTGATGTATCCAGTACCCCAGAGTAGTGCATTAGATTGTGTGGGTCAGGGGATGTCCTCATGACTCATGGAGTAAGACCCAGCTAGTGGAATGTGTGCAGTCGTTCAGGGTAGTTTGGAAGATTGTGTGGGTCAGGGGAGATCCCCATAACCTGGACACATGGTGTAAGAGAAAGCTAGTGGCATGTGCACATTTCCTCGGTAGTGTGGAAGATTGTGTGTCTCAGGGGAGATCCCCAGGACACATGGAGGAGCACCCAGCTAGTGGGATGCACGCAGTACCCCAGAGTAGTGCGTTAGATTGTGTGGGTCAGGGGAGGTCCCCAGGACACATGGAGGAGCACCCAACTAGTGGGATGCACGCAGTACCCCAGAGCAGTGTGTTAGATTGTGTGGGTCAGGGGAGGTCCCCAAGACCCATGGAGGAAAACCCAGCCAGTAGAATGCACGCAGTACCTCAGAGAAGTGGTTGTACCCAGTCTGCACCAGTGCCGTTATCAGCAAGTCCAGGGAAGTTATCAATGTCAGCTGCCAGGAGATGTTGAGCATGAAGACGTATGTTGCGATCGCCTTCACCACACTGCGCAGGAAAATGTTCACATTAGCGGCGATGGATCGACTCATGCTGGCGGTGTCTGTGGAGAGTCGCGAGGTGATCTCCCCTGTACAGGGCCATCAAAGAAAGTGAGTCAGCACTCAAAACAAACTCACAACAATGCCTTTCCTTCCCCCCATATCCACACCAGGAGGCAAAACCTTGTTTGGATATGCAATTGTTTAGCTATGTTGCGGTCTGGTGCTCATTTGCTCAGCCCCGAGGATTCTCTAAAACTGAACCGCACATGTTGCTGAGGGCTGGGGTGACAATCCCCCAAAAGTAAGGAGAAGGCATACATTTCCTAAAGACTAAATGCGTCCACTATTTTGATATACGCACACACGCATCTACACACACACCGTAAGGGGAGCAAAGACATGATGAAACCTTCTTAAACCCCTTATAACCTGCTCCTGGCAGTTTGTTCTTTAACAGTCACCTCTTTTCATACAAACCCCCGGCCCTTTGTCTACTGTATGAGAAGGGTACGGAGGCTGCCATCTTGCTTTCCCATAATACACTGTGTTTATATATATTGTGAGAAGTGTCCATGCAGCCACATCGTAAAGTGTAAAAATTTCACAATTAACAGCCCATGGAGACAAGCGAGCACATTTATTTTGAATAAAGACAGTGAACCTCTTTAAAAAGATATCAAACATACAATCATGTTACATCAAATGAGTCAGCCATCTTTGTTGCTACTCCAAAGTATGGAAAATTGCAGGAGAGACAGAGAGAAGAAGAGAGAGAGGCAGAAAGAGAGAGAAAGAGAGAGCCGCAGAGAGACAGAGAGTTAGAAAGAAAGCAGTACAGAGCGAGAGAGAGAGAAGAGAGAGAGAGAGAGAGAGAGAGAGAGAGAGAGAGAGAGAGAGAGAGAGAGAGAGAGAGAGAGAGAGAGAGACTGCAGATCCTGAGTATGAATTCATGGAGGAGAGCGAGAGTGCCTAAACTTAGAGACCAACAGTGGTGTGGTCTAAGGGGCTGCCCCGAGCTAGTGGATGGTGCACTCAGAAGGAGGTCTACAGGGATCCTTAAACCGCCTCAACTGATTACCCACACTAAGGCACGAGGCAGAGACAGGAATGTTGTATGTGGCACACGCGGTGGAGAGGCATCACTCAGCACCTCGCCCCCAAAAACTGGAATGCCCTGCCCACCAAACTAAGAAATGAAAGATCCTACTCCACCTTCCGCAAAAGGAACAAGTTACTTACCTGTAACTGTTGTTCTCCAGCATGGGTCTGGCATGGATTCACATGCTCATGAATATTCCCAGTAGTCAGGCCGGGAATCCTCGGTAAAGATAAAATCAGTATCAGTTTCGTTTCTGATCTGTCTTTCCTAGTAGTAACCAATCACTGATCTCTGGGTCATATTGCCCCCAGCCAATGACTGCCCTTTCCCTAAGCCCCGACTCTGGCAGCCATCCTCAGATTTGGTAGCACGCAAAGTGGCAGTATGACCAAGTGAAGAGCCGCAGAGGGGTAGGTGGGAGGGTTCGCATGTGAATCCATGCCAGACCCATGCTGGAGAATAACAGTTACAGGTAAGTAACTTGTTCCTTCTCCAGCATGGGGTCTGGCATGGATTCACATGCTCATGAATATAAGAATACATAGCAGTATACACATGCACAACCACGGGAGGTGGCAAAGGCTCAACATTAAGCATTACATCCAAAACTCAACATTAAGCAATTCTTACCTCCTCCTCAGGCTCACCTTAGGCAAATAGGTTGCGCAGCACTGCTTGGCCGACCCTGGACTCCTCCCTGGAGTCCCGATCGACGAAGTAGAATCTTGTGAAGGTGTGCGTCGACCTCCACATAGCAGCCCTGCAGATGTCCAGCAGGGGCACACCAGACAGGAACGCCGTGGTAGCAGTGATCGCTCTGGTCGAATGGGCTCTCGGGTGGCCAGGCAGCGGTCGGTTTGCCAACCGGTGACAGTGCATGATGCAGCCGGAGAGCCATCTGGAAATGGAAATCTTCGAGAGAGCCTTCCCTTGATTCACAGACCCAAAGTTCACAAACAGTTGTGACGTCTTCCAAAAAATCTTTGTGCGGTCCACGTAGAACTTCAGCGCTCTAGATACATCCAGCGAGTGCAAAGTCCTCTCGGCCGGCGTCGAAGGCGACGGGAAGAAAACTGGTAACACCAAGGGCTCGTTGAGGTGGAAGTGCGACGGCACCTTGGGCATGAAGGAGGGGTGCGTCCTTAGCACCACCCTCGTGTCATGAAAAGTCAAGTATGGAGGCTTGCAACATAGGGCCTGGATCTCTCCCACTCGTCGTGCGGAGGTGATGCCCACGAGGAACGCTGTCTCCCATGACAGGAAATTCAAAGGCACCGAATGCATAGGCTCGAATGGGGCCCCCCATGAGCCTGGTCAGCACCACATTAAGCTCCCACGTCGGGGAAGGAGCATTCACCAGCGGGAACGATCGGAATAGTCCCTTCATAAATTCCTTCACCAGGTGATGAGACCACAAGGACGCCCGTCCCGTAGTCCTGGTATATTGGGAGATGGCAGCCAGATGTATTTTGATGGAGGTGTGAGTCAGACCAGCTTTGGCCAGCGACAGTAGGTACGGCAGTACTTGAGGGGCCGTAATCCACAGAGGGTTAATCTTCTGTGCATGGCATCAGACAGAGAACCTCTTCCACTTATGACCGTAACACTTAAGAGTTGAGGACGCCTTGACTTTTGCAAGAACCTCTCTGCAGTCAGCCGGGATATTGTACCCTCCAAACTCTAGTGCTGCAGGAGCCAGGCCTGCAAGTTCAGCGGCTGTGGGTCGTGATGGAGAATGGCGCCTCCTTCTCTGGAGAGAAGATCTGCGTCCGCCAGCAGCTTGACTGGTGGGGACGTTGACAAATCCAGACGGTCCAGGAACCAGATCTGCCTCGGCCACGCCGGTGCGACGAGGATCATTCTGCACCTGGACTTCTTGAGCTGGTTGATGAGGCGGAGCAGCAACGGCAACGGAGGGAACGCGTATAGAAACAAGCCGTCCCAGGGGAACGAGAAAGCCTCGCCCATGCTCCCCGGCTGCGGGAACCTGCTGGCGAACCTCTGGCACTTGGAGTTTGTCGCCGTCGCGAAAAGGTCGATCCGGGGTTTGCCCCATCGTCGAAAGAGCCGATCCACCTGGTCCTGACGTAGTTCCCACTCGTGGCACGAGCGCAGCTCCCTGCTGAGTGAGTCGGCGATGGTGTTTTTTATTCCTACCAAGAGGAAAGGAACCAGAAACATCCCCTGGGCGACGGCCCAGTGCCACAGATCCTGGGCCTCCTTGGATAGGGCTGGGGATCTGGTGCCCCCCCTGCTTCCGTATGTAGAACATCGTGGTGGTTTATCGGTGAAGATCCTCACCACTTTGTCCTTGAGGGACGGAAGGAACGACTTGAGCGCCCAGAACACTGCTCGGAGCTCCAGAATGTTGATGTGGAGAGACCTCTCCTCCGGAAGCCAAAGGACTCTTGCGTGGAGATCTCCGGTGTGGGCCCCCCAACCCTCCAGGGATGCGTCCGTCGTCACCGTCTCCTGAACGCCGGGGTTTGAAAGTCCGTGCCTGTAGTGAGGTGAGCACGGGTACCCCAACATAGGATCGCCTGACGGAACTCCTCGTCGAGAGGGATCCTGTCCTCGAAGCAGCCCGTCGCCTGAAACCAGCGGGCGTCGAGGAACTCCTGTAGCGGACGCATCCAAAGTCTGCAAAGGGGTACCAGATAGATGCATGAGGACATCATCCCGAGGAGGGACTTGATGTACCTCACCCTGGCCACGTCCGTGGCTAGCAGGCGCCGCACCTTGCCCAGGATGGTCTTCGTCCTCTCCTCTGACGGGGAAGCCAATTGCCCCACTGTATCGAGCTTCGCTCCCAGAAACAGTGCTACTTGCGACGGAACCAGGTGGGATTTGGGGTAGTTGATGGAGAACCCCAGTTCCGTGAGCAGCCGGACGGTCCTCGCTGTGTGTTCGACGGCGAGTTCTCTTGTCCTTGCCCGGATTAGCCAGTCGTCCAGGTAGGGGTAGACGTGAAGCCCCTGCAGGCGCAGCCGCGCCGGCACTAGTGCCAGGCACTTGGTGAATACCCTGGGTGCCGACTTTAATCCGAAGGGTAGGGCTCTGAATTGGTAGTGGCGTCCCTGAACCACGAACCTGAGAAACTTCCTGTGCCCTTTTAGAATGGGGGTGTGGAAGTAAGCATCCTCCAGGTCCAACGACGATAGGAAGTCGCCCTCCTCCAGCTGTCCCAGCGCGTGCTGGAGGGTGACCATCCTGAATTTCTGCACCTTGATGTATTTGTTTAACCGACGCAGGTCCAGGATGGGGCGCCAACCGCCTGTCTTCTTTCTGATGAGGAAGTACCTTGAGTACACTCCGGAGCCCCGGAGCCTCCTGGGGACGAGCTCGATGGCACCTTTCTTGAGCATCGCCCTTACCAGCAACAGCAGTTGAGGGATGTGATTCTCCTTCCTGGCCACAGGAGGAATGTGAGGGCACTTCTTTTGGAATTCCAGCGAGTGCCCGTTGGCCAGAGTGTCCAGCACCCAACGGTCGGTGGAGATGGACTCCCACACGCTGACGAACTTCGTCAGCCGGCCTCCCACCGGGGTGCTTCGGTGGGGGCCCAACGACACGGCCGGGTCAGTCTTGCTTGGAGTCGGCCTTGCCGCCTTGGCCTCCTCGGCGACGACGGCGGGATCCCCCTTGCTTTCCGTGACCTCTGTAGGCCTTCTGGGAAGAGGAGCGGGCGGCCTGGCGGTAAGTGGAAGAGCCACCGCTAGATCCTTTGGAGGCACCCTGTCTGCCTCCGGAGCTCCGAAAGGGCCGTCGTTGTTGAAGTACCCCTAGGGCCCAGGCTGTCTCCGAGTCGGTCTTGATGGCCTGGAGAGACTCATCCACCGCCTTACCAAAAAGGTTGTTGCCGTCGAACGGCATATCCAACACTCTGGTCTGGACGTCCTGGAGAAAGTCTGTCGCCTTGAGCCATCCTCGTCGTCGGAGGCAAACTCTGTTGCCCAATTGGCGAAATCCAGTATCGGCAATGTCCGTTGCCACCGTTATGGCGTGATCCGATGCCACCTCGCCTTCCTGCAGAATTTGTAGGGCCTCCGCCCTCTTGTCGTTAGATAGAAAGAACCAGAGCTCCCTGTCGTAGCAGGCCACGATCGCTAAGGCACTGGCCGCCTTAATCGTCGTCGCCGCCGACGAGATGACTCGTTGTCCCATGGAGTCCAACTTCTTGCCTTCGCTGTCCGGCGGGGAAGTGGAAGTTGAAGCCGCCGCACCCGCTGCTTTCTTCTTAGCCGATGCCGAGACGACAGAGTCCGGCGTGGGCTGGGCCCTGAGGCACAAAGGGGCGGCATCGGGGACTTGGTACTTCTTCTCGTACCTGTCCCTCTTGGCGGGTGTCGTGGAAGGGTTCTTGAGGACAGCAAGCCCCTCGTCCCAGATGTCGTAGAGCAAAGTCACTGTGAGGACCGTCTTCCTCTTGGCCTCTCGTCGTTGGTAAAGAAACCCTTCCTTTTTTTGTTCTTCAGGGCAGAGCTGAAAGAGCTCGGATGCCCTGGTTATCATGGCGTGAAAGGAGCCAATTTCGTCGGCTGGAGAAGCCCGAGGGGGGGGGGGTGATGACGGGATGTCCGCTGTGTCATCGCCGCCGTCGTCGTCCGTCCCCGTCGCTGTATTCATCGCCGTATCCTCTCTAGGGTCCGGCGAGGGGGTTGAGGGGTCCACAGGCCTCGCGGGCACGAAGGGCAGAGAGGGGTGGACTCTCCTCCGCTTGTTCGGATGGTTTACCGACGGGCCTGGTACTGGATCTTCTGTCGGGGTCTGTGGTAATCTCGTCCTTATCTCGGTACATAAGGATTGGATCGCCAACAAAATGGCTGCTGAGCTATCCTGGGGCTCGGGTAATGGCTGCGACGGATGGGGTGGCCGCTTCACTGGGCCCTCTTCGTCGCCATCGTCGCTCTCTTCGATCACGTCAGCGGGGACCGTCCCCTGGGATCGAACCTTCTCGAACCTCTCGTTGAGGCCTATGAACCTCTCGTTGAGGCCCTTCTCGGTTTCCACGAGCTCCTCCTCAGAGGCTGATTCCGAGTCTGTAATGGCCACCGCCCTCCCCCCCCTCTTTTTCCGCCGGGGACTTCACGGGGGTCTTAACGATGGGCTGGAAAGAGGATTTCCTCCGCGGTGGCAGGGATACTCTGGGCCCAGAGGCCGATTCCACTGGCGTAGTCTCAGCCGGCTTCGCTAGGGTCGCAGCGACCACTTCGATAGAGGCTTTTGCCGGCTGGATCAAAGCCCTCACCACCTTAGGTGCGTCCTGGGCCTTCGCCTTGTGGGGAGAGTCAGCGCCTCGCTCCCCCTTCGAGATCGACCGGGGCCACTCCAGCAGCTTACCCGGGTTCTCGGACTTCCTCTGCCCCGAACCAGAGCGCTGGCTCGTGGTTGAACATGCCAGGGAAGTCGCGCCCTGCCTGGCAGCCTAAGAGCTTGACCTTTCGGCGCTCCCGGTGCCCGCGGACTCGCGGTGCTTGGCCTTCTGTTGGGCCCCTGTCGCTGGGGCGCCCTCACAGGACTTAGAAGCCCGCTCAGACTTTTTCTTCACCTTCTCACCTGCTGTGCCCTTCTCCAGCCAGGCGGCGAGGTGGGAACGACGATCTTGTTTGGTCCGTTCCGAAAGGTTCTTGCAGAACGCACAGTCCTTCTCCACGTGCGTCTTGTCCTCATGAAGGCAGTAGAGACATCGCGAATGCTCGTCCTCCTTGAAAACGTTTTGTAATCCGCATCCAGGGCAGCACCTGAACAGCTTGGATCCGGGCGTCGAGCTTCCCTTGTCCTGGGCCATGTCCGTTGAGGTAGGCCGCAGATCTTCCGGAATCCTCCAAGAAGCGTAAACTCGACGTTAACTTCACCTTTGAGGGGCGTAGAAGAATTCCGAAATGGGTCCCCGTTATCGGAAGTAGAAACGGTGGAGCTTGAGGCTCGATTAAACCGAAAAAATTAGAAAATCTCATGAAAAAGCGCGAAAACGCAGCAAAAACTCGAGAGCTAAAGCACGTGAACTCCCAACACTTGAGCGTGCGGTAAAAATCTGAGGATGGCAGCCAGAGGCGGGGTTTTAGGGAGAGGGCAGTCATTGGCTGGGGGCAGTATGACCCAGATATCAGTGATTGGTTACTACTAAGAAAGACAGATCAGAAACAAAACTAATACTGATTTTTTCTTTACCGAGGATTCCCAGCCTGACGACGGGGAATATTCATGAGCATGTGAATCCATGCCAGACCCCATGCTGGAGAACACTAAAAACCCTACTGTTCTGCTAAATGCATCTACTGTAAATGTATCTACCTGCCTACACATGCTGTTTCTCTGTAACCCACCAACTGCAAAAAGTACTTTCTCCTTCTGTATCTTGAGCTCTACATCTGTTATTCCATGCTTTGTCACCACTGCTGTGTTTCATATGTTAAGATAAGCCCTCTGTAACAGCGCCACGATGCCCCAGGGCTGTTTGTGCGCTTTATAAATGCAAATAAATAAAAATAAATACATAAATAAATAAATTACACAGCCCACAAAATAAAGACCCCTTTATTCGTTTTCCTCCCAGTCCCACAAGTCACTGTTTTGCCCGTGGGCTGGGCCCACCAGTTCAGGGGTCCATCACATAGTCATTGAAATAGGCAGGCTTCCCCCTTTGGGGATACCTCCTGCCCACTTCCCAGATCAGGCCCTCCTCACCTGCGTGCCCTCGACCTAGGGGACTCAGCGGATGGGCCGGGCCAGGCCACCGCCGTCGTCCAGTATCTCACCACAGGATCGTCTCTGGCCTAGTCTCACCCATCTTCTTGAAGAAACTGGCATTACGGGTAACAGATGCAGTCACCATCGAGCCACGCACCGCCACAACGTCCATCGGACCAGGCTCATAAGTTAGTGAAAGCTTGCCTTGTGGATGCCTGTTCTTCCGGAGCACTTCATCCCCAGGAGTCTGCTGTTGGGGCCAGAGCCCTCTCCTGATGTTCTCCCTCTCCGTCCGGAGTCTCCTTTCACGCTCCACCTGAGCATCATCAATTACGGCCGGTTCCCGCTCCCGCACTTCAGGGATAAGACCCCTCGGACACCGCCGAAACATTGTCCCTGCTGGTGCCACTCCAGTGGGTGCCTGATGGGTGGCTCTATATACCCTCAGGAACTGATACAGCGCCCACTGCAGGCAGTGGCCTTGGCCATGAGCGATGCAAAACTCCTTGTTCAGAGACCTCATGAACCTCTCAGCTTCACCATTGGCACAGGTCCAGACTGGTGTAATATTCCCGTGCTGCATTCCGTAATCTCCCATCAGCTGGGCGAAGCTATCCCCTTGGAACGGCGGTCTGTTGTCTGAACACAGGGTCTGAGGCAGGCCGCGAGTGGCAAAGATCTTTTCTACGGCCACGGCCACCTTGTCAAAAGAGACCGATTCAATGAACTCGACCTCAGAGTACCGTGACCACTCAACCACCACCACCAGGAAATTAGTGTCCCAGCCTGTGGACCCAAAATCTGCATGGAAGTTTTCCCTGGACCTCGTTCCTCGGGGCATCGTCTCGATAAGGGGCTTTCTCTGTGCTGGGGCAGTCGCCTGGCACCACTCGCAGGCCAACACAAACTCCTCCACCCGTCTCTCAAGGTCCGGGAACCATACCTTTTGTCATAGCCACCACCGGAATCCATGACCCTTGCTGACGTTCCGCCTTTAGTATTAGGAAGCACTCGTCCTCGGCCGCCGCCTTTTCCAGCTCTTGGAGAGGCACTGAGTGTGGGGTTGCCGCCTCCACGACTAGCCTCCTGTGTTCGCCTACTTCCTCCCCACTGATGTTTCCACATCCTTCAACCTCGCCTCTGGGGTGCCTAGACAGATAATCTGCAGCGTTGTTACTGCCTGGCCGATACACCAACAAGACCCCATAATCCAGGAGTGCCAGCATCCACCTCTCAATCTGGGCTGGAGGTTTGGAAGATGAGCCAGTCATGATCGGCAGCAGGAGGTCACTTACCACCATCACCAGCCATCCCAGTATGTATAGGCGAAAATGCTGGCCCCCTCAGAAGACTGCCAGGGCCTCCCTCTCAATTTGCGAGTAGCGATGCTCTGTCTCCGACAGTGCCATGCTGTCATAAGCGATCGGTCCGACCTCCCCATTAGCGTCCGTCTGGGTGAGGACTGCACCCATACCAAAAGGGCTGGCATCCAGCACGATCTCTGATGTCAGGGACAGATCGAAAAATGCCATGGTGTCCTCCGCCGTCAGCGCTCCCTTCACATCTTCGAATGCGGACTGCTCCAGCGGACCCCACTGCCACGTGTCTTCTTTCTTGGTGAGACTTCTCACGGTCTCAGACCTGGAGGCTAGGTTCCGGATAAACCAGCCACAGTTGGTGACCATACCCAGGAAGCTTCGGACTTCAGACACATTCTCTGGGGGACTCCCCTCCACAATGTATTTGACCTTTCGGGAGTCAGGTGACACGCCTCCCTCCTTGAACACGAACCCAAAAAACTCAATGTTCTTCTTGAGGTATTCGCATTTTTCCTTGTGCAAGGTCAGTCCGAGCGCCTGCAGCCACTCCAGAGTTCTCACAAGCCTCTCCATGTGTTCCGCCTCAGTCTTTTCAAACTCCAGGATGTCGTCACTGATGTTGAGGACCCCATCCAAAACCGCCAGGGCCCCACGGATGATGTTTTGGAACACCTCCGCCGCTGAAGAAACCATGAAGCTCAGGCACTTGTATCTATAGAGGCCTCGGTGCATGGTAAAGGTGGTTATGTACCGTGAGTCTGGATGCAACACCACTTAAGGGTATCCCGTCCGTAGGTCAAGCTTTGAAAAGAATTGTGCCCCTTGCAATTCCGCAATGATGTCATCAATCGTGGGCGTGATATGTCTTTCACACTTGATGGCCTTGTTAGTGAGCTGCATGTCCACAGAAATCCTCACTGAATCAGGTTGCTTTGGCTTCCTGGCGATGACTATTGGAGACACCCACAGAGTCAGTCCATCCACCTTCTAAATGATGTCCAGTGCCACTAAATTATCCAGTTATTTGTCGACCAGATCCCGCAGATGGAATAGGACTCTGCGGTGCATGAGCGCAATCGGCTGTATCGACTCGTCAATATGCAGCCTCACTGGTTCACCGGCCATACGGCCTATTCCTTAGAAGAGCTGGCTGTACTTCGCGAACAGCACCTGTACATCTTCCACATGCACTGATGAGGTGGAGCTCAAAATGCCCAGCGCTTCTGCTGCCACACAGCTCAGGAGAGTGTTGCTGCTGACGCTCGTTACATAGAATCAGACCTTGATTGACGACCCTCCATGCTCAACCTTTGCCACAAATGCTCCGGCCAATGGGATGGACTGCTCACCGCCAAAAGTGGATATCTGCGCCCTGGCTTCTGCAGTGTGGGCGGCACCACCATGGCATCATAGTGCACCATGGCCATTACATTGACTGACACCCCTGTGCCCACCAGCACCGTTACCGTCGACTCGTTGGCTTTCATGAGGCACTGTGGCTGCCTTCTGTTGGTGGCTCGTAGCGCACTGACACTCGAGATAAAGAAAATGTTCTCCTCCTCTTCATCTTCGTGAGTCACGCTATCATCCCCTGGTCTACTTGTGAGACATTGAAAGGGCGCTGTGGCCTGAAGAATCCTGCCCTTACCGACCCCCTCGGCATCACAAACGGCAACAGAGCCCTGCACATACGGGTATAGTGGTCGAGTGCCCCACAGTGTCCCCAAGCCTACCCCTGCGCCAGGCATTCTGCGGGGTGCAGAAGATCATACTCACACTTGCTGCAGGATTCGAGGGCCCTGGCACCGCAGTCACGCTGGCCACCACACACTGTCGTCCCCTCTTCCTCCTTGACCTCAGCCCATGACACACACATCCTCAGTCGTCCCTGGATGTAATGCTGCGTCCATTTTCGATCCCCGCACCTCTGACACCTCATGGCATCTGCCGAACTCCAATATGCGGCATTGCTCACAATGCCTAGCGCTTCTGCTGCCCCTCTTCCTCCTTGACCTCAGCCCATGGCACACACATCCTCAGTCTTCCCTCGACCTAATGCTACATCCATTTTCGATGCCCGCACCTCTGACACCTCATGGCATCTGCCGAACTCCAATATGCGGGGTAGCGTGAATCCTGATTCCCGCAATACTTGCCTGCGCAGTTTTCCAGATGCACAGCCTTGTATGAGTTGGTTCCTGACCATTGTTTGGGGGTTCTCCCAGGCACACGACAGGGACATATAGCACAGCTATCCATAGAAAGTGTCCAGCGACTCATCGTCCTTCTGTTTGGCACTGCACATCACAAAGCGTTCATAGTCTGCATTGGCCAGCGGCATGAAATGCATGCGCAGTGCGTTCTTGGCCACCGTGTACAATGCAACCGCAGGTGTCAGGGACTGAAAGAGACACCAATGCTTACCCAGGGCCTAAAGAGGAGAAGAAGACCCTTAAAGGTACCCCTGCGCTTAAGGTAAAGCCACTTAGAGAACCATCCAAGCTCCCAAACCAGACCCAAAGCCCCAGCATAGAAAATAAAGCCTTTGACATCCAGACACAAAAGCTACAACACTTGAAAGACACACACAAGCAATGAGGCACATTTCTTTCCTCCATGCCAGTGCAGAGGGAAACATTATTAATTGGGAGTCCTGCTCATAATGCTGCGGAAGCCCCCCAGATACAAGATTGCCTGCAGGCAAATTGAAACAGACTTGCTTTGTACGCAAGAGAGAGAAATCCAACATTTTATTCTCCCAATTTGGTGCATATGCAGGAGTTACAAAGCGGCAAGTCTCCCATGACAAAGGAATTGGAAACACCCCAGACCACTCCCATGCTTACCAGGGGAATGTCCACAGTCTAGTCACATACTGGGGAAACTGGGGGACACCGGGTGAAGTGGGCAATAAAGGCAGGGATGCTAGGGGGAGAGTTCTCCAGGCCAGCTATGAGTTCCAAGAGACTGGCCGGCCCTTATATAAGTTCTGGCCCACTACCTTCCAGTCCACCCAACTCTCAAAACATTGTGCATTTATCTGAACACCCCACACCACCCAGCTCAGGTGGAGCCACAGCTCCTAAGCACCTCCCAAGGGGAAGGGAGTCCACACTTTAAAAAGCAGTCAGATCTGTTGTGCAGCATTTGTGAAGGAGCTGGAGGCAGAGGGGAGAATAATTGGAGGGGAGATTGGAAGGTGATAGTATTGAGGGAGAAGGAGGAGGTGATACCATCTGGAGGAGAGAGTTTTGGAAAGAGCATTGGGGAGTCTAAGACACCAAAGCTGCGCCAGAGGGGAATACAGACCCACACATCTCAAAAAGGTGGGGGGGACTATTGAACCCAGGAGGGCTTAAGATCGCAAAGGTTCCAATAGACCAGGATGGCCCAGGGGAGACTTTAGAGGCAGTTGTAGGGACAAGACAATGTCGTCTGGGGCCACAGTGCTTACCCTAGGGACCATCAGGGCGGTAGACTCCCAGGGACCAGAACCCTAGAGCAAGTGATCAGGAAAAATATGAAGCCCAGAGCTGGATCCCTAGATCCTAGGGAAGCAACGACCTGGACTGGAAGATCCAAAAGTACTTCCTGCAGGGAACCTATACACTGCTACTCACCTGGGACCTGGGAACTTCAGAAGGACTACACCCCAGGCACAAACGAAGACGGTTCGGGAACTCTGAGAACCAACAACCCGGAGACAAAGACCAACGTTAAAAGCTAGACCTTGAAGACGCTCTGTTTCGATCACATTTGATTGGAGATTTTATCCAGACATTCTTTTGCGATTGACCCTTGCCGTTCTGAACCCGAATACCCTTGTGTCAGCTGCTTTATGCTGTTTTGTATGGAGTGTGATGTGCGTGTGTGTACCCATAGTGAGTAATTCCAAGTGCCCGCCTGGGTGTATTCCGGGTGGATAGCAGGTGCAGACAATACGTACATTCAGGCCTCATGCAAAACTCACAAAAGCAGACATTTCTTACAGAACAATTGCACAGATATAACTCCATCCAACAAACCCTGGGGCTGAGATGATATCTGGAGCAAATCCATCCCATAAACCTCCCCAGTGGGGGTGGGCCCGAGATAATATTGGAGTAACTCCATTTAAACAGCCCCAGAGCAGAGATGATCTTGGGGCAGGTACAACTTGTGGATACAATAGTTCAAGGGTTACCTGTTTTAGCAGAGTCAAAGAAGCTGATTTCCTGGCTCACCACGGCCTTGAAAAGCAAGAGACGGAGGCGACGGGTGAGCCGGGCGAGGGTGAACATGAAGAGACCGCCTCTGCACCCGGCTGAGAAGGAGCTGCAGGGAAGAGAAGAGACGGGTTCAATTGTGAGGACACAGTACAAGGCAATCCCTTGCTATACAAGTCAAACCACATACAAGCCGTCAAGGAGCTAAAAACACTACCCTACTCTACACTACACTAGAAGCAATTCATATCCCAAGTCAAAACACATACACGCCTTCAAGGAGCTAAAACACTACCCTAATGCAGTAGATCTAAATGAAGAGATCTTGGTCCTAAATCCACTTAAAGTAAAAAGAAGACTCGAACAATGGGACTGGATTAAAACGGTAGAAAAAGTAAGAGAGGACCCAATGCAAAACACTCTCCTGAAAGGAGAAAAGAAACTCGGGTGTCTCTCCCGATATCTCCTGAAGTCCCCTAATAGGAAACTGCGTTCAGACTTCCTCAGAATGAGACTGAACCTTGTCCATTGTGGTGCTGTTCTGGTAAAACGTAACCAAGGGGACATGGCAAAAAAACTATGCTCAGTCTGTGGAAACCCTGCCAAACAAACGTTAAGACATGTTCTAATGGATTGTGAAGGCACATGGCCACTACGATTTAGACTTTTTAGAGATCTCGTGCGAAGGGAGGAAGACATAGTTACAGACTTCTTCTGGGATAGAATCATCTCGGGCACTAACACTGCATTGATGTTTGCATCAACCCAGGTCATAATAGAAAGTGGTTTGACAATCTAATATAATAAAATAAAGTAGAAGTATTTGTAAACTTTGATCCAGCAAAAATTAGGAACAATTGGCAGGGTTGGTGGATAATAATGAAATGCATATGCAAATCTATTATTTTGTAAAGGCTTGTGCCAAAACAAATTAAAAAAAAAAAATAAAGGAGCTAAAACACTACCCTAAAGTCAAACCAAATGCAAGCCTTCAAGGAGCTAAAAACACTACCCTAAAGTCAAACCACATACACGCCTTCAAGGAGCTAAAACACTACCCTAAAGTCAAACCACATACACGCCTTCAAGGAGCTAAAACACTACCCTAAAGTCAAACCGAATGCAAGCCTTCAAGGAGCTAAAAACACTACCCTAAAGTCAAACCAAATACAAGCTTTCACAGAGCTAAAAACACTACCCTAAAGTCAAACCAAATAAAAGCCTCCAAGGAGCTAAAACCACTACCCTAAGGTCAAACCAAATACAAGCCTTCAAGAAGCTAAAAACACTACCCTAATGTCAAACCAAATACAAGCCTTCCAAGGAGCTAAAAGACAGCCCTACTGTACCCTACACTAGGAGCAAATCACATCCCAAGTCAAACTAAATACAAGCCTTCCAAGTAGCTAAAAGATGTCCCTACTCTGCACTACACTAGAAGCAACTCATATCTCAAGTCAAACCAAACACACACCTTCCAAGGAGCTAAAGGACTGCCCTACTCTACCCTACACTAGAAGCAACTCATATCTCAGGTCAAACCAAATACAAGCCTTCAAGGAGCTAAAAACACCACCCTAAAGTTAAACCAATACAAGCCTTCAAGGTGCTAAAAACACTACCCTAAAGTCAAACCAAATGCAAGCCTTCAAGGAGCTGAAAACACTACCCTAAAGTCAAACCAAATAAAAGCCTTCAAAGAGCTAAAAACACTACCCTAAAGTCAAACCAAATACAAGCCTTCAAGGAGCTAAATACACTACCCTAAAGTCAAACCAAATACAAGCCTTCAAGGAGCTAAAACACTACCCTAAAGTCAAACCAAATACAAGCTTTCCAAGGAGCTAAGACCGCCCTACTGTACCCTACACTAGGAGCAAATCACATCCCAGGTCAAACTAAATACAAGCCTTCCAAGTAGCTGAAAGATGGCCCTACTTTACCCTACACTAGAAGCAACTCATATCCCAAGTCAAACCAAACACAAACCTTCCAAGTAGCTAAAAACACTACCCCAAAGTCAAACCAAATATAAGCCTTGAAGGAGTTAAAAGACTGCCCCACTCTACCCTAAACTAGGAGCAACTCACATCCCAAGTCAAACCAAATACAAGCCTTCCAGGGAGCTAACATACAGCTCTATGCTACCCTACACTAGAAGCAACTCATATCCCAAGTCAAAGCAAATACAAGCCTTCAAGGAGCTAAAAACACTACCCTAAAGTCGAACCAAATACAAGCATACCAAGGAGCTAAAAGACGGCCCTACTCTACCCTACACTAAAAGCAACTCATATCCCAAGTCAAACCAAACACACGCCTCCCAAGTAGCTAAAGGACTGCACCACTCTACCCTACACTAGAAGCAAAAAGTCAAACCAAATACAGGCCTTCAAGGAGCTAAAAACACTAACCTGAAGTCAAATCAAATACAGGCCTGCAAGGAGCTAAACACACAACCCAAGGAGCTAAACACACAACCCTAAAGTCAAACCAAATACAAGCGTTCATGGAGCTAAAACACTACCCTAAAGTCAAACCAAATAAAAGCCTTCTAGGAGCTAAAAACACTACCCTAAAGTCAAACCAAATACAAGCCGTCAAGGAGCTAAAAGATGACCCTACTCTACCCTACACTAGGAGCAACTCACATCCCAAGTCAACCCAAACACACACCTTCCAAAGAGCTAAAGGACTGCCCTACTCTACCCTACACTAGAAACAACTCATATCCCAAGTCTAACCAAATAAAAGCCTCCCAAGGAGCTAAAAGATGGCCCTACTGTACCCTACACTAGGAGGAACTCACATCCCATGTCAACCCAAACACACACCTTCCAAAGAGCTAAAGGACTGCCCTACTCTACCTTACACTAGAAGCAACTCATATCCCAAGTCAAACCAAATAAAAGCCTCCCAAGGAGCTAAAGGACTGTCCTACTCTACCCTACACTAGGAGCAACTCACACCCCATTCTTTAAACATAAACCTTCCAATGATCTAAAGACTGACCTACGCTACCCTACACTAGAAGCAACTCATATCCCAAGTCAAACCAAACTAGCCTGCCAAGGAGCTAAAAGACTGCCCACTCTACCCTACACTAGAACAAACTCAGATCCCATGTCAACCCAAGCACACACCTTCCAATGAGCTAAAGGACTGCCCTACTCTACCCTACACTAGACTAGAAGCAACTCATATCCCAAAGCAAACCACGCACAAGCCTCCCAATGGGCTACTAAAAGACTGCCCAACTCTACCCTACACTAGATGCAACTCACATCCCATGTCAACCCAAACACACACCTTAGAAAGAGCTAAAGGACTGCCCTACTCTACCCTACACTAGAAGCAACTCCTATCCCAAGTCAAACCAAATAAAAGCCTCCCAAGGAGCTAAAACACTGCCCTATTCTACCCTAGACTAGAAGCAACTCACATCCCATTCCCCAAACACAAACATTCCAAAGAGCTAAACACTGCCCACGCTACCCTACACTAGAAGCAACTCATATCCAAGGTCAACCCAAACAGACACCTTCCACGTAGCTAAAGAACTGCCCTACACTATGCTACATTAGAAGCAACTCACTTCCCAGTCCCCAACGCTGGGAGGAATCCTATAGGGCGAAAGAACAGCAGACACCAGAAGCACACCCTTTTTAAATGTTTAGGTATGTTAATAAAAAAGGGAAAGTCTTAATGGTATTAAGAATGTATTTAAGGTGCAGGGGAGAAGGATGCAACCTTGACACCTAGGTTGCGTTAAGTGCTACAAAAAACAAAGATAAGTTCCCTAGGGGCCAAGCAGGTTCCTAAAATGGATCCTATATCCACTGAGCAGGCAACTACAGGAGATCCTATAGGCACCAGGCAAAATCATAAAGTCACTGGGCAGGCAACTACAGGTGATCCCATAGGCACCAGGCAAGATCATAAAGTCGCTGAGCAGGCAACTACAGGTGATCCCATAGGCACCAGGCAAGACCATAAAGCCGCTGAGCGGGCAACTACAGGTGATCCTGTAGGCACCAGGCAAGATTATAAAGCCACTGAGCGGGCAACTACAGGTGATCCCGTAGGCACCAGGCAAGATCATAAAGTCGCTGAGCAGGCAACTACAGGTGATCCCATAGGCACCAGGCAAGACCATAAAGCCGCTGAGCAGGCAACTACAGGTGATCCAATAGGCAGCAGGCAAGATCATAAAGCCACTGAGCAGGCAACAGATGATCTGTAGGCACCAGGCAAGATCATAAAGCCACTGAGCAGGCAACTACAGGTTATCCTGTAGGCACCAGGCAAGATCATAAAGCAAATGTGCAGGCAACGACAGGTGATCCTGTAGACACCAGGCAAGATCATAAAGCCACTGAGCAGGCAACTACAGGTGATCCTGTAGGCACCAGGCAAGATCATAAAGCCACTGAGCAGGCAACTACAGGTGATCCCGTAGGCACCAGGCAAGATCATAAAGCCACTGAGCAGGCAACTACAGGTGATCCTGTAGGCACCAGGCAAGATCATAAAGTGAATGTGCAGGCAACGACACATGATCCTGTAGGCACCAGGCAAGATCATAAAGCCACTGAGCAGGCAACTACAGGTGATCCTGTAGGCACCAGACAAGATCATAAAGCCACTGACCAGGTAACTACAGGTGATCCTGTAGGCACCAGGCAAGATCATAAAGCCACTGAGCAGGCAACTACAGGTGATCCTGTAGGCACCAGGCAAGATCATAAAGCCGCTGAGCAGGCAAGTACATGTGATCCCGTAGGCACCAGTTAAGATCATAAAGCCGCTGAGCGGGCAACTACAGGTGATCCTGTAGGCACCAGGCAAGATCATAAAGCCGCTGAGCAGGCAACTACAGGAGATCCTGTAGGCACCAGGCAAGATCATAAAGCCGCAGAGCAGGCAACTACAGGTGATCCCGTAGGCACCAGGCAAGATCATAAAGCCGCTGAGCAGGCAACTACAGGTGATCCCGTAGGCACAAGGCGACATCATAAAGCTGCTGAGCAGGCAACTACAGGTGATCCCGTAGGCACCAGGCAAGATCATAA
Source organism: Ambystoma mexicanum (assembly GCF_040938575.1). NCBI lineage: Eukaryota > Metazoa > Chordata > Amphibia > Caudata > Ambystomatidae > Ambystoma > Ambystoma mexicanum. The sequence continues at coordinate 814,238,667 of NC_090938.1, read as the reverse complement.
AGCCACTGAGCAGGCAACTACAGGAGATCCTGTAGGCACCAGGCAAGATCATAAAGCCACTGAGCAGGCAACTACAGGTGATCCTGTAGGCACCAGGCAAAATCATAAAGCCACTGAGCAGGCAACTACAGGAGATCCTGTAGGCACCAAGCAAAATCATAAAGCCACTGAGCAGGCAACTACAGGAGATCCTGTAGGCACCAGGCAAGATCATAAAGCCGCTGAGCAGGCAACTACAGGTGATCCCATAGTCACAAGGCGACATCATAAAGCTGCTGAGCAGGCAACTACAGGTGATCCTGTAGGCACCAGGCAAGATCATAAAGGCACTTAGCAGGCAACTACAGGAGATCCTGTAGGCACCAGGCAAGATCATAAAGCAACTGAGCAGGTAAGTGGAGGGGATCCAATGGGCAGTCTCCTGTGAGGGGTTCTACAGGAGCCAAGCAGGTCCTAGCATGGATCCCCTAGCCCAGCGATCTGCATACCCAGATGTTTTGGATTATGACTCCATGATCCTTCACCATTGACTTTGCTGGCTGGGACTGTTGGAAGTTATAGTGCAAAACATCTGGAGAGCCAAAGGTTGCAGATCCCTGGGAAGGCACCTGCTGTGAATCCTGTAGGCACCAGGCACAATCCCATGGGCACTGGGTGGGCACCTGGGAGGGGTCCTACAGGAAACTAGCAGGTTCCTAGCTTGGGTCCTGTAGCCGCTGGCCAGGTAACTGGGAGGGGTCTAGACACTGGACAGGATGCTAAAGCAACTGAGCAGACTCATGGGTGGGGTCCTAAAACTAACACCCCCTAACACCTAGGTCCAAAAGCAACCCCCAACAGACCAGAGACTGGGTGAGCTGCCTCCCCACCCCCCTGACCCTCCTGGTCACATGTAGCTCACTTGCTACCAAAGTGCCCGCCCTACCCCTCCCCAGTTGTTAGCTCCCCACTCCCGTCTTTCTCTGCTTCCTTCACTGTGTCCTTCCCCTTATGACTTGTAAAGAGCTCTATTGCTTCCCGAAGCTCGGGCCGCGTTCACTAAAAACACTAATAATAATTACAAAAATGAAAACACAAATTAGGATACTGGAGTCTTCCTATGGGCACCGGGCAAGCTCCTCCGAGGGGTTTGTAGGTGCAAGGCAGGCTCCTGGGAAAGATCCTGCAGGAACTGTGCGGAAACTGAGGGCATCCTCCCTTCTACTCCCATTGGATCCTCTGGTCAGGTGGCCAGGGAAAGGCCATCACTTTTGGATCCTGACCCAAATTTGGGGTCTGGGGAGAGGATGTCCATACCTGAGACACAGTATCCCCTTTTGCCCCCTTCATCATGAGCCCGCTATCCCTAAAGCCTTTGTGGGATATTGTCAACCCTTTCCCTTCTCCTCCTTCCAAACTGTTACCCAGAAACAAAACCTAGTAATGGGACGAGGAAGAGACCAACTAGGAGGACACATCCTCATTTCACTGACAAACACATATTTCTGAGACCAAACAGAGGTGTAAAGGCTTCGTTTTTATTAAATCAGACAGTTCCAAACACCACTCTGGTACTTAGACAAGGAAGAGGGCTATGCAGGCATACCAAAGGAACAACCAGGCATGTCTGCCTAATGGAGTCCTCCACATTCAGGCAAGAGAACGCAATGACCCACACCTGGGGTCACTTAACACACCTGATGTGTATAAAAATGCAGCCATTCTGAGGGATGACAAATGGGCTGGAGGAAAGGAAGCTGAGGATCTAGGTGGCTGGAGCAGTGCTGGGCAGGAGAAGGGGATGCTGTGGCCGTGGTCAGCTGTGCGAGGTTCAAGAGGTCCTGCTATCCGCTGGAGCAGATCTGTTTGGGAGAAGCTGTGGAGCGCCCCTTGACCGCAGCCCCCTCCAAGGGAAGTTAGGAGAGCAGGCAGGGTGTGCGGTGCAGACTACGAGGGGAAGGCAGAGTCTAGAGAAGCCAGGAAGCTGGAAGAAGCCCTTTGCGAAGGACGCCAAGAGGAAAAACGCTGCTGTGTGTGACCGGTGAGTGTAAAGCAAATGCACATTCCTACCAGGGCGCTCCGGTAACGTATAATGACATCCTCTGCAACTGCCGAATGAACGGCGAGTGACTGAAAGTACTGTTGAATGCTGGAACAAGTATTGTTGAGTTATCAAGTGAACTGAAATTGATTGAAAGCACTTGTGAACGCCGCACAGAGTAAAACATCAATCGAATGCTCATGAATGGATTGAAAACAAAGTAGTAAATGAACCAGAAATCAAAGAATATCATTTATGAAAGTGACAAATCCAGAATTGGCCCCAAGTCAAGAGGACCCCTTGGAACAAGTGTTAACGAGGTCAAGAAAATACCAAGTAGGGTGTGAAAATGAGAGACTAGGTGTTGGCCCGAATCTAAGAGGGGCCCACGAATCAAGTATGGGCGAAGTCAATGAAGGTATGAAGATGAGAGAATAAAAAGTGGCCCAGAGTCAAGAGGGGCCCAGGAAGTGCAAGCTAATAGAAACGTGTGTTGACAAGAGCCAGCGGAATACAGACAAGAATTATAAAGTGCTTTGCGGCCAGGCCAGTCACGGGACAGTGTCTGAAGATGGTGACACTGAGGAATCAACCAAGCATCACTGTCAGATGGAGCCAGTGGCTAGAGAAGCCACGGGACAGTGTCTGAAGACGGTGACACTGAGGAATCAACTAAGCATCACTGTCAGATGGAGCCAGTGGCTAAAGGAGCCACGGGACAGTGTCTGAAGACGGTGACACTGAGGAATCAACTAAGCATCACTGTCAGATGGAGCCAGTGGCTAGAGAAGCCACGGGACAGTGTCTGAAGACGGTGATACTGAGGAATCAACTAAGCATCACTGTCAGATGGAGCCAGTGGCTAAAGGAGCCACGGGACAGTGTCTGAAGACGGTGGCTAAAGGAGCCACGGGACAGTGTCTGAAGATGGTGACACTGAGGAATCAACTAAGCATCACTGTCAGATGGAGCCAGTGGCTAAAGGAGCCACGGGACAGTGTCTGAAGGCGGTGCCACTGAGGAATCAACTAAGCATCACTGTCAGATGGAGCCAGTGGCTAAAGGAGCCACGGGACAGTGTTTGAAGACGGTGCCACTGAGGAATCAACTAAGCATCACTGTCAGATGGAACCAGTGGCTAAAGGAGCCACGGGACAGTGTCTGAAGACGGTGCCACTGAGGAATCAACTAAGCATCACTGTCAGATGGATCCAGTGGCTAAAGGAGCCACGGGACAGTGCATGAAGACGGTTACACTGTGGAATCAACTATACACCCCTGTCAATTGGAACCAGTGGCTAAAGGAGCCACGGGACAGTGTCTGAAGACGGTGACACTGAGGAATCAACGAAGCATCACTGTCAGATGGAACCAGTGGCTAAAGGAGCCACGGGACACTGCATGAAGACGGTTACACTGAGGAATCAACTATACACCCCTGTCAGTTGGAACCAGTGGCTAAAGGAGCCACGGGACAGTGTCTGAAGACGGTGACACTGAGGAATCAACTAAGCATCACTGTCAGATGGAGCCAGTGGCTAAAGGGGCCACGGGACTGTGTCTGAATATGGCGACATTGAGGAATCAACTAAGCATCACTGTCAGTTGGAGAAAGTGGCTAAAGAAGCCACCGGACAGTGTATGAAGTTGGTGACACTGAGGAATCTACTATACACCCCTGTCAGATGGAACCAGTGGCTAAGTTTTGATGGAAGCACTAAGAAGGGCTATCGGCTGCATGACTTGTAATGGGTGGGCTGTGTTTTCCAACAACTGTGCCTAGACCGAGTGCCCTATTTGGAAAAAGCCAATGAAAGCAGGTTTGAAGTTAAGTATATGTGTTGCCACATCCTTGTGTGAGAAACTGAAGTTAAGAAACAGAACTGTGTTATTTTTGAAAGCTGGAAGATTAGAACTCTTCGGGAAAGGAACCCCAACTTGGGAAGTGTCCCAAGAAACAGTGTTATTTTTGGAAGCAAGAAGGTTTGGACTCTTAGGGAAGGGAATCCCAATATTCTGGGAACTATTTTGAACTTGGGGGAAGGGGAAGCTGGTCCTAAGCCAAGAGCTGGAAGAAGCTCTGAACTTTCTTTTTAACACTGTTCTTTTGAAGCTGTCATCCCTACACATTGTATACAGTTCGTTGTGAGGGCAGGTATAGGTTTTGGACACAGACAGATACTTAATTTGCACATCCTGACACAGACTTTCCTTAGATTTCTTTAGGTAGGGAAATCCCACCTTGGCATAGGGCATGTTAGGCCTTACTCCACCCTATATTTTAAGTTAAATAAACTTGCTTTGAGTACAATGGCTCTTGGGATGGATCCTGCAGCCACCAGGCAGCCTTCTGGGAAAGATCCTATAGACACCGGGCAGTCTTCTGGGAGGAATCCTATATGTGCCGGAGAGGCTCCAGGGAGGAATCCTATAGGTGCCAGGGAGGCCCCTGGGATGAATCCTATAGGCACCTGGCAGGCTCCTGGGAGGAATCATATAGGCACCTGGCAGTCTTCTGGGAGGAATCCTATAGGCACCTGGCAGGCTCCTGGGAGGAATCATATAGGTGCCGGGGAGGCTCCTGGGAGGAATCCTATAGACACCTGGCAGGCTCCTGGGAGGAATCCTATAGGTGCCTGGCAGGCTCCTGGGAGGAATCCTATAGGCACCTGGCAGTCTTCTGGGAGGAATCCTATAGGCACCTGGCAGGCTCCTGGGAGGAATCCTATAGGCACCTGGCAGTCTTCTGGGAGGAATCCTATAGGCACCTGGCAGGCTCCTGGGAGGAATCCTATAGGTTCCAGGGAGGCCCATGGGAGGAATCCTATAGGCACCCGGCAGGCTCCTGGGATGAATCCTACAGGTGTCTGGCAGGCTCCTTGGATGAATCCTATAGGTGCCGGGCAGGCTCCCGGGAGGAATTCTATAGGCACCTGGCAGCCTTCTGGGAAAGATCCTATAGGCACCTGGCAGGCTCCCTGGAGTCATCTTATAGGCACCGGTAAGGCTCCTGGGAGGAATCTTACAGGCACCAGGTAGGCTCCTGGGAGGAATCCTATAAGCACTGTGCAGGCTCCTGGGAGGAATCCTATAGGTTCCAGGGAGGCCCCTGGGAGGAATCCTATAGGCACCTGGCAGGCTCCTGGGAGGAATCCTATAGGTGTCTGGCAGGTTCCTGGGATGAATTCTATAGGTGCCGGACGGGCTCCGGGGAGGAATTCTATAGGCACCTGGCAGCCTTCTGGGAAAGATCCTATAGGCACCTGGCAGGCTCCCTGGAGTCATCTTATAGGCACCGGTAAGGCTCCTGGGAGGAATCTTACAGGCACCAGGAAGGCTCCTCGGAGGAATTCAATAGGCACCTGGCAGCCTTCTGGGAAAGATCCTATAGGCACCTGGCAGGCTCCCGGGAGGAATTCTATAGGCACCTGGCAGCCTTCTGGGAAAGATCCTATAGGCACCTGGCAGGCTCCTTGGAGTCATCTTATAGGCACCGGTAAGGCTCCTGGGAGGAATCTTACAGGCACCAGGTAGGCTCCTGGGAGGAATCCTATAAGCACTGTGCAGGCTCCTGGGAAAGATCCTATAGGCACCAGGCAGTCTTCTGGGAGGAATCTTATAGGCACTGTGCAGGCTCCTGGGAAAGATCCTATAGGCACCAGGCAGTCTTATGGGAGGAATCTTATAGGCACTGGTAAGGCTCCTGGGAGGAATCCTATAGGCTCCTCGGAGTCATCTTATAGGCACTGGGCAGGCTCCTGGGAGGAATCCTATAGGCACCAGGCAGCCTTCTAGGAAAGAGCCTATAGGCACCAGGCAGTCTTATGGGAGGAATCTTATAGGCACTGGTAAGGCTCCTGGGAGGAATCCTATAGGCTCCTCGGAGTCATCTCATAGGCACTGGGCAGGCTCCTGGGAGGAATCCTATAGGCACCAGGCAGCCTTCTGGGAAAGAGCCTATAGGCACCAGGCAGTCTTATGGGAGGAATCCTATAGGCACCTGGCAGGCTCCTGGGAGGAATCCTATAGGCACCTGGCAGTCTTCTGGGAGGAATCCTATAGGCACCTGGCAGTCTTCTGGGAGGAATCCTATAGGCACCTGGCAGGCTCCTGGGAGGAATCCTATAGGCACCTGGCAGTCTTCTGGGAGGAATCCTATAGGCACCTGGCAGGCTCCTGGGAGGAATCCTATAGGTTCCAGGGAGGCTCCTGGGAGGATTCCTATAGGTGTCTGGCAGGCTCCTGGGATGAATCCTATAGGTGCCGGGCAGGCTCCTGTGAGGAATCTTACAGGCACCAGGCAGGCTCCTGGGGGGAATCTTACAGGCACCAGGAAGGCTCCTCGGAGGAATTCTATAGGCTCCTGGCAGGCTCCTGGGAGGAATCACATAGGCACCTGGCAGGCTCCCGGGAGGAATTCTATAGGCACCTGGCAGCCTTCTGGGAAAGATCCTATGGGCACCTGGCAGGCTCCCTGGAGTCATCTTATAGGCACCGGTAAGGCTCCTGGGAGGAATCTTACAGGCACCAGGTAGGCTCCTGGGAGGAATCCTATAAGCACTGTGCAGGCTCCTGGGAAAGATCCTATAGGCACCAGGCAGTCTCCTGGGAGGAATCTTATAGGCACTGTGCAGGCTCCTGGGAAAGATCCAATAGGCACCAGGCAGTCTTATGGGAGGAATCTTATAGGCACTGGTAAGGCTCCTGGGAGGAATCCTATAGGCTCCTCGGAGTCATCTTATAGGCACTGGGCAGGCTCCTGGGAGGAATCCTATAGGCACCAGGCAGCCTTCTGGGAAAGAGCCTATAGGCACCAGGCAGTCTTATGGGAGGAATCTTATAGGCACTGGTAAGGCTCCTGGGAGGAATCCTATAGGCACTGGTAAGGCTCCTGGGAGGAATCCTATAGGCTCCCTGGAGTCATCTTATAGGCACTGGGCAGGCTCCTGGGAGGAATCCTATAGGCACCAGGCAGCCTTCTGGGAAAGAGCCTATAGGCACCAGGCAGTCTTATGGGAGGAATATTATAGGCACTGGTAAGGCTCCTGGGAGGAATCCTATAGGCTCCTCGGAGTCATCTTATAGGCACTGGGCAGGCTCCTGGGAGGAATCCTATAGGCACCAGGCAGCCTTCTGAGAAAGAGCCTATAGGCACCAGGCAGTCTTATGGGAGGAATCTTATAGGCACTGGTAAGGCTCCTGGGAGGAATCCTATAGGCTCCTCGGAGTCATCTCATAGGCACTGGGCAGGCTCCTGGGAGGAATCCTATAGGCACCAGGCAGCCTTCTGGGAAAGAGCCTATAGGCACCAGGCAGTCTTATGGGAGGAATCTTATAGGCACTGGTAAGGCTCCTGGGAGGAATCCTATAGGCTCCTCTGAGTCATCTTATAGGCACTGGGCAGGCTGCTGGGAGGAACCCTATAAGTAATGTGCAGGCTCCTGGGAAAGCTCATTAAGGCACTGGTCTGGCTCTTGGGAAGGATCCTATAGGCACTAAGCTGACCCCTGGGAAGGACCCTATATGCATCAGGCAGGCTCCTCTCAGGGGCTCTGTAGGTGCTGGGCAGGTCCCTGGTACAGCCCATACAGGCACCGGGCAGGCTTCCAGGAGGCATCCTATAGGCACTAAGCAAGCTCCTCGCAGGGATCCTGTAGGCACCAGACAGCCTTCTGATGGGGGTTCTACGTTATTTCGTCGACCACTTTTTCATCGGGGGACTTTTCATCGCCGACCCTTCCATCGCCAACATTTTTTTTTTTTGTGTAATATATGGGGGGGCTGCACTCCCCCAAACCCCCCCTTACTTAAATAATCATACCCCAACCCTCACAAACACCCCCCCTAAAAAAAAATTTAAACTAACAATGTTGCCGATTGAAGGGTCGGCGATGAAAAGTCCCACAATGAAAAAGTGGTCGACGAAATGCGTGTATACCCTGATGGGGATCCTGTAGGCACCATGCAGGCTCCTGGGAGGGATCTTGTAGGCACCAGGCAGTCTTCTTGGAAAGATAGTATACGCAATGATCTGGCTCTTGGGAAGGATCCTATAGGCACTGGGCAGGCTCCTGGGAGAGTTCATATAGACTCCAGGCAGGCACATGGGGTGTTCATATAGGCACCAGGTAGGCTCATGGGAGGGATCCTACAGGCACCAGGCAGGCTCCTGGGAAAGCTCATATAGGTGCCAGGCAGGCTCCTGTGAGAGTTCATATAGGTGCCAGGCAGGTTCCTGGGAGAGTTCATATAGGTGCCAGGCAGGCTCCTGGGAAGGATCATATATATTCCAAGCAGGCTCCAGGGGAGTTCATATAGACTCCAGGCAGGTTCCTGGGAGAGTTCATATAGGCTCCAGGCAGGCTCCTGGGAGAGTTCATATAGGCTCCAGGAAAGCTCCTGTGAGAGTTCATATAGGTGCCAGGCAGGCTCCTGGGAGAGTTCATATAGGCTCCAGGCAGGCTCCTGGGAAGGATCCTGCCACGCATACATCCGTCACGGCCATCTCACCACAACCATCAGACACCATATCTTTTCTTAGTATTGTCCCACAGACTGTGCGCTTGGCGACCTCCACTATGGACCCTATGACACTTACCTCTGGCCTTCAACACCTCAATACTGACATTAACCCATACCTCAACGACCCAGCCCTCTGGCTGGAACACTTCGTCAGCAAACCTACTCTGAATCAACCATGTTCCCTACTTCTTAGAAACAAAAGATTAGGCTCCAGATTCCGCATACGTCCCACCCGTAGTAACCTCCTAAGCAAACACGACACTCACTCCCATGCGCACCTTCTGCACCCAACAATAGCAAACCCCCTTCCACAGTGGCGAAATTGCCCATTATCAAAGGCGCCCTTATCAACGCCAGATCCCTCCCAGCGCACGCTCTAGACATAGCAGACCTTATAACATCATCAGATCTTGACTTCATTGCCATAGCTGAAACTTGGCTACATGCCGCACCCAGCCCTTCCTTGTCCCTTGCCATACCACCCGGCTTCAGCATAATGAGATGTGACCGCACCTCTCCCTCCCACTCTAGAGGTGGTGGCCTAGCCATCATCCACAAAATCACTTTGGATTTAAGAGTAATCACCAATACCAAACTTGAGTCCGCTGAACTACTATCAGTCAAACTCACACTAACACCTAACCAAACTGTCACCCTTCACCTAATCTACAGGCCCCCAGGCCCTGCACCCTCCTTTGTCAGCGAAATATCCACCCTCCTCCTCGACAATGTTAAAACTAATTCACAAATGATCATCCTTGGAGACCTTAACCTGGGACTTGGTGACCCCAATGATCCTATTGCACTTGTACTGGAAAACACCCTCTCCAATTCTAGCTTCACCTTGCACATCCAAGAGCCCACACATTATAAAGGCAGGACCCTCGATTGGCTAGCGAGCTCCAATTGTAATATCAATGTCTTGGACATTACCCTTGCCTTTGGTCAGACCACCACATTATCTCCTTTAATATTGAAGCCGCCCCCCGTACCTTGACCGTGATAGCACCTGCTCTCCCAACCAGAAACAAAAAGGACATAACCAAGGAGAAACTTCTCCCTCTGCTACTCCCTACGCTCAAAGCGGCCACTGACTCCTGTAATGACCCTACTACCTTAGCTGACATATATAACTGCAGCATGCTGACAGCTATAGACTCTATGGCCCCCATCAAATTGACGAAGGCCAAACCACGGGCACACCCGAACTCTTGGTTCACCCCACAGCTAAGAGTACTCCGCAAAACCAAACACTGTGCCGAAAACCGGTGGAAAAGCTTACCATCTGACGCGCGCAAAGATGGCTGCTTCCTGGCATCACTCACCTATAAAGCAGCCATTATAGAGCCGAAAAAAGAAACCCTTAATAATCGCATCTTGCATGCTGACTCCAACTCTAAGGAACTATTTAAGATCCTAAAAGAGCTAGAAACCCCTGTTACCCCCTGACACCTGCATTAAAGACAGCAAATGGTGTGCTAACATTCAGGCAGCGCTACTGAATAAAATCTCCATGCTTCAATCTAAAATCATAGCCAAACAAGACAGCTTGAAACTGGACAATCGCCCTCCTACCCCAGCAGAGGCCCCCCCCCCGACCTACCCAACTGCAAACGATTTGCCTTCTCACCGCTCACCACTGCGGAGGTAGAAAACATTATCCTGAGGATCAAACAGTCCAACTGCCAGGGCGATCCCTGCCCTGCCCCAATTATTAAGGAATCTGCCCACGATCTGGCCCCATTTATCACATCCTTTATTAACACCTCCTTTAAAACAGAAACTGTCCCTGACAACCTTAAGGATGCATGGGTGATCCCCTTGCTCAAAAAACCCTCCCTCGACCCTAGCATACCTACTAACTACCGACCCATCACTACTGTCCCATTCCTGTTAAAATTTTTAGACCGTGCAGCATACCTGCAAATCCAAGAGTACTTGGATGGCAATAATCTTTTAGGTCTTAGACAATCTGGTTTCCGCCCCAGACACAGAACTGAGACAGCGCTACTTGACTTAAAAACCCAAATTGAAGTTCTAAATGACAACGGCAAACTTGCCTTGTTACTTCTACTTGACCTCTCTGCGGCTTTCGATTTGGTCAACCACCAAATCTTATGCAAGCATCTTCACTCGGCCGCCCATTTCTCACCATCAGCTACGGCATGGATCAAATCATTCCTGAGTAATAGATCTGTATGTGTCTTTTCTCAATCCGCAGCTGCAGATCCCTCCCCTATTTATTGTGGCGTCCCCCAGGGCTCTTGTGTGTCACCAACGCTCCACAATGTTTTTACAAAACCGCTCTTCGATGTACTTGACTATCTGGGTGTCTCCTATATGAATTACGCGGACGACACCCAGATACTCATTCCCATCACTAGAGACTACTTGGCTGACACCAAGGCCCTGAACGATGTCTACCTGGTCATCCAAGCCTGGATGGCACAACACCAGTTATGCCTTAATGATGACAAGACTGAGCTCCTCATCTTGGGCACTACGCAACGTCTTAGTAAACTTGAGCCATCCTACCAATCGTTTATCATCGATGGTAACACTATCCAAGTTTCGAAAGACACCAAAACTCTAGGCGTTTACCTTGACGCCACCTTATCACTATCCCGTCAAACAAATGCAGTCAGATCGTCATCAGCATACACCTGCAAACTCATTACAGCTTGCAGGCCATTTCTGACCACCTCTAACACGGTCACACTGGCCAGAACTCCATCATGGCCAAAACTGACTATGGGAGCGCCCTCTACCTAGGAACCAGCCAAGAGAATCTGAACAAACTGCAAATCACCCAGAATAACGCCATAAGAGCAGCCTTAAACATCCCGCGAAACCACCACATCTCGGAGTCTAGATCTAATCTACACTGGCTACCGGTCAAACAGAGAATCTCACTGAAAGCCTTAGGCCTCACCCACAAATGCCTCGCCAACCAAGCCCCCCCGTATCTCTGCAGCCGGGTATCCCGCCACGCGTCTACCCACCCGCAAAGAACCGCACAGACCCACTGTCTAACCATCCCTAGGTTCAAACTACAAAAAGCGGGTGGATCTAGTTTCCCCGTCCTAGCCTCCAAGCTATGGAATGCCCTCCCCCCCTCACCATCAGATCTGAAGAATGTTTCAGTGCCTTCAAATCCAAAACTAAATCCTGGCTTTTCAACCAGCCTTGATTCTGGACCTGCTATGTTCCTGGGAGCCTCCCCTAGGAAACGCCCTAATCTCTGTAAATATGTATATTGCTGTATGTATGCCTTGAATACTTTGCACTGTATAAAAGTTTGAACTTACGTACCATGTCCAAAGTTGCGCCCTGATGCCGCCGGGCCTGAGGTGCGCGTTACAAATAAAACAAATACAAATACAAATCCTATAGACACCCGGCAGGCTACAGGGAGAGTTCATGTAGGCTCCGGGTAGGCTCCTGGGAGAGTTCATATAGGCTCCAGGCAGGCTCCTGGGACGGATCCTAAAAGCACCAGCCCAGCTCCCGGTAATGATCCTATAGCTCATCTATGTGTGTTACACTGAGCATTTGTGTAAACAATACCGCACTTGTAATGGGAATTTGGGGTTTTCCCATTACGAGTGTGGCATTGTCTACACAAATGGTCAGAGTAATACGCATAGTGTACATATATAGGTCCAAGCTGAAAACTCAATAAGATACCTGCACTGATAATGTTCTTGAAATTATATACCTTCTTAATTGTTTTGGAATTTTGTGTGCAGTTTATAATTGCAATTGAAATGATTCTATAGGTGCCAGTCAAGCTCTTGGGAAAGCTCATACGTGCACTGGGAAGGCACCCTTAGGAGGGATCCTACAGCACCTGGCAAGCTCCTGGGCTGGAATCCGATAGGCACTGGGTAAACTCCTGAGAGGGATCCTATAGGTACCGGGCAAGCTCCTGAGACAGGATCCTAAAGGCGCTGGGCAGGCTCCTGGGGACAGGACCCTATACGCACTGGACATGCACCTGGGAAAAATCCTATAGGCACCAGGGAAGGATTGTATAGGCACCAGCAGGCTCCTTGGAGAGCTTATCCAGTCACTGGGCAGCCTTCAGGGAAAGATCCTATAGACACAGATCCAGCTCCTGGGAGCGATCCTATAGGCACCATAGCACGTCCTGGGAGGGATCCTACAGGCACTGTGCCAACCCCTGGAAGAGAACCTATAGGCACTAGGCAGGATCCTGAGAGGGAATCCTGTAGGAAGCAGACAGGCTCCAGGGTGGGAATTCTATAGGGAATGCGCAGGCTCCAGGGTTTGAATTCTGTAGGCACCAGGCAGGCTCCTATAGGCACCAGGCAGGCACCTGGGAAAGATCCTATAGGCCCTAGGGGAAGGATTGTATAGGCACCAAGCAGGCACCTGGGAAAGATCATATAGGCACCAGGGAAAGATCCTATAGACACTAGGCTGGCTCCTGGGGCAGAATCCTATAGGTACTGGGAAGGCAACTGGGAAAAATGCTATAGCCCCCGGGGGAAGGGTCGTATATGCACCAGGCATGCTCCAGGGTTTGAATTCGATAGGGAGTGGGCAGGCTCCTGTGTGGGAATTCTATAGGTTCCAGGACGGCTACTGTTACCTTTGGAAGCACCTATTCCCCCGGTTCATATCAATGACACCTCATATTGCAGAATGGGCAGCATATGGCCACACTGCACCCCCAGCCCCAAAGCCCCTTTCAGTGCAGAGCGTGTATGTTTGACTGGGCCATGAATAAAGAGGAAAATCGGATTTCTTGTATAGTGTCACGTCTCGGCTAAATTGGAAACTACCTTGGCGATTGTCTGAGCGCTATCCGGCACGTAAAACCCTTTGAAACTACAACTCCCACAACTCTTGCTATTATAGCCACGTGACGTACACGCATGACGCTGCTGTGTTTTCATTTGTTGGGAACTGCATTTAACTCCCATCTAGCCGGAGATCGAGTGCTCCTAAACTGTTGTTAGTTACGAGCTCTGTTCCCGGACTCCCGTTTGAATCCTTGACTACCCGACGCTCGAATCAAGTTATTGTCTTTGCCTTGTCCTTGTCTGCCTCCCGACGCCTGCCTCCCTCGATTGTTCCCCTTGGATTATATGAACCCGGCTTGCTCATTATTGACCTCCCACTTCTGAATCCTTAAGTTTTGGTGACCCGATAACCCGAACATTTCCGTAAGGGAAATAGCGTGAGGTGAACGCTCGCTTCCCTGATCATTTCATTTCTTTCCTTGTCCACTCCTGTTACCTTGAACACTTTTGGGACGCTCTGCTGTTTACACTTTGGATTGCTTTGAACCTATTTGGGACGCTCTGCTGCATTGACACTGGATTGCTTTGAACACTATTTGGAACGCTCTGCTGCTTTCACCGTGGTGTTCCTAGAATACTGGCACACCTTCCCTTCACCAGACATCCTCCTTGTCTTCTGCACTTCGATACTAGTAGGTTACTGGTATATTGTTCCTACGGAGCAGGTAAGAGTGGGTAATTGTGGGCGGTGTTGGCTGTTTGTTCTCCGGCACTAATTGCCTGCATTTCCTGAACAACTGTTTTGTTCTTTGTCCCTCTAGCTCTGACGATTCTGCTCCGGCCTTTTCGCTCAAGCCCCCGGCCTGCAAGGTGTATTGATCCCTGTAGGCTGAGCTCTTGGGAGGGAAGTCTTTGGCACATCACCATAAAGACCCCAGATTCCTTGAGTGAAAGGAACTTCCCCAGAAGAGTGGGGAAGTATTATCTGCAACGACCAGAAAACAATCTCTGAGTTGTGACAGATTTAGGAGCCTTACAAAACGCCTATTGGTTATGGAGGCTGCATCAGACCCAATGGCAGCTCTCATGCAGGCTTTTTCTGCCTTGCGTACCGATATGGCATCCGCCCATGTGACCTTACATCAGCGCATGGATGTATTACAGAGCTTCGTGCAGCCATTACCCCATGATGAGGAATTTGGTGATGCCGCTGCGGCAACACCTCCTCCTGTACCCCCCCACCAGCTCCAGCTCCGGTTGTCCTTCCTGGGCCCTTTCCTTTGGCCCCACCCGAACGCTTTTTGGGGGATCCCAAGGCGTATCGGACTTTCGTGAATCAATGTCGCCTTCCCTTTCTTTGTCATCCCTTGGCGTTCCCAGACGCTACCACTAAGGCGGCCTTCGTTCTCTCCCATCTAGGTGGCACTGCCGCAGCATGGGCTAATCCTTTGCTGGAAGCTAATGATCCGGCTCTTTATGACTTTGATAGGTAAATTCAATCCATGAACAGCGTTTTTGATATGCGATACAAAGCACAAACCTCGGATTTGGAATTTTTGGCTATTAATCAAGGCAAGACGGATCTCTTGACCTACCTGGCTCGTTTCAACCAGTTGGCAGCTGAGACCACGTGGCCAGAACAGAAGAAAGCGGCTGTTTTCTACAAAGGTTTGTCGGATGATCTAAAAGATGCCTTATCAGTGGTGCCCGCCCTTCCACCTGGTTTTCCTGAGTTGCTCGACCTGGTTCTTCAAGTTGATGCTCGGATTCGGCAAAGGCGGGGCGAACGTCGGTATCCTGATATTCGTACCTCTTCCCGACCAGATGGCACTACTCCCGTTTCTCAAAGCGAAGCCGAACCCATGCAAATTGGGGCCATCAGGGGTCCATTGTCCAAGGCTGAACGGGAGAAACGGGTACTGAATAACCTATGTTTCTATTGTGGCCAGTCAGGACATTATATTCGTTTGTGTCCTAAAAGACCCGCCAAACCGGCGGGAAACGCCAGGACTCGTCCATAAACCGGGCCTTTAGGATGAGTCAAATGTACCCGGGCTCGGATGAGTGTTTTCCGTCTTCACATGTTTATCTTACTATGTGCTTCAAGGCCCCTGGCATCAAATCTTTTTCCAAACCTGTAATGATAGACTCAGGGGCTAGTGGGAATTATATGGATTCTAAGTTGGCCGAACATTACGGACTACCCATAATTCCCAAAATACGACCTGAGGACATACATGCTGTAGACGGTTCCCGTTTGGTATCCGGACAAGTTACGGAGCAAACGACTTCACTACAAATGTCCACCTTACAAGGTCATTCAGAATCCATCACCTTTGACCTTATTACGGCTCCCCAGTTCGGAATGATTCTGGGCCTTTCTTGGCTGCAAACCCATAATCCTGTAATTGATTGGGTTGAACAAACCGTGCGGTTCTCTTCCTCTTTTTGCATACAGAAATGCCTTGGGTCTCACGAGGCAGCAGCCTTCTCTCCTTGCCTGGCCCTGGTGACTAGTGTTCCTTCCATCAGTGCCTTATCCTCTATCCCGGTCCCTGTACTTCCATTGGAATACCGAGAGTTCTCGGATGTGTTCGATAAAGGCTTGTCAGAAAAACTGCCTCCACACAGAGATTATGACTGCCCCATTGATCTCATACCTGGGGCAGTCATTCCACACGGTCGTATCTACTCACTTACTCAAAAGGAAGAAGAACACCTGCGAGACTATGTGGACAATGCTTTGCGCTTGGGACACATACGTCCATCCCGTTCACCAGCGGCCTCCCCGATATTCTTCGTACCTAAGAAGGAAGGGGATTTACGCCCATGTGTGGATTATCGTGCCCTCAATAATGTCACGATCAAAAACCAGTATCCACTGCCGCTTATCACGGAGCTCCTTGATAAAATGACCTCCTCTACCGTCTTCACCAAGTTGGACTTACGGGGAGCATACAACTTGGTGAGGATACGTAAGGGGGATGAATGGAAAACCGCATTCAAGACGAAATTCGGGCTTTATGAATATTGTGTAATGCCCTTTGGGCTTTGCAATGCCCCAGCGACGTTCCAACACTTTGTTAACGATATTTTCAGGGACTTGTTGGATTGTTACGTCGTAATATATTTGGATGACATCCTGATATATTCAGAATCCTTGTCTCAACACATACAACATGTACGCTCTGTTCTACTCGGTCTAAGAGAGCACTCCCTCTTTGCAAAACTGGAGAAGTGTGTGTTCCATGCATCGTCTGTGGAGTTCCTGGGATTTCAAATATCTCAAAAGGGAGTGCTTATGTGCACCTCCAAGGTCCGGGCAGTACTGGATTGGCCTGTCCCGACTTCAGTAAAAGCCCTTCAATCATTCTTGGGTTTTTCTAACTTCTACAGACGTTTCATCGCTTCCTTTTCCGAAATAGTTGCGCCACTAACTCGGTTGACTAGTCCGAACGTCCCTTTCCTTTGGGATGCACAAGCGCAATATGCATTTTACAAATTGAAGGAGGCTTTTAACACTGCTCCCGTCTTGCAACACCCTAATCCAGCCCTTCCATTTATCGTGGAAGCCGATGCCTCTGCAATTGCAGTGGGGGCCATCCTGTCGCAAATTTGTCCAGCTACCCATCGACTACATCCGGTGGCTTTCCATTCTCGGAAACTTACGTCAGCCGAACGTAATTATACGATCATGGAGAGAGAATTACTGGCGATTAAGGTGGCGTTTAAGGAGTGGAGACACCATCTATTAGGTGCTAGGCACCCCATTACTGTGTATACGGACCATCGGAATCTTCAAGCATTGTCCCATGTGAAATGCACCAATGCTAGGCAAATATGGTGGCATTTGTTTTTTACCATGTTTGATTTCATGGTGACATATCGCCCCGGTCCGTTACATGGAAAAGCGGACGCATTATCACGTATTGGTACAGATATGGAAACTACGAAGCAGTCAACCCCAGTATTACCCTCGGGGACTGTAGTGTGTGTTTGTTCGGTTTCTCCGTCCATCATAGATGGGTTAAGGAGATGGGCTAAGGACCATGCTCCTATTCTTAAGGAGTTGGACGCCGAACTCATCACCGGTCTTCCATATGTTAAAGGCCTACTATACCTGCCTGATAATCAAACTCGGTGAAAAGCTCTCGAATGGTCCCATGATCTCCCGTTGGCAGCTCACCCTGGTCGGACCAAAACCTATGATCTTCTCCACCGATGGTGCTGGTGGCCTGGTATGAAGAAGGACACCGAACAATATGTCTCCAAGTGTGCCGTATGTACACAGTGCAAAAGGCAACCAGGCAAACCCGTAGGTCTTCTAATGAGCATGCCATTACCCCCGTATCCGTGGCATACGGTCACGCTTGATTTTGTGGTGGAACTCCCTTGTATCGGGGGCATGTCCACCATTCTTGTGGTTGTGGATGTTTTCACCAAAATGGCACGATTTATACCGTGCTCGGGAATACCTACTGCTTCTATGTTAGCGAGTCTGTTTTTTGACCATGTGGTACGTTTTTTTGGACTTCCTATGGTTCTGATTTCTGACCGAGGGTCTCAATTTACCTCGCGCTTTTGGCGCTCCCTTACTTCCTCTTTGGGTATCGATGCCCGCTTGTCCTCGGCCTACCATCCTCAGACGGATGGCCAGACTGAACGTACCAATGGCACTATGGAACAGTTTCTTCGCTGTCTGTGTCTGCAACATCAGTCTAACTGGTTCTCGCTACTAGGTGCAGCAGAATTTGCCTATAACAATTCTATACATTCATCAATTGGCTGCTCTCAATTTTATGCTTTATATGGTCTGCACCCAAGGACTCTGCCGCCTGTCTTGCCTTCTTTAAAGCAGTTTCCCGCAGCTAATGCCGTGAAGGATTCCTTGCTTGCCATCAGTAAATCAGTGTTATCCCATTTACAAGCTGCGCAACGTCGTACCAAAATGCAGGCTGACAAGCGACGCGCACCGGCTCCTTCGTATTCTTGTGGTGACCGTGTATGGCTCTCTACAAAACATCTGGCCATTAAGGGTAAAAGGAAACTGTTGCCATGTTACCTGGGTCCTTATACGATTCTACGGTGCCTTAACCCTGTCACTGTTTGTCTAGAGATTCCATCTCATTGGCGGGTGCACCCAGTATTCCATGTCTCCTTGCTCCACCCGTTTGTACCTGGCACACCGTTACCTGCTGTCCCCACCCCAGTTAACGTCCATGGAGAGGACGAGTATGAGGTGCGTGCAATCATGGACACTCGCCTATGTCGTGGGGTTCGGTTTTACCTGATTGATTGGAAGGGGTATGGTCCAGAGGACAGGTCCTGGGAGCCGGCCTCTAATTTGAACGCACCCCGTTTGTTACGTGCCTTTTGGTCTCAACGCTTGCGAAGGCTCAGGAGAGGGCGCTCTTTGTGGAGGGGTACTGTCACGTCTCGGCTAAATTGGAAACTACCTTGGCGATTGTCTGAGCGCTATCCGGCACGTAAAACCCTTTGAAACTACAACTCCCACAACTCTTGCTATTATAGCCACGTGACGTACACGCATGACGCTGCTGTGTTTTCATTTGTTGGGAACTGCATTTAACTCCCATCTATCCGGAGATCGAGTGCTCCAAAACTGTTGTTAGTTACGAGCTCTGTTCCCGGACTCCCGTTTGAATCCTTGACTACCCGACGCTCGAATCAAGTTATTGTCTTTGCCTTGTCCTTGTCTGCCTCCCGATGCCTGCCTCCCTCGATTGTTCCCCTTGGATTATATGAACCCGGCTTGCTCATTATTGACCTCCCACTTCTGAATCCTTAAGTTTTGGTGACCCGATAACCCGAACATTTCCGTAAGGGAAATAGCGTGAGGTGAACGCTCGCTTCCCTGATCATTTCATTTCTTTCCTTGTCCACTCCTGTTACCTTGAACACTTTTGGGACGCTCTGCTGTTTACACTTTGGATTGCTTTGAACCTATTTGGGACGCTCTGCTGCATTGACACTGGATTGCTTTGAACACTATTTGGAACGCTCTGCTGCTTTCACCGTGGTGTTGCTAGGATACTGGCACACCTTCCCTTCACCAGACATCCTCCTTGTCTTCTGCACTTCGATACTAGTAGGTTACTGGTATATTGTTCCTACGGAACAGGTAAGAGTGGGTAATTGTGGGCGGTGTTGGCTGTTTGTTCTCCGGCACTACTTGGCTGCATTTCCTGAACAACTGTTTTGTTCTTTGTCCCTCTAGCTCTGACGATTCTGCTCCGGCCTTTTCGCTCAAGCCCCCGGCCTGCCAGGTGTATTGATCCCTGTAGGCTGAGCTCTTGGGAGGGAAGTCTTTGGCACATCACCATAAAGACCCCAGATTCCTTGAGTGAAAGGAACTTCCCCAGAAGAGTGGGGAAGTATTATCTGCAATGACCAGAAAACAATCTCTGAGTTGTGACAGATTTAGGAGCCTAACAAAACACCTATTGGTCATGGAGGCTGCATCAGACCCAATGGCAGCTCTCATGCAGGCTTTTTCTGCCTTGCGTACCGATATGGCATCCGCCCATGTGACCTTACATCAGCGCATGGATGTATTACAGAGCTTCGTGCAGCCATTACCCCATGATGAGGAATTCGGTGATGCCGCTGCGGCAACACCTCCTCCTGTACCCCTCCCAGCTCCAGCTCCGGTTGTCCTTCCTGGGCCCTTTCCTTTGGCCCCACCCGAACGCTTTTTGGGGGATCCCAAGGTGTATCGGACTTTCGTGAATCAATGTCGCCTTCACTTTCTTTGTCGTCCCCTGGCGTTCCCAGACGCTACCACTAAGGCGGCCTTCGTTCTCTCCCATCTAGGTGGCACTGCCGCAGCATGGGCTAATCCTTTGCTGGAAGCTAATGATCCGGCTCTTTATGACTTCGATAGGTTAATTCAATCCATGAACAGCGTTTTTGATATGCGATACAAAGCACAAACCTCGGATTTGGAATTTTTGGCTATTAATCAAGGCAAGACGGATCTCTTGACCTACCTGGCTCGTTTCAACCAGTTGGCAGCTGAGACCACGTGGCCAGAACAGAAGAAAGCGGCTGTTTTCTACAAAGGTTTGTCGGATGATCTAAAAGATGCCTTATCAGTGGTGCCCGCCCTTCCACCTGGTTTTCCTGAGTTGCTCGACCTGGTTCTTCAAGTTGATGCTCGGATTCGGCAAAGGCGAGGTGAACGTCGGTATCCTGATATTCGTACCTCTTCCCGACCAGATGGCACTACTCCTGTTTCTCAAAGCGAAGCCGAACCCATGCAAATTGGGGCCTTCAGGGGTCCATTGTCCAAGGCTGAACGAGAGAAACGGGTACTGAATAACCTATGTTTCTATTGTGGCCAGTCAGGACATTATATTCGTTTGTGTCCTAAAAGACCCGCCAAACCGGCGGGAAACGCCAGGACTCGTCCATAAACCGGGCCTTTAGGATGAGTCAAATGTACCCGGGCTCGGATGAGTGTTTTCCGTCTTCACATGTTTATCTTACTATGGCCCTCATTACGACCCTTGCGGAAATCGGAAAACGATGGCGGAAATGCAATACCGCCATCGAATAGCGCTCGGTGCGACTATGACCCGTCACCGCAAAGTACGAAGCCATTAGCGACACCGTAGTGAACGCCAACGCTAACTGCACCAAGCACGCGCGCGCGCGCCATGCGAAACCGCAAACACCACCATGGCGCAAGGGTACGCCAATTCCGACCCTAGCGGACATGTACCATTCCGCCATGGTGAGAAGTACGGCATCGCGAATCAACCGTAAACGGCCCCACTGAGTGCCTGTACACCGCTCCCTGCCCACAAAGTACAACTCCCCGTAGGTGCAATGAAGTCACAATGCAACCATTGAAATGTACAAGTCACCCATGCATGGCAACGAACAAAAGAAACACAAGAGGGGCCAATGGGAGCTGCAGGGCACAGATGGCACGAATACAGAAGCCATCCCAATGGACATGACCACAGTCCCCCACCAAGAAACGCACGCAAACACAGGCACCTGTGACCAGCAATATTCCGAGAATCACATCATTCCACCAGTCCACCTGGCTGACCGGCATCTGTTACACAAAACCCAATCCCCCGCCCCTGAGCATGACAACATTCAAACTGTCATATTGGCAGCCCCCATCCCTGACCTCACGGGCTTAGTAGGCAAACGCGCCCAGTACAGTACCACGCAACTAAACTCCGAAGCTGGAACCCAATGCAGATCTCCTCACAATACATCGCCCCCCAAATAGGCATATGCCACATCACTTGCAAAGAAAAACGCTACACGGGCCAAATCAGAATAGAAATTTAATGCACATCAAAGTCACCAAGCCCATACAGCCATCAGGCCATGAACTCCTAAACACTAATCACCATTGTGGGCTGCATCCGCAAGAAATGACCAGCCACTACTTGTGTGTCGCCCTGTTCCCTCATGGTACACAGAGCCACATTCACGTACGAAAAGGCAACATGGAAGCGCACAGAACCGCAGGGCCGTCCCAATGGGGAGGCACTAGTCCAGCTGAAAGGCCGAAATGTTGCTCCGAGCCACCAGTACTGCGTAAGGGCATGTGGGCCATTGGCGATCGTCCCATAAGATCGTAATGCTGCTCCACTGATTAACACGAAGCAGCAGGTGTCGGGAGTAAAACCCATCTGCAGGAGTGGCATACAGATGGCAGTGGCAAAAGGGGAGGAGATACCTGTCAACCAAAAGAAAAGAAAAAGAACAGAATGGCCATCAGAACTACATTCCAACAACTCACTTCAATGATCACACGAAATCCACAGCCATATGCATGCTAGCCCACTCCAAAGGATCATCACCACCCCAAAACCACTTGCGACTCATAACCATCTATATCGAGGTGCAAACACCATCACAAACGAGTGTACCTGTGCATGCGTCTGTCAAAACAGAATCCATCAGATGGGAATGTTAACGTGCATGGACACAAGTGTCTGAGGGCGCGTCGAGACAGGGAGGGCTCAACAAGGCCAGATAGACGATGGTCCCACTATGGCAGCCCTGCATCACATAGCGTAGGGGAGGCGGATAGATCCCAAGAAGCCCTGTACATGGCAAACTCTGTATCAAATCACCTGCCCATGCATCCATTCATCATTCCCTCATCCCGGAATCAAAACGCCTGAATAATTACTCACATAACATTAGAAACATCCATTGAGTCTGTGCGTTATGCAGCCTGCAAAATCCACAGTGCCCCAGCCCGTAATTCCAGTGTTGTGAAGTAACATGTATTTGGGAACGGCCGGCCTCATCGCCCACGTAGCAATTGCGCATCCCAAACTATTCATATCAATCATTGCTTCCTCGCCATGGGCCCTGTCTCAAGGACATTGAACAATAGAACGTTATATTTGCAGTCAGACCTGTGGGCATCTCCTCGCCGCTAGCTGGAAACCGAAAGCGCCGCCCTTCGAATTCCTCATTTGCAACATCACGCCGAAAAGGCATCTGTGGCCGTTTGAAATCACTAATTATTCCATCGAGTGCGGCTGTGTGTGAAAATGGCAACTGCCTTCACCCACAAATGGGACGCCCCGCCCGTCGTTGCAACTCGGTACAGTGATGCATGAGGGCCCACCGTTACTCGAGTACTACGTTCCACTGACCCTTCACAAGTCTGTTCGCGACTGCACAGATAGTATGTGCAACAATGGGACCACAGCAGAATGAACATGTCAACCAATGTTACACGGCCATCGGGTACAAATACATGATTGCAATAGCAAGATGCCATTCCCCGATTTGCAGCGTTGTGCGCGGGACGTGCTCGGCCAAAGGGGAGAGCAGTTTGCACAGGTGGAATTAATCACCACAGGTGGAGGCCATACAGCCTGAAAACACATAAATTGCACAGCCAGTCTCCTCCCACAACCACACCGAAATGCTACCGGCAGGACTCGCGATGTTGGCCCTGGGGGACCTGATAGCACTGCAACTACTCCAACTCCAAGAAGAAGACGAACACCAACTGCAACCGGCCGCACGAAGGAGACGCAGGAGGAGGAGGAGGCCAAGGCAGGGCCAGCAAGGGCCGCCAGCACAGCCACTACCACCACGCAGGCAGCCCGCAATCCCACGCCTCCGAGCACATCCGTTCAACCTCACTGATGAGCAGATCCACACCCTCTACCATCTGGACCGGGACACCATAGCCGCCATTGTGGACATGACACAGGCTGACCTTGTCAGCATGATAGATAGCCCAACCGCCATCCCACCCCTACTGAAGGTGGTGTCTGTACTCCACTTCCTGGCCACAGGCACCTACCAGCACACAGTCGGACAGTTGCATGGCATTTCTCAGCCACTGTTCTCACGGACACTATTTCAAGTGCTCGATGCCCTCCTGCAGCACGCAGACGACTACATCTCTCTACCACGCTCGGAGCAGGAAATTACCAACACAAAAGTGGGATTCCATGCACTTGCCGGCATACCGGGTTGCATTGGTGCCATCGACTGCACCCATGTGGAATTGGTCGTCCCACATGCCATGGAGGCCCAGTACCGCAACCGAAAACAATTTCATTCCCTGAATGTACAAATGGTGTGTGACTCCAACAGGATCATTACACATTGTTGTGCCCGATTCCCTGGATCAACCCATGATTCTATGGTCTTGAGGAACTCTACAATACCACGCTACATGGAGCGACACGCAGGGAACAGATCCTGGCTACTCGGTGAGTCTCATTACATGCATGATTATGTGGGGTATGTGATTTGGCAATGACCTGGCAGGAAGGGGGGGGGTGTGCGTACGTAGCAATGGCATTCCACATCATACGTTTCTCGTCCACATACAGGTGATGCTGGATATCCACTGAAGAGATGGCTCCTCACACCAGTCCGGAACCCACGGGACCAGCATGAGGAGGACTACAACCATGCCCACTCACGTACCCGTGTAGTCATTGAACAGGCATTCGGCCTACTGAAGACTCGTTTCCGCTGCCTCAGCAGGTCTGGCGGGGCACTCCTGTACCGCCATGAGAAGGTTGCAAAGATGGTCATGGCATGTGTCATGCTCCACAACATGTGCGTACGTAGAAATGTGCCCATGCCCCCTGACGCAGAACTGCAAGCACCTGATGATGGTCATGATGAGGGTGGGGATGTGGCAGCACCTCATGGAGTCTGCGAGGCACCGGAGGCCCGTGACATTCGTCAGCATCTCATTGATGTATGCTTCTAGCACTCACGCCTGGTGGCTGATACATGGACACGGGACTCGTGGCACTGCGTGTGTCTGGGACATGCACAATATGGACTGTACGCCTATGATGGCCTAGTACACAAAGATCAATGTCCACACATCTCATTGGTTGATCGTGCACTTTTTATGGCATATGTGATGTCATGTTGAACACCCTATCGACCCGCCACCCAAGTGAGCCCAACACACCCCCTCCACCCTCCTACCTCCCCCCCGAACACCAGTGTCCAAAGATGCTCATTGTCAGTGGGCTGTCGCTATTGCAAGCCCCCTCTGCGGGTATCAGGGGCACCCCTGCCTGTGGAGCGCAGGTTCCTTCCAGATCTACGTTGGGGGCTGCCCTGGACGGAACTTGCAACGGATGATGTGTCTGCCTGCTCACGTCCATGCATGTCCCTAAGGGTTTGCGAGAGCTCAGTGAGCACACGGCGCACTGCGGCAAGTTCGGCACATACGTCTTTGGACGTCGCATGCAGTTCCCCCCTCAGGCTCTCGGTGCTTCTCTCCATTTGGACTCTCAGGCTCTCGGTGCTACTCTCCATTTGGACTCTCAGGCTCTCGGTGCTACTCTCCATTTGGACTCTCAGGCTCTCGGTGCTACTCTCCATTTGTGCCCTTAGCGTCTCTGTACCTCTCTCCATTTCTGCCCTAAGTGTCTCAGTTGATGTTTCTATGTCTGCCTTAGTGCCCCCACATTCATCGGCATGGTCCTTGAGGAGTGTGGCCAGTTGCTGCTGTTGTACGATTAACTGGTCGAGGGACTGTTGCCTCTGCTGGGCCATGGCCATTTGCGGGGGTGTCACAGAGGGGCTGTTGTCCTCATGTTGCCTTGCCACAGGGCTTGTGGGGGATGGCCAGTTGTCGTCTTGTGGGTGCCCCTGCGTGGTATCCTCATGTTGTACGGGATGGGACAGACAGGGGGATTGGGACAGGTCATGGATGGATCTGACTTCGACATCCCCGTTTTCTGTGTCCGAGCATGCTGCCATCAATGGGGTGTCACCTATGGTGCTGCTGCCACCAGAGGCAGTGCCTTCTGTGGCATCCATTGGGGGGACCTGTGGTGGTGGTGTTGTGGGCATGCTGGCTGCTGGGGTGCCTGTTGATGTTCCCTCCTCTGTGCTGCCACCTGATTTGTGCTGCTGCCGTGTCTTGATGCGTGCAGCTGAGGTGGAGGGTCTCTGGCCGTTGGTCTTGGCCCTCTTTGCAGATGTGCTGGTAGGGGTGTCCTGTAGCTCGTCGTTTGGATCGGACCCTGTGGTGGAGTAAAGGAGGGCGAGGGTTAATGATGGGTCTGTGGGAATTGGAATGGCATTGTATCACATGCTTTGGGGTGGTACCTGAGGGTGATTTGGGTCGGGTCCTTGGAGGTGCTTTGATTTGTGTGTGGAGTGAGGGTGCAGTTGTTTGGCAGCCTGCAGTTATAGGGTGTGCCTGCTGCACGTGTAGTGCGTGTATTAGGGGTTTTTAATTATTTATGTATTTATTGTGGGTTTTAACGTGCGCTATCAGGCCGATGTGTGTGGACGTTCTCCTGGACATGTGTTTCTGTTGCACTATGTGGACGCATGGTACTTCACATGGATGGACTGTGTGGATTTGGCATTGTTTTATCTGGCCCACCTACCTGAATCTTCGGATGTCTGCACTCCTTTCTCCATCCCTCCGACTCCCTCTATGCTCTCCATTCCGATGGTGGAGGCACAGATTTCTTCCCAGGGGGTCAACTTGATGGGTGATTCAGGACCTCCCCCGGTGGCTGTGGCAATGTTGCGGTTGGCAGAGAGTATGCTGCGGACGCGTATCCGCAGGTCGTCCCATCGCTTGCGGCATTGCTGTGGGGTGCGGGGTGCGGTCCCCACCGCACTTACCCGCTGTGCCACCAGAGCCCATATGGTCTTCTTGTTTGCAAGTGCCGTTCTGGTCATTTGCGTGGAGAAGACGACGGCAGCATTCTCCTGGAGGGTCTCTGTTAGCACGGTGAGTTCCTCACGGGAGAAGTGGACCTGCCGCTTGCGGTCGCACGCTTTCTTCGCTACTTTTCCCATTTGTCTTGGTTTCGCTAGGGTGGGTGACGGGTTGGGGTGTGTTTCAGGGTAGTGATTTTAGTGGTTGTGTGGTTTTAGTGGTTTTATAGGTGTACGCCGGTATGTTTCCCGTTCCGGGCCCATGTTTTTACTTCCGTTTCCGTATATTTCCGGTCACCGTACTTTCCGGTAGGCGCACACTGCGGTGACCGCTAAGAGGGGTGGCGGTATTGCACCTAGGGCGCCGTACGGCGGCGGTGTGGGCCGTTTTGGGGTCATTTCCGCCATCGCGGACTTTGCACTTCCGCCGTGGCGTGGTGCTCGTGCCCGATGGGTCGGAATGGGCCGCACTTTGCTCCTTCGTGCAATGGCGGAAACGCTATTTACGCTGTGGCGCTCCGGTCAGTCACTTTCCGCCAGGGTCGTAATGAGGGCCTATGTGCTTCAAGGCCCCTGGCATCAAATCTTTTTCCAAACCTATAATGATAGACTCAGGGGCTAGTGGGAATTATATGGATTCTAAGTTGGCCGAACATTACGGACTACCCATAATTCCCAAAATACGACCCGAGGACATACATGCTGTAGACGGTTCCCGTTTGGTATCCGGACAAGTTACGGAGCAAACGACTTCACTACAAATGTCCACCTTACAAGGTCATTCAGAATCCATCACCTTTGACCTTATTACGGCTCCCCAGTTCAGAATGATTCTGGGCCTTTCTTGGCTGCAAACCCATAATCCTGTAATTGATTGGGTTGAACAAACCGTGCGGTTCTCTTCCTCTTTTTGCATACAGAAATGCCTTGGGTCTCACGAGACAGCAGCCTTCTCTCCTTGCCTGGCCCTGGTGACTAGTGTTCCTTCCATCAGTGCCTTATCCTCTATCCCGGTCCCTGTACTTCCATTGGAATACCGAGAGTTCTCGGATGTGTTCGATAAAGGCTTGTCAGAAAAACTGCCTCCACACAGAGATTATGACTGCCCCATTGATCTCATACCTGGGGCAGTCATTCCACACCGTCGTATCTACTCACTTACTCAAAAGGAAGAAGAACACCTGCGAGACTATGTGGACAATGCTTTGCGCTTGGGACACATACGTCCATCCCGTTCACCAGCGGCCTCCCCGATATTCTTCGTACCTAAGAAGGAAGGGGATTTACGCCCATGTGTGGATTATCGTGCCCTCAATAATGTCACGATCAAAAACCAGTATCCACTGCCGCTTATCACGGAGCTCCTTGATAAAATGACCTCTACCGTCTTCACCAAGTTGGATTTACGGGGAGCATACAACTTGGTGAGGATACGTAAGGGGGATAAATGGAAAACCGCATTCAAGACGAAATTCGGGCTTTATGAATATTGTGTAATGCCCTTTTGGCTTTGCAATGCCCCAGCGACGTTCCAACACTTTGTTAACGATATTTTCAGGGACTTGTTGGATTGTTACGTCGTAATATATTTGGATGACATCCTGATATATTCAGAATCCTTGTCTCAACACATACAACATGTACGCTCTGTTCTACTCCGTCTAAGAGAGCACTCCCTCTTTGCAAAACTGGAGAAGTGTGTGTTCCATGCATCGTCTGTGGAGTTCCTGGGATTTCAAATATCTCAAAAGGGAGTGCTTATGTGCACCTCCAAGGTCCGGGCAGTACTGGATTGGCCTGTCCCGACTTCAGTAAAAGCCCTTCAATCATTCTTGGGTTTTTCTAACTTCTACAGACGTTTCATCGCTTCCTTTTCCGAAATAGTTGCGCCACTAACTCGGTTGACTAGTCCGAACGTCCCTTTCCTTTGGGATGAACAAGCGCAATCTGCATTTTACAAATTGAAGGAGGCTTTTACCACCGCTCCCGTCTTGCAACACCCTAATCCAGCCCTTCCATTTATCGTGGAAGCCGATGCCTCTGCAATTGCAGTGGGGGCCATCCTGTCGCAAATTTTTCCAGCTACCCATCGACTACATCCGGTGGCTTTCCATTCTCGGAAACTTACGTCAGCCGAACGTAATTATACGATCATGGAGAGAGAATTACTGGCGATTAAGGTGGCGTTTAAGGAGTGGAGACACCATCTATTAGGTGCTAGGCACCCCATTACTGTGTATACGGACCATCGGAATCTTCAAGCATTGTCCCATGTGAAATGCACCAATGCTAGGCAAATACGGTGGCATTTGTTTTTTACCATGTTTGATTTCATGGTGACATATCGCCCCGGTCCGTTACATGGAAAGGCGGACGCATTATCACGTATTGGTACAGATATGGAAACTACGAAGCAGTCAACCCCAGTATTACCCTCGGGGACTGTAGTGTGTGTTTGTTCGGTTTCTCCGTCCATCATAGATGGGTTAAGGAGATGGGCTAAGGACCATGCTCCTATTCTTAAGGAGTTGGACGCCGAACTCATCACCGGTCTTCCATATGTTAAAGGCCTACTATACCTGCCTGATAATCAAACTCGGCGAAAAGCTCTCGAATGGTCCCATGATCTCCCGTTGGCAGCTCACCCTGGTCGGACCAAAACCTATGATCTTCTCCACCGATGGTGCTGGTGGCCTGGTATGAAGGACACCGAACAATATGTCTCCAAGTGTGCCGTATGTACACAGTGCAAAAGGCAACCAGGCAAACCCGTAGGTCTTCTAATGAGCATGCCATTACCCCCGTATCCGTGGCATACGGTCACCCTTGATTTTGTGGTGGAACTCCCTTGTATCAGGGGCATGTCCACCATTCTTGTGGTTGTGGATGTTTTCACCAAAATGGCACGATTTATACCGTGCTCTGGAATACCTACTGCTTCTATGTTAGCGAGTCTGTTTTTTGACCATGTGGTACTTTTTTTGGACTTCCTACGGTTCTGATTTCTGACCGAGGGTCTCAATTTACCTCGCGCTTTTGGCGCTCCTTTACTTCCTCTTTGGGTATCGATGCCCGCTTGTCCTCGGCCTACCATCCTCAGACGGATGGCCAGACTGAACGTACCAATGGCACTATGGAACAGTTTCTTCGCTGTCTGTGTCTGCAACATCAGTCTAACTGGTTCTCGCTACTAGGTGCAGCAGAATTTGCCCATAACAATTCAATACATTCATCAATTGGCTGCTCTCCATTTTATGCTTTATATGGCCTGCACCCAAGGACTCTGCCGCCTGTCTTGCCTTCTTTAAAGCAGTTTCCCGCAGCTAATGCCGTGAAGGATTCCTTGCTTGCCATCCGTAAATCAGTGTTATCCCATTCACAAGCTGCGCAACGTCGTACCAAAATGCAGGCTGACAAGCGACGCGCACCGGCTCCTTCGTATTCTTGTGGTGACGGTGTATGGCTCTCTACAAAACATCTGGCCATTAAGGGTAAAAGGAAACTGTTGCCATGTTACCTGGGTCCTTATACGATTCTACGGTGCCTTAACCCTGTCACTGTTTGTCTAGAGATTCCATCTCATTGGCGGGTGCACCCAGTATTCCATGTCTTCTTGCTCCGCCCTTTTGTACCTGGCACACGGTTACCTGCTGTCCCCACCCCAGTTAACGTCCATGGAGAGGATGAGTATGAGGTGCGTGCAATCATGGACACTCGCCTATGTCGTGGGGTTCGGTCTTACCTGATTGATTGGAAGGGGTATGGTCCAGAGGACAGGTCCTGGGAACCGGCCTCTAATTTGAACGCACCCCGTTTGTTACGTGCCTTTTGGTCTCAACGCTTGCGAAAGCTCAGGAGAGGGCGCTCTTTGTGGAGGGGTACTGTCACGTCTCGGCTAAATTGGAAACTACCTTGGCGATTGTCTGAGCGCTATCCGGCACGTAAAACCCTTTGAAACTACAACTCCCACAACTCTTGCTATTATAGCCACGTGACGTACACGCATGACGCTGCTGTGTTTTCATTTGTTGGGTACTGCATTTAACTCCCATCTATCCGGAGATCGAGTGCTCCTAAACTGTTGTTAGTTACGAGCTCTGTTCCCGGACTCCCGTTTGAATCCTTGACTACCCGACGCTCGAATCAAGTTATTGTCTTTGCCTTGTCCTTGTCTGCCTCCCGAGGCCTGCCTTCCTCGATTGTTCCCCTTGGATTATATGAACCCGGCTTGCTCATTATTGACCTCCCACTTCTGAATCCTTAAGTTTTGGTGACCTGATAACCCGAACATTTCCGTAAGGGAAATAGCGTGAGGTGAACGCTCGCTTCCCTGATCATTTCATTTCTTTCCTTGTCCACTCCTGTTACCTTGAACACTTTTGGGACGCTCTGCTGTTTACACTTTGGATTGCTTTGAACCTATTTGGGACGCTCTGCTGCATTGACACTGGATTGCTTTGAACACTATTTGGGACGCTCTGCTGTTTACACTTTGGATTGCTTTGAACCTATTTGGGACGCTCTGCTGCATTGACACTGGATTGCTTTGAACACTATTTGGAACGCTCTGCTGCTTTCACCGTGGTGTTCCTAGGATACTGGCACACCTTCCCTTCACCAGACATCCTCCTTGTCTTCTGCACTTCGATACTAGTAGGTTACTGGTATATTGTTCCTACGGAGCAGGTAATAGTGGGTAATTGTGGGCGGTGTTGGCTGTTTGTTCTCTGGCACTACTTGGCTGCATTTCCTGAACAACTGTTTTGTTCTATGTCCCTCTAGCTCTGACGATTCTGCTCCAGCCTTTTCGCTCAAGCCCCCGACCTGCCAGGTGTATTGATCCCTGTAGGTTGAGCTCTTGGGAGGGAAGTCTTTGGCACATCACCATAAAGACCCCAGATTCCTTGAGTGAAAGGAACTTCCCCAGAAGAGTGGGGAAGTATTATCTGCAACGACCAGAAAACAATCTCTGAGTTGTGACATATAGAGACTTTGCTAATTTCCATCCACTTACTTCAGGGCATCCTTAATAAGTTTTCATTTAAATGTGACTCCTACTCCTGGCATCATTGTTCCTCGTCTCAAGCTGGTGGAAAATAAAAGGGGGTGTAGATTTTGTGAAATCAAAAAACTCAAATCAATCAAACATCTATTGCTGTGTTGTGAAGGAATGAGAGATTTGATCAAAATGCACTTTATCACGATAGGTCAGGATGATTTGATCTTGAATCATGAGTTGTTATGAAATCAAATTTTAATGTCGAATCATACATCAGTCTTACTATAGTCGAGCAAAGTGCTTGAGGATATAACTGTGATCCTTTCAAAAGTCATGCATCATTCTTACTAAAGTCGAGCAAGGTGCTAGAGGATATAACTGCAATCCTCTCAAAAGTCAAACATCATTCTTACTAAAGTCGGGCAAGGTGCTTGAGGATATAACTCTGATCCTTTCAAAAGTCATACATCATTCTTACTAAAGTCGGGCAAGGTGCTTGAGGATATAACTCTGATCCTTTCAAAAGTCATGCATTATTCTTACTAAAGTCGAGCAAAGTGCTTGAGGATATAACTGCGATCCTTTCAAAAATCATGCATTATTCTTACTAAAGTCGAGCAAGGTGCTAGAGGATATAACTGCGATCCCCTCAAAAGTCATACATCATTCTTACTAAAGTGAAGCAAGGTGTTTGAGGATATAACTGCAATGCTTTCAAAAGTCATACATCTTTCTTACTAAAGTCGAGCAAGGTGCTTGAGGATATAACTGCGATCCTTTCAAAAGTCATACATCATTCTTACTAAAGTAGAGCAAGGTGTTTGAGGATATAACTGCAATGCTTTCAAAAGTCATACATCATTCTTACTAAAGTCGAGCAAGGTACTTGAGGATATAACTGCGATCCTTTCAAAAGTCATACATCATTCTTACTAAAGTCGAGCAAGGTGCTTGAGGATATAACTGCGATCCTTTCAAAGGAAAGTGAAGGACTTTTATAAGTGTATAAGGAATCAATCTTGGTGAATAATGATACTTTGCAGCGATTGGATGTTTTGATACAGTGAGTGATATTATAAATGATGGTCACTTCATTCTAGATTTCATTTTTATATTGTATTTTGTAAATTGATATAATTAATTTTAGGTGAAATGTTTAATGAAATGTATGTGTTTGTTTTTTAACGTGAAAGGTTTAATAAAAAACCAAAAACGTTGAAAAAAAAGAAATTAAAAAAATGTAAAGGTTTCTGACCAGAGGTTTTCCAAACCATTCACGAGATCCTGGGAGAATCGATTGAGGTCTCTCCCCGGGTGGATCTCCTGGGTTGCACAAGGGAAATACCAGGGTACTGGAGACACCTGGCAGGGTTGCAATGGTATGCCTTATTCCGAGGTCTGCAGTGGGAACCGCTAAGGATTTCTGGTCTTACCAGACGTCCTTAGCGGGACCCGCTAGCAGTAGAGGGTGCTAACAACGGGCCCGTTGTTAGCACCCTCCCCATTCCCAGTGAGCCCTATGGGGGATGAAATGGGAATGGGGAAGTACCGGGTCCGGCTCCCGCGAAAGGGATTTACTGGGCCCTTCAAGGTCAGAATGGCCCGGTAAATCCCCTTTTGAGGGACCCAGACATGGAACCCGGTATGGATGCAGCCATACCCTTGTTAAGGGCATGGCTACCTCCATACTCGTAATGAGGCCCCATGAGTTCCTTACACACCACTGCCAACTCTCAGCAGTAGAGCAGTGTGAGAAATCAACTGGACACCCCACCCCAAATGACAGAATATCAATGGCCACTGGCACCATTGACAACTCATAAGCAATCAACAGGACATCCCAAATTATAGAATATCAATGACCACTGGCACCATTGCCAGCTCTCAGCAGTAGAGCATTGTATGAAATCAAAGGGACACCCCAAATTATGGAATATCAATGCCAACTAACACCATTGCCAAGTCTCAGCAGGAGAGCATTGTGAGAAATCAACGGGACACCCCAAATTATAGAAATAGCGGTCTCCTGTTGAAAGGTCCTCCATCCATTCCCTCTCAGGGACACACTTATATGTTGGTGGGGTAAGTGGGGCATAACCCCATTGCAACATGCGTCACTAAGAAACAAGACAAGTCAGAGCCTTCCCAGAGGGCCCCTGGGGGGCATCTTACAGAGCATCAGCTTAAGGCCCATCACCAAGGACTGGCACTGACCTGGCCACAGAGAAGACGGCCATGAAGAAGATGGCAGCATGGAAGTCAGCCTCTCGGTACTTGGAGCCCAAGATGTCGATGACTCTCCCAATGTAGTACGGGATGAACATCTCACCTGCAGGAGAGAGAGAAAGAATGTGGTTGAAACAGAACATGCACACCCCACCATAACCACTAGACTCCCCTGGGGAAGGAGCAAGGAACACTAAACACACCCACCCTCTCGTACAGGCAGTAAAAGATAAGCGGGTGAAGCAGCCTCTGCAGGCA
The DNA here is from genome assembly GCF_040938575.1 of Ambystoma mexicanum. Taxonomy (NCBI): domain Eukaryota; kingdom Metazoa; phylum Chordata; class Amphibia; order Caudata; family Ambystomatidae; genus Ambystoma; species Ambystoma mexicanum. Next base: position 814,204,697 of record NC_090938.1, on the reverse strand, counting down.
AGAGTGTGTGTGATCCAGAACATTCAAACCATAATCACAAGAGTTCCCTGTGCAAGGAGCCAGTGACTCTAACCACACTCACGCTCCCTCACATGCAGACAGTGAGAAGAGAAAGAGTGTGTGATACATAACATGCGCACCCTACCACAACCCTTAGACTCCCCTATGGAAGGAGCTAGTGGCACTAATCACACTTACCCACCCACTCAAATACGCAGAATGAGACACGCAGATGAAGCCCGGCCTGAAGGAGAGAGTGTTGGTGATCAGAACATGCCACCCCACCATAACCACTAGACTCCCCCTGTGCAAGGTGTCTATACACACTCACCCACCCTCTCAGAGGCAGAAGGAGACAAGGGCTCAAGTCCCGCCTGGCAGTCAGAGTATCCTCTGGGGCAGTTAATAACTCTGGCCAACTGGGGTGGTGAGGGTAGCTCAGGTATATAACATTTAGGCCAGAATGTGGCCCCTCATACATACACGACATGTACCAGGTGTGAAGAACAGATTACTTGCCACGAAGTCATTTTTTTGATGAACGTTTTTCCCACGGATTCCACATCTATGATATCCACCTCCCAGTGCAGCTGCTCTTCAGAAACGTTTCCGTCGACACCTCTACGTGCCCCATGCGGACATGACACTGGGGCCAGTATATGTGGCGGCACAGCACCTCGTGTCCACAGTTCAACCCTCTTAGCCTAGGATTTTGACACCGAGGGACCGCAGAACTAAGTTATACCACCAACCCCAAGAGGGGCAGGAAGTGAGGGTGATGAGGAATCCATGCAAGGAACGTCCACCAGAAAGAACCTTCCTGAGAGTAAGTAATTTGTTCTTCTAATGACTCCTTCCTCCCATGGATTCGTCATCTGTGAGAGGCTCCCAAAGCAGTGCAATGACCTGGAGGAGAGAGGGTAGCAAGGACACCACCTAAACCAGAACACGCTGAAGGAGAGCCCTGCCAAAACGAACATTCTGACCAGACAGAGTCTAAAGAATAATGCTGTCCACGTAGCCGCTTGGGAAATATCCAGAAAAGGCACTCCACATTGCAGAGCCGAAGTGGCGGACAATCCTCTGGTGGAGTGAAACCTGAGACCCTCTGGGATCTCCTTGCCTGCCAGATCATAGAATTCTGAGACCCAGAGAATCATCCATTGAGACAGGGTCTGTTTGGTGACAGCCCTGTCAGCTTGGACGCCTGCGTAACCTACAACAAGTTGCCTATCAGTTCTGTTCTCCCTTGTTCGAGAGACTTATAACTTGAGAGCCCCTACCAGATCCAGTCTGGAGTTCACTCACCCATCTCACCCATCTCACCCATCTCACGGAAGTGATGGCAATCAGGAAAATTGGTGTGAGCAGTCTTAATGAACAAGAATTAAGGGGGTCAAACAGGGCTCAGAGTGCCCATTAAAAACGTCAACACTAAATTTGAGTCCCATGCTGGAACAACAAACTAGCATCGGGGAAACATATTAGAAAGACCCCTTGGGGACATTTACTCTGCACTCTACCAATCTTCAGGCCCATCCATGCCAAAGACAGAAGAATCTCCAACACAGAGACAATGGAGCAAGTAAAAGGGTCCAGATCCCACTCCCTATACCTCAGCTAGAGATGAAGGTTCAGGCTTCATGGATTCAGTTCAGAACCCTCCTCTCCCAGAGGGAGAGGATGTCCGTCCTCTGTGGTAGAAACAAGGGAGGGCAGATGGCCATGTCCAGCAACTCCCGGCACCATGTCCTCCGGGCACAGTCCGGAGTGATCAAGATCATTGTGGACCCAAACGGACACAGTCTCCTGAGAACCAGCGGAATGACAAGGATTGGTGGGAACACAGTAGGTCAAAGTCACACTCGATCATCAAGCCATCCCCCAGAGCTCCATTATGAGGAAATTCCCTGGAGCAGAAATACCTGCACTTCCTGTTCACTGGAAGTGAAGAGGTCCACCTGAGGATTACCCCAGTGTTGGAAAATCTCCTCCAGATCTTCCTGATGATTGTCTGCTCAGTGCATCCACTGGCATGTTCTCCCTGCCGGCCAGTTGGGCCACAGTGAGAGACAAACTGTTCTCCAGCACCCAGAACCACAATTGTATTGCTTCTCTGCACAGAGGCAAGGAGCCCATGCCACCTTGCTTGTTGAGGTAATGCATGGCTACATTATTGTCCATCAGGACCAGTACCATCTTGCCGTTCACAGAGCCTGATCACCCTCAGCTGCAGCAGATTAATATGCTTCCAGCACTCCAATGGGGACCACAGTCCGCTCACCATAAGGTACGTTCTTAGAGGAGGAACACACCAGCCCTTCAGGCACCCATCCATGACTAGAGTCACTTGTGGCCAAAGTTGACGAAATAGTGACCCCTTCAGGTGGTTGTCCTTCACGGAACACCATTGCAGGTCTCTGGACACTCTCTCTCTGAGACCAGTAGAAGTTCCAATGCTCGGCCCTGAAACTGTGACCACTGTGAGCTCAGAAGCCATTGTAGCGACCTCATGCAGAGGCAGGCCTCTGGCACCACCAAGATGCAGCAAGCCATTAGACCCAGCAAGCACAGAAAAGCCAAGGATGAACTGTCGCCTGTGACTGGAAAACCAGGACCATCTTGTAGATGTTTGCCACTGTGTCCTCAGGCGGCAAACCCCATCCCATGAGAGTGTCCAAGACAGCACTGAAAAATCAGAAGGACTGGCATAGGGAAACTTGAGACTTCTTGTAGCTCAGGGAGAAGCCAAGCTGTGCAATAGGCTGCACGCTCGGTACAGGTGTGCAGACGGTAGATCCGGTGAGTGGGCTTGGATGAGCCAGTCATATAGGTAGGGAACAACATGAATGCCTGCTCTCCTGAGGTGAGCCACTACCGCTAGCAGCTTGGTGAAAATCCTGGGTGCTGAAGAAAGACAAATGCAGGAATATGAACTGGAAATGACAATTCCCCACTTTGAATCCCAGGTACTTTCTGTGTTTCTTGTGGATAGCCACATGGAAGCAAGCATCTTGGAGATCCAGGGAGACCAGCCAGCCATTCATGTCCAGGGCCTGGAGAATCTGAGCCAGAGTGACCATCTTGAATTTGTCCTTGCGCAAAGACAAGTTCAGAGGCTGCAGACTCAGGATGGTTCTCAGACCTCTGGCACCAGAAAGTGTGATGGGCACCAACCCCTGCCTCGTTCCGAGCAGGGTACCATCTCTATGGCCTTGTTTGACAGATCTCTCCGGTAGGAGAGGTTCCAGAGGCAAAGGTTGGTGGCATGGGGGTGGTCTGGAGAGCGAGAGGCAAATGGGAGGCAGTACCCCTGTTGTATAAACTGTAACGTCCAGGCGCCCAAGGTGGTATCCATTCATTCCTCAACAAACAGGGATATTCCGCCTCCCACAGGAGACAGATGGTGAAAGTCCTCTTCAAACAGCTTTTGGACTGTGGGTTGCGGGGGGAGGGCAGAGTGGAGGTATAAGCGCCTCCTATGGGTGCAACCTGGCCCCTCACCCCTGTAAGAAAAAAGGTTGCCCTTGCCTAGCCAATGATGCTTGACCTCTACGGCTGACATGAACTGAGGTCCCAGATAAACTTGTATCTTCTTCCCAAGTACCAGCCAGGGAAGAAGAAAGACAGTCCCTGGACAGAAATTGGGACACAAGGTGAGACAGGATACACCACTGCCAGGCACTCTGCAGCTAAAAGAAAAAGGGGTGTCACACAAATCTTTAACTATATATTCATGTAACCCGCCTGTATACATAACATACCTGATCCAGGAATAGGCAAGCCTTGAAGTGATAAAATCCTGCTGCGCATTGTCATCAAATCCAATATGTGTCAAACTTAACCCAAACGGCACAAGGGCGCAAGCTAGGTGGGTGACAGTATCCAGTTTTTCAGTCTCACCAAAGTTCCAGGTATAAACAAAGTCCAATATCAAATGTTTCCAAAAATCCAGGGAAAATCCAAAAGAGTTCCAAAGGCAAAGTTCCAGGGTCAAAATCCAAGTAATTCAATATACAGACAAATCGCCAGTTCACCAAAACCAACAGGGAAAAAACAGCAGCAATCCAAAAAAGACCTGAGCCAAAAATCCAGACATCAGGAGGTCAAAAATTCATACAAAAACAAACGCCATCCGCGACAACTGCTGAGAAGCAAAGTTGCTCGAAGGCCGAGCATTTAAATAATGTCCGAAGGCTTTCTGGTAGATCTTGTGACATGTTGTTATCATGTGACCGTGTTGCCATGCCCGGCAATGATCTGCGCGTTGCCCAGCGTCCTTGAGACGCCATGGCAACCTCCATGTGTGTTGCTGTCGGTGACTGGAGGAGAGATGCCGGCATTATCGCTTCAGATACAGGACTCTTTGCAATCCAGGGAAGGGTTGCTGCAACTGGCGCGAAAGGGAAGGGGTGCTGTGTGCAGCACGGGACAACCAGCAGCCCACAGGAGGACTGCTGTGTGCGGCGGCCAGGTACGTTTATGACGTCTTTGGGCATAAGTGGAAAAGGGGCAAAAAGCCCTTCCCCTGCCCACTGAGCTCACAGGTCATTGTTGCTGTACTGCCAGCCTCAGTGACTTGGTGGTAGCCTTAGAGGCTTGAAGCGACTTGAAGGGCATGTCCAGAAGTTACTCTTGGATGTCAGTAGCAACCCCTGATGTCCTTGGCAAAGAGAACCTTCGCAAGACAGAACTGGTGGGCCTCGTCCTTGCAACACAGAGTATGGTATCTGATAGGCGGCTTTTTTGATGTCCATGATGAGATCCTCAAAACCTTTGTGCATCTCCCCTTCGGGATGTGTTCGGACGCCTCAGCCATAACTGACCAAAGGCTAAATGAAGACTTGGCCAGAGCACAAAAGCAATTGACACACCAGAGACTAAGGCTCAAAGAACCAAACATCTTCCTAGCCCATGCGCCCAGTATCTTGCTCTCCCTGTTGGGGGCAAGGATGGAAAAGAGGTGGTCTTAAGGTTAGCTGTAGCAGCCTGGACCACCAACCTGTCTGGGGCAGCATGGGCAGAAAGAAACAAGGGTTCAGAGGGTGACGGCCTATGCTTTTTGGCCAGGTTGCGGTCCACCATAAGAACTGAAGCTGGCCTGTCCAATAACTCCATCACTGGCCCGTCCACTGCCTGATTGAAAGGAGTCCCACAGGGATCTTCCCTGTCACCATTACCGTTTAATGTATATATTCTACCCCTTTTGGAAATTCTTAGACGGTATGGGTTGGACTTCCATTCATGTGCCGATGATACCCAGATATTCTTACGAATAACCAACTTCCAGGAAGCGTTCAGCAAACTGGAGCAATGTTTGACAGAGGTAAGCAGCTGGATGTCAAAGAACTATTTACAGCTTAACGCTGCTAAGACCGGACTTATATTATTCGGCCCTAAGCATTTGCAGACGGCGCTGATGCCATGGCCACTTGCGTTGGGAATGAGGTCAAGCATCTTCAGCCTGAATGCCTCCCATTCATTTGGCTAGAGAACAGTGTGGGAAAAGGCACCTGGAGGGCCTCGTCTTCTTGGGTGTCCCTGGAGTGGTGGCTCCTCTTCTTGGAAGATGAACAATAATGATGCTGCATAGAACCACCAGAGGATATTGACCTCTTGCAGAGTTTCTTCTTCTTTTTGCCCCTTTGGACTGGGGATTGTGCCTCAATGCCATGGTCTGCGCCCGGCAACCTTAAACAGGTGTCAAGGAGTTCCCCCCCTTCTCACCCGAGTCCGATCTTTGCTGGATTTCTTGGTCGATGCCTTCTTGCGGACGGATCGGGTCTTGAATAAGGCTGCACGAGTCTCTTTCGACTCCAGCGTGCGTTCAAAGTTCTGGGATGCAACGATCCAGGAATCCGGGAAATTAAGAAAGTGCACTACTCAGCACACGAGTCCAGGAAGCAAGAAAGAAAGGAGAGGGACTAGGAATGGAGTTAGTAGGGACAGAATCAGGGAATCAATACTGCGAGCTACGGAGCACACGTTTGGTCGCTACTTCGCAATAGCATTGAGACGCACAGAGCCGCGGGGGGCGTGCTCTATTAATAGAACACACTACGTCCAACGTGTAGAGCGAGGAAGGTGTTTCACGCTGGACGGCCATGTTGGGAGTATCAGGGAGTGCAAGCCACGTTGAGACAAGGACCAGGAAGTCCAAAAGGGGCGCGTTCTGTAGGTCATGACAACAGGTCCACTTATCACCTTTCTCCTTGTGGAGGAAGGTGAAAGGTTTTGCTTTACACTCTTCGAGCACCTTGAGGTGTATTGATTGGCACAACTTGCAGTCCTGCGCGTCATGGCCTTCACCAAGGCAGTAAAGGTAGCTATGGTGAGGACTTGAAATGGACATATGATGTCTGCAATCCACGCAGGGTTTAAACCCCAAAGACCTGATCAGATTCGGCATTGCAGGGAATTTGAGAACGCTTAGAAGAAAATGTGTTAAATGAAGAGAGCGGTGTTCCTAAAGTAAGCAGAGTGCGCAGAAAAAAGTAACGGAGGTCAAGGGGTGTGGCACCTCTATATATACTGGCCCCAACCTCATACCTAGCACGGGGTGCGTAGAGGCGTCGGGTGGAACAAATGCAGAGCTGTGCTACGCCTCCTGGCAGCATAAGAGTTTCCATGATAGAGGGAGATAGATGAGGAATCTGTGGGAGGAAGGAGTCCATTAGAAATGTTTTCTGCAATATCAAATTGATAATGTAGGCAACGGGCCAGGGGAACGTATTAAAGTCATAACACACTGTGTACGCCCTTCTCCAGTCTCTACACCCAGTCTTCAAGTGAATCTTTTCAATTGTTGGTTCCTTGAAAACACCCAAAGCATTTATCAGTTATTCTAAAACGCCCAACTCAGCATCTGCTACTTCTCCGGTTTCCCCAAGAATAGTCCTGATTTTGTATAATTTCTCCCTATTTCTGAATCTGCCTTTTCTCTTGGCCCTGAATGCCACTTCCTGTCCTCCTGATCCTCTTCCTGCTCATCTTATAAAACAAATTCCTTCAACTACCACCTCCTTTTTGCTGCCACTGATTAAAGCCTCTTTTAATCAAAGCATTTCCCCCCAAGTCTCTAAAGAGATTAGTAAAGAACCTGCTCTGGACCTTCTGGATAAGGCCACATTTCGATCCATTACTTCACTGCACTATTATGTGTGCAGTACCTCAGCCTTTCCGTCACGTATACAAGTGCAGCACTTTTTCTGGACTATCAAACCCGCTTCCGGTTTTCGTGTAGCACTGCGACCGCTCCTCTCCAGTTGGTAGATGTCATGCACATACTAGATACCAGGAAGCGAGGTGGGGGCTGCTCGCTTGTTTTCCTAGATCAGACGTCTGCAACCTGAGCCACTCCAGATACTTGGACTATGATATGATATGATAGTTTATTTATATAGCGCCTATACACAATGGGCCTCATTACGAGCAGCGGTACTGGGAAATCCTGATAATTTAGCAGCTAGACTGCAAGCTGCAATATCTGCTCCATTACTTAGAAAGCAGCGGTACTGGGATATCCTGCTTATTCAGCAGCTAGACTGCAAGCTGCAATATCTGCTCCATTACTTAGAAAGCAGCGGTACTGGGAAATCCTGCTTATTCAGCAGCTAGACTGCACGTTGCAATATCTGCTCCATTACTTAGAAAGCAGCGGTACTGGGAAATCCTGCGTATTTAGCAGCTAGACTGCAAGCTGCAATATCTGCTCCATTACTTAGAAAGCAGCGGTACTGGGATATCCTGCTTATTCAGCAGCTACACTGCACGCTGCAAGATCTGCTCCATTCCTAAGAAAGCAGCAGTACTGGGAAATCCTGATAATTTAGCAGCTAGACTGCAAGCTGCAATATCTGCTCCATTACTTAGAAAGCAGCAGTACTGGGAAATCCTGCTTATTTAGCAGCTAGGCTGCACGCTGCAAGATCTGCTCCATTACTTGGAAAGCATTGGTACTGGGAAATCCTGCTTATTTAGCAGCTGGACTGCAAGCTGCAATATCTGCTCCATTACTTAGAAAGCAGCGGTACTGGGAAATCCTGCTTATTCAGCAGCTAGACTGCACGCTGCAAGATCTGAACCATTACTTAGAAAGCAGCGGTACTGAGAAATCCTGCTTATTTAGCAGCTAGGCTGCATGCTGAAAGATCTGCTCCATTACTAATAAAGAAGCGGTACTGGGAAATCCTGCTTATTTAGCAGCTAAGCTGCACACTGCAATATCTGCTCCATTACTTAGAAAGCAGCGGTACTTGGACATCCTGCTTATTTAGCAGCTAGGCTGCACGCTGCAAGATCTGCTCCATTACTTAGAAAGCAGCGGTACTGGGATATCCTGCTTATTCAGCAGCTAGACTGCAAGCTGCAAGATCTGCTCCATTACTTAGAAAGCAGCGGTACTGGGAAATCCTGCTTATTCAGCAGCTAGATTGCAAGCTGCAATATTTGCTCCATTACTTAGAAAGCAGAGGTACTGGGATATCCTGCTTATTCAGCAGCTAGACTGCACGCTGCAAGATCTGAACCATTACTTAGCAGCGGTACTGAGAAATCCTGCTTATTTAGCAGCTAGACTGCATGCTGAAAGATCTGCTCCATTACTAATAAAGAAGCAGTACTGGGAAATCCTGCTTATTTAGCAGCTAAGCTGCACGCTGCAATATCTGCTCCATTACTAATAAAGCAGCGGTACTGGGAAATCCTGCTTATTCAGCAGCTGGAATGCGCACTGCAAGATCTGCTCCATTACTTAGAAAGCAGCAGTACTGGGAAATCCTGCTTATTTAGCAGCTAAACTGCATGCTGCAATATCTGCTCCATTACTAATAAAGCAGCAGTACTGAGAAATCCTGCTTATTCAGCAGCTGGACTGCATGCTGCAAGATCTGCTCCATTACTTAGAAAGCAGCAGTACTGGGAAATCCTGCTTATTCAGCAGCTGGAATGCGCACTGCAAGATCTGCTCCATTACTTTGAAAGCAGCAGTACTGGGAAATCCTGCTTATTTAGCAGCTAAGCTGCACGCTGCGATATCTGCTCCATTACTAATAAAGCAGAAGTACAGGGAAATCCTGCTTATTTTTGCAGCTGGACTGCACGCTGCAAGATCTGCTGCATTACTTAGAAAGCAGCAGTACTGTGATATCCTGCTTATTCAGCAGCTAGACTGCACACTTCAGGATCTGCTCCATTACTTAGAAAGCAGCGGTACTGGGAAATCCTGCTTATTCAGCAACTAGACTGCAAGCTGCAAGATCTGCTCCATTACTTAGAAAGCAGCAGTACTGGGAAATCCTGCTTATTTAGCAGCTAAGCTGCACGCTGCGATATCTGCTCCATTACTAATAAAGCAGAAGTACAGGGAAATCCTGCTTATTTTTGCAGCTGGACTGCACGCTGCAAGATCTGCTGCATTACTTAGAAAGCAGCAGTACTGTGATATCCTGCTTATTCAGCAGCTAGACTGCACACTTCAGGATCTGCTCCATTACTTAGAAAGCAGCGGTACTGGGAAATCCTGCTTATTCAGCAACTAGACTGCAAGCTGCAATATCTGCTACATTACTTAGAAAGCAGCGGTACTGGGATATCCTGCTTATTCAGCAGCTAGACTGCACGCTGCAAGATCTGAACCATTACTTAAAAAGCAGTGGTACTGAGAAATCTTGCTTATTTAGCAGCTAGGCTGCATGCTGAAAGATCTGCTCCATTACTAATAAAGCAGCGGTACTGGGAAATCCTGCTTATTTAGCAGCTAAGCTGCACGCTGCAATATCTGCTCCATTACTAATAAAGCAACGGTACTGGGAAATCCTGCTTATTCAGCAGCTGGAATGCGCACTGCAAGATCTGCTCCATTACTTAGAAAGCAGTGGTACTGGGAAATCCTGCTTATTTAGCAGCTAAGCTGCACGCTGCAATATCTGCTCCATTACTAATAAAGCAGCAGTACTGGGAAATCCTGCTTATTCAGCAACTGGACTGCATGCTGCAAGATCTGCTCCCTTACTTAGAAAGCAGCAGTACGGGGAAATCCTGCTTATTTTTGCAGATGGACTGCATGCTGCAAGATCTGCTGCATTACTTAGAAAGCAGCAGTACTGGGAAATCCTGCTTATTTAGCAGCTAGGCTGCACACTGCAAGATCTGCTCCATTACTTAGAAAGCAGCGGCCCTGGGAAATCCTGCTTATTTAGCAGCTGGACTGCACTCTGCAAGATCTGCTCCATTACTTAGAAAGCAGCAGTACTGGGAAATCCTGCGTATTTAGCAGCTGGACTGTGCGCTGCAAGATCTGCTCCATTACTAATAAAGCAGCACTACTGGGAAATCCTACTTATTTAGCAGCTGGACTGCACGCTGCAGGATCTGCTGCATTACTTAGAAAACAGCGGTACTGGGAAATCCTGCTTATTTAGCAGCTAGGCTGCACACTGCAAGATCTGCTCCATTACTTAGAAAGCAGTGGTGCTGAGAAATCCTGCTTATTTAGCAGCTGGACTGCACGCTGCAAGATCTGCTCCATTACTTAGAAAGCAGCAGTACTGGGAAATCCTGCTTATTGAGCAGCTGGACTGCACGCTGCAAGATCAGCAACATTACTTAGAAAGCAGCGTTACCTGGCAATCCTTCTTATTCAGCAGCTGGACTGCACGCTGCAAGATCTGCTCCATTACTTAGAAAGCAGCGGCCCTGGGAAATCCTGCTTATTTAGCAGCTAGGCTGCACATTGCAAGATCGGTTCCATTACTTAGAAAGCAGCGATACTGGGAAATCCTGCTTATTCAGCAGCTGGAATGCATGCTGCAAGATCTGTTCCATTACTTAGAAAGCAGCAGTACTGGGAAATCCTGCTTATTTAGCAGCTGGACTGTGCGCTGCAAGATCTGCTGCATTACTTAGAAAGCAGCGGTAATGGAAAATCCTGCTTATTTGGCAGCTACACTGCACGCGGCAAGATCTGCTCCATTACTTAGAAAACAGCAGTACTGAGAAATACTGCTTTTTTAGCAGCTGGACTGCACGCTGCAAGATCTGCTCCATTACTTAGACAGCAGCAGTACCAGGAAATCCTACTTATTTAGCAGCTAGGCTGCACACTGCAAGATCTGCTCCATTACTTAGAAAGCAGCAGTACTGGGAAATCCTGCTTATTGAGCAGCTGGACTGCACGCTGCAAGATCTGCTCCATTACTTAGAAAGCCGTGGTACTGGGAAATCCTGCTTATTCAGCAGCTGGACTGCTGTTAAGCGAGATTTCACGGGATCGCTGGTTACCTTTTCTTCCCGGGGTTCGTGGAGTCGAGGCAGCCAGTCTGTTGGAGCGACGATGCCGATGAAGCTGTAACGCGGGAAGTTAACCCAACACCCTCCTGACAATAAATGGCAGGATAGCGCTGAACCAACTCCCAACGCCACGGGTGGCACTTCTCTGCATTAACGTGACATCGGGACAGTGTTTCCACTGACAGAGAAGGCGAATGAGTCCTTAAACACCAGTAGATAGATGGGCTGTTCTTCGGAATTTCCAGGAAGGCAGCGGGTACCGGCAGGGCACAAGGAAGAAGAGAAGGCCAGGCAGCAAGGACAGGAAGGACTGACCAAGAATTCACTCGGGATGGGAAACAAGGAAGGAATAAGGCAAGACAGGCAACCCAAAGAAGAACCCCTCCAAACCCCAAGGCCAGGAAGTAGGGACAGGGTCAGGCAGGAAAACCAGGAACTAAAGGGACCAGGGGGCAGGGGGGAGAGAAAGGTAAGAGGACAGGACTGAGCAGGGCAAAACTGGCAAGGATAACAGGAGAGACTGAAGCAAAGGAAACCAGGCTCCAGCAGCGTGTACACGGAAAAAACCGCGTTGAGACGCGCTATCTCCGTGCATGCAAGGCCCTTTTAGAGTCCGGGACCAAAGCGAGGTCCGGAACGCAAGTCAGCGTTACTGCGCATCCGCGAACGCCAAATGTGGACGATCCGCGCATGCGCAGAACACGCAAGATGGCTGCGCCCATGGACCGCGGAACGGCGTGGGAAAAGACGCCACCGCGGATAGAGTCTCCATGAAGGAGAAGTCTGCCGAGGTCGAGAACCCGGATCCCCACAGGTAAGTGGCACACGCGAGCGAGCGCGCGGCGTGACACCATACCCCCTCACGGACAACCCCGGGGCACCAGGCTTCCAGGGATAGCGGAGATAGAAGTCCCGAACCAGGCGCGGCGCATGCACAAAGGAGCGCGGTTCCCAAGTGCGGTCACAAGCCGGATAGCCCTTCCAGCTGACCAGAAACTGCAGTGCACCACGCCTAATCCGTGAATCGCAAATCTCCTGCACTTCAAACTCAGGAACTCCCTGAACCAAGACCGGGGCAGGACGGGAACAGGAACGTTCCAGAACATCAGGTACATAGGGCTTCAAAAGAGAGACATGAAAAACGGGATGGATCCTCCAAGAACGGGGTAGGGGCAACCGAAAAGCTACAGAGGAAACCCGCCCAATAATGCGGAAGGGACCAAAAAAGCGGGGGGCTAGTTTCACAGGTAAATTGCGTATCGGCAGATTCCTAGAGGACAGCCATACTCTGCCACCAACTTGAAGGTCAGGCTCAGAACTTCGTTTCCTGTCAGCCTGTTCCTTCATCCGTGCCCGTGCCACTGCCAAGGTACCGGCCGCCAGACGATATTGATCGCGTATCTGAGTCACCAAGGCATCTGCGGATGGAACAGTACTGGTAGAAATAGGACGAACAGGTAGTAGCTTGGGATGTAATCCGGCAGAACAGAAAAAGGGACTGAGTCCGGTAGCAGAATGAACAGCATTGTTGTAAGCCACCTCCGCGGTGTCCAACCACTCTGACCAGTTGTCTTGAGTGGCATTGGCGTAACAACGTAGATACTGCTCAAGAGTTTGGTTGGTACGTTCTGTCTGCCCATTGGTCTGGGGATGATAACCAGAACTCGGAGCACGCTGAATGTCCAAATGCCGACACAGTTGGTCCCAAAAGGAAGAGATGATTTGAGACCCACGATCCGACAGAATCTTCTCGGGAAGACCGTGGAGACGATACACCTCGTGAAGGAAACGTTGTGCCATCTGGGAAGCGGTGGGTAGTTTAGGAAAAGGCAGGAAGTGAGCCATTTTGGTGAAGCAGTCCACTACCACCATGATACACGTGTAACCACCCGAAAGCGGTAAATCCACGATGAAGTCCGTAGCAATGATATGCCAAGGGTACGAGGGTGTAGGCGTAGGTTTCAGAAGACCAACGGGTTTCTTGCGCGGAATCTTAGTCTGGGCACATACTGGACAGGAATCCACGTAGAGCTTCACCAGCGTGGCCCATCCAGGCCACCAGAATTGCAGTGCGACCAGTTCTTGAGTTGTGCGAACTCCTCGGTGACCACAAACGACTGAATCGTGACAATTTTGCAGAACGATCTTCTGTAGCTTTAAGGTGGGAACGTATAGACGATCCCCTAAAAACAACAAGCCGTCACGTTCTTTGATGTCAGAGCGTTGCAGTATCTGTGACCTGGAGGGATCCGTCCTAGTGGCTTCTAACAACTGTTGAAGCTGGGGAGTCACCATCGACAGGAAATGCTTCGAAGTAATCAAAGGTTCTGGGTCCTTGGCCCCTTCAACGTTGTTTTCCAGGGACCGGGATAGGGCGTCAGCCTTCACATTCTGGGAACTCGGAATGTACGTGACCGTGAAATCAAACTGCGAAAAGAAGAAGGCCCAAAGAGCATGCCAGGATGTTCTGCATTGCAAAGACCGTAAAAATTGAAGATTACGGTGATCCGTGCGAACTTCCACCGATGCCTTCCACCCAGCAAGTGATGACGCCATTCCTCGAATGCTGCTTTTATGGCCAGTAACTCCTTTTCGATCACAGCATAGTTTCTTTCACTCACAGACAATTTCCGAGAATAGTAGGCCACCGGGTGTTCAGTTTTCGTAACTGGATCTTGCTGTAGTAACACCGCACCAATTGCGTAGTCCGAGGCGTCGGTTTCGACTACAAATGGCTTTTCATCATCCGGATGTACCAAAACAGGGGCCGACATGAAAGAATTCTTCAATTCCGGAAATGCCACCTCAGCCTGTGAGTCCCAGAGAAATGGTACTTTGGTGCTGGTCAGGCGGGTTAACATGTTGGCAAGGTGAGAGAAACGTGGTATGAAGCGTTGATAAAAATTAGCGAAGCCCAGGAACCTTTGTAAGGACTTAACCCCGTGTGGCTGTTTCCATTCCTGTATGGCTTGCAGTTTCCCGGGGTCCATCCGCACTCCTGTGCTGCTGACTACATAGCCCAGGAATTCCATACTCTCCTGATGGAATCGACACTTCTCAGCCTTGGCATACAGGTGATTGGCAGTTAACCTACGGAGTACCTCCTGCGTGCGCAACGTGCGCAGTGCGAGTATCAGAGAAGACCAGGATGTCATCCAGGTATACCCATACCGATATACCAATAAGGTCGGAAAAGATATCATCCATGAACCGCTGGAAGACGGCCGGGGCATTGCAGAGCCCAAACGGCATCACTCTGTATTCGTAGTGACCAAAAGGTGTCTTGAAGGCCCTCTTCCACTCATCCCCCTTCTTAATCCGCACCAGGTGATAGGCCCCTCTAAGATCTAACTTGGTGAAGACCTGCGCGGATTTCAAGGATTCGATGATGTCCCGGATGAGTGGCAGTGGGTATCTGTCTTTCTTTGTGATCTCATTTAATTGGCGATAGTCGATACAATGGCGCAAAGTACCCTCTTTCTTCTTGACAAAGAATAGCGGGAATCCAGCGGGAGACTTTGATGGCACGATGTAGCCCTTGTTGAGGCAATCCTTGATGTACTCCTGTAAGACTCCCTTTTCGAGTTGTGTTAATGACTTGCCGTGGGGAATGACAGCATCAGGCAGGATATCGATGGAGCAGTCAAAGTGTCGATGAGGCGCTAAAGGAATGTCCTCTGGCTTGGAGAACACCTTGAGGTATCCGGCATACTCCTGAGGTACCGACTGAGTGGCACATAGATGGTCAGATATATTGACAGGATTGAGAGACTCCAACTTCGCTGGGAAGGAATCGTGAAGACCACAATCCTGAGGACAACGTGCCGAAGTGAATGTCAGGGATCGAGCAGTCCAATCGACCTGGGGATTGTGATAAAGCAACCAAGGCAAGCCCAGCATCACCGGAAAAGAGGGAGACTTGATGACATCCAACGAGATTTGTTCGAGATGCCCTTCCACAGAGAGCCACAAGGGATCGGACCGTTGGCACACCGGACCCGAAGACAATGGAGAGCCGTCGATTACTTCTACCACAGTAGGCCGTTCTTTGTGGTGTAGACGGATCCCCTTGGAAATCGCGAACGAGGCATCGATGTAGTTACCTGACGCACCACAATCCAGAAGGGCCTGGGTCTTAGTACACTTCCCTAGCCAAGCCAAACCTACTTCCAAGGTCAACAAAGGAACCGGGTTCATGGGTTGAAGGTCTGATTCAAGGAAACGGCCCGTCGCTGCCTTCACAACACACAACGGGCCTGTTAGTTTTCCTGCTTCCTCAAAGGACGTAGGGGGCAAGTGCCTAGAAAATGGCCAATACCACCGCAATACAAACACAAGTTTTGCTGCCGTCTTCTTTTCTTTTCGGCCTCAGACAACAAGCCTCGGATGGCGCCCAACTGCATGGGTTCTGGGCCCACGTCTGTTGAGGTAGCTGGCCCGGATGATTGTACAGGTAGGACTGGGCGGTACTTGTCGATTCTGCGACGTTCACTCCGTCTTTCTGCTAACCTGTGGTCGATGCGTAAGACTTGTTCCACCAATGCGGGCAATGTTTCCGGCTCCGGAATGTGCAACAATTCGTCCTTGTATTCTTCTCGCAGGCCTCGACGGAATAAAGTTTTCTGAGTGATTTCGGGCCATTGGGAATCGGTTGCCAGTTGTTGAAACCGACTGATATACTGGATGATATCACCTGATCCCTGTTTGATCTCCATTAGTTGGTTCTGGGCCATGGCTGCCAAGTTAGGTGGTTGAAAGACATCCAAAAAGGCCTTCTCAAAAGCGGTGAAATCACCCAGCAGGGGGCTGTTAGTAGAGACCAGAGGTGCGGCCCAAGCAAGCGCGCTACCGGTCAGGTTTCCTAGAATGTATCCGATCTTGGCTTTGTCTTGAGCGAAATGACTGGACCTAAACTGAAAATGGATCCTACAGTGGGTACAGAACTCTGCCACTCGACGCGGATCTCCATCAAACTTCATGGGAGTCGTGTAAGCCATGGTGTTCTCAGGCGGTAGAGCTGGGTGTGATAGTCCGCCCATACCCCGGCCCATCGCTTGTCGAAGAGTGTCGTTCTCCTGGCGAAGTGTAGTCATCTCAAGGCGCATGGCATGCATTTCTTCTCGTAGTTCCTGTATTTCATCCATGTCGAGACTGGAGGAAAGGCGTCTCAATCTGTTAAGCGAGATTTCACGGGATCGCTGGTTACCTTTTCTTCCCGGGGTTCGTGGAGTCGAGGCAGCCAGTCTGTCGGAGCGACGATGCCGATGAAGCTGTAACGCGGGAAGTTAACCCAACACCCTCCTGACAATAAATGGCAGGATAGCGCTGAACCAACTCCCAACGCCACGGGTGGCACTTCTCTGCATTAACGTGACATCGGGACAGTGTTTCCACTGACAGAGAAGGCAAATGAGTCCTTAAACACCAGTAGATAGATGGGCTGTTCTTCGGAATTTCCAGGAAGGCAGCGGGTACCGGCAGGGCACAAGGAAGAAGAGAAGGCCAGGCAGCAAGGACAGGAAGGACTGACCAAGAATTCACTCGGGACGGGAAACAAGGAAGGAATAAGGCAAGACAGGCAACCCAAAGAAGAACCCCTCCAAACCCCAAGGCCAGGAAGTAGGGACAGGGCCAGGCAGGAAAACCAGGAACTAAAGGGACCAGGGGGCAGGGGGGAGAGAAAGGTAAGAGGACAGGACTGAGCAGGGCAAAACTGGCAAGGATAACAGGAGAGACTGAAGCAAAGGAAACCAGGCTCCAGCAGCGTGTACACGGAAAAAACCGCGTTGAGACGCGCCATCTCCGTGCATGCAAGGCCCTTTTAGAGTCCGGGACCAAAGCGAGGTCCGGAACGCAAGTCAGCGTTACTGCGCATGCGCGAACGCCAAACGTTGACGATACGCGCATGCGCAGAACACGCAAGATGGCTGCGCCCATGGACCGCGGAACGGCGTGGGAAAAGACGCAACCGCGGATAGAGTCTCCATGAAGGAGAAGTCTGCCGAGGTCGAGAACCCGGATCCCCACAGGTAAGTGGCACACGCGAGCGAGCGCGCGGCGTGACAACTGCACGCTGCAAGATCTGCAACATTACTTAGAAAGCAGCGGTACTGGGAAATCCTGCTTATTCAGCAGCTGACTGTACACTGCAAGATCTGCTCCATTACTTAGAAAGCAGCAGTCCTGGGAAATACTACTTATTTAGCAGCTGGACTGCACGCTGCAAGTTCTGCTCCATTACTTAGACAGCAGCAGTACTGGGAAATCCTCCTGATTTAGCAGCTGGACCACATGCTGCAAGATCTGCTCCATTACTTAGACAGCAGCAGTACTGGGAAATCCTGCTTATTTAGCAGCTGGACTGCGCGCTGCAAGATCTGCTCCATTACTTGACAGCAGCGGTACTGGGAAATCCTGCTTATTTAGCAGCTAGGTTGCACGCTGCAAGATCTGCTCCATTACTTGGAAAGTGGCAGTACTGGGAAATCCTGCTTATTTAGCAGCTAGGTTGCACGCTGCAAGATCTGCTCCATTACTAAGAAAGCAGCGGTACTGGGAAATCCTGCTTATTCAGCAGCTGGACTGCACGCTGCAAGATCTGTAACATTACTTAGACAGCAGCGGTACTGGGAAATCCTGCTTATTTAGCAGCTGGACTGCACACTGCAAGATCTGCTCCATAACATAGAACGCAGCGGCCCTGGGAAATCCTACTTATTTAGCAGCTAGGTTGCACGCTGCAAGATCTGCTCCATTACTTGGAAAGTAGCAGTACTGGGAAATCCTGCTTATTTAGCAGCTAGACTGCACGCTGCAAGATCTGCTGCATTACTTAGAAAGCAGCAATACTGGGAAATCCTGCTTATTTAGCGGCTAGACTGCACGCTGCAAGATCTGCTCCATTACTTAGAAAGCAGCAGTACTGGGAAATCCAGCTTATTTAGCAGCTGGACTGTGCGCTGCAAGATCTACTCCATTACTAATAAAGTAGCAGTACTGGGAAATCCTACTTAATTAGCAGCTGGACTGCACGCTGCAAGCTCTGCTGCATTACTTAGAAAGCAGCGGTACTGGGAAATCCTGCTTATTTAGCAGCTGGACTGCACGCTGCAAGATCTGCTCCATTACTTAGAAAGCTGCGGTAATGGAAAATCCTGCTTTTGTAGCAGCTGGACTGCACACTGCAAGATCTGCTCCATTACTTAGAAAGCAGCATTACTGGGAGTTCCTGCTTATTCAGCAGCTGGACTGCACACTACAAGATCTGCAACATTACTTAGAAATCAGCGGTACTGGGAAATCCTGCTTATTTAGCAGCTGGACTACACGCTGCAAGATCTGCTCCATTACTTAGAAATCAGCGCTACTGGGAAATCCTGCTTATTTAGCAGCTGGACTGCACGCTGCAAGATCTGCTCCATTACTTAGAAAGCAGCAGTACTGAGAAATCCTGCTTATTTAGCAGTTGGGCTGCACGCTGCAAGATCTGCTCCATTACTTAGAAAGCAGTGGCCCTGGGAAATCCTGATTATTCAGCAGCTGGACTGCACGCTGCAAGATCTGCTGCATTACTTAGAAAGCAGCGGTACTGGGAAATCCTGCTTATTTAGCAGCTAGGCTGCACACTGCAAGATCTGCTCCATTACTTAGAAAGCAGCAGTACTGAGAAATCCTGCTTATTTAGCAGCTGGACTGCACGCTGCAAGATCTGCTCCATTACTTAGACAGCAGCAGTACTGGGAAATCCTACTTATTTAGCAGCTAGGCTGCACGCTGCAAGATCTGCTCCATTACTTAGAAAGCAGCAGTACTGGGAAATCCTGCTTATTGAGCAGCTGGACTGCACGCTGCAAGATCTGCTCTATTACTTAGAAAGCAGCGGTACTGGGAAATCCTGCTTATTCAACAGCTGGACTGCACGCTGCAAGATCTGCAACATTACTTAGAAAGCAGCGGTACTGGGAAATCCTGCTTATTCAGCAGCTGGACTGCACGCTGCAAGATCTGCTCCATTACTTAGAAAGCAGCGGCCCTGGGAAATCCTGCTTATTTAGCAGCTAGGCTGCACATTGCAAGATCTGCCACATTACTTAGAAAGCAGCGATACTGGGAAATCCTGCTTATTCTGGGACAGGCGGGAGAGCAGGGTGGATGGTCCACCGTGTCAAAGGCTGCTGATAGATCCAATAAAATCAGGGCTCCGACTCCCCCCACATCCACCAGCCTGGCCATGTCGCCCTGGACAGAAACAAGGACGCTTTCAGTGCCACTGCCAGGCCGAAATCCTGACTGAGCTGGGTCAAGATGATCGGATGACTCAAGAAAAGAAGACAGAAGGGGAGAGACCATTGATTCAAAGAGCTTCATAAGGGCAGGAAGAAGTGAAATAGGGCGGAAGTTAGAAGGTGAGGAGGGGTCCAGCAAGTTTTTTTTTTAAAGGTGGATTACCGTCACGGCCTTAAACTCAGGTGGAATGTACCCCAATTGGCAGGAGGTATTTACGGCCTCCATGATTGCCCCTGGCAGGTCAGTCGAGATCTCCTTCAAAACTCTGAGCTGCACCACATCAGAAAGAGCGCAGGTTTTAATCTGCTGGATAGCCTTCAATACTGACTCCTCGGAGAAAAGAGGGAAGGAGGACCAGCCTGATCGCACAGTGTCCATAACAAGATCAGAAGGGACATTACCAGAGATATGTGTTGTTACAGTTGGCAAAGAGCTAGCTAATACTGAATAGCTGCGGTAATGGAATATCCTGCTTATGTAGTAGCTGGACTGCACACTGCAAGATCTGCTCCATTACTTAGAAAGCAGCAGTACTTGGAAATCCTGCTTATTTAGCAGCTGGACTGTGCGCTGCAAGATCTGCTCCATTACTAATAAAGCAGCAGTACTGGGAAATCCTATTTATTTAGCAGCTGGACTGCACGCTGCAAGATCTGCTGCATTACTTAGAAAGCAGCGGTAATGGAAAATCCTGCTTATTTGGCAGCTACCCTGCACGCGGCAAGATCTGCTCCATTACTTAGAAAGCAGCAGTACTGAGAAATTCTGCTTATTTAGCAGCTGGACTGCACGCTGCAAGATCTGCTCCATTACTTAGACAGCAGCAGTACCGGGAAATCCTACTTATTTAGCAGCTAGGCAGCACGCTGCAAGATCTGCTCCATTACTTAGAAAGCAGTGGTACTGGGAAATCCTGCTTATTGAGCAGCTGGACTGCACGCTGCAAGATCTGCTCCATTACTTAGAAAGCAGCGGTACTGGGAAATCCTGCTTATTCAGCAGCTGGACTGTACACTGCAAGATCTGCTCCATTACTTAGAAAGCAGCGGCCCTGGGAAATCCTACTTATTTAGCAGCTATGCTGCATGCTGCAAGATCTGCTCCATTACTTAGAAAGCAGCAGTACTGGGAAATACTACATATTTAGCAGCTGGACTGCACGCTGCAAGATCTGCTCCATTACTTAGACAGCAGCAGTACTGGGAAATCCTCCTTATTTAGCAGCTGGACCGTACGCTGCAAGATCTGCTCCATTACTTAGACAGCAGCAGTACTGGGAAATCCTGCTTATTTAGCAGCTGGACTGTGCGCTGCAAGATCTGCTCCATTACTTAGACAGCAGCGGTACTGGGAAATCCTACTTATTTAGCAGCTGGACTGTGCGCTGCAAGATCTGCTCCATTACTTAGAAAGCAGCGGTACTGGGAAATCCTACTTATTCAGCAGCTGGACTGCACACTGCAAGATCTTCTCCGTAACATAGAACGCAGCGGTACAGGGAACATGTGCTAATTTAGCAGCTGGGCTGCACACTGCAAGATCTGCTCCATTACTTAGAAAGCAGCGGCCCTGGGAAATCCTACTTATTTAGCAGCTAGGTTGCACGCTGCAATATCTGCTCCATTACTTGGAAAGTAGCAGTGCTGGGAAATCCTGCTTATTTAGCAGCTAGACTGCACGCTGCAAGATCTGCTGCATTACTTAGAAAGCAGCGATACTGGGAAATCCTGCTTATTTAGCGGCTGGACTGCACGCTGCAAGATCTGCTCCATTACTTAGAAAGCAGCAGTACTGCGAAATACTGCTTATTTAGCAGCTGGACTGCACGCTGCAAGATCTGCTCCATTACTTAGAAAGCAGCAGTACTGGGAAATCCTACTTATTTAGCAGCTGGACTGCACGCTGCAAGATCTGCTCCATTACTTAGAAAGCTGCGGTAATGGAATATCCTGCTTATGTAGTAGCTGGACTGCACACTGCAAGATCTGCTCCATTACTTAGAAAGCAGCTGTACTGAGAAATCCTGCTTAATTAGCAGCTGGACTGCACGCTGCAAGATCTGCTCCATTACTTAGACAGCAGCAGTACCGGGAAATCCTACTTCTTTAGCAGCTAGGCTGCACGCTGCAAGATCTGCTCAATTACTTAGAAAGCAGCGTTACTGGGAGTTCCTGCTTATTCAGCAGCTGGACTGCACGCTGCAAGATCTGCAACATTACTTAGAAATCAGCGGTACTGGGAAATCCTGCTTATTTAGCAGCTGGACTACACGCTGCAAGATCTGCTCCATTACTTAGAAAGCAGCAGTACTGAGAAATCCTGCTTATTTAGCAGCTGGGCTGCATGCTGCTAGATCTGCTCCATTACTTAGAAAGCAGCAGTACTGGGAGTTCCTGCTTATTCAGCAGCTGGACTGCACGCTGCAAGATCTGCAACATTACTTAGAAATCAGCGGTACTGGGAAATCCTGCTTATTTGTCAGCTGGACTGCACGCTGCAAGATCTGCTCCATTACTTAGAAAGCAGCGGTAATGGGAAATCCTGCTTATTTAGCAGCTGGACTGTGCGCTGCAAGATCTGCTCCATTACTTAGAAAGCAGCGGTACTGGGAAATCCTACTTATTCAGCAGCTGGACTGCACACTGCAAGATCTTCTCCGTAACATAGAACGCAGCGGTACAGGGAGCATGTGCTAATTTAGCAGCTGGGCTGCACACTGCAAGATCTGCTCCATTACTTAGAAAGCAGCGGCCCTGGGAAATCCTACTTATTTAGCAGCTAGGTTGCACGCTGCAATATCTGCTCCATTACTTGGAAAGTAGCAGTGCTGGGAAATCCTGCCTATTTAGCAGCTAGACTGCACGCTGCAAGATCTGCTGCATTACTTAGAAAGCAGCGATACTGGGAAATCCTGCTTATTTAGCGGCTGGACTGCACGCTGCAAGATCTGCTCCATTACTTAGAAAGCAGCAGTACTGTGAAATACTGCTTATTTAGCAGCTGGACTGCACGCTGCAAGATCTGCTCCATTACTTAGAAAGCAGCAGTACTGGGAAATCCAGCTTATTTAGCAGCTGGACTGTGCGCTGCAAGATCTAATCCATTACTAATAAAGCAGCAGTACTGGGAAATCCTTATTTAGCAGCTGGACTGCACGCTGCAAGATCTGCTCCATTACTTAGAAAGCTGTGGTAATGGAATATCCTGCTTATGTAGTAGCTGGACTGCACACTGCAAGATCTGCTCCATTACTTAGAAAGCAGCTGTACTGAGAAATCCTGTTTAATTAGCAGCTGGACTGCACGCTGCAAGATCTGCTCCATTACTTAGACAGCAGCAGTACCGGGAAATCCTACTTCTTTAGCAGCTAGGCTGCACGCTGCAAGATCTGCAACATTACTTAGAAATCAGCGGTACTGGGAAATCCTGCTTATTTAGCAGCTGGACTGCACGCTGCAAGATCTGCTCCATTACTTAGAAAGCAGCAGTACTGAGAAATCCTGCTTATTTAGCAGCTGGGCTGCATGCTGCAAGATCTGCTCCATTACTTAGAAAGCAGCAGTACTGGGAGTTCCTGCTTATTCAGCAGCTGGACTGCACGCTGCAAGATCTGCAACATTACTTAGAAATCAGCGGTACTGGGAAATCCTGCTTATTTGTCAGCTGGACTGCACGCTGCAAGATCTGCTCCATTACTTAGAAAGCAGCGGTAATGGGAAATCCTGCTTATTTAGCAGCTAGACTGCACGCTGCAAGATCTGCTCCATTACTTAGAAAGCAGCGGCCCTGGGAAATCCTGATTATTCAGCAGCTGGACTGCACGCTGCAAGATCTGCAACATTACTTAGAAATCAGCGGTACTGGGAAATCCTGCTTATTTAGCAGCTGGACTGCACGCTGCAAGATCTGCTCCATTACTTAGAAAGCAGCAGTACTGAGAAATCCTGCTTATTTAGCAGCTGGGCTGCATGCTGCAAGATCTGCTCCATTACTTAGAAAGCAGCAGTACCGGGAAATCCTGCTTATTTAGCAGCTAGACTGCACGCTGCAAGATCTGCTCCATTACTTAGAAAGCAGCGGCCCTGGGAAATCCTACTTATTTAGCAGCTGGACTGCACGCTGCAAGATCTGCTCCATTACTTGGAAAGTAGCAGTACTGGGAAATCCTGCTTATTTAGCAGCTAGACTACACGCTGCAAGATCTGCTCCATTACTTGGAAAGCATTGGTACTGGGAAATCCTGCTTATTTAGCAGCTGGACTGCACGCTGCAAGATCTACTCAATTACTTAGAAAGCAGCGGTACTGGGAAATCCTGCCTATTTAGCAGCTGGACTGCACGCTGCAAGATCTGCTCCAGTACTTAGAAAGCAGCGTTACTGGGAAATCCTGCTTATTTAGCAGCTGGAAAGCAGCGGTAATGGGAAATCCTGCTTATTTAGCAGCTAGACTGCACGCTGCAAGATCTGCTCCATTACTTAGAAAGTAGCAGTACTGGGAAATCCTGCTTATTTAGCAGCTAGGCTGCAAGATCTGCTCCATTACTTAGAAAGCAGCGGTACTGGGAAATCCTGCTTATTTAGCAGCTGGACTGCACGCTGCAAGATCTGCTCCATTACTTAGAAAGCAGCGGTACTGGGAAATCCTGCTTATTTAGCAGCTAGACTGCACGCTGCAAGATCTGCTCCATTACTTAGAAAGCAGCGGTACTGGGAAATCCTGCATTTTTTAGCAGCTAGGCTGCACGCTGCAAGATCTGCTCCATTACTTAGAAAGCAGCGGTACTGGGAAATCCTGCTTATTTAGCAGCTAGGCTGCACGCTGCAAGATCTGCTCCATTACTTAGAAAGCAGCGGTACTGGGAAATCCTGCTTATTTAGCAGCTAAGCTGAACATTTCCTGAGGTTCAAGACTCCCCAGGAGCACTGACAGTCTTACAAACACTATCCCAATGTTTAGCTGTGCCTTTCTGAACAGGCCTTCTCTGCCAATGTCCCCTGGGCCTGGAATTCTATCCCTGCCTACTGAATTCCACCTATTAAGTTGGAATTCCAGAAGGCTCTCACAACTCGTGTTTTATTATGCTTATCCATAGTTCGAGTTGCATCCCATCTTTATTTCCTTATAATGAATGTTGCTTTCATTGCATTTTTTAAAATGCTTTTCTTGTGTCGGTTTGGTTCACTGTTTATGAATATGATTGAAATGGTTCTTTTAATGAATTTGTATTGTGCAGTGATGCAATGTCAAGAATAGTCCTCTCACTTCTCCATAAAGAGATATACAGACAGGAACTCGCAAACACACACACACACACACACACACACACACACACTTGCACTCACCGACTACAGCGAAGGTCAGGAAGAGGAACGCCCCTGCTAGGTACGCCATGTCATCCTTGGAGTATCGCCACAGCCGTCCAATGGCCACCCAGGTCTTGAGGCCTCTCTTCTCCCTTTGTCCATCCTGGAGTGGTCCCACCTGGGACCCACAAGTCAGCAAGAGGCCCCAGATCCAGCAGGCTATCCCAGAGGCTAGGGCTGCTGGCAGTGACAAGAGCCACCCAGAGTGCACCTCCACCGGTGCCCAGAAGATGAGGAGTCTGGCGGTTCCATAGACTGCCGGTGTGAAGGAGAGCACCACGAGGCATAGGGAGAGGGCCCTACTCCTGAAGTCATCCCTGGTGTGCCACCACTTACCACTGAACCTCCAAGCTATGCCCAGAAGTAGGGGGAATTTGAGAGAAGTCAAGAACCAGATGTAGCTGAGAATCCCAAAGGGGTAAAACCTCAGGAGAGGGCAAGCCACAAAGGAGTTGAAGAGGATATCACAGAGGGCGTAGGCGGAGAGGTGGAGCAGGATGCCCATGATGAGGACGGCCATGGTCTACAGGATAGCAGCAGCAGAGAGCGTCCACAATACCTGTGAGAGAGAAGAGGACATTGTAAAAGATGTGCACCACAGGCCTAAAAATCTCTAGAAGCGAATCAACAGGAAGGCTCACGCTGTGCTCCACCCTCAGGATGGAGACATGGAGGTGTTCCACCCTCAGGATGGAGACATGGAGGTGCTCCACTCTCAGGAGGGAAAATGGAGGTGCTCCACCCTCAGGCTGGAGACATGGAGGTGCTCCACCTTCAGGATGGAGACGTGGAGGTGCTCCACCCTCAGGATGGAGACACGGTGGTGCAGGGGTAGGGGACAGGTAAACACACCTGGACTATGGCTGAATATTCCTAAAAGAAAAGCAAAAAGACAGATCTTGTGTCCTTGTGCTTCTGGCAGTGAAAGGACCATGCAAGGGTCCATGTGAGATCAATGACCCATGTAGACATCACTGTGCAGGACATTGGGCCTTAAACTGCATCCACTGTGATGAATCGGATGGACTCATCCCTGTTTTCCCGGCAGTGACCTCCTCCCATGTGGCCAGGGGGTGGCAGCCACTACCCGATCCCAACCCTGGGGCTGACTATATGAGGGAGGATCACATGGGAGGAGACAATTACCGTGGAGATACCCTGAACCCATCGAATGAGACATGGTATTCCCCCCTTTCACGTGAAGAAGACCCTCTAATAGCAGAGTTCTTATAATTAATGGCCTATGGTCATGCTGGTCAGGCCCCCACCTTTGCCCCAAACACGCACAACTCATGCATAACACCTTTCGTTTCTGAGGTGCCTTTATGTGACATCTCTGAGAAAAACCTTCTAAAAAAGTCCAATGACATCCAATGGCTCAAACACCCATAACCACCCAGGTGCTGAGACGAAGAGGAGGATGAGGGAGTTTCTGTAAAGTGACACCACCCAGGTACTGAGACGAGGATGAGGGAGTTTGTGAAAAGTGACACCACCCAGGTGCTGAGACGAGGGGGAGGATGAGGGAGTTTGTGTAAAGTGACACCACCCAGGTGCTGAGACGAGGAGGAGGATGAGGGAGTTTGGTAAAGTGACACCACCCAGGTGCTGAGACGAGGGGGAGGATGAGGGAGTTTGTGTAAAGTGACACCACCCAGGTGCTGAGACGAGGAGGAGGATGAGGGAGTTTGGTAAAGTGACACCACCCAGGTACAGGGACGAGGAGGAGGATGAGGAAGTTTGTGTAAAGTGACACGCAGGCTCGTTGTTTTTCCAAGTCTTCAGCGCTTGGGACATTTAAAGATGGCACCGCACAACTGAATCGAGCAGCGCAGAGAAGATGTTGAACCCCATGCTGAAGCTCATGAATGCGAGGCACACGGACACAGGTGGTGGGACGGAGAAGACTGCCAGGTCAGGAGGAGAAATGCTGCGTTTGAGCAGGAAGGGCTGTGATGATACTGGGAGCCACTTAGGAGCTCCTGGATGTTGAGCCGCTTGAAGAGACAGTGTTCTCCAGTCTGACCCAAAAAGGAAAGCCGGCGTGTGACAGTGGAGCTGCACAGGAGGCTGGAAGAACGTTTGCATATTCCAGAGTGTTAAGTGGATGAAGGAACCACACAGCAGGATCAGAGATTCTGGAAGGAACTGGTGAGCCTGCCCAAATCAGCTGGTGACCCCGGGCGTTCCACAAGCGCACCAACAAATGTTTGAATGGTACAAAATTGCTGATGCAGAAAATACCAGAAGTTTGTTTAAATGCAGTCAAGGCAAAGTACAAAGGCAAACCCCAATCAAGTACAAATGCATGAGATGCCAGTATGGGGAAAGGTTTGAGCAAATGTTATCATATACAGATATACCAAGCACCTCATGGTATTGTGGTATAGCCAAAGAACTGTGAACCTCATAACAAGTCCTGGCAGATGAGTACACCAGGCAGCTGAAATTGTATAAAGGTTCACGGCAGGGGAGTATACCAGGTAATCTGAAAAATACTATACGGAAAGTCCTGGCAGGAGAGTACACCAGGCAGCTGAAATTGCATAAATATTTCTGGCAGGAGAGTATACCAGGGGATCTGCAAAGTTAAAAGAAATACTACAGAAAGACTGTTACAGAACGTATTCCTTAAACAGGAGCTGTTCCCCACCTTCCCCTAGAAACTCAATGTCTCCAGAGCTCTGGTCCTCTCTAGGAAAGCCGGCGTGTGACAGTGGAGCTGCACAGGAGGCTGGAAGAACGTCAGCATATTCCAGAGTGTTAAGTGGATGAAGGAACCACACAGCAGGATCAGAGATTCTGGAAGGAACTGGTGAGCCTGCCCAAATCAGCTGGTGACCCCGGGCGTTCCACAAGCGCACCAACAAATGTTTGAATGGTACAAAATTGCTGATGCAGAAAATACCAGAAGTTTGTTTGAATGCAGTCAAGGCAAAGTACAAAGGCAAACCCCAATCAAGTACAAATGCATGAGATGCCAGTATGGGGAAAGGTTTGAGCAAATGTTATCATATACAGATATACCAAGCACCTCATGGTATTGTGGTATAGCCAAAGAACTGTGAACCTTTTAACAAGTCCTGGCAGATGATGTCATGATCTCTGCTTCCAAAGGGTCAGGACTTACCCAACTCCCTTGGAAGCAGACCCATAACCCCGGTTCCGGGTGCCGGCCAGTCCCAATTGGGACCTTTTGGACCCTGTCCTGGCGCCAGTGGCACCAGGCTCATAAATGTGCCCAGTCCCAGCGCTGGAAGCGCCGGGCTCATAATGCTTGGGTGGACTTACCTGCAGCAGACCATGCTGCTTACTTGCCTGCCAGTTGAGCCTCTGATCCTCTTCTGTTTGGAACTACTTTTCCTGTTGGGTGGGGCAGGAGCCACTCCCTAGATTCAGAACACTGGAACTCTTCTGGAAAGCAGGAACTCTTTTCTTACCTAGGCGAGGCCGTGGAAGGAGACACCTAAGCACTACAGGAGGCTATTTAAACCACACCCGATGGATGAATCTTGCTTTGCGTTATTCTGCATTCTCTGCAGCAGAACGCTCATCGTGTCTTCCGATCCTGTGCCTAAGGGAACAAAGGCTTACCTTCCTGGAATCCAGTCTTCAGCAGCACCTATAAAGACAAAGAAAGAACAGGTTAGCACTACGGTCTTCAGTGGCAGCGCATCTCTTACCTGGTCCAGCGGCTGTCACCAACGCCTCGCGCTGCATTCTGGCATCTGAAAGACAAAAGCTTACCGACTCTTCGCACACTCTGGAGGTCTTCGCGCTGCATTCCGGCATCTGAAAGACAAAAGCTTACTGACTCTTCGCACGCTCCGGAGGCCTTCAACGCTGCATCCCCGCATCTGAAAGACAAAAGAAGGTGCGTTTAGAGACATTGGGCAACTTTACTACTCACGTGCCATCACTCCTTCCCACGCCGAAATCAGCGGGTATCCCAGCACCCTTCAGCTTCTCTAAAGCTCCGAACTTGTACCTGCAAGGTAAAAGAGACAGTTAGTGCGCATCGTGAAGCAGGCAACAAGCGCTCACTTACGTGCTTCCAAGCGCTTCTATTCCTCACGCGGGCTCGATCCTCAACTCTCTTCAGCCCGCCATCCGCCATCGCCGGAATCCTGCAAAACAAGAGGTATCATTACAAAAGAACTTTACATAAGTCAAAAGCCATACTCACGAGCTCCTCGGCACCGCTCCACAGCAGCCACGCCTTACGCACTTAAAGACTTTAAAGACATTTGAAGTGCCCAGAACTTACCGTTCGTGCAGTAAACGACGGACAGCAGTCCTCTGAGGTCAAGAGGCCTGCACCCTTATCCAGTGAAGAAACTGGTTACGGCACCCTGCCCCCGAGGCAGATGGAGAGCTCGGTGTTCACCTACCTAAGGTGAGCTCGTTAACCTTTGGGGTTCTACAAGAGAAGAGAAAGGGAAGAGGAGAGAGGCACCCAATAACCCCAGTTCATTAATCCCATATTTTCTATCTGCAGACATCTTACTCTCTGCGTCAGACACACAGTGCACAGAGGTCCAGCCCGAGAAATCAACCGTGTGTTACACATCACCCTTGAAGACACGGCATTCACCCAGTCAAGACCGGCGCCTCTGCGGGAATCAGGTGAGCGTTACAGAACGCAAAGCCCACCGCAAAACTCCCACCCAGGCGCTATGGAAACCTCGGATACCGACCAGCTAGCCCAGTTACTTGGGGAACTAAGAGCAGAAGTGCATGCAGCCCGCCAGGAAACGAATGCTCTAAGAAGGGAACTGATTATTTCCAAGGAGCGAACAGATGATCTCGCTAGACAATTGCTACAGTCACAAGCCGGACAAACTCAGTTGCCCGCATCAGGGGCAAATCATCCTTCAACATCCTCTACGAACCCAGTGCAGATCAACCTACCCGGGAATGTGCCTCTGGCTCCGCACGAACGATTTTCTGGTGACCCAAAGAGGTTTGCAGTATTCATTAATCAGTGCCGCTTGCACTTCTTATGCCGGCCAGCAGCCTTCCCAACAGATCAAGCTAAGGTAGCTTTCGTACTTTCGTACCTCAGTGGCAGTGCGGCAGATTGGTCGATTCCTCTAGTCAATCAGGATGATCCGGTTCTCCATGATTTTCAAGCTTTTCAGCTCAGCATGGAAAAACTGTTCGCAAGACATTCACAGGGGCAGGCCTTGGACAATGAGCTCCTTTCATTACGACAGGGTAATCAAGACCTTTTGGCTTATATTGCGTCTTTCAACAGACTGATAGTGGAAACTCAATGGCCTGAGGACAAAAGGATTACGCTGTTTTATAGAGGTCTACGTGGAGAACTCAAAGATGTGTTAGCCCAAGTAGTGAATCCCCCGCAAGACTGCTCGGACTATATTGACTTAGTCGTTCAAATAGACCACAGACTACAGAACAGGAAGGCCGATCGTTCCAAGTTTGATGCTCGAGTGTTTTCCAAACCACCAACTCCTACCAAAGGAGCAGACTCCGGGGAACCCATGCAAATAGGGGGCCTGAAAGGACCACTAACCCAAAAAGAGCGGGAAAGGAGAAAACAGCTGCAATTATGCCTCTATTGCGGAAACTCGGGGCACTTTCTTCGAGACTGTCTGGTGAAACCAGCCAAGAAGGCAGTAGGGGCTGCAGTTACCAGGGTCACAAACTCTGAGCAGGGAAACGACCTCGCCCGACAAGAATAGAGGTCCTCTTGCCGAGCGTTAGAACCAGTTCCGTGACCTCGCATTTCGTGATACCTATGGTCCTCATTAGTCCGGAACGTCCGGATCGATTACATGCGATTGAAGCTTACGTCGACAGCGGTGCCATCGGCAATTATGTGGATCATGAAATGGTATTGAGGATGAATCTGACTCTTTGTCCAAAGGCTGTAAAGGACGTCATTACTACGGTGGATGGCACGGAGATAGCTTCCGGACCAGTAACGCATACCACCCAAGAAGTGACGTTAGTAAGTCAAGATGAACACTATGAGAAGATCGTGTTCGATGTGATCAAGGCCCCTCAGTTCCAAATTATTCTAGGAATTCCTTGGTTAGAGAAGCACAATCCTCAGATCGATTGGCGAGCAAGAACGGTTCAGTTTCCAGAATGTGTCTCCACTTGTTACCCTCGACCTGATGTCGCACTAGCAGCAATTTCTTCGGAGGTTCCCCAGTTACCCCCCCGAATACCTAGAATTCCAAGATGTCTTCCGGAAGGATCAAGCTAACTCTCTACCTCCTCATAGGTCTTATGACTGTCAGATAGACCTGATACCTGGATCTACCCCTCCTTGTAGTAGAATGTATGCCCTCACCGAGCCTGAAAATCTTCACCTCCGACAATACCTGGATCAATACCTAGCGAATGGGTTTATCCGTCCTTCCAAGTCCCCTGCTTCCTCAGCTTTGTTCTTCGTTCCAAAAAAAGAAGGGGACCTTAGAACTTGTATAGATTATCGCGCCCTGAACCAGATCACCGTTAAGAATAGATATCCGTTACCTTTGATCCCTGAACTCCTGGACCAAGTCAGAAAAGCATGCATATATACAAAGCTGGATCTTAGAGGAGCCTACCACTTGGTACGAGTAAAAGAGGGCGATGAATGGAAGACGGCCTTCCGCACCAAGTATGGGCTATTTGAATATCAGGTCATGCCCTTCGGACTTTGCAATGCCCCGGCCGCCTTTCAATATTTTATGAACGACGTCCTCAGAGAGCTCATAGATGTGTGTGTCGTTGTCTATATTGACGACATCCTCGTTTATTCTTCATCGGAAACTGAACATCGGAAACACGTGAAAATGGTCCTTGAGAGGTTGCGTCAACACAAACTTTTCGCTAAATTGGAAAAATGTGTTTTCAACGTGACTGAAGTTGAATTCTTGGGATTCATATTATCACCTAGCGGAGTGCGTATGGATTCAAAGAAGGTCAATGCAATTCTCAGGTGGCCTTCGCCATCCTCCGTAAAAGGTGTTCAAAGCATGTTAGGCTTCGTTAACTTTTACCGTAGGTTTATCCCCGAATTCTCTCGAATAGTCCAGCCCATCACCGCCCTGTTAAAGAAAAACAAACGTTTTGAATGGTCTACCGAGGCGGAACAAGCTTTCCAGAATTTGAAGACTAAATTTTATCTCTGCACCGATCTTAAAACATCCTCGCCCAGAACTCCCCTACATTGTTGAAACTGATGCTTCAAGTCTTGCCATGGGAGCAGTTTTATCACAAAAGGACCCAGTAACCAATCAGTTGCCTCCCGTGGCATTTTGGTCCCGCAAATTCTCGCCTCCTGAAATCAATTATACTATTACTGATAAGGAACTTCTGGCTATCAAGTCCGCCTTTAAGGCATGGCAGCATTATCTTCTGGGGGCCCGACACACCGTTACCGTGATTACAGATCACCGTAACCTGCAATATTTGAAAACCGCGAAAGCTCAATCCTCTAGGCAACTCCGTTGGGCACTATTCTTTGCCGAGTTTGACTTCATAATTACCTACCGACCTGGTACGAAAAACGGTAAAGCTGACGCCCTTTCTCGGATGGGAGTGGAAGAACACTTGATCAATCCTAAACCTGTACCTATCATTCCCGAACAAAGAATTCTGGGTGTAATCGCCACACATTCCATTGAAGAAGTTAAGGATAAAGCCAGGCAACTGGTAACTCCAGCAGACATACAGAATTGGCATCTGCAGGGAAAGGACTTTACGGTGAAGGACAACCTTTTGTATTTCCAAGAACGGTTATACCTGCCCAGCACAGATTTACAGAAAAAGGTAATCTCCTGTTATCACGATTCTTTAATGGAAGGACATCCCGGTATGGCCAAAACCTCGGAAAAGATCAAGCGCTACTTCTGGTGGCCGTCTTGGAAAAAAGATATCAGAGACTTTATAATGTCCTGTGGAATATGCGCCCAAAACAAGAGTCAAAAGGAAAAACCAGCCGGCCTCTTACGCCCTATTGCCATCCCACCTCGCCCTTGGCATACGCTTTCTATGGACTTCATCACCGATCTACCTACATGCTCCGGATACAATACGATCTTAGTAATCGTGGACCTATTCTCCAAGATGGCGCACTTCATTCCACTCAAAGGCTTACCATCAGCAGCAACTCTGGCCCGAGAATTTCTCGAAAACATCGTCCGACTGCACGGTTTTCCTTCGGTTCTAATTTCGGATCGAGGTAGTCAATTTATTTCTCATTTTTGGCGAAGTTGCTGTCGGTCGGCTCAAATTGATGTGAGACTTTCGACCAGCCACCACCCCCAAACCGACGGACAAACCGAGAGAACCAATCAAACTCTGGAACAGTATTTACGCTGCATGCTGCAACAAACTGAAAAAACTTGGAAAGATATCCTTTGGATAGCAGAATATGCCTACAATAACTCTGTCCACTCGGGAACCGGGAAGACCCCGTTCTTTCTTTTATACGGTAGTCACCCTCGAACCTCGGATTTGGAGCCACTCCAAGATCTTGGAACACCAGCAGTAGACCACCTGCATTCTACAATCACCCAAGCCTTTAAGGAAGCCGTTTCTCACCTTCAAAGGGCTAAAGAACAATACAAGAGAGGAGCGGACCAACATCGGAAGGAAGCCCCCCAATATCAAGTAGGAGATCAAGTCTGGTTATCCACCAAACATCTACCTCTAAAAGGACCACGCACATTCAACCTAAGATACCTTGGTCCCTATTCAATCACTACCATAGTAAATCCAGTAGCGGTCAAGTTGGACTTGCCCCCTCACATGAAGATACACCCGGTCTTCCACGTCTCTCTACTAAAACCCGTGCAACCTAAAACCCGACTAACTAAATCTCCAAAACCTATCCTAGTTGATGGAGAACTCGAGTTTGAAGTCAAAAGTATCCTGGATTCTAAGATCTCCAAATCTAAACTATTTTACCTGATTGACTGGAAAGGTTACGGCCCCCAAGAAAGGTCCTGGGAACCTGCAGAATATGTCCACGCGCCTCGTCTGATCAAAAGATTTCATCGAACATTTCCTAACAAGCCAAAACCCCCGGAGAAGCCCGGTTTGGGAGGGGCCTTGAGGGGGGGTGCTGTCATGATCTCTGTTTCCAAAGGGTCAGGACTTACCCAACTCCCTTGGAAGCAGACCCATAACCCCGGTTCCGGGTGCCGGCCAGTCCCAATTGGGACCTTTTGGACCCTGTCCTGGCGCCAGTGGCACCAGGCTCATAAATATGCCCAGTCCCAGCGCTGGAAGCGCCGGGCTCATAATGCTTGGGTGGACTTACCTGCAGCAGACCATGCTGCTTACTTACCTGCCAGTTGAGCCCCTGATCCTCTTCTGTTTGGGACTACTTTTCCTGTTGGGTGGGGCAGGAGCCACTCCCTAGGTTCAGAACACTGGAACTCTTCTGGAAAGCAGGAACTCTTTTTTACCTAGGCGAGGCCGTGGAAGGAGACACCTAAGCACTACAGGAGGCTATTTAAACCACACCCGATGGATGAATCTTGCTTTGCGTTATTCTGCATTCTCTGCAGCAGAACGCTCACCGTGTCTTCTGATCCTGTGCCTAAGGGAACAAAGGCTTACCTTCCTGGAATCCAGTCTTCAGCAGCACCTATAAAGACAAAGAAAGAACAGGTTAGCACTACGGTCTTCAGTGGCAGCGCATCTCTTACCTGGTCCAGCGGCTGTCACCAACGCCTCGCGCTGCATTCCGGCATCTGAAAGACAAAAGCTTACCGACTCTTCGCACGCTCCGGAGGTCTTCGCACTGCATTCCGGCATCTGAAAGACAAAAGCTTACCGACTCTTCGCACGCTCCGGAGGCCTTCAACGCTGCATCCCCGCATCTGAAAGACAAAAGAAGGTGCGTTTAGAGACATTGGGCAACTTTACTACTCACGTGCCATCACTCCTTCCCACGCCGAAATCAGCGGGTATCCCAGCACCCTTCAGCTTCTCTAAAGCTCCGAACTTGTACCTGCAAGGTAAAAGAGACAGTTAGTGTGCATCGTGAAGCAGGCAACAAGCGCTCACTTACGTGCTTCCAAGCGCTTCTATTCCTCACGCGGGCTCGATCCTCAACTCTCTTCAGCCCGCCATCGCCGGAATCCTGCAAAACAAGAGGTATCATTACAAAAGAACTTTACATAAGTCAAAAGCCATACTCACGAGCTCCTCGGCACCGCTCCACAGCAGCCACGCCTTACGCACTTAAAGACTTTAAAGACATTTGAAGTGCCCAGAAGTTACCGTTCGTGCAGTAAACGACGGACAGCAGTCCTCTGAGGTCAAGAGGCCTGCACCCTTATCCAGTGAAGAAACTGGTTACGGCACCCTGCCCCCGAGGCAGATGGAGAGCTCGGCGTTCACCTACCTAAGGTGAGCTCGTTAACCTTTGGGGTTCTACAAGAGAAGAGAAAGGGAAGAGGAGAGAGGCACCCAATAACCCCAGTTCATTAATCCCATATTTTCTATCTGCAGACATCTTACTCTCTGCGTCAGACACACAGTGCACAGAGGTCCAGCCCGAGAAATCAACCGTGTGTTACACATCACCCTTGAAGACACGGCATTCACCCAGTCAAGACCGGCGCCTCTGCGAGAATCAGGTGAGCGTTACAGATGAGTACACCAGGCAGCTGAAATTGTATAAAGGTTCACGGCAGGGGAGTATACCAGGTAATCTGAAAAAGACTATATGGAAAGTCCTGGCAGGAGAGTACACCAGGCAGCTGAAATTGCATAAATATTTCTGGCAGGAGAGTATACCAGGGGATCTGCAAAGTTAAAAGAAATACTACAGAAAGACTGTTACAGAACATATTCCTTAAACAGGAGCTGTTCCCCACCTTCCCCTAGAAACTCAATGTCTCCAGAGCTCTGGTCCTCTCTAGGAAAGCCGGCGTGTGACAGTGGAGCTGCACAGGAGGCTGGAAGAACGTCTGCATATTCCAGAGTGTTAAGTGGATAAAGGAACCACACAGCAGGATCAGAGATTCTGGAAGGAACTGGTGAGCCTGCCCAAATCAGCTGGTGACCCCGGGCATTCCACAAGCGCACCAACAAATGTTTGAATGGTACAAAATTGCTGATGCAGAAAATACCAGAAGTTTGTTTGAATGCAGTCAAGGCAAAGTACAAAGGCAAACCCCAATCAAGTACAAAAGCATGAGATGCCAGTATGGGGAAAGGTTTGAGCAAATGTTATCATATACAGATATACCAAGCACCTCATGGTATTGTGGTATAGCCAAAGAACTGTGAACCTCATAACAAGTCCTGGCAGATGAGTACACCAGGCAGCTGAAATTGTATAAAGGTTCACGGCAGGGGAGTATACCAGGTAATCTGAAAAATACTATACGGAAAGTCCTGGCAGGAGAGTACACCAGGCAGCTGAAATTGCATAAATATTTCTGGCAGGAGAGTATACCAGGGGATCTGCAAAGTTAAAAGAAATACTACAGAAAGACTGTTACAGAACGTATTCCTTAAACAGGAGCTGTTCCCCACCTTCCCCTAGAAACTCAATGTCTCCAGAGCTCTGGTCCTCTCTAGGTTGGACTACTGCAACAGTCTCTTTCTCAATCTCCCTCTTTCCTCCTTACGCCCCCTCCAGCTAATCCAGAATAGGGCTGCAAGACTTATCCTTGGCCTCAAGCCCAGGGACTGTATCTCTTCAGCCCTAAAATCTCTCCACTGGTTCCCAGTGGCTGCAAGGATCAGATTCAAGACCCTCTGCATTATCCTCAAGGTCTTCTGGGGCCTAGGACCACGCTATCTCCATCTCTCACTCCCTAAATACTCCCCTGATAGAGCCCTACACGCTCTAACTGCAACTCTCTGAGGGTCAGACGCTTCTCCGAGCAGAGAGTGTGGGGCAGGTCTCTGTCCTCGGCTGCTGCTTCCCTTTGGAGCAGCCTCTCTGCCCCTCTCAGACTTGAGCCGGACCTCCTTAAGTTCCAGAAACTGCTAAAAATCTGCTGTTCTCTACCTCATTCCCCCTTCACCTTCTCTGCTAATCACCCCACTGCCGCGTTGACTGGTGGCCAGATCCTCATTTATCTCACAGGATTCCAGGCCCTTCTTCCCAGTCGATACCAGCACCTCACCCACACCCCCCACTGCACT
The DNA here is from genome assembly GCF_040938575.1 of Ambystoma mexicanum. NCBI lineage: Eukaryota > Metazoa > Chordata > Amphibia > Caudata > Ambystomatidae > Ambystoma > Ambystoma mexicanum. Next base: position 814,167,625 of record NC_090938.1, on the reverse strand, counting down.
GCCCTTGCGAGCCACTGCTTGGCGGCTCTGCATCCCACACTTGGGAGTCGCCTTGCACTAGCACTTAGCCTGAGGTTCTCCTCCTTGGCTTCCCTTAGCACTTCCCCCCTGGTCCCTCCACCAGCACTTGCCCACTCCTCTGCACCCCCCGCCCTCCCTCCCCGTCTCCTGCACTTCTCCTCACTGCACTTGCACAGTCGAATGCCACAAAGCCTAGTAGGACCATGACTGTATTTCACTGTTTTGCCATTGTCATTACTCCCCTGTTACCTTCCCATTTGGCCTTGTGGGGCTTTGAAACACAATTCTGTTGTGTAAAGCGCCGAACACATGCTCAATAAAATAAATAAAAATAAAACAAACATTGTGAGTCCAGTAAAAACACAAAGGAGCTGTTGGCTAAAGAGACATGTTTGCCATCCTATTTAAGAATCCAGAGGAAGGGGACCACCCTCTGGGCCAAGGGTCTTTACCTTGGAGAACATTTCCTTTGGATTTATTCTTATACTTTTGCCAAATCAAGTTAAAGACATGTCCTTGCACCCCTTTGTGGTTTTATTTGTAGCGTGAGGGTCAAGAGAGGACGTTTTGGACAGAAGGACGGCTTTTCAGTAATCGACATCCTGACACAGACAGATCCTTCGTTTTTGGTTTCTAAGTAGGGACGTTCTTCTTTAGAATAGGGCCAGAGAGGGATTTACCCAACCCATTTATATTTAATAAATGTGTTTAACCAAAAACATGACAATTTCTGACTCCTGGGAGGTTGGCATCATGGAAGGAGACACAGTCAACAGATTCAAAGGAACAATGAACAATGTTTTATGAAATAAAAGTCAGGATGGAGTAAGACCTCACTTGCCCTATACTAAGGCGGGATTACCCGACCTAAAGAAACGAAGAAACGTCAGTGGCAGTAGGTTCAACATAAAAATATATCTGTGTCTAAATCCTATACCTGTCCCCTCAACTAATACAATCATGTTTGTAGGGACATCAACCATAACTCAAATAGTGTTCCAAACATAACGTTCTGAGCTACTTCCAGCTCTGGCTTGCTCGTCAGCCTTTTGCTCCCAAATGCCATTACATTCACCACAAAGTTCAATCTGTCCTCCTTTGAATGTGTGAGGAAATACAGTAGTATAAAGGTTAGTGTGCCCTTCACCGAGTTCAACAAAGTTCCAAGGCAACACAGTTTCAGGGCACCAAAGCTTGGTGGTCCCTTCCCCAAGCTTAAAGCCAATATCAAAAGGGAATATCTTGAGGCTTTGAGTCTTTCCACTGGACTTACACAGGTCTGATGGGTATCAAGAGTCGATTTCGTGCTTTCACCACGGCTAGTCTGATGGTTATCAAGTGTCGATTTCCTGCTTTCACCGCAGAAAGCTTCCTTGTTGGCATAAAGGAGTTCTCTTGGCAAGGAGCAGTTTCAGACCACAGGGTCCACCCATTACAGGTCAAGCAACCAGGAACTTCCAGGTCTCCTTCAAAGCTCATTATTAGACTTAGTAGCCAGTTCCTTAAAAAGTTCAGCTTCACAACTTAACACATTTGTTTCTTTCTTTATATGTAGCTTTCTTTGGACTTTTACTTTAATGTTCATCAAAGCTGGTTCATCTTGCACCATTGCATTCCTATGAATAGTTCAGTTTGTAATCTGTGTTGCTTTCAATAAAATCAAATATCTCTTGGTTTCCATCTTTCAGTTCTGTGTTCAAAAGAAAGGTCAGCTTACTTGCTGTATTCCAAATAGTGTTCAATAAATGTGAGATTTGTTTAGCTCATTCAATATGATATTCAAAACGGTTATTTTCACTTGTTTTCATTCAGTTCAATATGAGCAACGTGGTCCTTTGCGTTCATTGCGATCTGTTGCTTTTACTTATTTTGTTCAGTTCGATGTTCAATAAAAGTAACTTGATCCATTTTGTTTAATGCAGGAAGTTACTTTCACTTATTCCATTTAATTCAATATATTTCATTCAGTTTTGGTATTCAGTAGTAATAACGTGTTCAGTTTCATTCAATTTGGTCGTATTGCATTAACCGCTATTATCTGTACTTCCTCCTTTGAGTGCCCCGGGTATTATAAGTGTCCCCGACACTTACCCAGTCTTGGCAGCTCCTTTGCTTTGTTTCGTCCTCCCGAGGGACCGCCAAATAGCCGGGTGCTTCTCTTCGCACTCGCCGGCTAATGTATGGAGCTCTGCCTCCGCCTTAATGCAGTGCTTGCTGCTAGCATCGGATCCGCATGTACAGGCCAGCGGCATCCCAAGGGTTTCCTCTGGCGTCTTGGCATCTGGGCTTCTCCTCTCCTTCGGCATCCACTCTGGTTCTCCTGTTTGTACTCCGACCCATGCTCTATCTCATACTCTGTCCCGTACTCTCTGTTCTGCATGTAGCCCCGGCTAACAGGATACAGATGATGGTTAAGGGCTTGCCTTGCCTGGCCTAATTAAGTGAATTGGTGGGACATGTCTGACCTTCAGGCCTCTTCTTCGTCCCAGTAAGTGAATGGGCAATGGAGGTAATCTTCATTGCTCCTAGTTGCTTCTTCTTAGTCTCACTATTGTCATACATTCTTAAAGGGGGAGAGAAGTGGAATACATTTACAGTGACCCTTAAATGTCAGGGGAAGATCAGGTTGACTTTCCTAAGAAAAAGGGGTATAGCATGTCTCGCACAAAGGTACCTCACTTACCATCCCCAAGGGTCCTCCAGCCAGATGATCCTCCATCATTTGCCAACCCCCCACGGTCAGGATCCAATGGCGATGGGCTTTCCCTGGCCACCTGCATAGAGTGTGCAAGGGGAGTAGGAGTGAGAACCCTTTGGTTTCTCACACTCCTCACACCACACAGTACTTTAATTCCATGCATGAGCAGTGTATTGTGTCCTCTAACGCAACACCATACATGTTCTTGGCTCCGCTTCACTTAATCCCTGTTACTTACTGCAGTGGGGCCCCTCCGCAAACAGTAGTGGGGACCTATGGCTGCAGGCCCCTGTGGAGGAGGCAAGAGCAGAGAGAACCTCTATGCCTCAGAGCAGCATCAGTTTCCCTGTGGCCTGCAGCCTTCTCTCTGCAGTGCAAGAGCAGAGAGAACCTCTACGCCTCAGAGCAGCATCAGTTTCCCTGTGGCCTGCAGCCTTCTACCTGCAGTGCAAGAGCAGAGAGAACCTCTATGCCACTTCCCTGTGGCTCAGCAGACTTCTCTCTGCAGTGCAAGAGCAGAGGGAAACTCTGCGCCTCAGAGCAGCAGCAGCTTCCTTGTGGCTCAGCAGCCTTCTCTCTGCAGTGCAAGAGCAGAGAGAACCTCTACGCCTCAGAGCAGCAGCAGCTTCCCTGTGGCTCAGCAGCCTTCTCTCTGCAGTGCAAGAGCAGAGAGAACCTCTATGCCCCAGAGCAGCAGCAGTTTCCCTGTGGCCCAGCAGCCTTCTACCTGCAGTGCAAGAGCAGAGACAACCTCTACGCCTCAGAGCAGCAGCAGCTTCGCTGTGGCTCAGCAGCCTTCTCTCTGCAGTACAAGAGCAGAGAGAACCTCTATGCCGCTTCCCTGTGGCTCAGCGGCCTTCTCTCTGCAGTGCAAGAGCAGAGGGAAACTCTGCGCCTCAGAGCAGCAGCAGCTTCTCTGTGGCTCAGCAGCCTTCTCTCTGCAGTGCAAGAGCAGAGAGAACCTCTATGCCCCAGAGCAGCAGAAGTTTCCCTGTGGCCCAGCAGCCTTCTACCTGCAGTGCAAGAGCAGAGACAAGCTCTACGCCTCAGAGCAGCAGCAGCTTCCCTGTGGCTCAGCAGCCTTCTCTCTGCAGTGCAAGAGCAGAGGGAAACTCTGCGCCTCAGAGCAGCAGAATGTGTCGAGAGGTGGAAAAACCACACAATCCGTAGGGCGAGCCAAGCTAGAAGTCTGAGCTTAGCTCTCAGAGCCACAAAAATGAGCTGTGAACAAAGTGCTGTTTAGATTATGTAATGTAATAGTTTGTAAATCACAGAAGTGGCACAATAGCTGGGGAAGATGTTGCCATTACAATATATAACAGTGGCCACTGCGGCGTGCTGGAGGAAGGAGTCAGATAAAGGGGTGGCATGTTCAATAATCTTTATTTAAATAATAATGGAAAAAACCTCTCTTCCCTATTGCCAAAGGGTCTTCCCAAGCTAACTAAAGAATAACTTGGGTGCTCATCGTCAGGGTGGTTGTCAAACTCACCAACTCCATCCTCTGTCCAAACAAGCCTACTATAGCCCTACCACTAATAAAAGACATTGGGCCTCATTAAAAGTGTGGTGGTCCAGAAACATGGGTGCTGGTAAGCTCACTGGCACCCTTGTTTCTGGACCGCCACACTACGAGTCTGCCTGCCGGGTCCGCTGCGCCCACCAGGTCTGACTCCGGCGGGCGCAGTGGCGCCGAGAGGCAGAGTCGTCACAGAAGCAACGGCACCGTCCCCACTCCCAGGGTCCTATGGGACTCTGGGAATGGGGACTTACAAAATCCAGCGCCTGACTTGTACTGTCCGGGTGGCACCTGGAAGTCAGGTGCCGGATTCAGAACTACGGGGTTGGCGGCAACCTGCCGGTGGCACCGGCGGGTTAGTGCCAACCTGGTTATCAGGCCCATTAACATAAATAGCTCCAGGAGAATGACTCCCTTCTCCTGTTTCAAAGGGTCAGCCCTCTGGATATATATTATGGCAATAGTTCAATTTCTGCACTTCTAGAGAAGACCAGGAGAATGACTCTCTACTCTGTTCTGCAACTGCTTTCTTCTCCTGGGCAACTTGGTCAGCCCCCAGGCTGCTGTTTAGTGACCTTTTGCCTTCGTTTCTGATTCAGTTGGTTCAGCCGCTGGCTTTCTTTGGATAACTTCCTGCAACAGTTTTTATCAGCCTTTGCAATTCTTCCCAGACTTGTTTAAAGGCCATGCACTCCTTTTGCTTCCAATGTAAAGTTATTCCTTGACTTTCTTTATCTTTCTCTTGTCAATGAGAACAAGGTAAGCTGTTCCCATAGTGTCCTGGATTCCTTCTAAGACTCTGAGAAAGGAGACCGTTCTCATGAGGCTCTCTAGCCTAAATGTCCCTCTTGAGAATCGATTGTTGAGAGAGCCTTATGTTCTTCGCTCTTAAGTCTCTTTGACACAACAACTGGGATGAGGAAAATCACTTGAGGTGCAACCTTCCCATTTGGTCCTTTAATCACAGCTCTGGAGATGAGGGAGATCACTCTTGAGACTTTCTTTCCATTGGATACTCTTGACACAACTAATGAGATGAGGGAGATCACTCCTGAGACTTTCTTTCCGTTGGATACTCTTGGCACAACTAATGAGATGATGGGAGGGGGGAGAATAGCAGTGCTAAATGGTTTAGTCATTAATGATCATTTCTCGTTTTATGCTTAGGGGTCCCCTTTCGAAGTCCACCTTGGTGCCTGTGGTCCATTGGGGGGCTGGCAACGGTAGGCACTCAGGGGAGAGGCCCATCTCCTGTGGCAGGAAGGGGAGAGGCCCATCTCCTGCGGCAGGAAGGGGAGAGGCCCATCTCCTGCGGCAGGAAGGGGAGAGGCCCATCTCCTGCGGCAGGAAGGGGAGAGGCCCATCTCCTTGGCAGGAAGGGGAGAGGACCATCTCCTTGGCAGGAAGGAGCTGGCATCTATTCTATTTTCGGGTTGGCTCGCACCCCTATGTTTACAGCTGGGTTGGGTTATAGGGACGGGGTTGCAAGTGGGGACTGAAGAATCGGGGGGGGGCGGGGAGGGGTGGGCACCGATCTATGCTTATTTTATACTTAGTTATAAGCAGTGTAGCAAGCGAGTCCAGGCGCAAGCCATCGTTAGCACCCGGGCACAAGGTGATCTAATGCCAGTTAGAGAGGCCGGGGGGCAGACCCACAGTGAAGGCTGCACCCCCATCAATGGCTGAAGCTGCGATACTGTTTGCAAAAGTAAGGCAATATGCCCAGAGCTGAATACTGGGTCTACATGCCATCATATATGCTGCTGCCATAGGAGTGGTAGAAAGAAAAGCAAGTGGCCCTTCCTTGGCTTGGATTTAAGGAATGTAAACACGCCACAAGGCCAGGGCCAGAAACATGAGGGCGACATCTGGACTGAAGAATGAGAAGTGAGTACAGGAGACAGAGACAGAGACAGCACGGGAGGCAGAGACTAAAGGGGTAGCAGAGGAGGACGAGACACCAAAAGAAATACGAAAACAGCAGCAGCAGCAGAGGAGGCAGAGACAGCACAGGAGATGGGGGACTGAAGGGGGATCAGAGAGCATGAGAGGCAGAGACAGCACAGGAGGCAGAGCCAGCAGTGGTAGCAGAGGAGGACGAGACACCAAAAGAAAGACGAAAACAGCAGCACAGGAGGCAGAGACCACCCAGGAGATGGGGGACTGAAAAGGGATCAGAGAGCATGAGAGGCAGGGACAGCACAGGAGATGGGGACTGAAAAAGGAGAGAGCATGAGAGGCAGAGACAGCACAGGAGATGGGGGGACTGAAAAGGCTTCAGAGAGCACAAGAGGCAGAGACAGCACGGGGGGCAGAGACAGCACAGGAGGCAGAGGCAGCACAGGAGACAGGGGACTGAAAAGGGATCAGAGAGCATGAGAGGCAGAGACAGCACAGGAGATGGGGACTGAAAAGGGATCAGAGAGCATGAGAGGCAGAGACAGCATCGGAGGCAGAGACAGCACAGGAGATGGGGGACTGAAAAGGGATCAGAGAGCATGAGAGGCAGAGACAGCACATGAGATGGGGGCTGAAAAGGGATCAGAGAGCATGAGAGGCAGAGACAGCACATAGATGGGGGACTGAAAAGGGATCAGAGAGCATGAGAGGCACAGACAGCACAGGAGATGGGGGACTGAAAAGGGATCAGAGAGCATGAGGCAGAGACAGCACAGGAGATGAGGGACTGAAAAGGGATCCGAGAGCATGAGAGGCACAGACAGCACAGGAGAGGGGGGACTGAAAAGGGATCAGAGAGCATGAGAGGCAGGGACAGCACAGGAGATGGGGGACTGAAAAGGTTTCAGAGAGCACACGAGGCAGAGACAGCACGGGAAGAAGAGACAGCACAGGAGACAGGGGACCGAAAAGGGATCAGAGAGCATGGGAGGCAGAGACAGCACAGGAGATGGGGGGACTGAAAAAGGAGAGAGCATGAGAGGCAGAGACAGCACAGGAGATGGGGGACTGAAAAGGTTTCAGAGAGCACACGAGGCAGAGACAGCATGGGAAGAAGAGACAGCACAGGAGGCAGAGGCAGCACAGGAGACAGGGGACCGAAAAGGGATCAGAGAGCATGGGAGGCAGAGACAGCACAGAAGGCAGAGACTGCCCAGGAGATGGGGGACTGAAAAGGGATCAGAGAGCATGAGAGGCAGGGGCAGCACAGGAGATGGGGACTGAAAAAGGAGAGAGCATGAGAGGCAGAGACAGCACAGGAGATGGGAGACTGAAAAGGCTTCAGAGAGCACAAGAGGCAGAGACAGCACGGGAGGCAGAGACAGCACAGGAGGCAGAGGCAGCACAGGAGGCAGGGGACTGAAAAGGGATCAGAGAGCATGAGAGGTAGGGACAGCACAGGAGATGGAGGACTGAAAAGGGATCAGAGAGCATGAGAGGCAGAGACAGCACAGGAGATGGAGGACTGAAAAGGGATCAGAGAGCATCAGAGGCAGAGACAGCACAGGACATGGGGGACTGAAAAGGGATCCGAGAGCATGAGAGGCAGAGACAGCACAGGAGATGGGGGACTGAAAAGGGATCAGAGAGCATGGGAGGCAGAGAAAGCACAGGAGGCAGACACTGCGGTGGTAGCAGCGGAGGACGAGACACCAAAAGAAAGACGAAAACAGCAGCAGAGGAGGCAGAGACCGCACAGGAGATGGGGGACTGAAAAGGGATCAGAGAGCATGAGAGGCAGAGACAGCACAGGAGATGAGCATGAGAGGCAGAGACAGCACAGGATATGGGGGACTGAAAAGGGATCAGAGAGCATGAGAGGCAGAGTCAGCACAGGAGATGGGGGACTGAAAAGGGATCAGAGAGCATGAGAGTCAGAGACAGCATGGGAGGCAGAGACAGCACAGGAGATGGGGGACTCAACAGGGATCAGAGAGCATGAGAGGCAGAGACAGCACGGGAGGCAGAGAGAGCACAGGAGGCAGAGATGCTCTGATTACTTACCAGTAATCTTCATTACTCCCAGTCCTCCTCTTCCTCGCCACAGTACTTACTTCATGATGCCCCTGCCTCCGACACAGGACCTTCTTCTATTTCTTTAAATCCCTATAACTCCTCCCCCACATCCACGTCACTCAGTTTCATATTACCAAGCCGGAGCATGGGACCTTCCCCGCAGGGAGGGTGAGGAGGGTCGTCTGTACTGTGACGAGGATGAGTAGGACTAGGAGTAATGAAGATTACCGGTAAGTAATCAGAGCATTACCTCCACGTCCACTCTTCCTCGTCCCATTACTTACCTCATGAGGTATACCAAAGCAGCAACGGGGAAAAGGTCCCAATGAGAAACAGAGACAAAAATAGAGCAGCAAAACACACACCCACAATAACTCTTAATTCACATCCCCACAGACAAAACTCCAACCACGAAGGAACCAACCCCCGAGTGGGAGAAACTCAACCCATAGCGGTTGATGAAAATGCCTAGACCAGCCAAGGCGGGAGCCATACAAATCTCTTGCAGAGAAAACCCTCCTTGCATCGGCCCAGGAAGCCGCCAAACCCCTGGCGGACCGCCCCTGATCGTGCGCAGGCACAGGCAGGCCAGAAGCCACATAGGCCCTGGAGGTCACAACCCGGAACCACCGGAAAAAAGAAAGCACAGATGCGTTATGCCCAGTCCCAGCCAGACCACAAGAAATCAGAAGACTATCAGATTGGTGGAAAAAAGCAAACCTAGCCAAATACTCCAACACGTCCCGCCAGACATCAATGTTATGCCAAGCCACCTCCTCAGGCGTTCTCGGATCATGAAAAAAGTCAGGGAGAACCAGAACCTGAGAGGTGTGAAAACCGAGAGACAACTTAAGGGAGAAACTTCGGACCACACCTCGGCACCACCGAGTCCGACAGCACCCTCAGGAAAGGACGGTGACATAAGAGAGCCCCAGTCTCCCCAAGCATACGGGCAGAAGTGAGGGCAATAAGAAAAGCAGATTTCAGTGTAAGATGTTTGATATCAATCTCAGAAATGGGCTCAAAAGGAGGCCGTAATAAAAGAGGGAGATCCCAAGGGGGAAGCCCTTTATCAGCACAAGGACAGGAAGAAGAAAAACCCTGGAGCAACTTCCCCACCAACACCTCCCCATCCAAGTGACCATCAGAGTCCCCCAAAAGGAATTTAATGGAGGCCCACTGAGAGCGAAGCCTGGAGAAAAAAAAACTGCCAGGCCCCTGTCAAAACCCCTCCTGGAGGAATTGAAGGATAGCAGGGAGGCCAGACCGCAGGGGAGGGATCTCAGACCACCCATACCAGTCTCGGAAATGGCCCCAATGCCTGCCGAACACCTTCAGAGTGGAAGGTCCAAGAGCATCCATTATGGACTCAACTACAGGATCTGAGAACCCCCGAAATAACAACCTAGACTGAGCAATAGCCACACTGCCCACTGCATCCGGTGGACTTCCAACCGCAGATCCCCTTGAAGGGGACACGGCCACCTTGGAACCAGCCAAGGTTCCTGGGACCGAAGCTCCAACAGAGAGGGGAGCCGACTCCGGCGGGACCAGAATGGAGCTAACAACAACACAGTCACCCTGGACACTCTGATGTGCCAAACCACCCGGGGCAGAAGGGGAATAGGCGGAAAGGCATAAAGGAAAACCGCAAGGCCACTGTACAGAGAGGGCGTCCATCCCCCAATCCCCTCGGCCTGAAACCGAGAGCAGAAGAGTGGAACTTATGCCGAGGCCGGGGATGCAATAAGGTCTAGAACCGGGGACCCTAATCTGACACAGGTCACCGCAAAGACCTGGGCCGACAGGACCAGTTCCGCAGAGGAGTGAAACCGGCGTCTGAGAAGATCTGCTTGAACATTGTTCACCCCTCTGATACGTTAGGCCACCAGAGACACCAGATGAGATTCCTCCCAGGTGCCTATCAGCGTTGTCAGAGCATTCAAGGAGTGGCCGGAACCCCTTTTGCAGTTGACATATGCCAAGGCCGATGTATTGTCCGTTCGGACCAAAATCGCAGACCGTCCAGCAACTCCTCGAAGTACACCAGAGCTTGGATAATGGCCCAACTCTCGCCAATTGGAAGATCACTGGCTCTCCCCAGATCTCACAACCCCCAATGTAGAGCCCTCAACCCATTCTGCTGCCGTCGGTAGTAAGAGAGGCCACAGGAGAAAGGACCATGGACACCTCAGCCTGTAGACTTTGAACCTCCCGCCACCATAGCAGGGAGACTCGCAGCGCTGGGGACACTGACATCAAAACTACGAAAGCCGAGATGTCGGGAGCCAGTGGGAGAGAGTATAAGACACCAGGGACGTAACTGAAGACATGCCCAAGGAACTAGAAAACACGCAAGACGCCACGTGTGCCCCGTAACTTCAGAAACAGGTGAGCCAAGACATACTGCCTTCTGAGAACCCAGCCCAGAGCAGCCAGCAAGCGACGGACCCTCCCTAGGGACAGGAACACCCTCTCCATCCCGGTGCAAACCAGTGCCCCAATGAAAACTAGATCCTGAGAAGGCTCCAGCTGAGACTTCCGCCAGTTCACTAGCAAACCCCAGTCCCACAATGCCTGGCAGACTAAAGGGAGATGAGGCAGGATAGCCTGCCGACAGGGCTCCTCGACCAACCAATCGTCCAGGTAGGGAAAAAAAATAATCTGCACTCCTTGCAGATGCAAATGCACCACCAGGGGAGCCAGCAGCATGGAGAACACTCCGGGAGCCGATTGCACCCCGGACGCGAGCACTCGGAACCGAAAATGCTGAGATCTCATCCAATCCCCCCCCATGCACAACATCCAGAGTACGTTCTGCAAAGCCTCCACATTGAAGCGTTCCGTCCGGACAAGCAGTGCAGGGTCTTGAGACCCATAAGCAGGTGACACATCCTAGAAGGCATAGGGACCAGGAACACCCGCGAGTAGAAAACTTGCCCCCGAACAGGGAGAGGAACGGGCAAGACGGCAACCCACAACAACCATTCGGAGAGAACGGATCCCACGGCCAACTACTTGGACCGTGACCTGGGTACCAAAGTCCTAACCATGCAAACCTGGACAGGAGGAGACAGGAACGGCAACTGATACCCCCCTCCAGAAGGAGCCCATTACCCAGGAAGCCGAACCCTACCGGTCCCATACACCTCCGAGAAGATAGCGACGAGGAGCCAGGGAACACCGCCAGTCACTGCACTTGCACCAGAGGAAAATCACAGGACGTTGAAGCATGCCTGCGCCGCAATATAACAGCATGCTTGTCTGCCCACAAAAAGATCCGACCTATCAAAAGGAAGATACAGGACAGCCCAGAAGTCCAGCAGACCATGGCCCCCTCAGCCGACAGAGGAGCCACCAGGCTGGCGTCAAAAGGGCAGAGTACTGTCACAAAGCGGGGCAAAGCAACCCATCCCGGATAGCAGACATCAAAGGCAACCCCATACCTGGGGTATGCCTATACTGGAAAAACCCACTGAAGGGACATCCCCCCTCCACCGGCACCAGGGGCTCTGAGAACCCCTCTAAGCACAGACATGTGCCACCATCTGCCATCTTACCTCCCCGCGTCTGAGAGGAGGCGTGAAAGCAACACGTCGGCACCGGAGGACCTAGGCTCTAAAAGTAGAGACACTGGGAACCCCCTGCATGGCCGTTACTCCCATGATGCATTTTCTATAATTCCATGCTGTCCAAGGGAAAAGAAAATCATCTCCTTCGACCTTCCCCCGCGCAGTTCGGAGGAAGAGGACAGGACAAGGAGACTGCGTCCATGACTAGCACAGACCCAAACACACCACTAACTCGCCACATGACTGAGAGGTGGCTTGAGCCCTGTATCAAGTAGCTGGTAGCCTAAATGGTTCCAATGCGTCGGCCTAGGAAGGATGAAGGGCCGAGTCAGCACCGCTGAGACTCGAACCCGAAGCGTCGACTATGCCAGGCCACTACCCTTCCGGCCACTAGCAGACATGTCCATATCTGTGCCGTTTTCACAGGCTGCACGCAAAGAATGCAGCTAACATCCAGTGCATCCTGGGCTGTGTGTGTCAGAGGAGCGGGTGGTATGTGACATGCCTGCGACAGAACAGAGCCCCCGCACTTTCAAAGACTCTCTGCCACTGTCACCCCACGGCAAGAAGCAGAAAGGCCTCACAACAAAAGGGAAGGCTAGCCCATACTGCCAAGTGCTTGCCATCATTTCCAATAAAGATGTGTACACGGAGCACTAGGAAACGGCCTGTCAAAGGAGTCAAGATGGCCAAACCAGCAGGAGAGGGGAAAAACATCAAGTACAGTCCTCCCCTCACCTTCCCTTCCCCCGGGCCGTGCAGGACCCTAGACACAATACTCACGCGGCGGTCCGAAGCCAGCAAAGAGCCGAGCAAGGCAATCCGGTTCAACTGTGACCCCAAGCCCTGCAGGGGACCCAGGAGCAGCGCCGCACCTGAGGGAGCCGAGGGCCCTGCCACACAGCCCCCCCCCACCCCCAGGGGACCAGCAATCGGTGCTCCCCAGTGCCCCGCACCAGGAAGAAAAAGTCCAACCAATTAAACTGAGTGACGTGGGTGTGGGGGAGGAGTTATAGGGATTTAAAGAAATAGAAGAAGGTCCTGTGTCAGAGGCAGGGGCCTCATGAGGTAAGTACTGGGACAAGGATGAGTGGACGTGGAGGTACTGACAGACAGCGGATGCATACTAAGCTTCAAGGCGGCAATAGACATGGGTCTCATACATGTACTTTACCAACTCATGGCCCACAAATACATCGGCCCGTCAGCCGAAAATGACCAATCTTCCGCACCCTATTCAAAGTTCTGGGCAAGCTCAAAAATCGCCAGATCAAACTACACATAGACAAACAGATACCACCCATAGCCCAACACTACTGGGGCATCCAAGCGAACATTCAGAGGCAAGTAGAGGAAGAGCTGCACAAACTGTTGGCCGCAGACATCATCGAACCGGCGAGGGGACCCACTCCATTTTGTCCCTGCTCCCAAAATACACTCACAAGACATCAGGCTATGTGTGGACATGCCAACGACCGAATGAAGCCAGTCTGAGAGAACGTCATCAGGTCCCACGAATAACGGACATATTTCACCTGCTAAATGGCACCACTGTATTTTCAAAACTCGACCTAAATAAAGGCTACCACCAGCTGGAACGGAGGGAGGAGTCCAGGTACATAACGACATTCATTACTTATCTGGGGCTCTACAATTATAAACGGCTAAGCTTCAGAGTTTCCTTAGCCGATGAAATCTTCCAGGCTGAAACATATCCCCACCTGCCTAAATTATAGCAACGACATTCTGGTGTTTGGGAAAGATTAAGAACAGCCTGATAACACCTTGACAAGAGTATGCTTGGCCCTGGAAGAGGCACACATCACACACAACAGGGACAAGTGTGAATTCAGGAAGCGCACACTCCGATTCTTTGGCCACGTATTCTCAGCTCAAGGCATGACACCAGACCCTGAGAAAGTAGCTGCTCTCGCTGAGGCAGACCCACCCACAAATGTGTCGGACTTACAGTCCTTTTAGGACTCACCAGCTATTGCACCCAATATATAAAAGACTTTGCATCAGTCAACGAGCCGCTGAGAGCCCTCACGAAGCAACACGCAACGTTTGAGTGGCCCGACACGTGCCAACAGGCATTCGAAATCATTGGGCCTCGTCAGTGAGGTGAAGCTGTACCTCTCTAAGAACAGTGAGCAAGGGTTCCACGTCTGGATTACCCTAGTAACTTAGGGTGAAAACCCCAAACTACTTAATATGCACAAACAAGGGGGTTTCTGGGAGTGTCTCTCTACCGGCCTATATCCCAGGTTGGAGTCTCAACCAGAGTCTTTAGCTCACCATCCATTCACAGAAGAGAAATGTCCACTACATATCAGTCTTTGTCCTGCCCAAGGGCAGTCCAGCACCAAAATGCCAGGCAATTCTCTTCTGAACAAGAGTACCAACAGCAACCCCTAACAGTCTGGCGATCCCTTTCTGCCGGATTGGCCGCCCTTCCCGGCACGCACCATCGTTAGCTCCCGGCTCCCTTTTAAGGATCCCTTGTGATCTGCTTCCCTCGCCATCTAGTTCCTATGACTTGTGAATCGTTCCTGAATCTAGGCCTACGCTCAATAAATATATTAATAATGCAGACTTGGGAAGGGTCAAAGGGCGAGTTATCGGCTTCATTCATACACCCCGTGCCGGCAGCTACTATGCTGCGCCTGTCATGGACCCCACCAGGGCTGCCCTGCCTGACCCTTCACCTCGTGCTTTCTACAGGGGCCCAGAGAAGACAAACCTCAATCCTTGTAAGGGTGCCAATCAGGGACACTCTTCCTGGCTACAGGTGCATGCTGGGGACATCGATGAGGGCAGAGAAAGAACAACAAAAGGTGGTCAGAAAAATCCCAAAAGGGGGCAGAGAACGAGCAACATGCAGGGGGTGCGGGGGGCAGAGTGGGTACCAAAAGAGGCCATACAACTAATTTACAAAATGGCCCCATATTAAACATTTTCAGAAAGTCCAATCCTTTTCCTAGAATACATTTGAAAATAAAATATGTTACCTCACAAAGGGCCGGGAAATCTTCAGAGTTCCCTATAGGCCAGTCCACCCCTGGCCAGGATGCAGAGGCCTGCCGGGAAATCTCCAGGGTGCAGAGGCCTACCGGAAAATCTCCAGAGTCCCCTATAAGCCAGTCCACCCCTGGCCAGGGTGCTGAGGCCTAGCGGGAAATCCCCAGAGTTCCCTATTGGCCAGTCCACCCCTGGCGGTGGTGCAGAGGCCTACCGGGAAATCTCCAGAGTTCACTATAGGCCAGTCCACCCCTGGCCAGGATGCAGAGGCCTGCCGGGAAATCTCCAGAGTTCCCTATAGGCCAGTCCACCCCTGGCCAGGGTGCTGAGGCCTAGCGGGAAATCCCCAGAGTTCACTATAGGCCAGTCCACCCCTGGCCAGGATGCAGAGGCCTGCCGGGAAATCTCCAGAGTTCCCTATAAGCCAGTCCACCCCTGGCCAGGGTGCTGAGGCCTAGCGGGAAATCCCCAGAGTTCCCTATTGGCCAGTCCACCCCTGGCGGTGGTGCAGAGGCCTACCGGGAAATCTCCAGAGTTCACTATAGGCCAGTCCACCCCAGGCCAGGATGCAGAGGCCTGCCGGGAAATCTCCAGAGTTCCCTATAGGCCAGTCCACCCCTGGCCAGGATGCAGAGGCCTGCTGCTGGGAAATCTCCAGAGTTCCCTATAGGCCAGTCCACCCCTGGCCAGGATGCAGAGGCCTGCCGGGAAATCTCCAGGGTGCAGAGGCCTACCGGAAAATCTCCAGAGTCCCCTATAGGCCAGTCCACCCCTGGCCAGGGTGCTGAGGCCTAGCGGGAAATCCCCAGAGTTCCCTATTGGCCAGTCCACCCCTGGCGAGGGTGCAGAGGCCTACCGGGAAATCTCCAGAGTTCACTATAGGCCAGTCCACCCCTGGCCAGGATGCAGAGGCCTGCCGGGAAATCTCCAGAGTTCCCTATAGGCCAGTCCACCCCTGGCCAGGATGCAGAGGCTTGCTGCTGGGAAATCTCCAGAGTTCCCTATAGGCCAGTCCACCCCTGGCCAGGATGCAGAGGCCTGCCGGGAAATCTCCAGAGTTCCCTATAGGCCAGTCCACCCCTGGCCAGGATGCAGAGGCCTGCTGGGAAATCTCCACAGTTCCCTATAGGCCAGTCCACTCCTGGCAACAGGGGGGGTGCATTGAAAGAGCAAAAGGGAGTCAGAAAAGAACAGAAGGAGGGCCTAAAAAATAACAAAAAAGGGTCACAGAAAGTGGGGCGCAGGGAAAGCACAAAAGGGGTAGGGAAAGCAAGCACAGAAGGGGCCAGAGAAAGAACAAGGGGCAGGGACGTCATTTAGGGGTCGCACCTGTGACCCCTGAGGTCTCCTTTGCTACCCCTGTGGTTTCCATTGCTACCACTAAAAAAAAAAATGTTTTTAAATTGAGGCTCCTGGGCTGTGGCCAGCAGCATGTGGCTGGTTTTCTGATAGCTATAGCCGGTAAGATAGCTCAGTGGGTTGAGCGCTCGCTGCTGGAATGTGCGTGTGATCTGCAGGTTGGACTCCTGGCAAGGTCAACTCAACCTTTCATCCTGCTGAGGTTGATAAATGAGTACCAACGCAGGTTGGGGATATAGTATGTCTATGTGTTCTATATGAAGCACTTAAGCGTAAGTGCTATACAATAATACATCATTATCGTTTGGCCTTGGACGTCTGCTTGCTTTCACAGTAATTTGGTGATATGGGACTATACGATTAACGATACATATGGTGATCCATTCTTGTATGAAATGTATATCACATTACAGTGATATTGTAACCATATTTTTGATAGTGATATGATACGATGGGTTATTTATAACGCGCTTAATACCCAGAGGTTTCTAAGGGCGGACCCAGGGATCGAACCTGTGTTGCTCTGTGTCGTTTTGCTTCCAAGGCGAGCCCGTCACCCCTGAGCTATCCTCCCGAGAGTGTAATTAGAAACAATGCTATGTGATGCCACTTCCTGTTTTGTCAAGGGGTGAGAGGTCGTGTTCCGCATCCCTGACAAGGGGGTCAGAGAAAGAAAAGAGCGGAATAGAGAAACAACACAAGCAGGAGACAGGGAATAGAGAGAAGGGGTCAGAGAAAGAAGAGAAGGGGGAGAGGTCGCAGACAGGGATGGACTGGCCTATAGGGAGGTCTGGAGATTACCCAGTAGGCCTCTGCACCCTGGGCATCTTTTGTGTGGTATTTCCAAATGTTCCCATAAGAAAAGGGCTGGGCTTGCTGAAAATGTATAATATGGGGCCACTTTGAAAATTATTTCCTGGGCCTCTTTTTGGTTCTCTGGCCACCCCTGGAAGAGAAGGGGGGTCAGAGAAAGAAGGGAAGGGAGGAGGGGTCAGAGAAAGAAGGGAAGGGAGGAGGGGTCAGAGAAAGAAGAGAAGGGGCCAGAGGAAGAACAGAAAGTTGGGGGCAGAGAATGCAGAGTGTGGGGGGGGGCAGAGAAAGCACAGAAAGAAACGCAGAGAAGAAAAAAGGGAGAAAAGAACAGCAGAGCCCAGAAATAACAGAAGGAGAGTCTGAAAAAAGAAAAGGGTCAGAGAAATAACAAAAGGGGGTCACAGAAAGCGGGGCGCAGGGAAGGCAGAGAAAGGACACTAGGGGTCAGAGAAACCACAGAGAGCAGAGCACGTGGGAGGGAGAGAACGTGCACCGTATCATACCCTCATCTGCGGAATCATCAGTGTTTTAAGCGCCATGAAAGCGCGCAGTTGGCACTTACCTGAGCGGGGGGGGGGGACCTTCCTGCCGTGTTGCCCCCTCGGCGCACCCTTGTTGCAGGTGTTCCTGGCTCAGTCCAGCAGGGGGCGCCACTGTCTGGTGTAAAGTGAAGAGGAGTGTCCAGGGATGGGACTCTTCCGTGCCCGGCTACAGCGGACTGGTGGGTGTGCTGAGAAGCCGCGCTTCTGTGCGCTGCAGGTGTTGGAAGCCCAGACCGTGCGGTGCCTACAGGAGGGGTGGGGAGAAACCAGGGAGGGCCGGGCTTAGGGCGCCGAGGGAGGGGTGGGGAGAAACCAGGGAGGGCCGGGCTTATGGCGCCGAGGGAGGGGTGGGGAGAAACCAGGGAGGGCCGGGCTTATGGCGCCGAGGGAGGGGGGAGGAGGCGGTGGGGCCTTTCACTTTCATTTTCCTGTCAGGGCCTGGACCGAGGCCAGGGGGAGCTCGGGGAGGGGCCGATGAGTTTGGGGGGGGGGAGTGCCTCGGAGGGGGAGTGCCTCGGAGACACGGGCCGCCTCGCAGCGCTACAGGCGAGCAGCGGAGTCCAGGGCTCGGCTACGGGGGCTCCTAGTCCTCTGCCCGCCCCCTCCTCTCTCTTTTCCCCGTGTTCCTCTCCGGCCCCCTCACCCCTAACTCCGTGGGCCTGGGCTCTGCTGGGGGTTCCCCATCCACATCAACGGGGATGTGTGCGCGACCCCCCCCCCCCCGGGCTGCCTCTGATAATCCACTAGTGACTCCGTGGTATGGTTCCAGTGCAGTCACTTTAGTGAACTTTCTTGCACCATCGCAAAGTCTCAGTAAAGATTCCAGCTCAAGATGCGGCACTGAGGCCGGTCCCAGGGTCTCCAAGATGGGCGAGATGTTTGGCTCACGCCTTGTCTGAGTGTTCCCTGGGGTCAAGTAATCCACGTTACACGGGGCCAAGTAATCCACGTTACACGGGGCCAAGTAATCCACGTTACACGGGGTACAGTAATTCACATTAGATGGGGACAAGTAATCCACATTAGATGGGGTAATGGTAATCCACAATAGATGGGGTCAAGTAATCCACGTTACACGGGGTCAAGTAATCCACATTAGGTGGGATCAAGTAATCCACATTAGGTGGGATCAAGTAATCCACATTAGATGGGGACAAGTAATCCACATTAGATGGGGTAAAGGGAATCCTCATTAGATGGGGTCAAGTAATCCACATTAGAGGGGGTAAAGTAATCCACATTAGATGGGGTAAAGTAATCCACATTAGATGGGGTCAAGTAATCCACATTAGAGGGGGTAAAGGTAATCCACATTAGGTGGGGTAAAGTAATCCACATTAGATGGGGTCAAGTAATCCACATTAGATGGGGTAAAGTAATCCACATTAGAGGGGGTAAAGGTAATCCACATTAGGTGGGGTAAAGTAATCCACATTAGATGGGGTCAAGTAATCCACATTATATAGGGTAAGGGTAATCCACATTAGATGGGGTCAAGTAATCCACATTAGATGGGGTCAAGTAATCCACATTAGGTGAGGTCAAGTAATCCACATTAGATGGGGTAAAGGTAATCCACATTAGGTGGGGTAAAGTAATCCACATTAGATGGGGTAAAGGTAATCCACATTAGATGGGGTAAAGTAATCCATATTAGATGGGGTAAAGGTAATCCTCATTAGATGGGGTCAGGTAATCCACATTAGATGGGGTCAAGTAATCCACATTAGATGAGGACAAGTAATCCACATTAGATGGGGTCAAGTAATCCACATTAGATGGGGTAAAGGTAATCCACATTAGGTGGGGTAAAGTAATCTATATTAGATGGGGTAAAGGTAATCCTCATTAGATGGGGTCAGGTAATCCACATTAGATGGGGTCAAGTCATCCACATTAGATGAGGTAAAGGTAATCCACATTAGATGGGGTAAATTAATCTATATTAGATGGGGTAAAGGTAATCCACATTAGATGGGATCAAGTAATCCACATTAGATGGGTAAAGGTAATCCTCATTAGATGGGGTCTAGTATTCCATATTAGATGGGGTCAAGTAATCCACATTAGATGGGGTGAAGGTAATTCACATTAGATGGGGTAAAGTAATCTATATTAGATGGGATAAAGGTAATCCTCATTAGATGGGGTCAAGTAATCCACATTAGATGGGATCAAGTAATCCACATTAGATGGGTAAAGGTAATCCTCATTAGATGGGGTCTAGTCCATATTAGATGGGGTCAAGTAATCCACATTAGATGGGGTAAAGTAATCCACATTAGATGGGGTAAAGGTAATCCTCATTAGATGGGGTCAAGTAATCCACATTAGATGGGGTCAAGTAATCCACATTAGATGGGGTAAAAGTAATCCACATTAGATGAGGTAAAGTAATCCATATTAGATGGATGTCGTGATCTCCTCTAGCCTCCCCCTATCTATTCCTCTCTCCACTCCCCTCTCCTGGAGTGACCACTACCTCCTCTCCTCTCATCTCTCTCTCTCTTCCCCCCAAGCCAAGCCTACCCCAACACTGCCACCTACCTTCCTGGACATCCGGCCCATGAAGCATGTGTCAGTCGAGGCTTTTGCTTCCACCTTCTCCCCACCCCCTCTTCCTCTGGCTGACTCACACCCTGACACAGCCCTGTCTTCTCTCTATTCTTCTATTTCTGATTCTCTTGATGTTCTTGCCCCTGTCATGAGGATCTGCCTGAAGTCCAAAGCCAAGTGCAATTCCTGGTATGACTCCAACCTAGCTACACTTAAACGTAGGTGTAGGGCGGCAGAGAGAAAATGGAGGGATTCCTGCGCATCCTCTGACAAACTGGCCTGTCGCCTTCTCCAAAGGCAATACCGTCTCTCTGTCCGTACCAAGAAGAGAGTCCACATTCAAGCCTGTGTCTCTGCGGCATCTAACAGCTAGGCCGAACTCTTTAAAATTTGTAAGGAGCTGGCCAACCCTGCTGCAGTCTCTACCCCTCCCCTAGCCTCTCAGGCTCTTTGCAATGCCCTGACCTCACACTTTATCTCAAAAACCCAGGACATCCTGTCCACACTCTCCTCAACCCCCTCTCCTCTCCCCTCTCCATCGGTGCTCACTGACCCTCCTCCAGCCACCCTCCCACCCACCTTCTCTTCCTTTCCTCTCTTCTCCCCTGATGTCGCTAGACAAGTCCGATCTATGAAAGCCTCGTCAAAACAGGTTCATCACTGTTCCTCTAAAACTCTCAAGGACCACATTGATACCCTCTCTCCGGCCCTTGCCGACTTCTGCAACCACTCCTTTGCTTCAGGATCCTTCCCATCCCCTCTTAAGCACTCCCTTGTGCATCCTCTCCTCAAGAAACCCACAGCGGATCCCTCTTGTCCGGCCAACTATCGCCCAATTTCCATTACACCCTTCCTAGGCAAACTCCTTGAAAAGCTGGCCATCTCTCAGCTAAACCTTCATTCTGATTCTGTTGGCTGTTTCTATGACCATCAGTCTGGCTTCAGATCTGGCAGAAGCACGGAAACTGCTCTCCTGAACATCCGTGAAGATCTGCTTTCAAACCTTGACTCTAGCATTCCCTCTGTTCTCATCCTACTTGATCTCTCCTCTGCCTTCGACATGGTCAACCATACCATCCTGCTCAACCGTCTCCAGGATAACTTGGGCATCACCGATCAGGCTCTGGCCTGGCTGACCTCTTTCCTCTCTGATCGACCCTCCCAGGTCCAACTTGGGTCCTTCCTATCACCTATCTTCCTCTCCACCTGTGGTGTTCCCCAGGGGTCTAACACCTCTCGCCGTGGCTTTTCAACCAATACCTGGCAACTCTCGCCCGCTGTATTGCCATTTTCTGCTCAAACTTCCAGTGCTATGCAGACAACACTCAACTAATTTTCAGGCTGCCCTCGGCCACTTCCTCCACCTCTCTCATCACTGATTGCCTAACTGCCATCCAAGATTAGTGTGCCGCCAATGATCTTTGTCTTAATGCCAGCAAGACAGAGATCCTCCTCATCGGCACACCATCACCATCCTTTCCCCCCACTCTCTGGACGGCCTCCCTTGGCCCTCCTCCTATCCCCACCTGCGAGGCCAAGAACCTTGGTGTCACCTTTGATTCCACACTTTCCTTCTCTGCCCACATCGCTGATGTATCAAAAAAGTCAAACCTCCTACTGCACCTCCTCAGAGGTATTCTTCCTTTCCTCTCATTCCCCCAGAAGCTCACTGTCTCCCAAGCTCTGGTTCTCTCTAAGTTGGACTATTGCAACAGCCTCTTTCTTAATCTACCTGCCTCTACTCTCTGCCCTTTACAACTTATCCAGAACAGGACTGCGAGACTTGTCCTTGGCCTCAAGCCCTGGGATCGCATCTCTCCAGCTCTGAAATCTCTCCATTGGCTCCCAGTGGATGCAAGGATTAAATTCAAAACCCTCTGCATTGTCCACAAGGCTTTCTGGGGCCTGGGTCAAACATACCTTCAGCTATCCTTCTGCAAATACCTCCCATCTCGAGCACTCTGCTCCTCTACCTCTAATTCCCTCAGGGTCAGTCGTTTCTCAAATAAACAAGCTGGGGGTAGATCTCTGTCTTCGGCTGGAGCCTCCCTCTGGAACAGCCTCCTGCCACACTAAAACTTGAGGAGAACCATCTCCAGTTCCGGAAGCACCTCAAAACCTTCCTCTTTGCTTCTGCCTTCTCCTCTCCTCTCCCCTGTTGATTCTACTCTCCCTCGGCACCATGCACCAGGCCCAGGTTCCTGCTCATCTTGCCACCCTCACGCACTGCCTCCGGGACACCTCCTGCACTGGGGTCTGTATCTGTACCCATACAGCCCTCCCCCTTTCTTCCTGCACTTTCAGACCTACCCGGCCTGCTGCCATAAACCCAGCACTTGCCACTTGCTGGCTGCACTCCCATTGTTTGTTGCCTTTTTATTTATTATTTTATTATTATTTTTGATTTTTCCTTTCTCGCTCCGCACTCTCCTTTTGTTCCCCCTTCCATGCACTTCTCCCCCTTCTCCCTCTCCCATGCACTTGCACGTTCTCAATGTCACTGGGTCTAGTAAGATTGTTGTTTTGTTCTCCCCTGTTCCCCTTCCCTTGCCTTGTCGCGCTCTGAAACACTTGTGTATGAGCGCGATAGAAATAAAATATCAATATCAATATCAAGGGGGTAAAGGTAATCCTCATTAGATGGGGTAAAGTAATCCACATTAGATGGGGTAAAGGTAATCCACATTAGATGGGGTCAAGTAATCCACATTAGATGGGGTAAAGTAATCCACATTAGATGGGGTAAAGGTAATCCACATTAGATGGGGTCAAGTAATCCACATTAGATAGGGTCAAGTAATCCACATTAGATGGGGTCAAGTAATCCACATTAGATGGGGTAAAGGTAATCCACATTAGATGGGGTCAAGTAATCCACATTAGATGGGGTAAAGTAATCCACATTATATAGGGTAAAGGTAATCCACATTAGATGGGGTAAAGTAATCCACATTAGATGTGGTAAAGGTAATCCACATTAGATGGGGTCAAGTAATCCACATTAGATGGGGTAAAGTAATCCACATTAGATGGGGTAAAGGTAATCCACATTAGATGGGGTCAAGTAATCCACATTAGATGGGGTCAAGTAATCCACATTAGAGGGGGCACAGTAATCCACATTAGATGGGGTCAAGTAATCCACATTAGGGGGGTAAAGTAATCCACATTAGATGGGGTAAATGTAATCCACATTACACAGGGTCAAGTAATCCACATTACACAGGGTACAGTAATCCACATTACACGGGGTACAGTAATTCACATTAGATGGGATCAAGTAATCCATATCAGACGGGGTAAAGTAATCCACATTAGATGGGGACAAGTAATCCACATTAGATGGGGTAAAGTAATGCACATTAGATGGGGTAAAGGTAATCCATATTAGATGGGGTAAAGGTAATCCACATTAGATAGGGTAAAGTAATCCACATTAGATGGGGTAAAGGTAATCCACATTAGATGGGGTAAAGTAATCCACATTAGATGGGGTAAAGGTAATCCACATTAGATGGGGTCAAGTAATCCACATTAGTCAGTCAGTCAAACAAGTTTATTCGGTTGTATAAAGCAACCATTAAACGACAAATAAACACAATTATTACACTGATTCAAGTTACAAAATCTTAAAATTACACTTCCATAAAAAATAAAGTTAAAAAACATTGCCGAAGGCAGCATACAAATACATTTGGCAATCGGACGGTTGCCTCGTCATGAACTACATTAAAGGATATTTTAGTAATAATTCATTTAAAAGACAATACAAAATGCTTTAACCCATTATGGGTGCTATAAAATTTTCTTACGGGCCCTCACCACCTTGCAGTTTCAAAATACGATTTCTAAAATACATCGCTCTTTTCAAGAACGTCAAAAGAGCCCAAGCGGTGTAAACTGATTCGGCACTCAAAAGAAACACAAGAGCAGCCCTGTGTGTGCGGATCATCAACTTCTTAAGGGCAGGAATCAGGGACGCTTTACGTATACCTGCATACCCTATGCAAAAGAATAACAAATGAGAGAGATCCTCTCTACCGTGTCCACAAACCGGGCAACCCGCTGAGTCGGGAAAACCCTTCCATTTATAGGTGTTGCCTTGCAACCGAAGACAATCGAACCGTGCCCTCGTAATCAGCCACCTGTCCTTTTTTAACGTACTCCAAAGCAAGTAAGGTTGGATTCCCTTTAGGCAGCTAATGCTTGAGTGAAGTTCACCGTTCTATGGCCACGCTCTAGCAAAATTCTTTTACTTGCTATGAATTCACCCAGCATGGCTTTGTAAACAGACCCCTCACTTTTGGTCAAAATAATATCAGGCGGAAAAAGGGCGCCTAAATTGGCTTCACCCAAAATTGAAAAAACATACGCTAGCCATGGAATTTTTTTCCAGCCACATTTACCCAACACAGTACGAATAATAGTATGGCACAAGGAAGCATGCTCATTAGCCCACAGCCTGACCCAAAATAGAAGAGGGGCCAACGCCCACTGATCTTCCCAAAACTCCACACCCAACTCCCTATGGACGGCTATTCCAGATACACTGGACGGGAGCCCAAGCAGGTTTTTAAAAAATGTACTCTCCTTACTCTGTATTTCCACTGTATTCTGGAAACCCCAGATAGCTGCGCCATACAGAGTGGAAGCCACAGTTTGGGTACCATAGATCTTAAGGATCACATCCAAAGGCCGGCCCCTACACTTCGACATAAATCTAAAGATTCCGCCTATCTGTTGGCTCATCTTAACAGATTGTTTGGCCACGTGGTCTTTACCATTTAAGGCCTCTGAAAAACTTATTCCAAGGTAATCAAAAGTCCTAACTCTGGGGATAATTTCATCTGCACATAGCATGGGTTTCATGGGCACAGGACGTTTTCTACCAACGCACGCCATTACTGCAGATTTCTTAGAATTAATTTTTAAGCCCAGATTATCCATGAACCTTGAATAAGCATTGATCAATATCTGTAGGGCCCTAGGTGTTCTTGCGAGAAGGACAGTGTCATCAGCATAGGCCAATACTGGAAACCCCCTTCCTCCCAAAACTAGAAAATCGGCCAATACGCCAATCAAGTCCTGTGAAAGGCCATTAATGTAGAGGCAGAAGCAGATGGGGGCCAGTACACAACCCTGCCTCACACCACACCCCACCTGAAAGCAAGCCGTGCAGTGCCCCCCAGAGCCACTGCGTACACAGGCCTCATTATTCATATGGAGGTCAACCAAAGCCTGTAGGATTTCCCCTGGACACCCTAAGGACCCAAGCACTGCCCAGAGCTTAGCTCTATCTACTTTATCAAAGGCGGTGCTTAGGTCCATAAAAGCTAGATAGACAGCCTCGCCCCTACAAAACACAGAATTAGCCACCAGCAAATACAAATTAAGACTCTGTTCTGTGGTGCCCACTCCAGGACGAAACCCAAATTGAATGTCAGAAAGAACTGACTGTGCCCCGAGCCAGGATTCTATACGGGCCAGCAGTATTCTCCCAAAAATTTTAAACGATGAATCTAGTAGGGAAATTGGCCTATATGCACCGGGGCTAGACATGTCTCCCTTTTTAAAAATAGGGAATATTATTGCCCTCTTCCACGAGGAAGGATATTTCCTCGATTTTAGACAAGCATTAAATGCCACAGTCAGAAGTGGGGCCCACAAATCAACTGGGTCCTGGAACAAATCTGAGGGTATCATATCCGGGCCAGGGGCACAGTTGTGTGCTTGAAGCCTAATTGCCTTAGCAATCTCCTCCACTTCAAACGTCAGGCAGGGGCCACTAAAGTCTGACTCGACCTCTGCATGTTCAGATCCAAATAGGCTACCAAAGTGCGCCAACCATGCCCCTTCCTCCACATGGGTGCCACTCCCCACGTTGGACCAACATCCCTCCGGACCACTTTTTACAAATGCCCAAAAAGCCTTCTGGTCCCTCTTCATGGCGGCATTCAAAAAACCTTCCCATGCCCCCTGTTCTATCTCCATTTTCCTTCTCTTTAACTCCTGTTGGTAGGTTTTCCTGTCTTGTGCAATCTTCGATCTAGAACTAGTTGGGTCCTTAAGGGTTCTCATCAGCGATTTCTTTGCATTTTTGCAGGCCTCATCAAACCATCCTCTCTTTAATACTTTACCATTGGATTTAGTAGTTTTAGAGAATTTTGAAGTTAATGCAGCCAATAATTCTACAAATTTCTCTACAATAATATGTGCAGATTGATAATTGCCCAATATATCCAGCACAAGCGAGTTTTTCTCCCTTAAGGAAAAATGGTGTAGCCCCTCCTCTAAGATGGTACCCCATTTGATTCTTCTGGAACCTGAGAGAACCCCCAGGGCTAGGGGCTATGGCCAGAGATTCCCGTTCCCCCAACAAACCCTTTAGCGTAAGACAGATGGGCAAATGGTCACTATGAGTATCCGCCTGCACCTCAAAACTCACAACACATTCCCAGAGGTTTACTGAAATGCAAAAGTAATCAATAGTTGAACAGCCTTGGTGGTTCTTAAACGTTCCCTCCCCTGGGATGTCTGGGGCCTTTCGGCCATTAACAATACGGAATCCCCATTCCAGCAGCCAGGAATTAAACTGAAGACCCTTCGGGCAAACTCTCGCATCTCTCATACACCTAGGCAGGATGTTCTCTACCAGATCCTCAAGGGGGTCAAGAGCACCCAGGTCCAGCCCCCCCCCATTTTTAGATTGAAATCCCCACCCCAGATGCAGGAGGTAAACTTCCTGCCTTCCTTGGACAAGAGGTTCTCAATGAACCTTTTGACCTTGGACAGTCTCTCCAAATCAGAAAAGTGAGGGCTATTATAAAAATTGATGATGCAGATTACCTTCCCCATCCTAGTTGTTAGAGATGCAACCTGCAAAAAATCCAGCCCTGTTGGGATCAACTCAATCCCACATTCCAGAGCACCCTTAATCAAAATGCACAAACCACCAAAGAGTCTACCTCTCGGTTTTTGTTGGCTGGGATGTCAAACGAAATAAAACCATCTAAGTGTGGGGGTTCTAGGGCCCAAGTTTCTTGAAGTAGGACTATTGAGTTAGCTTGAAGAAGTTCCATCACTGGACCCAGCTTTAATTTCCTCGTTGCGCCTGCTATATTCCAAGAAAGCAGGCGCATTTGCAGATTATCTATGGCCAGACTCCTATGGGATACTAGAGGGGTCGACACCATTGCCCCTGCCTCGATTACAGCCTCTTGTCAATCCACATCCTCACAGGACGTCAAGATCTCGAAATGGTTTTCCAGAGGCAAGGGTGTCGAAACATTTTCTGCCGGGACATTACGCTGACCCTTTTTGGATACGGTTGTACTCCAACCGACCAGGGGGCTATTGATCGGTAACATTCTATCCAGGTTAATATTAGGATTTCCAAAACCTCCATCTTGCCTGCTACCTGATATTAGGGTCGGCAACTTCCTTCCCCCGCCAAGGATATAAAAATAGTCCAGGGGGAGTAATTTACTGGACAGTTTAGTACCATTGGGCTTAAGGCCCCGGGCTAGGTTGGTATTCAAGAGATAATCCGTGATCTGAGCATCAGAAAAGGTGATTACCACACAGTCTCCCCTTAGATTCTTAGGTCTATTTCCCACCCATCCCACACGCCTGGCCATACGAATCATTTTGGGATCGATCTTAGGTCCCATCAGATTCGAGTTGACCCAGTGCGAGGCCTTATTAATCAGGGAAAGAGTGGATTCGGCAGACCAGTAATAATCCCCACAAAGGGGACCGCTTCCGGGGGTAGGTTCAGGATTATATTGGTCCCTGACCCACTCTCTGACCCCTTTCCACTGTCTGTTTTTCCATGTTCGTCACACTCCCTATCCCTCACAGGCCCATTTGATTTCTTGTTGGCCCCTGGTATATCGTCCTGATCTTCAATGATCACCACCTCCTGACTACACCCTTGCGGAGGTATATCTTTCTTACCATTAGAAGCGGTTTTCCTTGGTAAGAGGGTGGTTGGTGGACACTTACACCGCCAGTCCTCTGGGCCCCTTTCCTCAACAATAACGGCCAGGTCAGACAATTTAAGAGAAATTGCCCTAATGGAGTCATCCATAATAGCCAAGGTGGTCAAAACCCCCTCTTTAAGCCCCTTTAAAGAATTTAATATCAACTGTAATGGCTTAAGCTTCTCCTCCAGTAAGGCCTCCAACCATTCTTTGTCGCTCTCACTGGCGGCAGAACAGTCTAGTAACCCAGATTCCCTTCCAGCCACAATCCTACCATTAATACTGGGTGCCCCCTCCATGGGGTGCGTCGGTTGCGACAGTAAATGAGGAGACGTCACCAAACCAAAAACAGACGCATCCCCCCTAGACACAACACCCCCATCTACAATCCCCTGTCCCTGCATATCCGCCAAACCCAATCCCTCACCCCAGGGGACAACCTCTCTAGAGGCCGGTTCAACCGCATTCATACAATTAACTATTTTGTTTGCCATGGCATCCATATAAAAGTCCAACGATCTCTGGGATGGTGTTACACCAACTTTCGGAAGGGTTTTAGCTTTAGCTTTAGTTACTGCTTTAGGGGGTTTGGCGGTATGGGTAGAAGTGACATTTTTAAGTTTTTTCACCCTTTTACTGACCACCCCAGCACCAACCCCAACCCCTCCCTCTCCAGCTTTTCTCTTCCCCATAGATTAGATACTTAAATGGGTAATATTAAGCAGAAAACAAACAAAACCGGACAAGCCTATATAAGCCGAAAATGGAATAACGATAGGAGATGAGGGGGAGAGAAAAAAGAAAACTCGCAGCCCCCTCACACTCTCTTCAAAATTAAGCACTAAATACTATATAATGTTAAAAGGAAATTACACTCTAATGAAAAGCCCCATATAAAATATGTATATATGTGAATGTAAAATGGGTTAAATACAGCAGATATTATACAGACATTAAAACCATGGAATAAAAATTAGAATCGTGCTAACTAGAGCACGGAAATTCACAATTAATAAGTATAAGGGCGGTGGGTAGTAAGAGGACCACCCTTACATGAGTCAATGGCAGTCAATGGCAGGCGATTATGGGCGATTATGGCCCAACTTTTTCTTCCTCCTTCCTTCTCCAAGTCAAAAACAGAGTCAGAAATAAATAAAGTTTCCAAAAATATATATGAATATATGTAAACAAAGCTTGTAAATGCAAAGGCAAGGGTTATAAAGCCGGTCCAAGGTCCGGGAAGCTCACAGGTGCACTAGACAAAAGTCGCAGGGGCTGGAGGGCGGGGAACGCCCGACAGCTCAAGGAGCTGCCGTAGTCCGTCTCTCCCCCCCCCGCCCCTCCAGCAAGCCTTAGATAAAGGACAAATAAAGGCACAAGATTAACAGCAGACACCTGCAGCAGACACCATACCTTGTGTGCATACAGGTTTGAATAAAACCGTGAGCAGAGGGCTGAAGTCGGCAAAACAGACCAGGGCAGCGCCGGCAGCAAAAGTAGACTGCTTCCCCCACAAAATGCCACAAAGGACTCTGCGGACTCCGCGCGCTCCGCGCTTCCGAGGGTTTTCGTGCCTGAAGGCCCGCCTCCTCCTTCGCCGGGCTGAAAAGTTAACCCCTTGCAGGGACACACACAAGGGAGCTCGTAGGCAGAGCTTCCCAAGCACCAAGGACTCTGCGGACTCCGCGCGCTCCGCGCTTCCGAGGGTTTTCGTGCCTGAAGGCCCGCCTCCTCCTTCGCCGGGCTGAAAAGTTAACCCCTTGCAGGGACACACACAAGGGAGCTCGTAGGCAGAGCTTCCCAAGCACCAAGGACTCTGCGGACTCCGCGCGCTCCGCGCTTCCGAGGGTTTTCGTGCCTGAAGGCCCGCCTCCTCCTTCGCCGGCCTGAAAAGTTAACCCCTTGCAGGGACACACACAAGGGAGCTCGTAGGCAGAGCTTCCCAAGCACCAAGGACTCTGCGGACATTAGATGGGGTCAAGTAATCCACATTAGAGGGGGCACAGTAATCCACATTAGATGGGGTCAAGTAATCTACATTAGAGGGGGCAAAGTAATCCACATTAGATGGGGTAAATGTAATCCACATTAGTTGTGGTCAAGTAATCCACTTTAGATGGGGTAAAGGTAATCCACATTAGATGGGATCAAGTAATCCACCTTAGACAGGGACAAGTAAACCACATTAGATGGGGTAAAGGTAATCCACATTAGGTGGGGTCAAGTAATCCACATTAGATGTGGTAAAGCTAATCCACATTAGATGGGGTAAAGGTAATCCACATTAGATGGGGTAAAGTAATCCACATTAGATGGGGTAACGGTAATCCACATTAGATGAGGTCAAGTAATCCACATTAGATGGGGTAAGGGTAATCCACATTAGATGGGGACAAGTAATCCACATTAGATGGGGTCAAGCAATCCACATTAGATGGGGTCAAGTAATCCACATTAGATGGGGTTAAGGTCATCCACATTAGATGTGGTAAATTAATACACATTAGATGGGGTAAGGGTAATCCACATTAGATCTGGTCAAGTAATCCACTTTAGATGGGGTAAAGGTAATCCACATTAGATGGGGTCAAGTAATCCACATTAGATGGGGTCAAGTCATCCACATTAGATGGGGTGAAGTAATCCACATTAGATCTGGTCAAGTAATCCACTTTAGATGGGGTAAAGGTAATCCTCATTAGATGGGTCAAGTAATCCACATTAGATGGGGTAAAGTAATCCACATTAGATGGGGTAAAGGTAATCCTCATTAGATGGGTCAAGTAATCCACATTAGATGGGGTAAATGTAATCCACATTAGATCTGGTCAAGTAATCCACTTTAGATGGGGTAAAGGTAATCCACATTATATGGGGTAAAGTAATCCACATTAGATGGGGTAAATGTAATCCACATTAGATGTGGTCAAGTAATCCACTTTAGATGGGGTAAAGGTAATCCACATTAGATGGGGTCAAGTAATCCACATTAGATGGGGTGAAGTCATCCACATTAGATGGGGTCAAGTAATCCACATTAGATGGGGTCAAGTAATCCACATTAGATGGGGTCAAGTCATCCACATAAGATGAGGTGAAGTAATCCACATTAGATGGGGTGAAGTCATCCACATTAGATGGGGTGAAGTAATCCACATTAGATGGGGTGAAGTAATCCACATTAGATGGGGTCAAGTAATCCACATTAGATGGGACTCTCAGATTGGATTTCCTCCTAGGTGTGGTGAGGGGGTGTCCCTCCCTTGGGGGCAACCTTGACTGATGACCAAGGATGTTGAGTTGTTACATCATTAAGGGTGTTTTTTCCGCATTGACCTTTAGATCAAGGGAATTCATGAGACCATTTTATGCAGTAATGAGCGCATTGACCTTTAGGTCTAGGTCAAGGGAATTCATGAGACCATTGTATGCAGTAATGAGCACATTGACCTTTAGGTCAAGGGAATTCATGAGAGCATTTTATGCAGCAATGAGTTGCTGAGAGGCACGTGGAATCCGTGACGGGATCACAGCGTCATCTGCATACACTAGTGCAGGGATAAAACAATTGCCAATTTCTGGAGCATCAGCCTCTGGGCGAAGTAAGACATTAAGGAGGTCATTAATATACAGTGAAAACAGAAGGGGAGCCAAGACACGACCCTGGTGGACTCCCAAAGCAGTCGGAAAGTCTGCTGGGCATTGCCCATCTAGTCCACTCTTAACAGAAGCTCAGGTCCCCTGGTGAATCCGAACCAGTGATTCCAACAAAGGTGCCGGCCAGTTCATGGATCCAGGTATCTGTCACAATGTATCAAAGACGGTACTGAGATCCATGAATGCCAAATATATTGGTTCCTATTTAATGTACACTGAGGTGGCGAGGATTAAATATACATTTAGAATCTGCTCATTGGTGTCTAGGCCATGCCAAAATCCCAAATGAATATCAGTTAAGATGTGATTTTCTGATACCCAAGATTCTAGTTTTGCAAGTCTAGGAGAGAGATTGGCCTAGATGTCGATGGATAGATTTTTGCCTTTTCCCAAGAATCTGGAACACTCAGATCCCTAATCCTGGGAATAAAGCTCGAGGACAGAAAAGGAGCTGAAATAGATCTAGAATGTCTGAATAGATTGTCTGGAATGCCATCAGAACCTGGGCAACGACCTTATACAGATCGATAAAGCGTGATCTTTATCTCTTGACTAAACAGTTTACTATTGAAACTGATGTAGGTGACTCCATGCCAGCCCATCCATCTTTAGGCCCTAAACCCAGGTGCTGAAACTTGAAACCCTCCAAAAGCTGCCTTGTATCTTACTCCCCCTAAAATCCTGGATCTTTAAATTCCAAAGTGTATAGTCATGGAAATCCTCTCTGTGCTTAGACTTAAAAATCCTCCTGAGAGGTTATTTAGAATTCCATCTGACAGAGGACTCGAAAATCCCACTTTCTAAGACTTGTAAATCCTACAGGAGATTTGAAACCCCACATATGCCGCTTTTCGGATGCCCTGGGCTGGTATATTGGTTGAGAAATGAGTCTAGCCAGCCCAATGAGGCATCCATTTGCCGCTCCCTGATGGCATAACTTCTAGTGACTGGAAGGAACATACAGTCTTCACACCCATTTAGTTGTTGCCCTCTCTATGAAGTGATGTCTCCAAGTGAGCCCCATGTGGACCTTTTCCGCATGTTGACCACCATGTCTTCCCTTTGGTCGCAGAAGAAATCATTTCACTGATCACGACTGACGCGAACATGATGAGCGAGTCTCTGAACCTGAGCCTGCTGATGTGGTGCTTTATGAGGGTGACCTCCCTCTACGTGTTCATGCTCTGGATGTCCTGGAAACTGACTCTCTTCACGCTTGTTGAGCTGCCAATCATTATCGTCATCGCTAGACTCTCTGGAACCTTCCAACAGGTTAGAGTAGATTGACGTTGGGAAAGAGCTGCGACAGCATTCCCAGGGAAGGGTATTAGAAATCACAGAGTCTTGGGTATTCAAGTAATATTCAGGATAATCAGTGGGCGTGTGACATGTTTGAGCTAGGGGATTGATTGGGTGTGAGGTTGCTTATGCCACTTTCGTCGTGAACATTACTGCGACAGGCCACCTTCACCCAACGGCGGCATGTCCAGTAACTCATAAGCGATTACTGCGCCCATGCAAGGCTGGCACTAGGAAGTGGAGGACGATGGGCATGTAAGGTGTTAGGTAAGGTGTTAGGCAGAATCACCTGCAGTACCCTTGGGGAAGACTACAGGCAATTAGGACTACAAGTGTAAGCACATTTCTCTGAGCTTAAGTTCTTGATGTTTGCTTTCAGTTTGGGCTTGGATTCTTTTAAATTCCAATTCTAGTCTCATCCTTTCCAGAGAGACACATTCAGGACTTAGTGTTGGACCTGATGGGGTCCCTGTGGTCAAAGGTTGAGTCCTATGAGCAGGTAGAGGTAAAACAGGGCCTACATTGTGAGACTCTTCTGCCTCCTCTAACTCATCAATAATATTTGATTTACCCTCTGAAACATTATCATCCTCATCAACATTTTCCACATTTGCTGTAGGGGTGGGTGTTTCAGACCCACTCCTCAGACTTTGGTATTCCAACAATTCTTCTATCAATTCAACCTTTTTGCCTTTTACAGTGAGATTCCTAGCTTTACACATTTCTCTCAATTGATCAACTGTTAAAGTGACTAGGCTCTCCTGTCTGTAGCTATCCATATCAGACATGATAAAACAATTGCTTCTCTAGAGGTGCTTAGCCTTTTGAAGATTATTATATATGAAACTAATAGACCAACACAAGACAACAATGGTAAGACCACAGTATTTAATTTGGACATGAATGTCATGTGTTTACAAAAGAAGCATGATAGCACTATATGGTCTGAATGTAACAGAAATATATCAACAGGGGGCGCTGAAAAAAATATACAATTGAACTTTCCTAACGCAAGTCTATCAGACATTTGGATAAAGTAATAGGAATAAGCAAACACTAATTAGTGTGCACCAAGTTTGAAAGCATAGTATGGAGGTATTCATGCGTGGTGCTATCATGTGTAGACATAAACATATGGACTGCAATAGTACAGCCAACAAGAGACCTTGTGCCTCATTAGGACCCTGGCGGAGAGGGTTTTACGCCGGCGTAGTGCATGGCGTACCTCTCCGCCAGATTACGAGATTCCTTACCGCCATGGAGAGTTTAACGCCTGCTTTTTGCAGGCGGTAAAATCCATGGCGGTAAGGGACCTTGTTGTTAATTACGCCACCGTAATCTACGGTGGCGTAATTAACGCCTTCCCCACTCCCATTATACCCTATGGGGCAAGAATGGGAATGGGGAAGGGTAAAATGGGGATTGGGGATTTACTGCCACGCCTGGGTCGGAATGGGGCGGTAAATCCGCCAACCACCATGGCGGAGTTGGCAGTTTAGCGCCATGGACCATGGTGCTAATAGCACCATGGTCCTCCGCCAAGGTCGTAATGAGGCCCCTTGAGAGAAGTTTCGTTGTATTTATAATATTCTCCCCTTTTCTTCTATTTTTCCTTCTCCAACTCCCTAACAATCCTCCCTTATAGCAACCCCCAACTTTCTGTGATTACGACAACAACAAATTGTGTTGAAACAATACTGTTACTTATTTACTTGTTGTTTTTGTAATGTCATTTATGTTCTGGATATATTTGAACTATCAAGTTTGTGTTTAATGTACATTATAGCACAAACCCTGATTTCAAAAAGGCGGCCAGCGCCGAAACACGTGTCATGATAAAAGGGCAATCATATGAATTCTTTTCTTTAAATTAAACTCAGAAAAAAAGTGAAACTGGCGCAGTTCTATGTGAGTGTGTTTTGTTTGTTTGGTCTAGGGATTATATTAGGGTGAGGAGGCTGCTTGGATGATGAGAGAATTGAGCTTCAGAAGGATGTTTCTTTGGAAGATGGTGGTGTTGAGGAGAGTGTTGAGCTTCAGAAGGATGTTTCTTTGGAAGATGGTGGTGTTGAGGAGAGTGTTGAGCTTCAGAAGGATGTTTCCTTGGAAGATGGTGGTGTTGAGGAGAGTGTTGAGCTTCAGAAGGATGTTTCTTTGGAAGATGGTGGTGTTGAGGAGAGTGTTGAGCTTCAGAAGGATGTTTCTTTGGAAGATGGTGGTGTTGAGGAGAGTGTTGAGCTTCAGAAGGATGTTTCTTTGGAAGATGGTGGTGTTGAGGAGTATTGAGCTTCAGAAGGATGTTTTCTTGGAAGATGGTGGTGTTGAGGAGAGTGTTGAGCTTCAGAAGGATGTTTCTTTGGAAGATGGTGGTGTTGAGGACAGTGTTGAGCTTCAGAAGGATGTTTCCTTGGAAGATGGTGGTGTTGAGGAGAGTGTTGAGCTTCAGAAGGATGTTTCTTTGGAAGATGGTGGTGTTGAGGAGAGTGTTGAGCTTCAGAAGGATGTTTCTTTGGAAGATGGTGGTGTTGAGGAGTATTGAGCTTCAGAAGGATGTTTTCTTGGAAGATGGTGGTGTTGAGGAGAGTGTTGAGCTTCAGAAGGATGTTTCTTTGGAAGATGGTGGTGTTGAGGACAGTGTTGAGCTTCAGAAGGATGTTTCCTTGGAAGATGGTGGTGTTGAGGAGAGTGTTGAGCTTCAGAAGGATGTTTCTTTGGAAGATGGTGGTGTTGAGGAGAGTGTTGAGCTTCAGAAGGATGTTTCCTTGGAAGATGGTGGTGTTGAGGAGAGTGTTGAGCTTCAGAAGGATGTTTCCTTGGAAGATGGTGGTGTTGAGGAGAGTGTGGGGAGCTTTGAAGGTGAATATAAAGTCTTGCATGCAAAGCATTGTGTATTGTTGCATGTACAGCATTTTGAATTGTTGAATGCTCGGGATGGTTTTAGTTACTTACCTGTAACTGTTGTTCTCCAGCATGGGGTCTGGCATGGATTCACATGCTCATGAATATTCCCCGTCGTCAGGCTGGGAATCCTCTGTAAAAGAACAACCAGTTTTACTTTCACTTTAAAACTGTATTTCTCCTCTGAACCAATCACTGTCCTCTGGGTCATACTGCCCCATCCAATGACAGTCTCTCCCTAAGCCCCTCCTCTGGCAGCCATCTTCACATTTTTACCCCACGCTTCAGTGTTGGGAGTCCTTGAGTTTGATCTGCAAGCTACTTCTATGTTTTTTTTTGTCGTGTTTTTGATGGAAAAACATACTAATTTTGTTCCTAAAGAACCAGTGTGCTCTCTTCTCCATCTGCCGACAGCAGGGATCCATTGTCGTTATATTTCAGCACCCCTCAAGGGCGAAGAGCGCTGAAGATTGTATAAGGCCATCAGGCCTACTTCGCACCCTCCGGCAGATTCACATGCTCATGAATATTCTCCAGCATGGGGTCTGGCATAGATTCACATGCTCATGAATATTCTCCAGCACGGGGTCTGGCATGGATGCACATGCTCATGAATATTCTCCAGCATGGGGTCTGGCATGGATGCACATGCTCATGGATATTCTCCAGCATGGGGTCTGGCATGGATTCACATGCTCATGAATATTCTCCAGCATGGGGTCTGGCATGGATTCACACGCTCATGAATATTCTGCAGCATGGGTCTGGCATGGATTCACATGCTCATGAATATTCTCCAGCATGGGGTCTGGCATAGATTCACATGCTCATGGATATTCTCCAGCATGGGGTCTCGCATGGATTCACATGCTCATGAATATTCTCCAGCATGGGGTCTGGCATGGATTCACATGCTCATGAATATTCTCCAGCATGGGGTCTGGCATGGATTCACATGCTCATGAATATTCTCCAGCATGGGTCTGGCGTGGATTCACATGCTCATGAATATTCTCCAGCATGGGGTCTGGCGTGGATTCACACGCTCATGAATATTCTCCAGCATGGGGTCTCGCATGGATTCACATGCTCATGAATATTCTCCAGCATGGGTCTGGCGTGGATTCACACGCTCATGAATATTCTCCAGCATGGGGTCTGGCGTGGATTCACATGCTCATGAATATTCTCCAGCATGGGGTCTGGCATAGATTCACATGCTCATGAATATTCTCCAGCATGGTGTCTGGCATGGATGCACATGCTCATGAATATTCTCCAGCATGGGGTCTGGCATGGGTTCACATGCTCATGAATATTCTCCAGCATGGGGTCTGGCATGGATTCACATGCTCATGAATATTCTCCAGCATGGGGTCTGGCATGGATTCACATGCTCATGAATATTCTCCAGCATGAGTCTGGCATGGATGCACATGCTCATGAATATTCTCCAGCATGGGGTCTGGCATGGATTCAGATGCTCATGAATATTCTCCAGCATGGGGTCTGGCATGGATTCACATGCTCATGAATATTCTCCAGCATGGGGTCTGGCATGGATGCACATGCTCATGAATATTCTCCAGCATGGGGTCTGGCATGGATGCACATGCTCATGAATATTCTCCAGCATGGGGTCTGGCATGGATTCACATGCTCATGAATATTCTGCAGCATGGGGTCTGGCATAGATTCACATGCTCATGAATATTCTCCAGCATGGGGTCTGGCATGCATTCACATGCTCATGAATATTCTCCAGCATGGGGTCTGGCATGGATGCACATGCTCATGAATATTCTCCAGCATGGGGTCTGGCATGGATTCACATGCTCATGAATATTCTCCAGCATGGGGTCTGGCATGGATTCACATGCTCATGAATATTCTCCAGCATGGGGTCTGGCATGGATGCACATGCTCATGAATATTCTCCAGCATGGGTCTGGCATGGATTCACATGCTCATGAATATTCTCCAGCATGGGGTCTGGCATGGATGCACATGCTCATGAATATTCTCCAGCATGGGGTCTGGCATGGATTCACATGCTCATGAATATTCTCCAGCATGGGGTCTGGCATGGATTCACATGCTCATCAATATTCTCCGGCATGGGGTCTGGCATGGATTCACATGCTCATGAATATTCTCCGGCATGGGGTCTGGCATGGATTCACATGCTCATCAATATTCTCCGGCATGGGTCTGGCATGGATTCACATGCTCATGAATATTCTCCGGCATGGGGTCTGGCATGGATTCACATGCTCATGAATATTCTCCGGCATGGGGTCTCGCATGCATTCACATGCTCATGAATATTCCCCGGCATGGGGTCTGGCATGGATGCACATGCTCATGAATATTCTCCGGCATGGGGTCTCGCATGCATTCACATGCTCATGAATATTCTCCGGCATGGGGTCTGGCATGCATTCACGTGCTCATGAATATTCTCCAGCATGGGGTCTGGCATGGATTCACATGCTCATGAATATTCTCCAGCATGGGGTCTGGCATGGATTCACGTGCTCATAAATATTCTCCAGCATGGGGTCTGGCATGGATTCACGTGCTCATGAATATTCTCCAGCATGGGGTCTGGCATGCATTCACATGCTCATGAATATTCTCCAGCATGGGGTCTGGCATGGATTCACATGCTCATGAATATTCTCCAGCATGGGTCTGGCATGGATGCACATGCTCATGAATATTCTCCAGCATGGGGTCTGGCATAGATTCACATGCTCATGAATATTCTCCAGCATGAGGTCTGGCATGGATGCACATGCTCATGAATATTCTCCAGCATGGGGTCTGGCATGGATGCACATGCTCATGAATATTCTCCAGCATGGAGTCTGGCCTGGATGCACATGCTCATGAATATTCTGCAGCATGGGGTCTGGCATGGATGCACATGCTCATGAATATTCTCCAGCATGGAGTCTGGCCTGGATTCACATGCTCATGAATATTCTGCAGCATGGGGTCTGGCATAGATTCACATGCTCGTGAATATTCTCCAGCATGGGGTCTGGCATGCATTCACATGCTCGTGAATATTCTCCACCATGGGGTCTGGCATGGATGCACATGCTCGTGAATATTCTCCAGCATGGGGTCTGGCATGGATGCACATGCTCGTGAATATTCTCCAGCATGGGTCTGGCATGGATGCACATGCTCGTGAATATTCTCCAGCATGGGTCTGGCATGGATTCACATGCTCGTGAATATTCTCCAACATGGGTCTGGCATGGATTCACATGCTTGTGAATATTCTCCAGCATGGGATCTGGCATGGATTCACATGCTCATGAATATTCTCCAGCATGGGGTCTGGCATGGATTTACATGCTCATGAATATTCTCCGGCATGGGGTCTGGCATGGATACACATGCTCATGAATATTCTCCGGCATGGGTCTGGCATGGATTCACATGCTCATGAATATTCTCCGGCATGGGGTCTCGCATGCATTCACATGCTCATGAATATTCTCCAGCATGGGTCTGGCATGGATTCACATGCTCATGAATATTCTCCAGCATGGGGTCTGGCATGGATTCACATGCTCATGAATATTCTCCAGCATGGGGTCTGGCGTGGATGCACATGCTCATGAATATTCTCCAGCATGGGGTCTGGCATGGATTGCACATGCTCATGAATATTCTCCAGCATGAGGTCTGGCATGGATTCACATGCTCATGAATATTCTCCAGCATGGGGTCTGGCATGGATTCA
This sequence comes from Ambystoma mexicanum, assembly GCF_040938575.1. Classification (NCBI taxonomy): domain Eukaryota; kingdom Metazoa; phylum Chordata; class Amphibia; order Caudata; family Ambystomatidae; genus Ambystoma; species Ambystoma mexicanum. The sequence goes on along the minus strand of NC_090938.1, from coordinate 814,127,953 downwards.
CATGCTCATGAATATTCTCCAGCATGGGGTCTGGCATGGACTCACAAGCTCATGAATATTCTCCAGCATGGGGTCTGGCATGGGTGCGCATGCTCATGAATATTCTGCAGCATGGGGTCTGGCATGGACGCACACGCTCATGAATATTCTCCAGCATGGGGTCTGGCATGGATTCACACGCTCATGAATATTCTCCAGCATGGGGTCTGGCATGGACGCACACGCTCATGAATATTCTCCAGCATGGGTCTGGCATGGATTCACACGCTCATGAATATTCTCCAGCATGGGGTCTGACATGGATTCACATGCTCATGAATATTCTCCAGCATGGCGTCTGGCATGGATTCACATGCTCATGAATATTCTCCAGCATGGGGTCTGGCATGGATTCACATGCTCATGAATATTCTCCAGCATGGGGTCTGGCATGGATTCACATGCTCATGAATATTCTCCAGCATGGGGTCTGGCATGGATTCAAATGCTCATGAATATTCTCCAGCATGGGGTCTGGCATGGATGCACATGCTCATGAATATTCTCCAGCATGGGGTCTGGCATAGATTCACATGCTCATGAATATGCTCCAGCATGGGGAAGGGCATGGATTCACATGCTCATGAATATTCTCCAGCATGGGGTCTGGCATGGATGCACATGCTCATGAACATTCTCCAGCATGGGGTCTGGCATGGATTCACATGCTCATGAATATTCTCCAGCATGGGGTCTGGCATGGATTCACATGCTCATGAACATTCTCCAGCATGGGGTCTGGCATGGATCCACATGCTCATGAATATTCTCCAGCATGGGGTCTGGCATGGATTCACATGCTCATGAATATTCTCCAGCATGGGGTCTGGCATGGATGCACATGCTCATGAATATTCTCCAGCATGGGGTCTGGCATGGATTCACATGCTCATGAATATTCTCCAGCATGGGGTCTGGCATGGATGCACATGCTCATGAATATTCTCCAGCATGGGGTCTGGCATGGATTGTGGATTCACATGCTCATGAATATTCTCCAGCATGGGGTCTGTCATGGATGCACATGCTCATGAATATTCTCCAGCATGGGGTCTGGCATGCATTCGCATGCTCATGAATATTCTCCAGCATGGGGTCTGGCATGCATGCACATGCTCATGAATATTCTCCAGCATGGGGTCTGGCATGGATGCACATGCTCATGAATATTCTCCAGCATGGGGTCTGGCATGGATTCACATGCTCATGGATATTCTCCAGCATGGGGTCTGGAATGGATTCACATGCTCGTGAATATTCTCCAGCATGGGGTCTGGCATGGATGCACATGCTCGTGAATATTCTCCAGCATGGGTCTGGCATGGATTCACATGCTCGTGAATATTCTCCGGCATGGGGTCTGGCATGCATTCACATGCTTGTGAATATTCTCCAGCATGGGGTCTGGCATGGATTCACATGCTCGTGAATATTCTCCAGCATGGGGTCTGGCATGGATTCACATGCTCATGAATACTCTCCAGCATGGGGTCTGGCATGGATTCACATGCTCATGAATATTCTCCAGCATGGGGTCTGGCATGGATTCACATGCTCATGAATATTCTCCAGCATGGGGTCTGGCATGGATTCACATGCTCATGAATATTCTCCAGCATGGGTCTGGCATGGATTCACATGCTCATGAATATTCTCCAGCATGGGGTCTGGCATGGATTCACATGCTCATGGATATTCTCCAGCATGGGTCTGGCATGGATGCACATGCTCATGGATATTCTCCAGCATGGGGTCTGGCATGGATTCACATGCTCATGGATATTCTCCAGCATGGGGTCTGGCATGCATTCACATGCTCATGAATATTCTCCAGCATGGGGTCTGGCATGGATTCACATGCTCATGAATATTCTCCAGCATGGGGTCTGGCATGGATTCACATGCTCATGAATATTCTCCAGCATGGGGTCTGGCATGCATTCACATGCTCATGAATATTCTCCAGCATGGGGTCTGGCATGGATGCACATGCTCATGAATATTCTCCAGCATGGGGTCTGGCATGGATGCACATGCTCATGAATATTCTCCAGCATGGGGTCTGGCATGGATTCACATGCTCATGAATATTCTGCAGCATGGGGTCTGGCATAGATTCACATGCTCATGAATATTCTCCAGCATGGGGTCTGGCATGCATTCACATGCTCATGAATATTCTCCAGCATGGGGTCTGGCATGGATGCACATGCTCATGAATATTCTCCAGCATGGGGTCTGGCATGGATTCACATGCTCATGAATATTCTCCAGCATGGGGTCTGGCATGGATTCACATGCTCATGAATATTCTCCAGCATGGGGTCTGGCATGGATGCACATGCTCATGAATATTCTCCAGCATGGGTCTGGCATGGATTCACATGCTCATGAATATTCTCCAGCATGGGGTCTGGCATGGATGCACATGCTCATGAATATTCTCCAGCATGGGGTCTGGCATGGATTCACATGCTCATGAATATTCTCCAGCATGGGGTCTGGCATGGATTCACATGCTCATCAATATTCTCCGGCATGGGGTCTGGCATGGATTCACATGCTCATGAATATTCTCCGGCATGGGGTCTGGCATGGATTCACATGCTCATCAATATTCTCCGGCATGGGTCTGGCATGGATTCACATGCTCATGAATATTCTCCGGCATGGGGTCTGGCATGGATTCACATGCTCATGAATATTCTCCGGCATGGGGTCTCGCATGCATTCACATGCTCATGAATATTCCCCGGCATGGGGTCTGGCATGGATGCACATGCTCATGAATATTCTCCGGCATGGGGTCTCGCATGCATTCACATGCTCATGAATATTCTCCGGCATGGGGTCTGGCATGCATTCACGTGCTCATGAATATTCTCCAGCATGGGGTCTGGCATGGATTCACATGCTCATGAATATTCTCCAGCATGGGGTCTGGCATGGATTCACGTGCTCATAAATATTCTCCAGCATGGGGTCTGGCATGGATTCACGTGCTCATGAATATTCTCCAGCATGGGGTCTGGCATGCATTCACATGCTCATGAATATTCTCCAGCATGGGGTCTGGCATGGATTCACATGCTCATGAATATTCTCCAGCATGGGTCTGGCATGGATGCACATGCTCATGAATATTCTCCAGCATGGGGTCTGGCATAGATTCACATGCTCATGAATATTCTCCAGCATGAGGTCTGGCATGGATGCACATGCTCATGAATATTCTCCAGCATGGGGTCTGGCATGGATGCACATGCTCATGAATATTCTCCAGCATGGAGTCTGGCCTGGATGCACATGCTCATGAATATTCTGCAGCATGGGGTCTGGCATGGATGCACATGCTCATGAATATTCTCCAGCATGGAGTCTGGCCTGGATTCACATGCTCATGAATATTCTGCAGCATGGGGTCTGGCATAGATTCACATGCTCGTGAATATTCTCCAGCATGGGGTCTGGCATGCATTCACATGCTCGTGAATATTCTCCACCATGGGGTCTGGCATGGATGCACATGCTCGTGAATATTCTCCAGCATGGGGTCTGGCATGGATGCACATGCTCGTGAATATTCTCCAGCATGGGTCTGGCATGGATGCACATGCTCGTGAATATTCTCCAGCATGGGTCTGGCATGGATTCACATGCTCGTGAATATTCTCCAACATGGGTCTGGCATGGATTCACATGCTTGTGAATATTCTCCAGCATGGGATCTGGCATGGATTCACATGCTCATGAATATTCTCCAGCATGGGGTCTGGCATGGATTTACATGCTCATGAATATTCTCCGGCATGGGGTCTGGCATGGATACACATGCTCATGAATATTCTCCGGCATGGGTCTGGCATGGATTCACATGCTCATGAATATTCTCCGGCATGGGGTCTCGCATGCATTCACATGCTCATGAATATTCTCCAGCATGGGTCTGGCATGGATTCACATGCTCATGAATATTCTCCAGCATGGGGTCTGGCATGGATTCACATGCTCATGAATATTCTCCAGCATGGGGTCTGGCGTGGATGCACATGCTCATGAATATTCTCCAGCATGGGGTCTGGCATGGATTGCACATGCTCATGAATATTCTCCAGCATGAGGTCTGGCATGGATTCACATGCTCATGAATATTCTCCAGCATGGGGTCTGGCATGGATTCACATGCTCATGAATATTCTCCAGCATGGGGTCTGGCATGGACTCACAAGCTCATGAATATTCTCCAGCATGGGGTCTGGCATGGGTGCGCATGCTCATGAATATTCTGCAGCATGGGGTCTGGCATGGACGCACACGCTCATGAATATTCTCCAGCATGGGGTCTGGCATGGATTCACACGCTCATGAATATTCTCCAGCATGGGGTCTGGCATGGACGCACACGCTCATGAATATTCTCCAGCATGGGTCTGGCATGGATTCACACGCTCATGAATATTCTCCAGCATGGGGTCTGACATGGATTCACATGCTCATGAATATTCTCCAGCATGGCGTCTGGCATGGATTCACATGCTCATGAATATTCTCCAGCATGGGGTCTGGCATGGATTCACATGCTCATGAATATTCTCCAGCATGGGGTCTGGCATGGATTCACATGCTCATGAATATTCTCCAGCATGGGGTCTGGCATGGATTCAAATGCTCATGAATATTCTCCAGCATGGGGTCTGGCATGGATGCACATGCTCATGAATATTCTCCAGCATGGGGTCTGGCATAGATTCACATGCTCATGAATATGCTCCAGCATGGGGAAGGGCATGGATTCACATGCTCATGAATATTCTCCAGCATGGGGTCTGGCATGGATGCACATGCTCATGAACATTCTCCAGCATGGGGTCTGGCATGGATTCACATGCTCATGAATATTCTCCAGCATGGGGTCTGGCATGGATTCACATGCTCATGAACATTCTCCAGCATGGGGTCTGGCATGGATCCACATGCTCATGAATATTCTCCAGCATGGGGTCTGGCATGGATTCACATGCTCATGAATATTCTCCAGCATGGGGTCTGGCATGGATGCACATGCTCATGAATATTCTCCAGCATGGGGTCTGGCATGGATTCACATGCTCATGAATATTCTCCAGCATGGGGTCTGGCATGGATGCACATGCTCATGAATATTCTCCAGCATGGGGTCTGGCATGGATTGTGGATTCACATGCTCATGAATATTCTCCAGCATGGGGTCTGTCATGGATGCACATGCTCATGAATATTCTCCAGCATGGGGTCTGGCATGCATTCGCATGCTCATGAATATTCTCCAGCATGGGGTCTGGCATGCATGCACATGCTCATGAATATTCTCCAGCATGGGGTCTGGCATGGATGCACATGCTCATGAATATTCTCCAGCATGGGGTCTGGCATGGATTCACATGCTCATGGATATTCTCCAGCATGGGGTCTGGAATGGATTCACATGCTCGTGAATATTCTCCAGCATGGGGTCTGGCATGGATGCACATGCTCGTGAATATTCTCCAGCATGGGTCTGGCATGGATTCACATGCTCGTGAATATTCTCCGGCATGGGGTCTGGCATGCATTCACATGCTTGTGAATATTCTCCAGCATGGGGTCTGGCATGGATTCACATGCTCGTGAATATTCTCCAGCATGGGGTCTGGCATGGATTCACATGCTCATGAATACTCTCCAGCATGGGGTCTGGCATGGATTCACATGCTCATGAATATTCTCCAGCATGGGGTCTGGCATGGATTCACATGCTCATGAATATTCTCCAGCATGGGGTCTGGCATGGATTCACATGCTCATGAATATTCTCCAGCATGGGTCTGGCATGGATTCACATGCTCATGAATATTCTCCAGCATGGGGTCTGGCATGGATTCACATGCTCATGGATATTCTCCAGCATGGGTCTGGCATGGATGCACATGCTCATGGATATTCTCCAGCATGGGGTCTGGCATGGATTCACATGCTCATGGATATTCTCCAGCATGGGGTCTGGCATGCATTCACATGCTCATGAATATTCTCCAGCATGGGGTCTGGCATGGATTCACATGCTCATGAATATTCTCCAGCATGGGGTCTGGCATGGATTCACATGCTCATGAATATTCTCCAGCATGGGGTCTGGCATGCATTCACATGCTCATGAATATTCTCCAGCATGGGGTCTGGCATGGATGCACATGCTCATGAATATTCTCCAGCATGGGGTCTGGCATGGATGCACATGCTCATGAATATTCTCCAGCATGGGGTCTGGCATGGATTCACATGCTCATGAATATTCTCCAGCATGGGGTCTGGCATGGATTCACATGCTCATGAATATTCGCCAGCATGGGTCTGGCATGGATTCACATGCTCATGAATATTCTCCAGCATGGGGTCTGGCATGGATTCACATGCTCATGAATATTCTCCAGCATGGGGTCTGGCATGGATTGTGGATTCACATGCTCATTAATATTCTCCAGCATGGGGTCTGTCATGGATGCACATGCTCATGAATATTCTCCAGCATGGGGTCTGGCATGCATTCGCATGCTCATGAATATTCTCCAGCATGGGGTCTGGCTTGCATGCACATGCTCATGAATATTCTCCAGCATGGGGTCTGGCATGGATTCACATGCTCATGAATATTCTCCAGCATGGGGTCTGGCATGGATGCACATGCTCATGAATATTCTCCAGCATGGGGTCTGGCATGGATGCACATGCTCATGAATATTCTCCAGCATGGGGTCTGGCATGGATGCACATGCTCATGAATATTCTCCAGCATGGGGTCTGGCATGGATGCACATGCTCATGAATATTATCCAGCATGGGGTCTGGCATGGATTCACATGCTCATGGATATTCTCCAGCATGGGGTCTGGAATGGATTCACATGCTCATGAATATTCTCCAGCATGGGGTCTGGCATGGATGCACATGCTCATGAATATTCTCCGGCATGGGTCTGGCATGGATTCACATGCTCGTGAATATTCTCCGGCATGGGGTCTCGCATGCATTCACATGCTCGTGAATATTCTCCAGCATGGGGTCTGGCATGGATTCACATGCTCGTGAATATTCTCCAGCATGGGGTCTGGCATGGATGCACATGCTCATGAATATTCTCCAGCATGGGGTCTGGCATGGATTCACATGCTCATGAATATTCTCCAGCATGGGGTCTGGCATGGATGCACATGCTCATGAATATTCTCCAGCATGGGGTCTGGCATGCATTCACATGCTCATGAATATTCTCCAGCATGGGGTCTGGCATAGATTCACATGCTCATGAATATTCTCCAGCATGGGTCTGGCATAGATTCACATGCTCATGAATATTCTCCAGCATGGGGTCTGGCATGGATGCACATGCTCATGAATATTCTCCAGCATGGGGTCTGGCATGGATTCACATGCTCATGAATATTCTCCAGCATGGGTCTGGCATGGATTCACATGCTCATGAATATTCTCCAGCATGAGGTCTGGCATGGATTCACATGCTCATGAATATTCTGCAGCATGGGTCTGGCATGGATTCACATGCTCATGAATATTCTGCAGCATGGGTCTGGCATGGATTCACATGCTCATGAATATTCTCCAGCATGGGGTCTGGCATGGATTCACATGCTCATGAATATTCTCCAGCATGGGGTCTGGCATGGATGCACATGCTCATGAATATTCTCCAGCATGGGGTCTGGCATGGATTCACATGCTCATGAATATTCTCCAGCATGGGGTCTGGCATGGATTCACATGCTCATGAATATTCTCCAGCATGGGGTCTGGCATGGATGCACATGCTCATGAATATTCTCCAGCATGGGGTCTGGCATGGATTCACCTGCTCATGAATATTCTCCAGCATGGGGTCTGGCATGGATGCACATGCTCATGAATATTCTCCAGCATGGGTCTCGCATGGATTCACATGCTCATGAATATTCTCCAGAATGGGGTCTGGCATGGATGCACATGCTCATGAATATTCTCCAGCATGGGTCTGGCATGGATGCACATGCTCATGAATATTCTCCAGCATGGGGTCTGGCATGGATTCACATGCTCATGAATATTCTCCAGCATGGGGTCTGGCATGGATTCACATGCTCGTGAATATTCTCCAGCATGGGGTCTGGCATGGATGCACATGCTCATGAATATTCTCCAGCATGGGGTCTGGCATGGATTCACATGCTCATGAATATTCTCCAGCATGGGGTCTGGCATGGATGCACATGCTCATGAATATTCTCCAGCATGGGGTCTGGCATGCATTCACATGCTCATGAATATTCTCCAGCATGGGGTCTGGCATGGATGCACATGCTCATGAATATTCTCCAGCATGGGTCTGGCATAGATTCACATGCTCATGAATATTCTCCTGCATGGGTCTGGCATAGATTCACATGCTCATGAATATTCTCCAGCATGGGTCTGGCATGGATTCACATGCTCATGAATATTCTCCAGCATGGGGTCTGGCATGGATGCACATGCTCATGAATATTCTCCAGCATGGGGTCTGGCATGGATTCACATGCTCATGAATATTCTCCAGCATGGGGTCTGGCATGGATGCACATGCTCATGAATATTCTCCAGCATGGGTCTGGCATAGATTCACATGCTCATGAATATTCTCCAGCATGGGGTCTGGCATGGATGCACATGCTCATGAATATTCTCCAGCATGGGGTCTGGCATGGATGCACATGCTCGTGAATATTCTCCAGCATGGGTCTGGCATGGATGCACATGCTCGTGAATATTCTCCAGCATGGGTCTGGCATGGATTCACATGCTCGTGAATATTCTCCAGCATGGGTCTGGCATGGATTCACATGCTTGTGAATATTCTCCAGCATGGGATCTGGCATGGATTCACATGCTCATGAATATTCTCCAGCATGGGGTCTGGCATGGATACACATGCTCATGAATATTCTCCGGCATGGGTCTGGCATGGATTCACATGCTCATGAATATTCTCCGGCATGGGGTCTCGCATGCATTCACATGCTCATGAATATTCTCCAGCATGGGTCTGGCATGGATTCACATGCTCATGAATATTCTCCAGCATGGGTCTGGCATAGATTCACATGCTCATGAATATTCTCCAGCATGGGGTTTGGCATGGATGCACATGCTCATGAATATTCTCCAGCATGGGGTCTGGCATGGATTCACATGCTCATGAATATTCTCCAGCATGGGGTCTGGCATGGATGCACATGCTCATGAATATTCTCCAGCATGGGGTCTGGCATGGATTCACATGCTCATGAATATTCTCCAGCATGGGGTCTGGCATGGATTCACAAGCTCATGAATATTCTCCAGCATGGGGTCTGGCATGGATGCGCATGCTCATGAATATTCTCCAGCATGGGGTCTGGCATGGATGCACATGCTCATGAATATTCTCCAGCATGGGGTCTGGCATGGATTCACATGCTCATGAATATTCTCCAGCATGGGGTCTGGCATGTATTCACATGCTCATGAATATTCTCCAGCATGGGTCTGGCATGGATTCACATGCTCATGAATATTCTCCAGCATGGGGTCTGGCATGGATTCACATGCTCATGAATATTCTCCAGCATGGGGTCTGGCATGGATTCACATGCTCATGAATATTCTCCAGCATGGGGTCTGGCATGGATTCACATGCTCATGAATATTCTCCAGCATGGGTCTGGCATGGATGCACATGCTCATGAATATTCTCCAGCATGGGGTCTGGCATGGATTCACATGCTCATGTATATTCTCCAGCATGGGGTCTGGCATGGATTCACATGCTCATGAATATTCTCCAGCATGGGGTCTGGCATGGATTCACATGCTCATGAATATTCTCCAGCATGGGGTCTGGCATGGATTCACATGCTCATGAATATTCTCCAGCATGGGGTCTGGCATGGATGCACATGCTCATGAATATTCTCCAGCATGGGTCTGGCATGGATACACATGCTCGTGAATATTCTCCAGCATGGGTCTGGCATGGATTCACATGCTCGTGAATATTTTCCAGCATGGGTCTGGCATGGATTCACATGCTTGTGAATATTCTCCAGCATGGGATCTGGCATGTATTCACATGCTCATGAATATTCTCCAGCATGGGGTCTGGCATGGATTTACATGCTCATGAATATTCTCCAGCATGGGGTCTGGCATGGATACACATGCTCATGAATATTCTCCGGCATGGGTCTGGCATGGATTCACATGCTCATGAATATTCTCCGGCATGGGGTCTCGCATGCATTCACATGCTCATGAATATTCTCCAGCATGGGTCTGGCATGGATTCACATGCTCATGAATATTCTCCAGCATGGGTCTGGCATAGATTCACATGCTCATGAATATTCTCCAGCATGGGGTTTGGCATGGATGCACATGCTCATGAATATTCTCCAGCATGGGGTCTGGCATGGATTCACATGCTCATGAATATTCTCCAGCATGGGGTCTGGCGTGGATGCACATGCTCATGAATATTCTCCAGCATGGGGTCTGGCATGGATTGCACATGTTCATGAATATTCTCCAGCATGAGGTCTGGCATGGATTCACATGCTCATGAATATTCTCCAGCATGGGGTCTGGCATGGATTCACATGCTCATGAATATTCTCCAGCATGGGGTCTGGCATGGACTCACAAGCTCATGAATATTCTCCAGCATGGGGTCTGGCATGGATGCGCATGCTCATGAATATTCTCCAGCATGGGGTCTGGCATGAATGCACATGCTCATGAATATTCTCCAGCATGGGGTCTGGCATGGATTCACATGCTCATGAATATTCTCCAGCATGGGGTCTGGCATGTATTCACATGCTCATGAATATTCTCCAGCATGGGTCTGGCATGGATTCACATGCTCATGAATATTCTCCAGCATGGGGTCTGGCATGGATTCACATGCTCATGAATATTCTCCAGCATGGGGTCTGGCATGGATTCACATGCTCATGAATATTCTCCAGCATGGGGTCTGGCATGGATGCACATGCTCATGAATATTCTCCAGCATGGGGTCTGGCATAGATTCACATGCTCATGAATATTCTCCAGCATGGGGAAGGGCATGGATTCACATGCTCATGAATATTATCCAGCATGGGGTCTGGCATGGATGCACATGCTCATGAACATTCTCCAGCATGGGGTCTGGCATGGATTCACATGCTCATGAATATTCTCCAGCATGGGGTCTGGCATGGATTCACATGCTCATGAATATTCTCCAGCATGGGGTCTGGCATGGATGCACATGCTCATGAATATTCTCCAGCATGGGGTCTGGCATGGATTCACATGCTCATGAATATTCTCCAGCATGGGGTCTGGCATGGATGCACATGCTCATGAATATTCTCCAGCATGGGGTCTGGCATGGATTCACATGCTCATGAATATTCTCCAGCATGGGGTCTGGCATGGATGCACATGCTCATGAATATTCTCCAGCATGGGGTCTGGCATGGATTGTGGATTCACATGCTCATGAATATTCTCCAGCATGGGGTCTGTCATGGATGCACATGCTCATGAATATTCTCCAGCATGGGGTCTGGCATGCATTCGCATGCTCATGAATATTCTCCAGCATGGGGTCTGGCATGCATGCACATGCTCATGAATATTCTCCAGCATGGGGTCTGGCATGGATGCACATGCTCATGAATATTCTCCAGCATGGGGTCTGGCATGGATTCACATGCTCATGGATATTCTCCAGCATGGGGTCTGGAATGGATTCACATGCTCGTGAATATTCTCCAGCATGGGGTCTGGCATGGATGCACATGCTCGTGAATATTCTCCAGCATGGGTCTGGCATGGATTCACATGCTCGTGAATATTCTCCGGCATGGGGTCTCGCATGCATTCACATGCTCGTGAATATTCTCCAGCATGGGGTCTGGCATGGATTCACATGCTCGTGAATATTCTCCAGCCTGGGGTCTGGCATGGATTCACATGCTCATGAATATTCTCCAGCATGGGGTCTGGCATGGATTCACATGCTCATGAATATTCTCCAGCATGGGGTCTGGCATGGATTCACATGCTCATGAATATTCTCCAGCATGGGGTCTGGCATGGATTCACATGCTCATGAATATTCTCCAGCATGGGTCTGGCATGGATTCACATGCTCATGAATATTCTCCAGCATGGGGTCTGGCATGGATTCACATGCTCATGAATATTCTCCAGCATGGGTCTGGCATGGATGCACATGCTCATGGATATTCTCCAGCATGGGGTCTGGCATGGATTCACATGCTCATGGATATTCTCCAGCATGGGGTCTGGCATGCATTCACATGCTCATGAATATTCTCCAGCATGGGGTCTGGCATGGATTCACATGCTCATGAATATTCTCCAGCATGGGGTCTGGCATGCATTCACATGCTCATGAATATTCTCCAGCATGGGGTCTGGCATGGATTCACATGCTCATGAATATTCTCCAGCATGGGGTCTGGCATGGATGCACATGCTCATGAATATTCTCCAGCATGGGGTCTGGCATGGATGCACATGCTCATGAATATTCTCCAGCATGGGGTCTGGCATGGATTCACATGCTCATGAATATTCTCCAGCATGGGGTCTGGCATGGATTCACATGCTCATGAATATTCTCCAGCATGGGTCTGGCATGGATTCACATGCTCATGAATATTCTCCAGCATGGGGTCTGGCATGGATTCACATGCTCATGAATATTCTCCAGCATGGGGTCTGGCATGGATTGTGGATTCACATGCTCATGAATATTCTCCAGCATGGGGTCTGTCATGGATGCACATGCTCATGAATATTCTCCAGCATGGGGTCTGGCATGCATTTGCATGCTCATGACTATTCTCCAGCATGGGGTCTGGCTTGCATGCACATGCTCATGAATATTCTCCAGCATGGGGTCTGGCATGGATGCACATGCTCATGAATATTCTCCAGCATGGGGTCTGGCATGGATGCACATGCTCATGAATATTCTCCAGCATGGGGTCTGGCATGGATGCACATGCTCATGAATATTCTCCAGCATGGGGTCTGGCATGGATGCACATGCTCGTGGATATTCTCCAGCATGGGGTCTGGAATGGATTCACATGCTCGTGAATATTCTCCAGCATGGGGTCTGGCATGGATGCACATGCTCGTGAATATTCTCCGGCATGGGTCTGGCATGGATTCACATGCTCGTGAATATTCTCCGGCATGGGGTCTGGCATGGATTCACATGCTCGTGAATATTCTCCGGCATGGGGTCTCGCATGCATTCACATGCTCGTGAATATTCTCCAGCATGGGGTCTGGCATGGATTCACATGCTCGTGAATATTCTCCAGCATGGGGTCTGGCATGGATGCACATGCTCATGGATATTCTCCAGCATGGGGTCTGGCATGGATTCACATGGTCATGGATATTCTCCAGCATGGGGTCTGGCATGGGTTCACATGCTCATGAATATTCTCCAGCATGGGGTCTGGCATGGATTCACATGCTCATGAATATTCTCCAGCATGGGGTCTGGCATGGATTCACATGCTCATGAATATTCTCCAGCATGGGGTCTGGCATGGATGCACATGCTCATGAATATTCTCCAGCATGGGGTCTGGCATGCATTCACATGCTCATGAATATTCTCCAGCATGGGGTCTGGCATGGATGCACATGCTCATGAATATTCTCCAGCATGGGTCTGGCATAGATTCACATGCTCATGAATATTCTCCTGCATGGGTCTGGCATAGATTCACATGCTCATGAATATTCTCCAGCATGGGGTCTGGCATGGATGCACATGAATATTCTCCAGCATGGGTCTGGCATAGATTCACATGCTCATGAATATTCTCCAGCATGGGGTCTGGCATGGATGCACATGCTCATGAATATTCTCCAGCATGGGGTCTGGCATGGATTCACATGCTCATGAATATTCTCCAGCATGGGTCTGGCATGGATTCACATGCTCATGAATATTCTCCAGCATGAGGTCTGGCATGGATTCACATGCTCATGAATATTCTGCAGCATGGGTCTGGCATGGATTCACATGCTCATGAATATTCTGCAGCATGGGTCTGGCATGGATTCACATGCTCATGAATATTCTCCAGCATGGGGTCTGGCATGGATGCACATGCTCATGAATATTCTCCAGCATGGGGTCTGGCATGGATTCACATGCTCATGAATATTCTCCAGCATGGGGTCTGGCATGGATTCACATGCTCATGAATATTCTCCAGCATGGGGTCTGGCATGGATGCACATGCTCATGAATATTCTCCAGCATGGGGTCTGGCATGCATTCACATGCTCATGAATATTCTCCAGCATGGGGTCTGGCATGGATGCACATGCTCATGAATATTCTCCAGCATGGGTCTGGCATAGATTCACATGCTCATGAATATTCTCCAGAATGGGGTCTGGCATGGATGCACATGCTCATGAATATTCTCCAGCATGGGGTCTGGCATGGATGCACATGCTCATGAATATTCTCCAGCATGGGGTCTGGCATGGATGCACATGCTCATGAATATTCTCCAGCATGGGTCTGGCATAGATTCACATGCTCATGAATATTCTCCAGCATGGGGTCTGGCATGGATGCGCATGCTCATGAATATTCTCCAGCATGGGTCTGGCATAGATTGACATGCTCATGAATATTCTCCAGCATGGGGTCTGGCATGGATTCACATGCTCATGAATATTCTCCAGCATGGGATCTGGCATGGATTCACATGCTCATGAATATTCTCCAGCATGGGTCTGGCATGGATTCACATGCTCATGAATATTCTCCAGCATGGGGTCTGGCATGGATGCACATGCTCATGAATATTCTCCAGCATGGGTCTGGCATGGATTCACATGCTCATGAATATGAATATTCTCCGGCATGGGGTCTGGCATGGATTCACATGCTCATGAATATTCTCCAGCATGGGTCTGGCAGGGATTCACATGCTCATGAATATTCTCCAGCATGGGCTCTGGCATGGATTCACATGCTCATGAATATTCTCCAGCATGGGTCTGGCATGGATGCACATGCTCATGAATATTCTCCAGCATGGGGTCTGGCATGGATTCACATGCTCATGAATATTCTCCAGCATGGGGTCTGGCATGGATTCACATGCTCATGAATATTCTCCAGCATGGGGTCTGGCATGGATGCACATGCTCATGAATATTCTCCAGCATGGGGTCTGGCATGGATTCACATGCTCATGAATATTCTCCAGCATGGGGTCTGGCATGGATGCACATGCTCATGAATATTCTCCAGCATGGGTCTGGCATAGATTCACATGCTCATGAATATTCTCCAGCATGGGGTCTGGCATGGATGCACATGCTCATGAATATTCTCCAGCATGGGGTCTGGCATGGATGCACATGCTCGTGAATATTCTCCAGCATGGGTCTGGCATGGATGCACATGCTCGTGAATATTCTCCAGCATGGGTCTGGCATGGATTCACATGCTCGTGAATATTCTCCAGCATGGGTCTGGCATGGATTCACATGCTCGTGAATATTCTCCAGCATGGGATCTGGCATGGATTCACATGCTCATGAATATTCTCCGGCATGGGGTCTGGCATGGATACACATGCTCATGAATATTCTCCGGCATGGGTCTGGCATGGATTCACATGCTCATGAATATTCTCCGGCATGGGGTCTCGCATGCATTCACATGCTCATGAATATTCTCCAGCATGGGTCTGGCATGGATTCACATGCTCATGAATATTCTCCAGCATGGGTCTGGCATAGATTCACATGCTCATGAATATTCTCCAGCATGGGGTTTGGCATGGATGCACATGCTCATGAATATTCTCCAGCATGGAGTCTGGCATGGATTCACATGCTCATGAATATTCTCCAGCATGGGGTCTGGCGTGGATGCACATGCTCATGAATATTCTCCAGCATGGGGTCTGGCATGGATTGCACATGCTCATGAATATTCTCCAGCATGGGGTCTGGCATGGATTCACATGCTCATGAATATTCTCCAGCATGGGGTCTGGCATGGATTCACATGCTCATGAATATTCTCCAGCATGGGGTCTGGCATGGATTCACATGCTCATGAATATTCTCCAGCATGGGGTCTGCCATGGATTCACATGCTCATGAATATTCTCCAGCATGGGGTCTGGCATGGATTCACATGCTCATGAATATTCTCCAGCATGGGGTCTGGCATGGATGCACATGCTCATGAATATTCTCCAGCATGGGGTCTGGCATAGATTCACATGCTCATGAATATTCTCCAGCATGGGGAAGGGCATGGATTCACATGCTCATGAATATTCTCCAGCATGGGGTCTGGCATGGATGCACATGCTCATGAACATTCTCCAGAATGGGGTCTGGCATGGATTCACATGCTCATGAATATTCTCCAGCATGGGGTCTGGCATGGATGCACATGCTCATGAATATTCTCCGGCATGGGGTCTCGCATGCATTCACATGCTCATGAATATTCTCCAGCATGGGTCTGGCATGGATTCACATGCTCATGAATATTCTCCAGCATGGGTCTGGCATAGATTCACATGCTCATGAATATTCTCCAGCATGGGGCTTGGCATGGATGCACATGCTCATGAATATTCTCCAGCATGGGGTCTGGCATGGATTCACATGCTCATGAATATTCTCCAGCATGAGGTCTGGCATGGATTCACATGCTCATGAATATTCTCCAGCATGGGGTCTGGCATGGATTCACATGCTCATGAATATTCTCCAGCATGGGGTCTGGCATGGACTCACAAGCTCATGAATATTCTCCAGCATGGGGTCTGGCATGGGTGCGCATGCTCATGAATATTCTCCAGCATGGGGTCTGGCATGGATGCACACGCTCATGAATATTCTCCAGCATGGGGTCTGGCATGGATTCACACGCTCATGAATATTCTCCAGCATGGGGTCTGGCATGTATTCACACGCTCATGAATATTCTCCAGCATGGGTCTGGCATGGATTCACATGCTCATGAATATTCTCCAGCATGGGGTCTGGCATGGATTCACATGCTCATGAATATTCTCCAGCATGGGGTCTGGCATGGATTCACATGCTCATGAATATTCTCCAGCATGGGGTCTGGCATGGATTCACATGCTCATGAATATTCTCCAGCATGGGGTCTGGCATGGATTCACATGCTCATGAATATTCTCCAGCATGGGGTCTGGCATGGATTCACATGCTCATGAATATTCTCCAGCATGGGGTCTGGCATGGATGCACATGCTCATGAATATTCTCCAGCATGGGGTCTGGCATAGATTCACATGCTCATGAATATTCTCCAGCATGGGGAAGGGCATGGATTCACATGCTCATGAATATTCTCCAGCATGGGGTCTGGCATGGATGCACATGCTCATGAACATTCTCCAGCATGGGGTCTGGCATGGATTCACATGCTCATGAATATTCTCCAGCATGGGGTCTGGCATGGATTCACATGCTCATGAATATTCTCCAGCATGGGGTCTGGCATGGATGCACATGCTCATGAATATTCTCCAGCATGGGGTCTGGCATGGATTCACATGCTCATGAATATTCTCCAGCATGGGGTCTGGCATGGATGCACATGCTCATGAATATTCTCCAGCATGGGGTCTGGCATGGATTCACATGCTCATGAATATTCTCCAGCATGGGGTCTGGCATGGATGCACATGCTCATGAATATTCTCCAGCATGGGGTCTGGCATGGATTGTGGATTCACATGCTCATGAATATTCTCCAGCATGGGGTCTGTCATGGATGCACATGCTCATGAATATTCTCCAGCATGGGGTCTGGCATGCATTCGCATGCTCATGAATATTCTCCAGCATGGGGTCTGGCATGCATGCACATGCTCATGAATATTCTCCAGCATGGGGTCTGGCATGGATGCACATGCTCATGAATATTCTCCAGCATGGGGTCTGGCATGGATTCACATGCTCGTGGATATTCTCCAGCATGGGGTCTGGAATGGATTCACATGCTCGTTTATATTCTCCAGCATGGGGTCTGGCATGGATGCACATGCTCGTGAATATTCTCCAGCATGGGTCTGGCATGGATTCACATGCTCGTGAATATTCTCCGGCATGGGGTCTGGCATGCATTCACATGCTCGTGAATATTCTCCAGCATGGGGTCTGGCATGGATTCACATGCTCGTGAATGTTCTCCAGCATGGGGTCTGGCATGGATTCACATGCTCGTGAATACTCTCCAGCATGGGGTCTGGCATGGATTCACATGCTCGTGAATATTCTCCAGCATGGGGTCTGGCATGGATTCACATGCTCATGAATATTCTCCAGCATGGGTCTGGCATGGATTCACATGCTCGTGAATATGCATGGATTCACATGCTCATGGATATTCTCCAGCATGGGGTCTGGCATGCATTCACATGCTCATGAATATTCTCCAGCATGGGGTCTGGCATGGATTCACATGCTCATGAATATTCTCCAGCATGGGGTCTGGCATGGATTCACATGCTCATGAATATTCTCCAGCATGGGGTCTGGCATGCATTCACATGCTCATGAATATTCTCCAGCATGGGGTCTGGCATGGATGCACATGCTCATGAATATTCTCCAGCATGGGGTCTGGCATGGATGCACATGCTCATGAATATTCTCCAGCATGGGGTCTGGCATGGATTCACATGCTCATGAATATTCTCCAGCATGGGGTCTGGCATGGATTCACATGCTCATGAATATTCTCCAGCATGGGTCTGGCATGGATTCACATGCTCATGAATATTCTCCAGCATGGGGTCTGGCATGGATTCACATGCTCATGAATATTCTCCAGCATGGGGTCTGGCATGGATTGTGGATTCACATGCTCATGAATATTCTCCAGCATGGGGTCTGTCATGGATGCACATGCTCATGAATATTCTCCAGCATGGGGTCTGGCATGCATTCGCATGCTCATGAATATTCTCCAGCATGGGGTCTGGCTTGCATGCACATGCTCATGAATATTCTCCAGCATGGGGTCTGGCATGGATTCACATGCTCATGAATATTCTCCAGCATGGGGTCTGGCATGGATGCACATGCTCATGAATATTCTCCAGCATGGGGTCTGGCATGGATGCACATGCTCATGAATATTCTCCAGCATGGGGTCTGGCATGGATGCACATGCTCATGAATATTCTCCAGCATGGGGTCTGGCATGGATTCACATGCTCATGGATATTCTCCAGCATGGGGTCTGGAATGGATTCACATGCTCATGAATATTCTCCAGCATGGGGTCTGGCATGGATGCACATGCTCATGAATATTCTCCGGCATGGGTCTGGCATGGATTCACATGCTCGTGAATATTCTCCGGCATGGGGTCTCGCATGCATTCACATGCTCGTGAATATTCTCCAGCATGGGGTCTGGCATGGATTCACATGCTCGTGAATATTCTCCAGCATGGGGTCTGGCATGGATGCACATGCTCATGGATATTCTCCAGCATGGGGTCTGGCATGGATTCACATGCTCATGGATATTCTCCAGCATGGGGTCTGGCATGGGTTCACATGCTCATGAATATTCTCCAGCATGGGGTCTGGCATGGATTCACATGCTCATGAATATTCTCCAGCATGGGGTCTGGCATGGATTCACATGCTCATGAATATTCTCCAGCATGGGGTCTGGCATGGATTCACATGCTCATGAATATTCTCCAGCATGGGGTCTGGCATGGATGCACATGCTCATGAATATTCTCCAGCATGGGGTCTGGCATGCATTCACATGCTCATGAATATTCTCCAGCATGGGGTCTGGCATGGATGCACATGCTCATGAATATTCTCCAGCATGGGTCTGGCATAGATTCACATGCTCATGAATATTCTCCTGCATGGGTCTGGCATAGATTCACATGCTCATGAATATTCTCCAGCATGGGTCTGGCATAGATTCACATGCTCATGAATATTCTCCAGCATGGGGTCTGGCATGGATGCACATGCTCATGAATATTCTCCAGCATGGGGCCTGGCTGGATTCACATGCTCATGAATATTCTCCAGCATGGGTCTGGCATGGATTCACATGCTCATGAATATTCTCCAGCATGAGGTCTGGCATGGATTCACATGCTCATGAATATTCTGCAGCATGGGTCTGGCATGGATTCACATGCTCATGAATATTCTGCAGCATGGGTCTGGCATGGATTCACATGCTCATGAATATTCTCCAGCATGGGGTCTGGCATGGATGCACATGCTCATGAATATTCTCCAGCATGGGGTCTGGCATGGATGCACATGCTCATGAATATTCTCCAGCATGGGGTCTGGCATGGATTCACATGCTCATGAATATTCTCCAGCATGGGGTCTGGCATGGATTCACATGCTCATGAATATTCTCCAGCATGGGGTCTGGCATGGATGCACATGCTCATGAATATTCTCCAGCATGGGGTCTGGCATGGATTCACATGCTCATGAATATTCTCCAGCATGGGGTCTGGCATGGATGCACATGCTCATGAATATTCTCCAGCATGGGTCTGGCATGGATTCACATGCTCATGAATATTCTCCAGAATGGGGTCTGGCATGGATGCACATGCTCATGAATATTCTCCAGCATGGGGTCTGGCATGGATGCACATGCTCATGAATATTCTCCAGCATGGGGTCTGGCATGGATGCACATGCTCATGAATATTCTCCAGCATGGGTCTGGCATAGATTCACATGCTCATGAATATTCTCCAGCATGGGGTCTGGCATGGATGCACATGCTCATGAATATTCTCCAGCATGGGTCTGGCATGGATTCACATGCTCATGAATATTCTCCAGCATGGGTCTGGCATGGATTCACATGCTCATGAATATTCTCCAGCATGGGGTCTGGCATGGATGCACATGCTCATGAATATTCTCCAGCATGGGTCTGGCATGGATTCACATGCTCATGAATATGAATATTCTCCAGCATGGGGTCTGGCATGGATACACATGCTCATGAATATTCTCCGGCATGGGTCTGGCATGGATTCACATGCTCATGAATATTCTCCGGCATGGGGTCTCGCATGCATTCACATGCTCATGAATATTCTCCAGCATGGGTCTGGCATGGATTCACATGCTCATGAATATTCTCCAGCATGGGTCTGGCATAGATTCACATGCTCATGAATATTCTCCAGCATGGGGTTTGGCATGGATGCACATGCTCATGAATATTCTCCAGCATGGGGTCTGGCATGGATTCACATGCTCATGAATATTCTCCAGCATGGGGTCTGGCATGGATGCACATGCTCATGAATATTCTCCAGCATGGGGTCTGGCATGGATTCACATGCTCATGAATATTCTCCAGCATGGGGTCTGGCATGGATTCACAAGCTCATGAATATTCTCCAGCATGGGGTCTGGCATGGATGCGCATGCTCATGAATATTCTCCAGCATGGGGTCTGGCATGGATGCACATGCTCATGAATATTCTCCAGCATGGGGTCTGGCATGGATTCACATGCTGATGAATATTCTCCAGCATGGGGTCTGGCATGTATTCACATGCTCATGAATATTCTCCAGCATGGGTCTGGCATGGATTCACATGCTCATGAATATTCTCCAGCATGGGGTCTCGCATGGATTCACATGCTCATGAATATTCTCCAGCATGGGGTCTGGCATGGATTCACATGCTCATGAATATTCTCCAGCATGGGGTCTGGCATGGATTCACATGCTCATGAATATTCTCCAGCATGGGTCTGGCATGGATGCACATGCTCATGAATATTCTCCAGCATGGGGTCTGGCATGGATTCACATGCTCATGTATATTCTCCAGCATGGGGTCTGGCATGGATTCACATGCTCATGAATATTCTCCAGCATGGGGTCTGGCATGGATTCACATGCTCATGAATATTCTCCAGCATGGGGTCTGGCATGGATGCACATGCTCATGAATATTCTCCAGCATGGGGTCTGGCATGGATTCACATGCTCATGAATATTCTCCAGCATGGGGTCTGGCATGGATGCACATGCTCGTGAATATTCTCCAGCATGGGGTCTGGCATGGATTCACATGCTCGTGAATATTCTCCAGCATGGGGTCTGGCATGGATGCACATGCTCGTGAATATTCTCCAGCATGGGGTCTGGCATAGATTCACATGCTCGTGAATATTCTCCAGCATGGGGTCTGGCATGGATGCACATGCTCGTGAATATTCTCCAGCATGGGTCTGGCATGGATGCACATGCTCGTGAATATTCTCCAGCATGGGTCTGGCATGGATTCACATGCTCGTGAATATTCTCCAGCATGGGTCTGGCATGGATTCACATGCTTGTGAATATTCTCCAGCATGGGATCTGGCATGGATTCACATGCTCATGAATATTCTCCAGCATGGGGTCTGGCATGGATTCACATGCTCATGAATATTCTCCGGCATGGGGTCTGGCATGGATACACATGCTCATGAATATTCTCCGGCATGGGTCTGGCATGGATTCACATGCTCATGAATATTCTCCGGCATGGGTCTCGCATGCATTCACATGCTCATGAATATTCTCCAGCATGGGGTCTGGCATGGATTCACATGCTCATGAATATTCTCCAGCATGGGGTCTGGCATGGATTCACATGCTCATGAATATTCTCCAGCATGGGTCTGGCATGGATGCACATGCTCATGAATATTCTCCAGCATGGGGTCTGGCATGGATGCACATGCTCATGAATATTCTCCAGCATGGGGTCTGGCATGGATTCACATGCTCATGAATATTCTCCAGCATGGGGTCTGGCATGGATTCACATGCTCATGAATATTCTCCAGCATGGGGTCTGGCATGGATGCACATGCTCATGAATATTCTCCAGCATGGGGTCTGGCATGGATTCACATGCTCATGAATATTCTCCAGCATGGGGTCTGGCATGGATGCACATGCTCATGAATATTCTCCAGCATGGGGTCTGGCATAGATTCACATGCTCATGAATATTCTCCAGCATGGGGTCTGGCATGGATGCACATGCTCGTGAATATTCTCCAGCATGGGTCTGGCATGGATGCACATGCTCGTGAATATTCTCCAGCATGGGTCTGGCATGGATTCACATGCTCGTGAATATTCTCCAGCATGGGTCTGGCATGGATTCACATGCTCGTGAATATTCTCCAGCATGGGATCTGGCATGGATTCACATGCTCATGAATATTCTCCAGCATGGGGTCTGGCATGGATTTACATGCTCATGAATATTCTCCAGCATGGGGTCTGGCATGGATACACATGCTCATGAATATTCTCCGGCATGGGTCTGGCATGGATTCACATGCTCATGAATATTCTCCGGCATGGGGTCTCGCATGCATTCACATGCTCATGAATATTCTCCAGCATGGGTCTGGCATGGATTCACATGCTCATGAATATTCTCCAGCATGGGTCTGGCATAGATTCACATGCTCATGAATATTCTCCAGCATGGGGTTTGGCATGGATGCACATGCTCATGAATATTCTCCAGCATGGGGTCTGGCATGGATTCACATGCTCATGAATATTCTCCAGCATGGGGTCTGGCGTGGATGCACATGCTCATGAATATTCTCCAGCATGGGGTCTGGCATGGATTGCACATGTTCATGAATATTCTCCAGCATGAGGTCTGGCATGGATTCACATGCTCATGAATATTCTCCAGCATGGGGTCTGGCATGGATTCACATGCTCATGAATATTCTCCAGCATGGGGTCTGGCATGGACTCACAAGCTCATGAATATTCTCCAGCATGGGGTCTGGCATGGACGCGCATGCTCATGAATATTCTCCAGCATGGGGTCTGGCATGAATGCACATGCTTATGAATATTCTCCAGCATGGGGTCTGGCATGGATTCACATGCTCATGAATATTCTCCAGCATGGGGTCTGGCATGTATTCACATGCTCATGAATATTCTCCAGCATGGGTCTGGCATGGATTCACATGCTCATGAATATTCTCCAGCATGGGGTCTGGCATGGATTCACATGCTCATGAATATTCTCCAGCATGGGGTCTGGCATGGATTCACATGCTCATGAATATTCTCCAGCATGGGGTCTGGCATGGATGCACATGCTCATGAATATTCTCCAGCATGGGGTCTGGCATAGATTCACATGCTCATGAATATTCTCCAGCATGGGGAAGGGCATGGATTCACATGCTCATGAATATTATCCAGCATGGGGTCTGGCATGGATGCACATGCTCATGAACATTCTCCAGCATGGGGTCTGGCATGGATTCACATGCTCATGAATATTCTCCAGCATGGGGTCTGGCATGGATTCACATGCTCATGAATATTCTCCAGCATGGGGTCTGGCATGGATGCACATGCTCATGAATATTCTCCAGCATGGGGTCTGGCATGGATTCACATGCTCATGAATATTCTCCAGCATGGGGTCTGGCATGGATGCACATGCTCATGAATATTCTCCAGCATGGGGTCTGGCATGGATGCACATGCTCATGAATATTCTCCAGCATGGGGTCTGGCATGCATTCGCATGCTCATGAATATTCTCCAGCATGGGGTCTGGCATGCATGCACATGCTCATGAATATTCTCCAGCATGGGGTCTGGCATGGATGCACATGCTCGTGAATATTCTCCAGCATGGGGTCTGGCATGGATTCACATGCTCATGGATATTCTCCAGCATGGGGTCTGGAATGCCAGCATGGGTCTGGCATGGATTCACATGCTCATGAATATTCTCCAGCATGGGGTCTGGCATGGATTCACATGCTCATGAATATTCTCCAGCATGGGTCTGGCATGGATGCACATGCTCATGGATATTCTCCAGCATGGGGTCTGGCATGGATTCACATGCTCATGGATATTCTCCAGCATGGGGTCTGGCATGGATGCACATGCTCATGAATATTCTCCAGCATGGGGTCTGGCATGGATGCACATGCTCATGAATATTCTCCAGCATGGGGTCTGGCATGGATTCACATGCTCATGAATATTCTCCAGCATGGGGTCTGGCATGGATTCACATGCTCATGAATATTCTCCAGCATGGGTCTGGCATGGATTCACATGCTCATGAATATTCTCCAGCATGGGGTCTGGCATGGATTCACATGCTCATGAATATTCTCCAGCATGGGGTCTGGCATGGATTGTGGATTCACATGCTCATGAATATTCTCCAGCATGGGGTCTGTCATGGATGCACATGCTCATGAATATTCTCCAGCATGGGGTCTGGCATGCATTTGCATGCTCATGAATATTCTCCAGCATGGGGTCTGGCTTGCATGCACATGCTCATGAATATTCTCCAGCATGGGGTCTGGCATGGATGCACATGCTCATGAATATTCTCCAGCATGGGGTCTGGCATGGATGCACATGCTCATGAATATTCTCCAGCATGGGGTCTGGCATGGATGCACATGCTCATGAATATTCTCCAGCATGGGGTCTGGCATGGATGCACATGCTCATGGATATTCTCCAGCATGGGGTCTGGAATGGATTCACATGCTCATGAATATTCTCCAGCATGGGGTCTGGCATGGATGCACATGCTCGTGAATATTCTCCGGCATGGGTCTGGCATGGATTCACATGCTCGTGAATATTCTCCGGCATGGGGTCTGGCATGGATTCACATGCTCGTGAATATTCTCCGGCATGGGGTCTCGCATGCATTCACATGCTCGTGAATATTCTCCAGCATGGGGTCTGGCATGGATTCACATGCTCGTGAATATTCTCCAGCATGGGGTCTGGCATGGATGCACATGCTCATGGATATTCTCCAGCATGGGGTCTGGCATGGATTCACATGGTCATGGATATTCTCCAGCATGGGGTCTGGCATGGGTTCACATGCTCATGAATATTCTCCAGCATGGGGTCTGGCATGGATTCACATGCTCATGAATATTCTCCAGCATGGGGTCTGGCATGGATTCACATGCTCATGAATATTCTCCAGCATGGGGTCTGGCATGGATGCACATGCTCATGAATATTCTCCAGCATGGGGTCTGGCATGGATTCACATGCTCATGAATATTCTCCAGCATGGGTCTGGCATGGATTCACATGCTCATGAATATTCTCCAGCATGGGGTCTGGCATGGATTCACATGCTCATGAATATTCTCCAGCATGGGGTCTGGCATGGATTCACATGCTCATGAATATTCTCCAGCATGGGGTCTGGCATGGATGCACATGCTCATGGATATTCTCCAGCATGGGGTCTGGAATGGATTCACATGCTCATGAATATTCTCCAGCATGGGGTCTGGCATGGATGCACATGCTCGTGAATATTCTCCGGCATGGGTCTGGCATGGATTCACATGCTCATGAATATTCTCCAGCATGGGGTCTGGCATGGATTCACATGCTCATGAATATTCTCCAGCATGGGTCTGGCATGGATGCACATGCTCATGGATATTCTCCAGCATGGGGTCTGGCATGGATTCACATGCTCATGGATATTCTCCAGCATGGGGTCTGGCATGCATTCACATGCTCATGAATATTCTCCAGCATGGGGTCTGGCATGGATTCACATGCTCATGAATATTCTCCAGCATGGGGTCTGGCATGCATTCACATGCTCATGAATATTCTCCAGCATGGGGTCTGGCATGGATTCACATGCTCATGAATATTCTCCAGCATGGGGTCTGGCATGGATGCACATGCTCATGAATATTCTCCAGCATGGGGTCTGGCATGGATGCACATGCTCATGAATATTCTCCAGCATGGGGTCTGGCATGGATTCACATGCTCATGAATATTCTCCAGCATGGGGTCTGGCATGGATTCACATGCTCATGAATATTCTCCAGCATGGGTCTGGCATGGATTCACATGCTCATGAATATTCTCCAGCATGGGGTCTGGCATGGATTCACATGCTCATGAATATTCTCCAGCATGGGGTCTGGCATGGATTGTGGATTCACATGCTCATGAATATTCTCCAGCATGGGGTCTGTCATGGATGCACATGCTCATGAATATTCTCCAGCATGGGGTCTGGCATGCATTTGCATGCTCATGAATATTCTCCAGCATGGGGTCTGGCTTGCATGCACATGCTCATGAATATTCTCCAGCATGGGGTCTGGCATGGATGCACATGCTCATGAATATTCTCCAGCATGGGGTCTGGCATGGATGCACATGCTCATGAATATTCTCCAGCATGGGGTCTGGCATGGATGCACATGCTCGTGAATATTCTCCAGCATGGGGTCTGGCATGGATGCACATGCTCGTGGATATTCTCCAGCATGGGGTCTGGAATGGATTCACATGCTCGTGAATATTCTCCAGCATGGGGTCTGGCATGGATGCACATGCTCGTGAATATTCTCCGGCATGGGTCTGGCATGGATTCACATGCTCGTGAATATTCTCCGGCATGGGGTCTGGCATGGATTCACATGCTCGTGAATATTCTCCGGCATGGGGTCTCGCATGCATTCACATGCTCGTGAATATTCTCCAGCATGGGGTCTGGCATGGATTCACATGCTCGTGAATATTCTCCAGCATGGGGTCTGGCATGGATGCACATGCTCATGGATATTCTCCAGCATGGGGTCTGGCATGGATTCACATGGTCATGGATATTCTCCAGCATGGGGTCTGGCATGGGTTCACATGCTCATGAATATTCTCCAGCATGGGGTCTGGCATGGATTCACATGCTCATGAATATTCTCCAGCATGGGGTCTGGCATGGATTCACATGCTCATGAATATTCTCCAGCATGGGGTCTGGCATGGATGCACATGCTCATGAATATTCTCCAGCATGGGGTCTGGCATGCATTCACATGCTCATGAATATTCTCCAGCATGGGGTCTGGCATGGATGCACATGCTCATGAATATTCTCCAGCATGGGTCTGGCATAGATTCACATGCTCATGAATATTCTCCTGCATGGGTCTGGCATAGATTCACATGCTCATGAATATTCTCCAGCATGGGGTCTGGCATGGATGCACATGAATATTCTCCAGCATGGGTCTGGCATAGATTCACATGCTCATGAATATTCTCCAGCATGGGGTCTGGCATGGATGCACATGCTCATGAATATTCTCCAGCATGGGGTCTGGCATGGATTCACATGCTCATGAATATTCTCCAGCATGGGTCTGGCATGGATTCACATGCTCATGAATATTCTCCAGCATGAGGTCTGGCATGGATTCACATGCTCATGAATATTCTGCAGCATGGGTCTGGCATGGATTCACATGCTCATGAATATTCTGCAGCATGGGTCTGGCATGGATTCACATGCTCATGAATATTCTCCAGCATGGGGTCTGGCATGGATGCACATGCTCATGAATATTCTCCAGCATGGGGTCTGGCATGGATTCACATGCTCATGAATATTCTCCAGCATGGGGTCTGGCATGGATTCACATGCTCATGAATATTCTCCAGCATGGGGTCTGGCATGGATGCACATGCTCATGAATATTCTCCAGCATGGGGTCTGGCATGCATTCACATGCTCATGAATATTCTCCAGCATGGGGTCTGGCATGGATGCACATGCTCATGAATATTCTCCAGCATGGGTCTGGCATAGATTCACATGCTCATGAATATTCTCCAGAATGGGGTCTGGCATGGATGCACATGCTCATGAATATTCTCCAGCATGGGGTCTGGCATGGATGCACATGCTCATGAATATTCTCCAGCATGGGGTCTGGCATGGATGCACATGCTCATGAATATTCTCCAGCATGGGTCTGGCATAGATTCACATGCTCATGAATATTCTCCAGCATGGGGTCTGGCATGGATGCGCATGCTCATGAATATTCTCCAGCATGGGTCTGGCATAGATTGACATGCTCATGAATATTCTCCAGCATGGGGTCTGGCATGGATTCACATGCTCATGAATATTCTCCAGCATGGGATCTGGCATGGATTCACATGCTCATGAATATTCTCCAGCATGGGTCTGGCATGGATTCACATGCTCATGAATATTCTCCAGCATGGGGTCTGGCATGGATGCACATGCTCATGAATATTCTCCAGCATGGGTCTGGCATGGATTCACATGCTCATGAATATGAATATTCTCCGGCATGGGGTCTGGCATGGATTCACATGCTCATGAATATTCTCCAGCATGGGTCTGGCAGGGATTCACATGCTCATGAATATTCTCCAGCATGGGCTCTGGCATGGATTCACATGCTCATGAATATTCTCCAGCATGGGTCTGGCATGGATGCACATGCTCATGAATATTCTCCAGCATGGGGTCTGGCATGGATTCACATGCTCATGAATATTCTCCAGCATGGGGTCTGGCATGGATTCACATGCTCATGAATATTCTCCAGCATGGGGTCTGGCATGGATGCACATGCTCATGAATATTCTCCAGCATGGGGTCTGGCATGGATTCACATGCTCATGAATATTCTCCAGCATGGGGTCTGGCATGGATGCACATGCTCATGAATATTCTCCAGCATGGGTATGGCATAGATTCACATGCTCATGAATATTCTCCAGCATGGGGTCTGGCATGGATGCACATGCTCATGAATATTCTCCAGCATGGGGTCTGGCATGGATGCACATGCTCGTGAATATTCTCCAGCATGGGTCTGGCATG
Source organism: Ambystoma mexicanum (assembly GCF_040938575.1). Classification (NCBI taxonomy): domain Eukaryota; kingdom Metazoa; phylum Chordata; class Amphibia; order Caudata; family Ambystomatidae; genus Ambystoma; species Ambystoma mexicanum. The sequence continues at coordinate 814,098,005 of NC_090938.1, read as the reverse complement.
GATGCACATGCTCGTGAATATTCTCCAGCATGGGTCTGGCATGGATTCACATGCTCGTGAATATTCTCCAGCATGGGTCTGGCATGGATTCACATGCTCGTGAATATTCTCCAGCATGGGATCTGGCATGGATTCACATGCTCATGAATATTCTCCGGCATGGGGTCTGGCATGGATACACATGCTCATGAATATTCTCCGGCATGGGTCTGGCATGGATTCACATGCTCATGAATATTCTCCGGCATGGGGTCTCGCATGCATTCACATGCTCATGAATATTCTCCAGCATGGGTCTGGCATGGATTCACATGCTCATGAATATTCTCCAGCATGGGTCTGGCATAGATTCACATGCTCATGAATATTCTCCAGCATGGGGTTTGGCATGGATGCACATGCTCATGAATATTCTCCAGCATGGAGTCTGGCATGGATTCACATGCTCATGAATATTCTCCAGCATGGGGTCTGGCGTGGATGCACATGCTCATGAATATTCTCCAGCATGGGGTCTGGCATGGATTGCACATGCTCATGAATATTCTCCAGCATGGGGTCTGGCATGGATTCACATGCTCATGAATATTCTCCAGCATGGGGTCTGGCATGGATTCACATGCTCATGAATATTCTCCAGCATGGGGTCTGGCATGGATTCACATGCTCATGAATATTCTCCAGCATGGGGTCTGCCATGGATTCACATGCTCATGAATATTCTCCAGCATGGGGTCTGGCATGGATTCACATGCTCATGAATATTCTCCAGCATGGGGTCTGGCATGGATGCACATGCTCATGAATATTCTCCAGCATGGGGTCTGGCATAGATTCACATGCTCATGAATATTCTCCAGCATGGGGAAGGGCATGGATTCACATGCTCATGAATATTCTCCAGCATGGGGTCTGGCATGGATGCACATGCTCATGAACATTCTCCAGAATGGGGTCTGGCATGGATTCACATGCTCATGAATATTCTCCAGCATGGGGTCTGGCATGGATGCACATGCTCATGAATATTCTCCAGCATGGGTCTGGCATAGATTCACATGCTCATGAATATTCTCCAGCATGGGGTCTGGCATGGATTCACATGCTCATGAATATTCTCCAGCATGGGGTCTGGCATGGATGCACATGCTCATGAATATTCTCCAGCATGGGGTCTGGCATGGATTCAAATGCTCATGAATATTCTCCAGCATGGGTCTGGCATGGATGCACATGCTCATGAATATTCTCCGGCATGGGGTCTCGCATGCATTCACATGCTCATGAATATTCTCCAGCATGGGTCTGGCATGGATTCACATGCTCATGAATATTCTCCAGCATGGGTCTGGCATAGATTCACATGCTCATGAATATTCTCCAGCATGGGGCTTGGCATGGATGCACATGCTCATGAATATTCTCCAGCATGGGGTCTGGCATGGATTCACATGCTCATGAATATTCTCCAGCATGAGGTCTGGCATGGATTCACATGCTCATGAATATTCTCCAGCATGGGGTCTGGCATGGATTCACATGCTCATGAATATTCTCCAGCATGGGGTCTGGCATGGACTCACAAGCTCATGAATATTCTCCAGCATGGGGTCTGGCATGGGTGCGCATGCTCATGAATATTCTCCAGCATGGGGTCTGGCATGGATGCACACGCTCATGAATATTCTCCAGCATGGGGTCTGGCATGGATTCACACGCTCATGAATATTCTCCAGCATGGGGTCTGGCATGTATTCACACGCTCATGAATATTCTCCAGCATGGGTCTGGCATGGATTCACATGCTCATGAATATTCTCCAGCATGGGGTCTGGCATGGATTCACATGCTCATGAATATTCTCCAGCATGGGGTCTGGCATGGATTCACATGCTCATGAATATTCTCCAGCATGGGGTCTGGCATGGATTCACATGCTCATGAATATTCTCCAGCATGGGGTCTGGCATGGATTCACATGCTCATGAATATTCTCCAGCATGGGGTCTGGCATGGATGCACATGCTCATGAATATTCTCCAGCATGGGGTCTGGCATAGATTCACATGCTCATGAATATTCTCCAGCATGGGGAAGGGCATGGATTCACATGCTCATGAATATTCTCCAGCATGGGGTCTGGCATGGATGCACATGCTCATGAACATTCTCCAGCATGGGGTCTGGCATGGATTCACATGCTCATGAATATTCTCCAGCATGGGGTCTGGCATGGATTCACATGCTCATGAATATTCTCCAGCATGGGGTCTGGCATGGATGCACATGCTCATGAATATTCTCCAGCATGGGGTCTGGCATGGATTCACATGCTCATGAATATTCTCCAGCATGGGGTCTGGCATGGATGCACATGCTCATGAATATTCTCCAGCATGGGGTCTGGCATGGATTCACATGCTCATGAATATTCTCCAGCATGGGGTCTGGCATGGATGCACATGCTCATGAATATTCTCCAGCATGGGGTCTGGCATGGATTGTGGATTCACATGCTCATGAATATTCTCCAGCATGGGGTCTGTCATGGATGCACATGCTCATGAATATTCTCCAGCATGGGGTCTGGCATGCATTCGCATGCTCATGAATATTCTCCAGCATGGGGTCTGGCATGCATGCACATGCTCATGAATATTCTCCAGCATGGGGTCTGGCATGGATGCACATGCTCATGAATATTCTCCAGCATGGGGTCTGGCATGGATTCACATGCTCGTGGATATTCTCCAGCATGGGGTCTGGAATGGATTCACATGCTCGTGAATATTCTCCAGCATGGGGTCTGGCATGGATGCACATGCTCGTGAATATTCTCCAGCATGGGTCTGGCATGGATTCACATGCTCGTGAATATTCTCCGGCATGGGGTCTGGCATGCATTCACATGCTCGTGAATATTCTCCAGCATGGGGTCTGGCATGGATTCACATGCTCGTGAATATTCTCCAGCATGGGGTCTGGCATGGATTCACATGCTCGTGAATACTCTCCAGCATGGGGTCTGGCATGGATTCACATGCTCGTGAATATTCTCCAGCATGGGGTCTGGCATGGATTCACATGCTCATGAATATTCTCCAGCATGGGTCTGGCATGGATTCACATGCTCGTGAATATGCATGGATTCACATGCTCATGGATATTCTCCAGCATGGGGTCTGGCATGCATTCACATGCTCATGAATATTCTCCAGCATGGGGTCTGGCATGGATTCACATGCTCATGAATATTCTCCAGCATGGGGTCTGGCATGGATTCACATGCTCATGAATATTCTCCAGCATGGGGTCTGGCATGCATTCACATGCTCATGAATATTCTCCAGCATGGGGTCTGGCATGGATGCACATGCTCATGAATATTCTCCAGCATGGGGTCTGGCATGGATGCACATGCTCATGAATATTCTCCAGCATGGGGTCTGGCATGGATTCACATGCTCATGAATATTCTCCAGCATGGGGTCTGGCATGGATTCACATGCTCATGAATATTCTCCAGCATGGGTCTGGCATGCATTCACATGCTCATGAATATTCTCCAGCATGGGGTCTGGCATGGATTCACATGCTCATGAATATTCTCCAGCATGGGGTCTGGCATGGATTGTGGATTCACATGCTCATGAATATTCTCCAGCATGGGGTCTGTCATGGATGCACATGCTCATGAATATTCTCCAGCATGGGGTCTGGCATGCATTCGCATGCTCATGAATATTCTCCAGCATGGGGTCTGGCTTGCATGCACATGCTCATGAATATTCTCCAGCATGGGGTCTGGCATGGATTCACATGCTCATGAATATTCTCCAGCATGGGGTCTGGCATGGATGCACATGCTCATGAATATTCTCCAGCATGGGGTCTGGCATGGATGCACATGCTCATGAATATTCTCCAGCATGGGGTCTGGCATGGATGCACATGCTCATGAATATTCTCCAGCATGGGGTCTGGCATGGATTCACATGCTCATGGATATTCTCCAGCATGGGGTCTGGAATGGATTCACATGCTCATGAATATTCTCCAGCATGGGGTCTGGCATGGATGCACATGCTCATGAATATTCTCCGGCATGGGTCTGGCATGGATTCACATGCTCGTGAATATTCTCCGGCATGGGGTCTCGCATGCATTCACATGCTCGTGAATATTCTCCAGCATGGGGTCTGGCATGGATTCACATGCTCGTGAATATTCTCCAGCATGGGGTCTGGCATGGATGCACATGCTCATGGATATTCTCCAGCATGGGGTCTGGCATGGATTCACATGCTCATGGATATTCTCCAGCATGGGGTCTGGCATGGGTTCACATGCTCATGAATATTCTCCAGCATGGGGTCTGGCATGGATTCACATGCTCATGAATATTCTCCAGCATGGGGTCTGGCATGGATTCACATGCTCATGAATATTCTCCAGCATGGGGTCTGGCATGGATTCACATGCTCATGAATATTCTCCAGCATGGGGTCTGGCATGGATGCACATGCTCATGAATATTCTCCAGCATGGGGTCTGGCATGCATTCACATGCTCATGAATATTCTCCAGCATGGGGTCTGGCATGGATGCACATGCTCATGAATATTCTCCAGCATGGGTCTGGCATAGATTCACATGCTCATGAATATTCTCCTGCATGGGTCTGGCATAGATTCACATGCTCATGAATATTCTCCAGCATGGGTCTGGCATAGATTCACATGCTCATGAATATTCTCCAGCATGGGGTCTGGCATGGATGCACATGCTCATGAATATTCTCCAGCATGGGGCCTGGCTGGATTCACATGCTCATGAATATTCTCCAGCATGGGTCTGGCATGGATTCACATGCTCATGAATATTCTCCAGCATGAGGTCTGGCATGGATTCACATGCTCATGAATATTCTGCAGCATGGGTCTGGCATGGATTCACATGCTCATGAATATTCTGCAGCATGGGTCTGGCATGGATTCACATGCTCATGAATATTCTCCAGCATGGGGTCTGGCATGGATGCACATGCTCATGAATATTCTCCAGCATGGGGTCTGGCATGGATGCACATGCTCATGAATATTCTCCAGCATGGGGTCTGGCATGGATTCACATGCTCATGAATATTCTCCAGCATGGGGTCTGGCATGGATTCACATGCTCATGAATATTCTCCAGCATGGGGTCTGGCATGGATGCACATGCTCATGAATATTCTCCAGCATGGGGTCTGGCATGGATTCACATGCTCATGAATATTCTCCAGCATGGGGTCTGGCATGGATGCACATGCTCATGAATATTCTCCAGCATGGGTCTGGCATGGATTCACATGCTCATGAATATTCTCCAGAATGGGGTCTGGCATGGATGCACATGCTCATGAATATTCTCCAGCATGGGGTCTGGCATGGATGCACATGCTCATGAATATTCTCCAGCATGGGGTCTGGCATGGATGCACATGCTCATGAATATTCTCCAGCATGGGTCTGGCATAGATTCACATGCTCATGAATATTCTCCAGCATGGGGTCTGGCATGGATGCACATGCTCATGAATATTCTCCAGCATGGGTCTGGCATGGATTCACATGCTCATGAATATTCTCCAGCATGGGTCTGGCATGGATTCACATGCTCATGAATATTCTCCAGCATGGGGTCTGGCATGGATGCACATGCTCATGAATATTCTCCAGCATGGGTCTGGCATGGATTCACATGCTCATGAATATGAATATTCTCCAGCATGGGGTCTGGCATGGATACACATGCTCATGAATATTCTCCGGCATGGGTCTGGCATGGATTCACATGCTCATGAATATTCTCCGGCATGGGGTCTCGCATGCATTCACATGCTCATGAATATTCTCCAGCATGGGTCTGGCATGGATTCACATGCTCATGAATATTCTCCAGCATGGGTCTGGCATAGATTCACATGCTCATGAATATTCTCCAGCATGGGGTTTGGCATGGATGCACATGCTCATGAATATTCTCCAGCATGGGGTCTGGCATGGATTCACATGCTCATGAATATTCTCCAGCATGAGGTCTGGCATGGATGCACAAGCTCATGAATATTCTCCAGCATGGGGTCTGGCATGGATGCGCATGCTCATGAATATTCTCCAGCATGGGGTCTGGCATGGATGCACATGCTCATGAATATTCTCCAGCATGGGGTCTGGCATGGATTCACATGCTGATGAATATTCTCCAGCATGGGGTCTGGCATGTATTCACATGCTCATGAATATTCTCCAGCATGGGTCTGGCATGGATTCACATGCTCATGAATATTCTCCAGCATGGGGTCTGGCATGGATTCACATGCTCATGAATATTCTCCAGCATGGGGTCTGGCATGGATTCACATGCTCATGAATATTCTCCAGCATGGGGTCTGGCATGGATTCACATGCTCATGAATATTCTCCAGCATGGGTCTGGCATGGATGCACATGCTCATGAATATTCTCCAGCATGGGGTCTGGCATGGATTCACATGCTCATGTATATTCTCCAGCATGGGGTCTGGCATGGATTCACATGCTCATGAATATTCTCCAGCATGGGGTCTGGCATGGATTCACATGCTCATGAATATTCTCCAGCATGGGGTCTGGCATGGATTCACATGCTCATGAATATTCTCCAGCATGGGGTCTGGCATGGATGCACATGCTCATGAATATTCTCCAGCATGGGGTCTGGCATGGATTCACATGCTCATGAATATTCTCCAGCATGGGGTCTGGCATGGATGCACATGCTCGTGAATATTCTCCAGCATGGGGTCTGGCATGGATTCACATGCTCGTGAATATTCTCCAGCATGGGGTCTGGCATGGATGCACATGCTCGTGAATATTCTCCAGCATGGGGTCTGGCATAGATTCACATGCTCGTGAATATTCTCCAGCATGGGGTCTGGCATGGATGCACATGCTCGTGAATATTCTCCAGCATGGGTCTGGCATGGATGCACATGCTCGTGAATATTCTCCAGCATGGGTCTGGCATGGATTCACATGCTCGTGAATATTCTCCAGCATGGGTCTGGCATGGATTCACATGCTTGTGAATATTCTCCAGCATGGGATCTGGCATGGATTCACATGCTCATGAATATTCTCCAGCATGGGGTCTGGCATGGATTCACATGCTCATGAATATTCTCCGGCATGGGGTCTGGCATGGATACACATGCTCATGAATATTCTCCGGCATGGGTCTGGCATGGATTCACATGCTCATGAATATTCTCCGGCATGGGTCTCGCATGCATTCACATGCTCATGAATATTCTCCAGCATGGGGTCTGGCATGGATTCACATGCTCATGAATATTCTCCAGCATGGGGTCTGGCATGGATTCACATGCTCATGAATATTCTCCAGCATGGGTCTGGCATGGATGCACATGCTCATGAATATTCTCCAGCATGGGGTCTGGCATGGATGCACATGCTCATGAATATTCTCCAGCATGGGGTCTGGCATGGATTCACATGCTCATGAATATTCTCCAGCATGGGGTCTGGCATGGATTCACATGCTCATGAATATTCTCCAGCATGGGGTCTGGCATGGATGCACATGCTCATGAATATTCTCCAGCATGGGGTCTGGCATGGATTCACATGCTCATGAATATTCTCCAGCATGGGGTCTGGCATGGATGCACATGCTCATGAATATTCTCCAGCATGGGGTCTGGCATAGATTCACATGCTCATGAATATTCTCCAGCATGGGGTCTGGCATGGATGCACATGCTCGTGAATATTCTCCAGCATGGGTCTGGCATGGATGCACATGCTCGTGAATATTCTCCAGCATGGGTCTGGCATGGATTCACATGCTCGTGAATATTCTCCAGCATGGGTCTGGCATGGATTCACATGCTCGTGAATATTCTCCAGCATGGGATCTGGCATGGATTCACATGCTCATGAATATTCTCCAGCATGGGGTCTGGCATGGATTTACATGCTCATGAATATTCTCCAGCATGGGGTCTGGCATGGATACACATGCTCATGAATATTCTCCGGCATGGGTCTGGCATGGATTCACATGCTCATGAATATTCTCCGGCATGGGGTCTCGCATGCATTCACATGCTCATGAATATTCTCCAGCATGGGTCTGGCATGGATTCACATGCTCATGAATATTCTCCAGCATGGGTCTGGCATAGATTCACATGCTCATGAATATTCTCCAGCATGGGGTTTGGCATGGATGCACATGCTCATGAATATTCTCCAGCATGGGGTCTGGCATGGATTCACATGCTCATGAATATTCTCCAGCATGGGGTCTGGCGTGGATGCACATGCTCATGAATATTCTCCAGCATGGGGTCTGGCATGGATTGCACATGTTCATGAATATTCTCCAGCATGAGGTCTGGCATGGATTCACATGCTCATGAATATTCTCCAGCATGGGGTCTGGCATGGATTCACATGCTCATGAATATTCTCCAGCATGGGGTCTGGCATGGACTCACAAGCTCATGAATATTCTCCAGCATGGGGTCTGGCATGGACGCGCATGCTCATGAATATTCTCCAGCATGGGGTCTGGCATGAATGCACATGCTTATGAATATTCTCCAGCATGGGGTCTGGCATGGATTCACATGCTCATGAATATTCTCCAGCATGGGGTCTGGCATGTATTCACATGCTCATGAATATTCTCCAGCATGGGTCTGGCATGGATTCACATGCTCATGAATATTCTCCAGCATGGGGTCTGGCATGGATTCACATGCTCATGAATATTCTCCAGCATGGGGTCTGGCATGGATTCACATGCTCATGAATATTCTCCAGCATGGGGTCTGGCATGGATGCACATGCTCATGAATATTCTCCAGCATGGGGTCTGGCATAGATTCACATGCTCATGAATATTCTCCAGCATGGGGAAGGGCATGGATTCACATGCTCATGAATATTATCCAGCATGGGGTCTGGCATGGATGCACATGCTCATGAACATTCTCCAGCATGGGGTCTGGCATGGATTCACATGCTCATGAATATTCTCCAGCATGGGGTCTGGCATGGATTCACATGCTCATGAATATTCTCCAGCATGGGGTCTGGCATGGATGCACATGCTCATGAATATTCTCCAGCATGGGGTCTGGCATGGATTCACATGCTCATGAATATTCTCCAGCATGGGGTCTGGCATGGATGCACATGCTCATGAATATTCTCCAGCATGGGGTCTGGCATGGATTGTGGATTCACATGCTCATGAATATTCTCCAGCATGGGGTCTGTCATGGATGCACATGCTCATGAATATTCTCCAGCATGGAGTCTGGCATGCATTCGCATGCTCATGAATATTCTCCAGCATGGGGTCTGGCATGCATGCACATGCTCATGAATATTCTCCAGCATGGGGTCTGGCATGGATGCACATGCTCGTGAATATTCTCCAGCATGGGGTCTGGCATGGATTCACATGCTCATGGATATTCTCCAGCATGGGGTCTGGAATGCCAGCATGGGTCTGGCATGGATTCACATGCTCATGAATATTCTCCAGCATGGGGTCTGGCATGGATTCACATGCTCATGAATATTCTCCAGCATGGGTCTGGCATGGATGCACATGCTCATGGATATTCTCCAGCATGGGGTCTGGCATGGATTCACATGCTCATGGATATTCTCCAGCATGGGGTCTGGCATGCATTCACATGCTCATGAATATTCTCCAGCATGGGGTCTGGCATGGATTCACATGCTCATGAATATTCTCCAGCATGGGGTCTGGCATGCATTCACATGCTCATGAATATTCTCCAGCATGGGGTCTGGCATGGATTCACATGCTCATGAATATTCTCCAGCATGGGGTCTGGCATGGATGCACATGCTCATGAATATTCTCCAGCATGGGGTCTGGCATGGATGCACATGCTCATGAATATTCTCCAGCATGGGGTCTGGCATGGATTCACATGCTCATGAATATTCTCCAGCATGGGGTCTGGCATGGATTCACATGCTCATGAATATTCTCCAGCATGGGTCTGGCATGGATTCACATGCTCATGAATATTCTCCAGCATGGGGTCTGGCATGGATTCACATGCTCATGAATATTCTCCAGCATGGGGTCTGGCATGGATTGTGGATTCACATGCTCATGAATATTCTCCAGCATGGGGTCTGTCATGGATGCACATGCTCATGAATATTCTCCAGCATGGGGTCTGGCATGCATTTGCATGCTCATGAATATTCTCCAGCATGGGGTCTGGCTTGCATGCACATGCTCATGAATATTCTCCAGCATGGGGTCTGGCATGGATGCACATGCTCATGAATATTCTCCAGCATGGGGTCTGGCATGGATGCACATGCTCATGAATATTCTCCAGCATGGGGTCTGGCATGGATGCACATGCTCATGAATATTCTCCAGCATGGGGTCTGGCATGGATGCACATGCTCATGGATATTCTCCAGCATGGGGTCTGGAATGGATTCACATGCTCATGAATATTCTCCAGCATGGGGTCTGGCATGGATGCACATGCTCGTGAATATTCTCCGGCATGGGTCTGGCATGGATTCACATGCTCGTGAATATTCTCCGGCATGGGGTCTGGCATGGATTCACATGCTCGTGAATATTCTCCGGCATGGGGTCTCGCATGCATTCACATGCTCGTGAATATTCTCCAGCATGGGGTCTGGCATGGATTCACATGCTCGTGAATATTCTCCAGCATGGGGTCTGGCATGGATGCACATGCTCATGGATATTCTCCAGCATGGGGTCTGGCATGGATTCACATGGTCATGGATATTCTCCAGCATGGGGTCTGGCATGGGTTCACATGCTCATGAATATTCTCCAGCATGGGGTCTGGCATGGATTCACATGCTCATGAATATTCTCCAGCATGGGGTCTGGCATGGATGCACATGCTCATGAATATTCTCCAGCATGGGGTCTGGCATGGATTCACATGCTCATGAATATTCTCCAGCATGGGTCTGGCATGGATTCACATGCTCATGAATATTCTCCAGCATGGGGTCTGGCATGGATTCACATGCTCATGAATATTCTCCAGCATGGGGTCTGGCATGGATTCACATGCTCATGAATATTCTCCAGCATGGGGTCTGGCATGGATGCACATGCTCATGGATATTCTCCAGCATGGGGTCTGGAATGGATTCACATGCTCATGAATATTCTCCAGCATGGGGTCTGGCATGGATGCACATGCTCGTGAATATTCTCCGGCATGGGTCTGGCATGGATTCACATGCTCGTGAATATTCTCCGGCATGGGGTCTGGCATGGATTCACATGCTCGTGAATATTCTCCGGCATGGGGTCTCGCATGCATTCACATGCTCGTGAATATTCTCCAGCATGGGGTCTGGCATGGATGCACATGAATATTCTCCAGCATGGGTCTGGCATAGATTCACATGCTCATGAATATTCTCCAGCATGAGGTCTGGCATGGATGCACATGCTCATGAATATTCTCCAGCATGGGGTCTGGCATGGATTCACATGCTCATGAATATTCTCCAGCATGGGTCTGGCATGGATTCACATGCTCATGAATATTCTCCAGCATGAGGTCTGGCATGGATTCACATGCTCATGAATATTCTGCAGCATGGGTCTGGCATGGATTCACATGCTCATGAATATTCTGCAGCATGGGTCTGGCATGGATTCACATGCTCATGAATATTCTCCAGCATGGGGTCTGGCATGGATGCACATGCTCATGAATATTCTCCAGCATGGGGTCTGGCATGGATTCACATGCTCATGAATATTCTCCAGCATGGGGTCTGGCATGGATTCACATGCTCATGAATATTCTCCAGCATGGGGTCTGGCATGGATGCACATGCTCATGAATATTCTCCAGCATGGGGTCTGGCATGGATTCACATGCTCATGAATATTCTCCAGCATGGGGTCTGGCATGGATGCACATGCTCATGAATATTCTCCAGCATGGGTCTGGCATAGATTCACATGCTCATGAATATTCTCCAGAATGGGGTCTGGCATGGATGCACATGCTCATGAATATTCTCCAGCATGGGGTCTGGCATGGATGCACATGCTCATGAATATTCTCCAGCATGGGGTCTGGCATGGATGCACATGCTCATGAATATTCTCCAGCATGGGTCTGGCATAGATTCACATGCTCATGAATATTCTCCAGCATGGGGTCTGGCATGGATGCACATGCTCATGAATATTCTCCAGCATGGGTCTGGCATAGATTGACATGCTCATGAATATTCTCCAGCATGGGGTCTGGCATGGATTCACATGCTCATGAATATTCTCCAGCATGGGATCTGGCATGGATTCACATGCTCATGAATATTCTCCAGCATGGGTCTGGCATGGATTCACATGCTCATGAATATTCTCCAGCATGGGGTCTGGCATGGATGCACATGCTCATGAATATTCTCCAGCATGGGTCTGGCATGGATTCACATGCTCATGAATATGAATATTCTCCGGCATGGGGTCTGGCATGGATTCACATGCTCATGAATATTCTCCAGCATGGGTCTGGCAGGGATTCACATGCTCATGAATATTCTCCAGCATGGGTTCTGGCATGGATTCACATGCTCATGAATATTCTCCAGCATGGGTCTGGCATGGATGCACATGCTCATGAATATTCTCCAGCATGGGGTCTGGCATGGATTCACATGCTCATGAATATTCTCCAGCATGGGGTCTGGCATGGATTCACATGCTCATGAATATTCTCCAGCATGGGGTCTGGCATGGATGCACATGCTCATGAATATTCTCCAGCATGGGGTCTGGCATGGATTCACATGCTCATGAATATTCTCCAACATGGGGTCTGGCATGGATGCACATGCTCATGAATATTCTCCAGCATGGGTCTGGCATAGATTCACATGCTCATGAATATTCTCCAGCATGGGGTCTGGCATGGATGCACATGCTCGTGAATATTCTCCAGCATGGGGTCTGGCATGGATGCACATGCTCGTGAATATTCTCCAGCATGGGTCTGGCATGGATGCACATGCTCGTGAATATTCTCCAGCATGGGTCTGGCATGGATTCACATGCTCGTGAATATTCTCCAGCATGGGTCTGGCATGGATTCACATGCTTGTGAATATTCTCCAGCATGGGATCTGGCATGGATTCACATGCTCATGAATATTCTCCAGCATGGGGTCTGGCATGGATACACATGCTCATGAATATTCTCCGGCATGGGTCTGGCATGGATTCACATGCTCATGAATATTCTCCGGCATGGGGTCTCGCATGCATTCACATGCTCATGAATATTCCCCAGCATGGGTCTGGCATGGATTCACATGCTCATGAATATTCTCCAGCATGGGTCTGGCATAGATTCACATGCTCATGAATATTCTCCAGCATGGGGTTTGGCATGGATGCACATGCTCATGAATATTCTCCAGCATGGGGTCTGGCGTGGATTCACATGCTCATGAATATTCTCCAGCATGGGGTCTGGCGTGGATGCACATGCTCATGAATATTCTCCAGCATGGGGTCTGGCATGGATTGCACATGCTCATGAATATTCTCCAGCATGGGGTCTGGCATGGATTCACATGCTCATGAATATTCTCCAGCATGGGGTCTGGCATGGATTCACATGCTCATGAATATTCTCCAGCATGGGGTCTGGCATGGATTCACATGCTCATGAATATTCTCCAGCATGGGGTCTGGCATGGATTCACATGCTCATGAATATTCTCCAGCATGGGGTCTGGCATGGATTCACATGCTCATGAATATTCTCCAGCATGGGGTCTGGCATGGATGCACATGCTCATGAATATTCTCCAGCATGGGGTCTGGCATAGATTCACATGCTCATGAATATTCTCCAGCATGGGGAAGGGCATGGATTCACATGCTCATGAATATTCTCCAGCATGGGATCTGGCATGGATGCACATGCTCATGAACATTCTCCAGAATGGGGTCTGGCATGGATTCACATGCTCATGAATATTCTCCAGCATGGGGTCTGGCATGGATGCACATGCTCATGAATATTCTCCAGCATGGGTCTGGCATAGATTCACATGCTCATGAATATTCTCCAGCATGGGGTCTGGCATGGATTCACATGCTCATGAATATTCTCCAGCATGGGGTCTGGCATGGATGCACATGCTCATGAATATTCTCCAGCATGGGGTCTGGCATGGATTCAAATGCTCATGAATATTCTCCAGCATGGGTCTGGCATGGATTCACATGCTCATGAATATTCTCCAGCACGAGGTCTGGCATGGATTCACATGCTCATGAATATTCTGCAGCACGGGGTCTGGCATGGATTCACATGCTCATGAATATTCTGCAGCATGGGTCTGTCATGGATTCACATGCTCATGAATATTCTCCAGCACGGGGTCTGGCATGGATGCACATGCTCATGAATATTCTCCAGCACGGGGTCTGGCATGGATGCACATGCTCATGAATATTCGCCAGCATGGGGTCTGGCATGGATGCACATGCTCATGAATATTCTCCAGCATGGGGTCTGGCATGGATTCACATGCTCATGAATATTCTCCAGCATGGGGTCTGGCATGGATTCACATGCTCATGAATATTCTCCAGCATGGGGTCTGGCATGGATGCACATGCTCGTGAATATTCTCCAGCATGGGGTCTGGCATGGATTCACATGCTCGTGAATATTCTCCAGCATGGGGTCTGGCATGGATGCACATGCTCATGAATATTCTCCAGCATGGGTCTGGCATAGATTCACATGCTCATGAATATTCTCCAGCATGGGGTCTGGCATGGATGCACATGCTCATGAATATTCTCCAGCATGGCGTCTGGCATGGATGCACATGCTCATGAATATTCTCCAGCATGGGGTCTGGCATGGATGCACATGCTCATGAATATTCTCCAGCATGGGTCTGGCATAGATTCACATGCTCATGAATATTCTCCAGCATGGGGTCTGGCATAGATTCACATGCTCATGAATATTCTCCAGCATGGGGTCTGGCATGGATTCACATGCTCATGAATATTCTCCAGCATGGGATCTGGCATGGATTCACATGCTCATGAATATTCTCCAGCATGGGTCTGGCATGGATTCACATGCTCATGAATATTCTCCAGCATGGGGTCTGGCATGGATGCACATGCTCATGAATATTCTCCAGCATGGGTCTGGCATGGATTCGCATGCTCATGAATATGAATATTCTCCGGCATGGGGTCTGGCATGGATTCACATGCTCATGAATATTCTCCAGCATGGGGTCTGGCATGGATTCACATGCTCATGAATATTCTCCAGCATGGGTCTGGCATGGATTCACATGCTCATGAATATTCTCCAGCATGGGGTCTGGCATGGATTCACATGCTCGTGAATATTCTCCAGCATGGGGTCTGGCATGGATTCACATGCTTGTGAATATTCTCCAGCATGGGGTCTGGCATGGATTCACATGCTCATGAATATTCTCCAGCATGGGGTCTGGCATGGATTCACATGCTCATGAATATTCTCCAGCATGGGGTCTGGCATGGATTCACATGCTCATGAATATTCTCCAGTATGGGGTCTGGCATGGATTCACATGCTCATGAATATTCTCCAGCATGGGGTCTGGCATGGATGCACATGCTCATGAATATTCTCCAGCATGGGGTCTGGCATAGATTCACATGCTCATGAATATTCTCCAGCATGGGGTCTGGCATGGATTCACATGCTCATGAATATTCTCCAGCATGGGGTCTGGCATGGATGCGCATGCTCATGAATATTCTCCAGCACGGGGTCTGGCATGGATTCGCATGCTCATGAATATTCTCCAGCATGGGGTCTGGCATGGATTCGCATGCTCATGAATATTCTCCAGCATGGGTCTGGCATGGATTCGCATGCTCATGAATATTCTCCAGCATGGGGTCTGGCATGGATTTGCATGCTCATGAATATTCTCCAGCATGGGGTTTGGCATGGATTCGCATGCTCATGAATATTCTCCAGCATGGGGGCTGGCATGGATTCGCATGAATATTCTCCAGCATGTGGTCTGGCATGGATGCACATGCTCATGAATATTCTCCAGCATGGGGTCTGGCATGGATGCACATGCTCATGAATATTCTCCAGCATGGGGTATGGCATGGATTCACATGCTCATGGATATTCTCCAGCATGGGGTCTGGAATGGATTCACATGCTCATGAATATTTTCCAGCATGGGGTCTGGCATGGATGCACATGCACATGAATATTTTCCAGCATGGGGTCTGGCATGGATTCACATGCTCATGAATATTCTCCAGCATGGGGTCTGATATAGATTCACATGCTCATGAATATTCTCCAGCATTGGGTCTGGCATGGATGCACATGCTCATGAATATTCTCCAGCATGGGGTCTGGCATGGATGCACATGCTCATGAATATTCTCCAGCATGGGGTCTGGCATGGATTCACATGCTCATGGATATTCTCCAGCATGGGATCTGGAATGGATTCACATGCTCATACATGCTCATGAATATTCTCCAGCATGGGGTCTGGCATAGATTCACATGCTCATGAATATTCTCCAGCATGGGGTCTGGCATGGATGCACATGCTCATGAATATTCTCCAGCATGGGGTCTGGCATGGATGCACATGCTCATGAATATTCTCCAGCATGGGGTCTGGCATGGATGCACATGCTCATGAATATTCTCCAGCATGGGGTCTGGCATGCATTTGCATGCTCATGAATATTCTCCAGCATGGGGTCTGGCATGCATTCGCATGCTCTTGAATATTCTCCAGCATGGGGTCTGGCATAGATTCGCATGCTCATGGATATTCTCCAGCACGGGGTCTGGCGTGGATTCACACGCTCATGAATATTCTCCAGCACGGGGTCTGGCGTGGATGCACACGCTCATGAATATTCTCCAGCACGGGGTCGGGCGTGGATTCACACGCTCATGAATATTCTCCAGCACGGGGTCGGGCGTGCATTCACACGCTCATGAATATTCTCCAGCACGGGGTCTGGCGTGGATTCACACGCTCATGAATATTCTCCAGCACGGGGTCTGGCGTGGATTCACACGCTCATGAATATTCTCCAGCACGGGGTCTGGCGTGGATTCACACGCTCATGAATATTCTCCAGCACGGGGTCTGGCGTGGATTCACACGCTCATGAATATTCTCCAGCACGGGGTCGGGCGTGGATTCACACGCTCATGAATATTCTCCAGCACGGGGTCGGGCGTGCATTCACACGCTCATGAATATTCTCCAGCACGGGGTCGGGCGTGCATTCACATGCTCATGAATATTCTCCAGCACGGGGTCTGGCGTGGATGCACACGCTCATGAATATTCTCCAGCACGGGGTCTGGCGTGGATGCACACGCTCATGAATATTCTCCAGCACGGGGTCTGGCGTGGATGCACACGCTCATGAATATTCTCCAGCACGGGGTCTGGCGTGGATGCACACGCTCATGAATATTCTCCAGCACGGGGTCTGGCGTGGATGCACACGCTCATGAATATTCTCCAGCACGGGGTCTGGCGTGGATGCACACGCTCATGAATATTCTCCAGCACGGGGTCTGGCGTGGATTCACACGCTCATGAATATTCTCCAGCACGGGGTCTGGCATGGATTCACACGCTCATGGATATTCTCCAGCACGGGGTCTGGCATGGATTCTCGATGGATATTCTCCAGCACGGGGTCTGGCGTGGATTCACACGCTCATGGATATTCTCCAGCACGGGGTCTGGCGTGGATTCACACGCTCATGGATATTCTCCAGCACGGGGTCTGGCGTGGATTCACACGCTCATGAATATTCTCCAGCACGGGGTCTGGCGTGGATTCACACGCTCATGAATATTCTCCAGCACGGGGTCTGCCGTGGATTCACACGCTCATGAATATTCTCCAGCACGGGGTCTGGCGTGGATGCACACGCTCATGAATATTCTCCAGCACGGGGTCTGGCGTGGATGCACACGCTCATGAATATTCTCCAGCACGGGGTCTGGCGTGGATGCACACGCTCATGAATATTCTCCAGCACGGGGTCTGGCGTGGATTCACACGCTCATGAATATTATCCAGCACGGGGTCTGGCGTGGATGCACACGCTCATGAATATTCTCCAGCACGGGGTCTGGCGTGGATTCACACGCTCATGAATATTCTCCAGCACGGGGTCTGGCGTGGATGCACACGCTCATGAATATTCTCCAGCACGGGGTCAGGCGTGGATTCACACGCTCATGAATATTCTCCAGCACGGGGTCAGGCGTGCATTCACACGCTCATGAATATTCTCCAGCACGGGGTCTGGCGTGGATTCACACGCTCATGAATATTCTCCAGCACGGGGTCTGGCGTGGATTCACACGCTCATGAATATTCTCCAGCACGGGGTCTGGCGTGGATTCACACGCTCATGAATATTCTCCAGCACGGGGTCTGGCGTGGATTCACACGCTCGTGAATATTCTCCAGCACGGGGTCTGGCGTGGATTCACACGCTCGTGAATATTCTCCAGCACGGGGTCTGGCGTGGATTCACACGCTCGTGAATATTCTCCAGCACGGGGTCTGGCGTGGATGCACACGCTCGTGAATATTCTCCAGCACGGGGTCTGGCGTGGATGCACACGCTCGTGAATATTCTCCAGCACGGGGTCGGGCGTGGATTCACACGCTCGTGAATATTCTCCAGCACGGGGTCTGGCGTGCATTCACACGCTCGTGAATATTCTCCAGCACGGGGTCTGGCGTGGATGCACACGCTCGTGAATATTCTCCAGCACGGGGTCTGGCGTGGATGCACACGCTCGTGAATATTCTCCAGCACGGGGTCTGGCGTGGATGCACACGCTCGTGAATATTCTCCAGCACGGGGTCTGGCATGGATGCACACGCTCGTGAATATTCTCCAGCATGGGTCTGGCATGGATTCACACGCTCGTGAATATTCTCCAGCATGGGTCTGGCATGGATGCACATGCTCGTGAATATTCTCCAGCATGTGATCTGGCATGGATGCACATGCTCATGAATATTCTCCAGCATGGGGTCTGGCATGGATTCACATGCTCATGAATATTCTCCGGCATGGGGTCTCGCATGCATTCACATGCTCATGAATATTCTCCAGCATGGGTCTGGCATGGATGCACATGCTCATGAATATTCTCCAGCATGGGGTCTGGCATAGATTCACATGCTCATGAATATTCTCCAGCATGGGGTCTGGCGTGGATTCACATGCTCATGAATATTCTCCAGCATGGGGTCTGGCGTGGATTCACACGCTCATGAATATTCTCCAGCATGGGGTCTGGCATAGATTCACACGCTCATGAATATTCCCCAGCATGGGGTCTGGCGTGGATGCACACGCTCATGAATATTCTCCAGCACGGGGTCTGGCATGGATTCACACGCTCATGAATATTCTCCAGCACGGGGTCTGGCGTGGATGCACACGCTCATGAATATTCTCCAGCACGGGGTCTGGCGTGGATGCACACGCTCATGAATATTCTCCAGCACGGGGTCTGGCGTGGATTCACACGCTCATGAATATTCTCCAGCACGGGGTCTGGCGTGGATTCACACGCTCATGAATATTCTCCAGCACGGGGTCTGGCGTGGATTCACACGCTCATGAATATTCTCCAGCACGGGGTCTGGCGTGCATTCACACGCTCATGAATATTCTCCAGCACGGGGTCTGGCGTGGATGCACACGCTCATGAATATTCTCCAGCACGGGGTCTGGCGTGGATGCACACGCTCATGAATATTCTCCAGCACGGGGTCTGGCGTGGATGCACACGCTCATGAATATTCTCCAGCACGGGGTCTGGCGTGGATGCACACGCTCATGAATATTCTCCAGCACGGGGTCTGGCGTGGATTCACACGCTCATGAATATTCTCCAGCACGGGGTCTGGCATGGATGCACACGCTCATGAATATTCTCCAGCACGGGGTCTGGCATGGATTCACACGCTCATGAATATTCTCCAGCACGGGGTCTGGCATGGATGCACACGCTCATGAATATTCTCCAGCACGGGGTCTGGCGTGGATTCACACGCTCATGAATATTCTCCAGCACGGGGTCTGGCGTGGATGCACACGCTCATGAATATTCTCCAGCACGGGGTCTGGCGTGGATTCACACGCTCATGAATATTCTCCAGCACGGGGTCTGGCGTGGATTCACACGCTCATGGATATTCTCCAGCACGGGGTCTGGCGTGGATTCACACGCTCATGAATATTCTCCAGCACGGGGTCTGGCGTGCATTCACACGCTCATGAATATTCTCCAGCACGGGGTCTGGCGTGGATGCACACGCTCATGAATATTCTCCAGCACGGGGTCTGGCGTGGATGCACACGCTCATGAATATTCTCCAGCACGGGGTCTGGCGTGGATTCACACGCTCATGAATATTCTCCAGCACGGGGTCTGGCGTGGATGCACACGCTCATGAATATTCTCCAGCACGGGGTCTGGCGTGGATGCACACGCTCATGAATATTCTCCAGCACGGGGTCTGGCGTGGATTCACACGCTCATGAATATTCTCCAGCACGGGGTCTGGCATGGATGCACACGCTCATGAATATTCTCCAGCACGGGGTCTGGCATGGATTCACACGCTCATGAATATTCTCCAGCACGGGGTCTGGCATGGATGCACACGCTCATGAATATTCTCCAGCACGGGGTCTGGCATGGATTCACACGCTCATGAATATTCTCCAGCACGGGGTCTGGCATGGATTCACACGCTCATGGATATTCTCCAGCACGGGGTCTGGCATGGATTCACACGCTCATGGATATTCTCCAGCACGGGGTCTGGCATGGATTCACACGCTCATGGATATTCTCCAGCACGGGGTCTGGCATGGATTCACACGCTCATGAATATTCTCCAGCACGGGGTCTGGCATGGATTCACACGCTCATGAATATTCTCCAACACGGGGTCTGGCATGGATTCACACGCTCATGAATATTCTCCAGCATGGGTCTGGCATGGATTCACACGCTCATGAATATTCTCCAACACGGGGTCTGGCATGGATTCACACGCTCATGAATATTCTCCAGCATGGGTCTGGCATGGATTCACATGCTCATGAATATTCTCCAGCATGGGGTCTGGCATGGATGCACATGCTCATGAATATTCTCCAGCATGGGTCTGGCATGGATTCACATGCTCATGAATATTCTCCAGCATGGGGTCTGGCGTGGATGCACATGCTCATGAATATTCTCCAGCATGGGTCTGGCATAGATTCACATGCTCATGAATATTCTCCAGCATGGGGTCTGGCGTGGATGCACATGCTCATGAATATTCTCCAGCATGGGGTCTGGCATGGATGCACATGCTCATGAATATTCTCCAGCATGGGTCTGGCATAGATTCACATGCCCATGAATATTCTCCAGCATGGGGTCTGGCGTGGATGCACACGCTCATGAATATTCTCCAGCACGGGGTCGGGCGTGGATTCACACGCTCATGAATATTCTCCAGCACGGGGTCTGGCGTGCATTCACATGCTCATGAATATTCTCCAGCACGGGGTCTGGCGTGGATGCACACGCTCATGAATATTCTCCAGCACGGGGTCTGGCGTGGATTCACATGCTCATGAATATTCTCCAGCACGGGGTCTGGCATGGATTCACATGCTCATGAATATTCTCCAGCACGGGGTCTGGCATGCATTCACATGCTCATGAATATTCTCCAGCATGGGTCTGGCATAGATTCACATGCTCATGAATATTCTCCAGCACGGGGTCTGGCATGGATGCACATGCTCGTGAATATTCTCCAGCATGGGGTCTGGCATAGATTCACATGCTCATGAATATTCTCCAGCATGGGGTCTGGCATGGATGCACATGCTCGTGAATATTCTCCAGCATGGGGTCTGGCATGGATGCACATGCTCGTGAATATTCTCCAGCATGGGGTCTGGCATGGATGCACATGCTCGTGAATATTCTCCAGCATGGGTCTGGCATAGATTCACATGCTCGTGAATATTCTCCAGCATGGTGTCTGGCATGGATGCACATGCTCGTGAATATTCTCAAGCATGGGTCTGGCATGGATTCACATGCTCGTGAATATTCTCCAGCATGGGTCTGGCATGGATTCACATGCTCGTGAATATTCTCCAGCATGTGATCTGGCATGGATTCACATGCTCATGAATATTCTCCAGCATGGGGTCTGGCATGGATTCACATGCTCATGAATATTCTCCGGCATGGGGTCTGGCATGGATGCACATGCTCATGAATATTCTCCAGCATGGGTCTGGCATGGATTCACATGCTCATGAATATTCTCTGGCATTTGGTCTCGCATGCATTCACATGCTCATGAATATTCTCCAGCATGGGTCTGGCATAGATTCACATGCTCATGAATATTCTCCAGCATGGGTCTGGCATGGATGCACATGCTCATGAATATTCTCCAGCATGGGGTCTGGCATAGATTCACATGCTCATGAATATTCTCCAGCATGGGGTCTGGCGTGGATGCACATGCTCATGAATATTCTCCAGCATGGGGTCTGGCATGGATTCACATGCTCATGAATGTTCTCCAGCATGGGGTCTGGCATGGATGCACATGCTCATGAATATTCTCCAGCATGGGGTCTGGCATGGATTCACATGCTCATGAATATTCTCCAGCATGGGGTCTGGCATGGATGCACATGCTCATGAATATTCTCCAGCATGGGGTCTGGCATGGATGCACATGCTCATGGATATTCTCCAGCATGGGTCTGGCATGGATTCACATGCTCATGGATATTCTCCAGCATGGGGTCTGGAATGGATTCACATGCTCATGAATATTCTCCAGCATGGGGTCTGGCATGGATGCACATGCTCATGAATATTCTCCAGCATGGGGTCTGGCATGGATGCACATGCTCATGGATATTCTCCAGCATGGGGTCTGGCATGGATTCACATGCTCATGGATATTCTCCAGCATGGGGTCTGCAATGGATTCACATGCTCATGAATATTCTCCAGCATGGGGTCTGGCATGGATTCACACGCTCATGAATATTCTCCAGCATGGGGTCTGGCATGGATTCACACGCTCATGGATATTCTCCAGCATGGGGTCTGGCATGGATGCACACGCTCATGGATATTCTCCAGCATGGGGTCTCACGTGCATGCACACGCTCATGGATATTCTCCAGCATGGGGTCTGGCGTGCATGCACACGCTCATGAATATTCTCCAGCACGGGGTCTGGCGTGGATTCACACGCTCATGAATATTCTCCAGCACGGGGTCTGGCGTGGATTCACACGCTCATGAATATTCTCCAGCACGGGGTCTGGCGTGGATTCACACGCTCATGAATATTCTCCAGCACGGGGTCTGGCGTGGATTCACACGCTCATGAATATTCTCCAGCACGGGGTCTGGCGTGGATTCACACGCTCATGAATATTCTCCAGCACGGGGTCTGGCGTGGATTCACACGCTCATGAATATTCTCCAGCACGGGGGTCTGGCGTGGATTCACACGCTCATGAATATTCTCCAGCACGGGGGTCTGGCGTGGATTCACACGCTCATGAATATTCTCCAGCACGGGGTCTGGCGTGGATGCACACGCTCATGAATATTCTCCAGCACGGGGTCTGGCGTGGATTCACACGCTCATGAATATTCTCCAGCTCGGGGTCTGGCGTGGATTCACACGCTCATGAATATTCTCCAGCACGGGGTCTGGCGTGGATTCACACGCTCATGAATATTCTCCAGCACGGGGTCTGGCGTGGATTCACACGCTCATGAATATTTTCCAGCACGGGGTCTGGCGTGGATTCACACGCTCATGAATATTCTCCAACACGGGGTCTGGCGTGGATTCACACGCTCATGAATATTCTCCAGCACGGGGTCTGGCGTGGATTCGCACGCTCATGAATATTCTCCAGCACGGGGTCTGGCGTGGATTCGCACGCTCATGAATATTCTCCAGCACGGGGTCTGGCGTGGATTCGCACGCTCATGAATATTCTCCAGCACGGGGTCTGGCGTGGATTCGCACGCTCATGAATATTCTCCAGCACGGGGTCTGGCGTGGATTCGCACGCTCATGAATATTCTCCAGCACGGGGTCTGGCGTGGATTCGCACGCTCATGAATATTCTCCAGCACGGGGTCTGGCGTGGATTCGCACGCTCATGAATATTCTCCAGCACGGGGTCTGGCGTGGATTCGCACGCTCATGAATATTCTCCAGCACGGGGTCTGGCGTGGATTCGCACGCTCATGAATATTCTCCAGCACGGGGTCTGGCGTGGATGCGCACGCTCATGAATATTCTCCAGCACGGGGTCTGGCGTGGATGCGCACGCTCATGAATATTCTCCAGCACGGGGTCTGGCGTGGATGCGCACGCTCATGAATATTCTCCAGCACGGGGTCTGGCGTGGATGCACACGCTCATGAATATTCTCCAACACGGGGTCTGGCGTGGAATCACACGCTCATGAATATTCTCCAGCACGGGGTCTGGCGTGGATGCACACGCTCATGAATATTCTCCAGCACGGGGTCTGGCGTGGATGCACACGCTCATGAATATTCTCCAGCACGGGGTCTGGCGTGGATGCACACGCTCATGAATATTCTCCAGCACGGGGTCTGGCGTGGATGCACACGCTCATGAATATTCTCCAGCACGGGGTCTGGCATGGATTCACACGCTCATGAATATTCTCCAGCACGGGGTCTGGCATGGATTCACACGCTCATGGATATTCTCCAGCACGGGGTCTGGCATGGATTCACACGCTCATGGATATTCTCCAGCACGGGGTCTGGCATGGATTCACACGCTCATGGATATTCTCCAGCACGGGGTCTGGCATGGATTCACACGCTCATGGATATTCTCCAGCACGGGGTCTGGCATGGATTCACACGCTCATGGATATTCTCCAGCACGGGGTCTGGCATGGATTCACACGCTCATGAATATTCTCCAGCTCGGGGTCTGCCATGGATTCACACGCTCATGAATATTCTCCAGCACGGGGTCTGCCATGGATTCACACGCTCATGAATATTCTCCAGCACGGGGTCAGGCATGTATTCACACGCTCATGAATATTCTCCAGCATGGGTCTGGCATGGATTCACACGCTCATGAATATTCTCCACCATGGGGTCTGGCATGGATGCACACGCTCATGAATATTCTCCACCATGGGGTCTGGCATGGATGCACACGCTCATGAATATTCTCCAGCATGGGTCTGGCATGGATTCACACGCTCATGAATATTCTCCACCATGGGGTCTGGCATGGATTCACACGCTCATGAATATTTTACAGCATGGGGTCTGGCGTGGATTCACATGCTCATGAATATTCTCCAGCATGGGGTCTGGCGTGGATGCACATGCTCATGAATATTCTCCAGCATGGGGTCTGGCGTGGATTCACACGCTCATGAATATTCTCCAGCACGGGGGTCTGGCGTGGATTCACACGCTCATAAATATTCTCCAGCACGGGGTCTGGCGTGGATGCACACGCTCATGAATATTCCCCAGCACGGGGTCTGGCGTGGATTCACACGCTCATGAATATTCTCCAGCACGGGGTCTGGCATGGATGCACACGCTCATGAATATTCTCCAGCACGGGGTCTGGCATGGATTCACACGCTCATGGATATTCTCCAGCACGGGGTCTGGCATGGATTCACACGCTCATGGATATTCTCCAGCACGGGGTCTGGCATGGATTCACACGCTCATGGATATTCTCCAGCAAGGGGTCTGGCATGGATTCACACGCTCATGAATATTCTCCAGCACGGGGTCTGGCATGGATTCACACGCTCATGAATATTCTCCAGCACGGGGTCTGCCATGGATTCACACGCTCATGGATATTCTCCAGCACGGGGTCTGGCATGGATTAACACGCTCATGGATATTCTCCAGCACGGGGTCTGGCATGGATTCACACGCTCATGGATATTCTCCAGCACGGGGTCTGGCATGGATTCACACGCTCATGGATATTCTCCAGCACGGGGTCTGGCATGGATTCACACGCTCATGAATATTCTCCAGCACGGGGTCTGCCATGGATTCACACGCTCATGAATATTCTCCAGCACGGGGTCTGGCATGGATTCACACGCTCATGGATATTCTCCAGCACGGGGTCTGCCATGGATTCACACGCTCATGAATATTCTCCAGCACGGGGTCTGCCATGGATTCACACGCTCATGAATATTCTCCAGCACGGGGTCTGCCATGGATTCACACGCTCATGAATATTCTCCAGCACGGGGTCTGCCATGGATGCACGGGGTCTGCCATGGATTCACACGCTCATGAATAGGATTCACACGCTCATGAATATTCTCCACCATGGGGTCTGGCATGGATGCACACGCTCATGAATATTCTCCAGCATGGGTCTGGCATGGATTCACATGCTCATGAATATTCTCCACCATGGGGTCTGGCATGGATGCACATGCTCATGAATATTCTCCAGCATGGGTCTGGCATGGATTCACATGCTCATGAATATTTTACAGCATGGGGTCTGGCATGGATTCACATGCTCATGAATATTCTCCAGCATGGGGTCGGCATGGATGCACATGCTCATGAATATTCTCCAGCATGGGGTCTGGCGTGGATTCACACGCTCATGAATATTCTCCAGCACGGGGTCTGGCGTGGATTCACACGCTCATGAATATCCTCCAGCACGGGGGTCTGGCGTGGATTCACACGCTCATTAATATTCTCCAGCACGGGGTCTGGCGTGGATTCACACGCTCATGAATATTCTCCAGCACGGGGTCTGGCGTGGATTCACACGCTCATGAATATTCTCCAGCACGGGGTCTGGCGTGGATTCACACGCTCATGAATATTCTCCAGCACGGGGTCTGGCGTGGATTCGCACGCTCATGAATATTCTCCAGCACGGGGTCTGGCGTGGATTCGCACGCTCATGAATATTCTCCAGCACGGGTTCTGGCGTGGATTCGCACGCTCATGAATATTCTCCAACACGGGGTCTGGCGTGGATTCGCACGCTCATGAATATTCTCCAACACGGGGTCTGGCGTGGATTCGCACGCTCATGAATATTCTACAGCACGGGGTCTGGCGTGGATTCGCACGCTCATGAATATTCTACAGCACGGGGTCTGGCGTGGATTCGCACGCTCATGAATATTCTCCAGCACGGGGTCTGGCGTGGATTCGCACGCTCATGAATATTCTCCAGCACGGGGTCTGGCGTGGATTCGCACGCTCATGAATATTCTCCAGCACGGGGTCTGGCGTGGATTCGCACGCTCATGAATATTCTCCAGCACGGGGTCTGGCGTGGATTCGCACGCTCATGAATATTCTCCAGCACGGGGTCTGGCGTGGATTCGCACGCTCATGAATATTCTCCAGCACGGGGTCTGGCGTGGATTTGCACGCTCATGAATATTCTCCAGCACGGGGTCTGGCGTGGATTCGCACGCTCATGAATATTCTCCAGCACGGGGTCTGGCGTGGATGCGCACGCTCATGAATATTCTCCAGCACGGGGTCTGGCGTGGATGCGCACGCTCATGAATATTCTCCAGCACGGGGTCTGGCGTGGATGCGCACGCTCATGAATATTCTCCAGCACGGGGTCTGGCGTGGATGCGCACGCTCATGAATATTCTCCAGCACGGGGTCTGGCGTGGATGCACACGCTCATGAATATTCTCCAGCACGGGGTCTGGCGTGGATGCACACGCTCATGAATATTCTCCAGCACGGGGTCTGGCGTGGATTCACACGCCCATGAATATTCTCCAGCACGGGGTCTGGCGTGGATGCACACGCCCATGAATATTCTCCAGCACGGGGTCTGGCGTGGATTCACACGCTCATGAATATTCTCCAGCACGGGGTCTGGCATGGATGCACACGCTCATGGATATTCTCCAGCACGGGGTCTGGCATGGATTCACACGCTCATGGATATTCTCCAGCACGGGGTCTGGCATGGATTCACACGCTCATGGATATTCTCCAGCACGGGGTCTGGCATGGATTCACACGCTCATGGATATTCTCCAGCACGGGGTCTGGCATGGATTCACACGCTCATGGATATTCTCCAGCACGGGGTCTGGCATGGATTCACACGCTCATGGATATTCTCCAGCACGGGGTCTGCCATGGATTCACACGCTCATGGATATTCTCCAGCACGGGGTCTGGCATGGATTCACACGCTCATGGATATTCTCCAGCACGGGGTCTGGCATGGATTCACACGCTCATGGATATTCTCCAGCACGGGGTCTGGCATGGATTCACACGCTCATGGATATTCTCCAGCACGGGGTCTGGCATGGATTCACACGCTCATGAATATTCTCCAGCACGGGGTCTGCCATGGATGCACATGCTCATGAATATTCTCCAGCATGGGGTCTGGCGTGGATTCACACGCTCATGAATATTCTCCAGCACGGGGTCTGGCGTGGATTCACACGCTCATGAATATCCTCCAGCACGGGGGTCTGGCGTGGATTCACACGCTCATTAATATTCTCCAGCACGGGGTCTGGCGTGGATTCACACGCTCATGAATATTCTCCAGCACGGGGTCTGGCGTGGATTCACACGCTCATGAATATTCTCCAGCACGGGGTCTGGCGTGGATTCACACGCTCATGAATATTCTCCAGCACGGGGTCTGGCGTGGATTCGCACGCTCATGAATATTCTCCAGCACGGGGTCTGGCGTGGATTCGCACGCTCATGAATATTCTCCAGCACGGGTTCTGGCGTGGATTCGCACGCTCATGAATATTCTCCAACACGGGGTCTGGCGTGGATTCGCACGCTCATGAATATTCTCCAACACGGGGTCTGGCGTGGATTCGCACGCTCATGAATATTCTACAGCACGGGGTCTGGCGTGGATTCGCACGCTCATGAATATTCTACAGCACGGGGTCTGGCGTGGATTCGCACGCTCATGAATATTCTCCAGCACGGGGTCTGGCGTGGATTCGCACGCTCATGAATATTCTCCAGCACGGGGTCTGGCGTGGATTCGCACGCTCATGAATATTCTCCAGCACGGGGTCTGGCGTGGATTCGCACGCTCATGAATATTCTCCAGCACGGGGTCTGGCGTGGATTCGCACGCTCATGAATATTCTCCAGCACGGGGTCTGGCGTGGATTCGCACGCTCATGAATATTCTCCAGCACGGGGTCTGGCGTGGATTTGCACGCTCATGAATATTCTCCAGCACGGGGTCTGGCGTGGATTCGCACGCTCATGAATATTCTCCAGCACGGGGTCTGGCGTGGATGCGCACGCTCATGAATATTCTCCAGCACGGGGTCTGGCGTGGATGCGCACGCTCATGAATATTCTCCAGCACGGGGTCTGGCGTGGATGCGCACGCTCATGAATATTCTCCAGCACGGGGTCTGGCGTGGATGCGCACGCTCATGAATATTCTCCAGCACGGGGTCTGGCGTGGATGCACACGCTCATGAATATTCTCCAGCACGGGGTCTGGCGTGGATGCACACGCTCATGAATATTCTCCAGCACGGGGTCTGGCGTGGATGCACACGCTCATGAATATTCTCCAGCACGGGGTCTGGCGTGGATTCACACGCCCATGAATATTCTCCAGCACGGGGTCTGGCGTGGATGCACACGCCCATGAATATTCTCCAGCACGGGGTCTGGCGTGGATTCACACGCTCATGAATATTCTCCAGCACGGGGTCTGGCATGGATGCACACGCTCATGGATATTCTCCAGCACGGGGTCTGGCATGGATTCACACGCTCATGGATATTCTCCAGCACGGGGTCTGGCATGGATTCACACGCTCATGGATATTCTCCAGCACGGGGTCTGGCATGGATTCACACGCTCATGGATATTCTCCAGCACGGGGTCTGGCATGGATTCACACGCTCATGGATATTCTCCAGCACGGGGTCTGGCATGGATTCACACGCTCATGGATATTCTCCAGCACGGGGTCTGCCATGGATTCACACGCTCATGGATATTCTCCAGCACGGGGTCTGGCATGGATTCACACGCTCATGGATATTCTCCAGCACGGGGTCTGGCATGGATTCACACGCTCATGGATATTCTCCAGCACGGGGTCTGGCATGGATTCACACGCTCATGGATATTCTCCAGCACGGGGTCTGGCATGGATTCACACGCTCATGAATATTCTCCAGCACGGGGTCTGCCATGGATTCACACGCTCATGAATATTTTCCAGCACGGGGTCTGGCATGGATTCACACGCTCATGAATATTCTCCAGCACGGGGTCTGGCATGGATTCACACGCTCATGAATATTCTCCAGCACGGGGTCTGGCATGGATTCACACGCTCATGAATATTCTCCAGCACGGGGTCTGGCATGGATTCACACGCTCATGAATATTCTCCACCATGGGGTCTGGCATGGATGCACACGCTCATGAATATTCTCCAGCATGGGTCTGGCATGGATTCACACGCTCATGAATATTCTCCACCATGGGGTCTGGCATGGATGCACATGCTCATGAATATTCTCCAGCATGGGTCTGGCATGGATTCACATGCTCATGAATATTTTCCAGCATGGGGTCTGGCATGGATTCACATGCTCATGAATATTCTCCAGCATGGGGTCTGGCATGGATGCACATGCTCATGAATATTCACCAGCATGGGTCTGGCATAGATTCACATGCTCATGAATATTCTCTAGCATGGGGTCTGGCATGGATGCACATGCTCATGAATATTCTCCAGCATGGGTCTGGCATAGATTCACATGCTCATGAATATTCTCCAGCATGGGGTCCGGCATGGATGCACACGCTCATGAATATTCTCCAGCACGGGGTCGGGCATGGATTCACACGCTCATGAATATTCTCCAGCACGGGGTCTGGCGTGCATTCACATGCTCATGAATATTCTCCACCATGGGGTCTGGCATGGATGCACATGCTCATGAATATTCTCCAGCATGGGTCTGGCGTGGATGCACACGCTTATGAATATTCTCCAGCATGGGGTCTGGCATGGATGCACATGCTCATGAATATTCTCCAGCATGGGGTCTGGCATAGATTCGCATGCTCATGAATATTCTCCAGCATGGGGTCTGGCATGGATTCGCATGCTCATGAATATTCTCCAGCATGGGGTCTGGCATGGATTCGCATGCTCATGAATATTCTCCAGCATGGGGTCTGGCATGGATTCGCATGCTCATGAGTATTCTCCAGCATGGGGTCTGTCATGGATATGCATGCTCATGAATATTCTCCAGCATGGGGTCTGGCATGCATTCACATGCTCATGAATATTCTCCAGCATGGGGTCTGGCATGGATGCACATGCTCATGAATATTCTCCAGCATGGGGTCTGGCATGGATGCACATTCTCATGGATATTCTCCAGCATGGGGTCTGGCATGGATGCACATGCTCATGGATATTCTCCAGCATGGGGTATGGCATGGATTCACATGCTCATGGATATTCATGAATATTCTCCAGCATGGGGTCTGGCATGCATTCACATACTCATGAATATTCTCCAGCATGGGGTCTGGCATGGATGCACATTCTCATGGATATTCTCCAGCATGGGGTCTGGCATGGATGCACATGCTCATGGATATTCTCCAGCATGGGGTATGGCATGGATTCACATGCTCATGGATATTCATGAATATTCTCCAGCATGGGGTCTGGCATGCATTCACATGCTCATGAATATTCTCCAGCATGGGGTCTGGCATGGATGCACATGCTCATGAATATTCTCCAGCATGGGGTCTGGCATGGATGCACATTCTCATGGATATTCTCCAGCATGGGGTCTGGCATGGATGCACATGCTCATGGATATTCTCCAGCATGGGGTATGGCATGGATGCACATGCTCATGGATATTCTCCAGCATGGGGTCTGGAGTGGATTCACATGCTCATGAATATTCTCCAGCATGGGGTCTGGCGTGGATGCACATGCACATGAATATTCTCCAGCATGGGGTCTGGCGTGGATTCACATGCTCATGAATATTCTCCAGCACGGGGTCTGGCGTGGATTCACACGCTCATAAATATTCTCCAGCACGGGGTCTGGCGTGGATTCACACGCTCATGAATATTCTCCAGCACGGGGTCTGGCGTGGATTCACACGCTCATGAATATTCTCCAGCACGGGGTCTGGCGTGGATTCACACGCTCATAAATATTCTCCAGCACGGGGTCTGGCGTGGATTCACACGCTCATGATTATTCTCCAGCACGGGGTCTGGCGTGGATTCACACGCTCATGAATATTCTCCAGCACGGGGTCTGGCGTGGATGGACACGCTCATGAATATTCTCCAGCACGGGGTCGGGCGTGGATTCACACGCTCATGAATATTCTCCAGCACGGGGTCGGGCGTGGATTCACACGCTCATGAATATTCTCCAGCACGGGGTCGGGCGTGGATTCACACGCTCATGAATATTCTCCAGCACGGGGTCTGGTGTGGATTCACACGCTCATGAATATTCTCCAGCACGGGGTCTGGCGTGGATTCACACGCTCATGAATATTCTCCAGCACGGGGTCTGGCGTGGATTCACACGCTCATGAATATTCTCCAGCACGGGGTCTGGCGTGGATTCACACGCTCATGAATATTCTCCAGCACGGGGTCTGGCGTGGATTCACACGCTCATGAATATTCTCCAGCACGGGGTCTGGCGTGGATTCACACGCTCATGAATATTCTCCAGCACGGGGTCTGGCGTGGATGCACACGCTCATGAATATTCTCCAGCACGGGGTCTGGCGTGGATTCACACGCTCATGAATATTCTCCAGCACGGGGTCTGGCGTGGATTCACACGCTCATGAATATTCTCCAGCACGGGGTCTGGCGTGGATGCACACGCTCATGAATATTCTCCAGCATGGGGTCTGGCATGGATGCACACGCTCGTGAATATTCTCCAGCATGGGTCTGGCGTGGATTCACACGCTCATGAATATTCTCCAGCACGGGGTCTGGCGTGGATTCACACGCTCATGAATATTCTCCAGCACGGGGTCTGGCGTGGATGCACACGCTCATGAATATTCTCCAGCACGGGGTCTGGCGTGGATGCACACGCTCATGAATATTCTCCAGCACGGGGTCTGGCGTGGATGCACACGCTCGTGAATATTCTCCAGCACGGGGTCTGGCGTGGATTCACACGCTCGTGAATATTCTCCAGCACGGGGTCTGGCGTGGATGCACACGCTCGTGAATATTCTCCAGCACGGGGTCGGGCGTGGATTCACACGCTCGTGAATATTCTCCAGCACGGGGTCTGGCGTGCATTCACACGCTCGTGAATATTCTCCAGCACGGGGTCTGGCGTGGATGCACACGCTCGTGAATATTCTCCAGCACGGGGTCTGGCGTGGATGCACACGCTCGTGAATATTCTCCAGCACGGGGTCTGGCGTGGATGCACACGCTCGTGAATATTCTCCAGCACAGGGTCTGGCGTGGATGCACACGCTCGTGAATATTCTCCAGCACGGGGTCTGGCGTGGATGCACACGCTCATGAATATTCTCCAGCATGGGGTCTGGCATGGATGCACATGCTCGTGAATATTCTCCAGCATGGGTCTGGCATAGATTCACATGCTCGTGAATATTCTCCAGCATGGGGTCTGGCATGGATGCACATGCTCGTGAATATTCTCCAGCATGGGTCTGGCATGGATTCACATGCTCGTGAATATTCTCCAGCATGGGTCTGGCATGGATTCACATGCTCGTGAATATTCTCCAGCATGTGATCTGGCATGGATGCACACGCTCGTGAATATTCTCCAGCACGGGGTCGGGCGTGGATTCACACGCTCGTGAATATTCTCCAGCACGGGGTCTGGCGTGCATTCACACGCTCGTGAATATTCTCCAGCACGGGGTCTGGCGTGGATGCACACGCTCGTGAATATTCTCCAGCACGGGGTCTGGCGTGGATGCACACGCTCGTGAATATTCTCCAGCACGGGGTCTGGCGTGGATGCACACGCTCGTGAATATTCTCCAGCACGGGGTCTGGCGTGGATGCACACGCTCATGAATATTCTCCAGCATGGGGTCTGGCATGGATGCACATGCTCGTGAATATTCTCCAGCATGGGTCTGGCATAGATTCACATGCTCGTGAATATTCTCCAGCATGGGGTCTGGCATGGATGCACATGCTCGTGAATATTCTCCAGCATGGGTCTGGCATGGATTCACATGCTCGTGAATATTCTCCAGCATGGGTCTGGCATGGATTCACATGCTCGTGAATATTCTCCAGCATGTGATCTGGCATGGATGCACATGCTCATGAATATTCTCCAGCATGGGGTCTGGCATGGATTCACATGCTCATGAATATTCTCCGGCATGGGGTCTCGCATGCATTCACATGCTCATGAATATTCTCCAGCATGGGTCTGGCATGGATGCACATGCTCATGAATATTCTCCAGCATGGGGTCTGGCATAGATTCACATGCTCATGAATATTCTCCAGCATGGGGTCTGGCATGGATTCACATGCTCATGAATATTCTCCAGTATGGGGTCTGGCGTGGATTCACATGCTCATGAATATTCTCCAGCATGGGGTCTGGCGTGGATTCACACGCTCATGAATAT
This sequence comes from Ambystoma mexicanum, assembly GCF_040938575.1. Lineage (NCBI taxonomy): Eukaryota > Metazoa > Chordata > Amphibia > Caudata > Ambystomatidae > Ambystoma > Ambystoma mexicanum. Next base: position 814,063,005 of record NC_090938.1, on the reverse strand, counting down.
TCTCCAGCATGGGGTCTGGCATAGATTCACCTGCTCATGAATATTCCCCAGCATGGGGTCTGGCGTGCATTCACACGCTCATGAATATTCTCCAGCACGGGGTCTGGCGTGGATGCACACGCTCATGAATATTCTCCAGCACGGGGTCTGGCGTGGATGCACACGCTCATGAATATTCTCCAGCACGGGGTCTGGCGTGGATTCACACGCTCATGAATATTCTCCAGCACGGGGTCTGGCGTGGATGCACACGCTCATGAATATTCTCCAGCACGGGGTCTGGCGTGGATTCACACGCTCATGAATATTCTCCAGCACGGGGTCTGGCATGGATGCACACGCTCATGAATATTCTCCAGCACGGGGTCTGGCATGGATTCACACGCTCATGAATATTCTCCAGCACGGGGTCTGGCATGGATTCACACGCTCATGGATATTCTCCAGCACGGGGTCTGGCATGGATTCACACGCTCATGGATATTCTCCAGCACGGGGTCTGGCATGGATTCACACGCTCATGGATATTCTCCAGCACGGGGTCTGGCATGGATTCACACGCTCATGGATATTCTCCAGCACGGGGTCTGGCATGGATTCACACGCTCATGAAGATTCTCCAGCATGGGTCTGGCATGGATTCACATGCTCATGAATATTCTCTAGCATGGGGTCTGGCGTGCATTCACATGCTCATGAATATTCTCCAGCACGGGGTTTGGCATGCATTCACATGCTCATGAATATTCTCCAGCATGGGTCTGGCATGGATTCACATGCTCGTGAATATTCTCCAGCATGTGATCTGGCATGGATGCACATGCTCATGAATATTCTCCAGCATGGGGTCTGGCATGGATTCACATGCTCATGAATATTCTCCGGCATGGGGTCTCGCATGCATTCACATGCTCATGAATATTCTCCAGCATGGGTCTGGCATGGATGCACATGCTCATGAATATTCTCCAGCATGGGGTCTGGCATAGATTCACATGCTCATGAATATTCTCCAGCATGGGGTCTGGCATGGATTCACATGCTCATGAATATTCTCCAGTATGGGGTCAGGCGTGGATTCACATGCTCATGAATATTCTCCAGCATGGGGTCTGGCGTGGATTCACACGCTCATGAATATTCTCCAGCATGGGGTCTGGCATAGATTCACCTGCTCATGAATATTCCCCAGCATGGGGTCTGGCGTGGATGCACACGCTCATGAATATTCTCCAGCACGGGGTCTGGCGTGGATTCACACGCTCATGAATATTCTCCAGCACGGGGTCTGGCGTGGATGCACACGCTCATGAATATTCTCCAGCACGGGGTCTGGCGTGGATGCACACGCTCATGAATATTCTCCAGCACGGGGTCTGGCGTGGATTCACACGCTCATGAATATTCTCCAGCACGGGGTCTGGCGTGGATGCACACGCTCATGAATATTCTCCAGCACGGGGTCTGGCGTGGATTCACACGCTCATGAATATTCTCCAGCACGGGGTCTGGCGTGCATTCACACGCTCATGAATATTCTCCAGCACGGGGTCTGGCGTGGATGCACACGCTCATGAATATTCTCCAGCACGGGGTCTGGCGTGGATGCACACGCTCATGAATATTCTCCAGCACGGGGTCTGGCGTGGATTCACACGCTCATGAATATTCTCCAGCACGGGGTCTGGCATGGATGCACACGCTCATGAATATTCTCCAGCACGGGGTCTGGCATGGATTCACACGCTCATGAATATTCTCCAGCACGGGGTCTGGCATGGATGCACACGCTCATGAATATTCTCCAGCACGGGGTCTGGCATGGATTCACACGCTCATGGATATTCTCCAGCACGGGGTCTGGCATGGATTCACACGCTCATGGATATTCTCCAGCACGGGGTCTGGCATGGATTCACACGCTCATGGATATTCTCCAGCACGGGGTCTGGCATGGATTCACACGCTCATGAATATTCTCCAGCACGGGGTCTGGCATGGATTCACACGCTCATGAATATTCTCCAACACGGGGTCTGGCATGGATTCACATGCTCATGAAGATTCTCCAGCATGGGTCTGGCATGGATTCACATGCTCATGAATATTCTCTAGCATGGGGTCTGGCGTGCATTCACATGCTCATGAATATTCTCCAGCACGGGGTTTGGCATGCATTCACATGCTCATGAATATTCTCCAACACGGGGTCTGGCATGGATTCACATGCTCATGAATATTCTCCAGCATGGGTCGGGCATGGATTCACACGCTCATGAATATTCTCCAGCACGGGGTCTGGCGTGCATTCACATGCTCATGAATATTCTCCAGCACGGGGTCTGGCGTGGATGCACATGCTCATGAATATTCTCCAGCACGGGGTCTGGCGTGGATTCACATGCTCATGAATATTCTCCAGCACGGGGTCTGGCATGGATTCACATGCTCATGAATATTCTCCAGCACGGGGTCTGGCATGGATTCACATGCTCATGAATATTCTCCAGCACGGGGTCTGGCATGGATGCACATGCTCATGAATATTCTCCAGCACGGGGTCTGGCATGCATTCACATGCTCATGAATATTCTCCAGCATGGGTCTGGCATAGATTCACATGCTCATGAATATTCTCCAGCATGGGGTCTGGCATGGATGCACATGCTCATGAATATTCTCCAGCATGGGGTCTGGCATAGATTCACATGCTCATGAATATTCTCCAGCATGGGGTCTGGCATGGATGCACATGCTCTGATATATTCTCCAGCATGGGGTCTGGCATGGATGCACATGCTCATGAATATTCTCCAGCATGGGGTCTGGCATGGATGCACATGCTCGTGAATATTCTCCAGCATGGGTCTGGCATAGATTCACATGCTCGTGAATATTCTCCAGCATGGGGTCTGGCATGGATGCACATGCTCGTGAATATTCTCCAGCATGGGTCTGGCATGGATTCACATGCTTGTGAATATTCTCCAGCATGGGTCTGGCATGGATTCACATGCTCGTGAATATTCTCCAGCATGTGATCTGGCATGGATTCACATGCTCATGAATATTCTCCAGCATGGGGTCTGGCATGGATTCACATGCTCATGAATATTCTCCGGCATGGGGTCTGGCATGGATGCACATGCTCATGAAAATTCTCCAGCATGGGTCTGGCATGGATTCACATGCTCATGAATATTCTCTGGCATGGGGTCTCGCATGCATTCACATGCTCATGAATATTCTCCAGCATGGGTCTGGCATAGATTCACATGCTCATGAATATTCTCCAGCATGGGTCTGGCATGGATGCACATGCTCATGAATATTCTCCAGCATGGGGTCTGGCATAGATTCACATGCTCATGAATATTCTCCAGCATGGGGTCTGGCGTGAATGCACATGCTCATGAATATTCTCCAGCATGGGGTCTGGCATGGATTCACATGCTCATGAATATTCTCCAGCATGGGGTCTGGCATGGATGCACATGCTCATGAATATTCTCCAGCATGGGGTCTGGCATGGATTCACATGCTCATGAATATTCTCCAGCATGGGGTCTGGCATGGATGCACATGCTCATGAATATTCTCCAGCATGGGGTCTGGCATGTATTCACATGCTCATGAATATTCTCCAGCATGGGTCTGGCATGGATTCACATGCTCATGAATATTCTCCAGCATGGGGTCTGGCATGGATTCACATGCTCATGAATATTCTCCAGCATGGGGTCTGGCATGGATTCACATGCTCATGAATATTCTCCAACATGGGGTCTGGCATGGATTCACATGCTCATGAATATTCTCCAGCATGGGGTCTGGCATGGATGCACATGCTCATGAATATTCTCCAGCATGGGGTCTGGCATAGATTCACATGCTCATGAATATTCTCCAGCATGGGGTCTGGCATGGATTCACATGCTCATGAATATTCTCCAGCATGGGGTCTGGCGTGGATTCACATGCTCATGAATATTCTCCAGCATGGGGTCTGGCGTGGATTCACACGCTCATGAATATTCTCCAGCATGGGGTCTGGCATAGATTCACACGCTCATGAATATTCTCCAGCATGGGGTTCAGGCATGGATGCACACGCTCATGAATATTCTCCAGCATGGGGTCTGGCATTGATTCACATGCTCATGAATATTCTCCAGCATGGGGTCTGGCGTGGATTCACATGCTCATGAATATTCTCCAGCATGGGGTCTGGCATGGATGCACATGCTCATGAATATTCTCCAGCATGCGGTCTGGCATAGATTCACATGCTCATGAATATTCTCCAGCATGGGGTCTGGCATGCATTCACATGCTCATGAATATTCTCCAGCATGGGGTGTGGCATGGATTCGCATGCTCATGAATATTCTCCAGCATGGGGTGGATTCGCACGCTCATGAATATTCTCCAGCACGGGGTCTGGCGTGGATTCGCACGCTCATGAATATTCTCCAGCACGGGGTCTGGCGTGGATTCGCACGCTCATGAATATTCTCCAGCACGGGGTCTGGCGTGGATTCGCACGCTCATGAATATTCTCCAGCACGGGGTCTGGCGTGGATTCGCACGCTCATGAATATTCTCCAGCACGGGGTCTGGCGTGGATGCGCACGCTCATGAATATTCTCCAGCACGGGGTCTGGCGTGGATGCGCACGCTCATGAATATTCTCCAGCACGGGGTCTGGCGTGGATGCGCACGCTCATGAATATTCTCCAGCACGGGGTCTGGCGTGGATGCACACGCTCATGAATATTCTCCAGCACGGGGTCTGGCGTGGATGCACACGCTCATGAATATTCTCCAGCACGGGGTCTGGCGTGGATGCACACGCTCATGAATATTCTCCAGCACGGGGTCTGGCGTGGATGCACACGCTCATGAATATTCTCCAGCACGGGGTCTGGCGTGGAATCACACGCTCATGAATATTCTCCAGCACGGGGTCGGCCGTGCATTCACACGCTCATGAATATTCTCCAGCACGGGGTCTGGCGTGCATTCACACACTCATGAATATTCTCCAGCACGAGGTCTGGCGTGGATGCACACGCTCATGAATATTCTCCAGCACGGGGTCTGGCGTGGATGCACACGCTCATGAATATTCTCCAGCACGGGGCCTGGCATGGATGCACACGCTCATGAATATTCTCCAGCACGGGGTCTGGCATGGATTCACACGCTCATGAATATTCTCCGGCACGGGGTCTGGCATGGATTCACATGCTCATGAATATTCTCCGGCACGGGGTCTGGCATGGATTCACACGCTCATGAATATTCTCCAGCACGGGGTCGGGCGTGCATTCACACGCTCATGAATATTCTCCAGCACGGGGTCTGGCGTGCATTCACACACTCATGAATATTCTCCAGCACGAGGTCTGGCGTGGATGCACACGCTCATGAATATTCTCCAGCACGGGGTCTGGCGTGGATGCACACGCTCATGAATATTCTCCAGCACGGGGCCTGGCATGGATGCACACGCTCATGAATATTCTCCAGCACGGGGTCTGGCATGGATTCACACGCTCATGAATATTCTCCGGCACGGGGTCTGGCATGGATTCACACGCTCATGAATATTCTCCGGCACGGGGTCTGGCATGGATTCACACGCTCATGAATATTCTCCGGCACGGGGTCTGGCATGGATTCACACGCTCATGAATATTCTCCGGCACGGGGTCTGGCATGGATGCACACGCTCATGAATATTCTCCGGCATGGGTCTGGCATGGATTCACATGCTCATGAATATTCTCCAGCATGGGTCTGGCATGGATGCACATGCTCATGAATATTCTCCAGCATGGGTCTGGCATGGATGCACATGCTCATGAATATTCTCCAGCATGGGGTCTGGCATGGATGCACATGCTCATGAATATTCTCCAGCATGGGGTCTGGCATGGATGCACATGCTCATGAATATTCTCCAGCATGGGTCTGGCATAGATTCACATGCTCATGAATATTCTCCAGCATGTGGTCTGGCATGGATGCACATGCTCATGAATATTCTCCAGCATGGGGTCTGGCATGGATGCACATGCTCATGAATATTCTCCAGCATGGGGTCTGGCATGGATGCACATGCTCATGAATATTCTCCAGCATGGGGTCTGGCATGGATGCACATGCTCATGAATATTCTTCAGCATGGGATCTGGCATAGATTCACATGCTCATGAATATTCTCCAGCATGGGGTCTGGCATGGATGCACATGCTCATGAATATTCTCCAGCATGGGTCTGGCATAGATTCACAAGCTCATGAATATTCTCCAGCATGGGGTCTGGCATGGATTCACATGCTCATGAATATTCTCCAGCATGGGGTCTGGCATGGATTCACATGCTCATGAATATTCTCCAGCATGGGGTCTGGCATGGATTCACATGCTCATGAATATTCTTTCTCCAGCATGGGGTCTGGCATGGATGCACATGCTCATGAATATTCTTTCTCCAGCATGGGTCTGGCATAGATTCACATGCTCATGAATATTCTTTCTCCAGCATGGGTCTGGCATGGATGCACATGCTCATGAATATTCTCCAGCATGGGGTCTGGCATGGATGCACATGCTCATGAATATTCTCCAGCATGGGTCTGGCATGGATTCACATGCTCATGAATATTCTCCAGCATGGGGTATGGCATGGATTCACATGCTCATGAATATTCTCCAGCATGGGATCTGGCATGGATTCACATGCTCATGAATATTATGCAGCATGGGTCTGGCATGGATTCACATGCTCATGAATATTCTCCAGCATGGGGTCTGGCATGGATTCACATGCTCATGAATATTCTCCAGCATGGGTCTGGCATGGATGCACATGCTCATGAATATTCTCCAGCATGGGTCTGGCATGGATTCACATGCTCATGAATATTCTCCAGCATGGGGTCTGGCATGGATTCACATGCTCATGAATATTCTCCAGCATGGGTCTGGCATGGATGCACATGCTCATGAATATTCTCCAGCATGGGGTCTGGCATGGATTCACATGCTCATAAATATTCTCCAGCATGGGGTCTGGCATGGATTCACATGCTCCAGCATGGGGTCTGGCATGGATTCACATGCTCATGAATATTCTCCAGCATGGGGTCTGGCATGGATGCACATGCTCATGAATATTCTCCAGCATGGGGTCTGGCATGGGTTCACATGCTCATGAATATTCTCCAGCATGGGGTCTGGCATGGATGCACATGCTCATGAATATTCTCCAGCATGGGGTCTGGCATGGATGCACATGCTCATGAATATTCTCCAGCATGGGGTCTGGCATGGATTCACATGCTCATGAATATTCTCCAGCATGGGGTCTGGCATGGATTCACATGCTCATGAATATTCTCCAGCATGGGGTCTGGCATGGATTCACATGCTCATGAATATTCTCCAACATGGGGTCTGGCATGGATTCACATGCTCATGAATATTCTCCAGCATGGGGTCTGGCATGGATTCACATGCTCATGAATATTCTCCAGCATGGGGTCTGGCATGGATGCACATGCTCATGAGATGGATTCACATGCTCATGAATATTCTCCAGCATGGGGTCTGTGAATGGTCTGGCATGGATTCACATGCTCATGAATATTCTCCAGCATGGGGTCTGGCATGGGTTCACATGCTCATGAATATTCTCCAGCATGGGGTCTGGCATGGGTTCACATGCTCATGAATATTCTCCAGCATGGGGTCTGGCATGGGTTCACATGCTCATGAATATTCTCCAGCATGGGGTCTGGCTTGGATTCACATGCTCATGAATATTCTCCAGCATGGGGTCTGGCTTGGATTCACATGCTCATGAATATTCTCCAGCATGGGGTCTGGCATGGATTCACATGCTCATGAATATTCTCCAGCATGGTGTCTGGCATGGATTCACATGCTCATGAATATTCTCCAGCATGGGGTCTGACATGGATGCACATGCTCATGAATATTCTCCAGCATGGGGTCTGGCATGGATTCACATGCTCATGAATATTCTCCAGCATGGGTCTGGCATGGATGCACATGCTCATGAATATTCTCCAGCATGGGTCTGGCATGGATTCACATGCTCATGAATATTCTCCAGCATGGGGTCTGGCATGGATTCACCTGCTCATGAATATTCTCCAGCATGGGTCTGGCATGGATGCACATGCTCATGAATATTCTCCAGCATGGGGTCTGGCATGGATTCACATGCTCATAAATATTCTCCAGCATGGGGTCTGGCATGGATTCACATGCTCCAGCATGGGGTCTGGCATGGATTCACATGCTCATGAATATTCTCCAGCATGGGGTCTGGCATGGATTCACATGCTCATGAATATTCTTTCTGGCATGGATTCACATGCTCATGAATATTCTTTCTCCAGCATGGGGTCTGGCATGGATGCACATGCTCATGAATATTCTTTCTCCAGCATGGGTCTGGCATAGATTCACATGCTCATGAATATTCTTTCTCCAGCATGGGTCTGGCATGGATGAACATGCTCATGAATATTCTCCAGCATGGGGTCTGGCATGGATGCACATGCTCATGAATATTCTCCAGCATGGGGTCTGGCATGGATGCACATGCTCATGAATATTCTCCAGCATGGGGTCTGGCATGGATTCACATGCTCATGAATATTCTCCAGCATGGGGTCTGGCATGGATTCACATGCTCATGAATATTCTCCAGCATGGGGTCTGGCATGGATTCACATGCTCATGAAAATTCTCCAGCATGGGGTATGGCATGGATTCACATGCTCATGAATATTCTCCAGCATGGGGTCTGGCATGGATTCACATGCTCATGAATATTCTCCAGCATGGGGTCTGGCTGGATTCACATGCTCATGAATATTCTCCAGCATGGGGTCTGGCATGGATTCACATGCTCATGAATATTCTCCAGCATGGGGTCTGGCATGGATGCACATGCTCATGAATATTCTCCAGCATGGGGTCTGGCATGGGTTCACATGCTCATGAATATTCTCCAGCATGGGGTCTGGCATGGATTCACATGCTCATGAATATTCTCCAGCATGGGGTCTGGCATGGGTTCACATGCTCATGAATATTCTCCAGCATGGGGTCTGGCATGGGTTCACATGCTCATGAATATTCTCCAGCATGGGGTCTGGCATGGATTCACATGCTCATGAATATTCTCCAGCATGGGGTCTGGCATGGATTCACATGCTCATGAATATTCTCCAGCATGGGGTCTGGCATGGATTCACAAGCTCATGAATATTCTCCAGCATGGGGTCTGGCATGGATTCACATGCTCATGAATATTCTCCAGCATGGGGTCTGGCATGAATTCACATGCTCATGAATGTTCTCCAGCATGGGGTCTGGCATGGATTCACATGCTCATGAATATTCTCCAGCATGGGGTCTGGCATGGATTCACATGCTCATGAATATTCTCCAGCATGGGGTCTGGCATGGATTCACATGCTCATGAATATTCTCCAGCATGGGGTCTGGCATGGATTCACATGCTCATGAATATTCTCCAGCATGGGGTCTGGCATGGATTCACATGCTCATGAATATTCCCCATCGTCAGGCTGGGAACCCTCTGTAAAAGAACAACCAGTTTCACTTTCACTTTAAAACTGTATTTCTCCTCTAAACCAATCACTGTCCTCTGGGTCATACTGCCCCCATCCAATGACAGTCCTCTCCCTACGACTCTCATCTGGCAGCCATCTTCAGATTTTTACCCCACGCTTCAGTGTTGGGAGTCCTTGAGTTTGATCTGCAAGCTACTTCTATGTTTTTTTTCTCGTGTTTTTGATGGAAAAATGATCTAATTTTGTTCCTAAAGAACCTGTGTGCTCGCTTCTCCAGCTGCCGACAGCAGGGATCCGTTGTCGGTATATTTCACCACCCCTCAAGGGTGAAGGGCGCTGAAGATTCTATAAGGCCATCAGGCCTACTTCGCGCCCTCCGGCCATGACGGAGGAAAAGAAGGAGGGAAGGTCCCTCTTCAAGCCCTGCACCAAATGCGAGATAAGGAATGTGCTTGTAGAAGACCTGCAATGCCTCTACTTCCTGCATTCGGACCATAAGGAGCTGGAGTGCAAGATATGCCTTGGGTTCTCCAAGAAGACGACGAGGGACAGGCACAGTAGACTGGTGGCGTGGCTTAATGCCGGGACCTCTGCCCCATGCTCCGAGCAGGGTCATGCCTCACCCAGCACCAGCCGGTCCGAGGAGTGGTCTTCTAAGTCCTTTGAGGGCGCCTCATCCGTGGGGGCCCAAGACAAGGCCAAGAACCGCAAGTCCGAGTCCACCGAGTTCGCTGCGGAAGCAGGTCCCAAGGTGGCTAGGGGGAGATCAACATCACCCTCCACCTGCATTGCCAGCTGGCAATCGAGCTCCTCCTTGAAAAGGAAATCATCAACAGCGGGAGAAGTCAGAGAAGCCGCGGACGGAGGAGAAGAAGGCCGAACTGCCCAAGCAGGCCCAATCGGCACAGGTGAAAACTTTGTCGACGATAGAGTTAGAGGCGACTGCTATCACAACTGCTAAGGGAGCTGACCCTGTGAAGGTAGCCCGTGCAGCACAGAAGGTGTCCTTGCCTCCAAGGCGTGTCACCGCCACAGTGACTTTGGCAAAGTCTGCCAGAAGAGGGGAAACCGGCTCAGGACCTGGTTCAAGCCCTGCATGCATGCACAGCATTGTGTATCATTGCCCTATGCAGCAGAGTGTAGTCAATCCACTTGGGATGTAGATACCAAATGGAGCACGCTCAATAAGACGCCTGGTGGAGGAGGCGATTCCTTCATGAAATATTTGGGTACGATGAGGAGTCCCTCCTCTCGAGAGGGATGTGGACGGTTGGGCTTGAGGAACATAAATGACAGAACTGATCTGTATCTCGAAGATATCTGGATGTTCTAGAGAGAAAGATGACTGGACAAAGCATGGACCAGGAAGGAGTTGGACAATGGAGATGTAGGGTATTGGGTGGGGAAGTGTGGATGGTGCTAGAAGGGACAGTTATCATCGAGGAGGTGGTCAATGGGGATGTAGGGTATTGGATGGGGAAGTGTGGATGGTGCTAGAATGGACAGTTATCATCGAGGAGGTGGTCAATGGGGATGTAGGGTATTGGGTGGGGAAGTGTGGATGGTGCTAGAAGGGACAGTTATCATCGAGGAGGTGGTCAATGGATATGTAGAGTATTGGGTGGGGAAGTGTGGATGGTGCTAGAAGGGACAGTTATCATTGAGGAGGTGGTCAATGGAGATGTAGGGTATTGGGTGGGGAAGTGTGGATGGTGCTAGAAGGGACAGTTGTTATCATCAAGGAGGTTGATGTGGTCTTTAAAAGAGGAGCAGGAAAGGAAGAGGACTGTGCACCTACTCCACCAAAATGCTCCTCTTCCTATTGGCTCAATAGTCTCTACCACCTACTTTGGGGTTCCCCTAGTTGAAATGCACTGGAGGAATCCTCAGCTAAACAGAGTTTGCAGGGCTTCCGAGAGGGCTTCAACAAGGGCCAGTGATCAAGAGCAGGTCTGGGCGACTACATGAGAGAGAGAAGTGGCAGATGCCAATACATAGAGAGAAGTGGCAGATGCCAATACATAGAGAGAAGTGGCAGATGCCAATACATAGAGAGAAGTGGCAGATGCCAATACATAGAGAGAAGTGGCAGATGCCAATACATAGGGAGAAGAGGCAGATGCCAATACATAGGGAGAAGAGGCAGATGCCAATACATAGGGAGAAGAGACAGATGCCACTACATATGCCAATACATAGAGAGAAGTGGCAGAGAAGTGGCAGATGCCAATACATAGGGAGAAGAGGCAGATGCCAATACATAGAGAGAAGTGGCAGATGCCAATACATAGAAAGAAGTGACAGATGCCAATACATAGGGAGAAGAGGCAGATGCCGATACATAGGGAGAAGTGGCAGATGCCAATACATAGGGAGAAGAGGCAGATGCCAATACATAGGGAGAAGTGGCAGAGGTCAATACATAGAGACAAGTGGCAGATGCCAATACATAGGGAGAAGTGGCAGATGCCAATACATAGGGAGAAGAGGCAGATGCCAATACATAGAGAGAAGTGGCAGATGCCAATACATAGGGAGAAGTGGCAGATGCCAATACGTAGAGAGAAGTGGCAGATGCCAGTACATAGGGAGAAGTGGCAGATGCCAATACATAGAGAGAAGTGGCAGATGCCAATACATAGGGAGAAGAGGCAGATGCCAATACATAGAGAGAAGTGGCAGATGCCAATACATAGAGAGAAGTGGCAGATGCCAATACATAGGGAGAAGAGGCAGATGCCAATACGTAGAGAGAAGTGGCAGATGCCAATACATAGGGAGAAGTGGCAGATGCCAATACATAGAGAGAAGTGGCAGATGCCAATACATAGAGAGAAGTGGCAGATGCCAATACATAGAAAGAAGTGACAGATGCCAATACATAGGGAGAAGAGGCAGATGCCGATACATAGAGAGAAGTGGCAGATGCCAATACATAGGGAGAAGTGGCAGATGCCAATACATAGAGAGAAGTGGCAGATGCCAATACATAGAGAGAAGTGGCAGATGCCAATACGTAGAGAGAAGTGGCAGATGCCAATACATAGGGAGAAGTGGCAGATGCCAATACATAGAGAGAAGTGGCAGATGCCAATACGTAGAGAGAAGTGGCAGATGCCAATACATAGAGACAAGTGGCAGATGCCAATACATAGGGAGAAGTGGCAGATGACAATTCATAGGGGGAAGTGGCAGATGCCAATACATAGAGAGAAGTGGCAGATGACAATTCATAGGGGGAAGTGGCAGATGCCAATACATAGAGAGAAGAGGCAGATGCCAATACATAGGGAGAAGAGGCAGATGCCAATACATAGAGAGAAGTGGCAGATGCCAATACATAGGGAGAAGTGGCAGATGACAATACATAGGGAGAAGTGGCAGATGCCAATACATAGAGACAAGTGGCAGATGCCAATACATAGGGAGAAGTGGCAGATGCCAATACATAGGGAGAAGTGGCAGATGCCAATACATAGGGAGAAGTGGCAGATGCCAATACATAGGGAGAAGTGGCAGATGCCAATACATAGGGAGAAGTGGCAGATGCCAATACATAGAGACAAGTGGCAGATGCCAATACATAGGGAGAAGTGGCAGATGCCAATACATAGGGAGAAGTGGCAGATGCCAATACATAGAGAGAAGTGGCAGATGCCAATACATAGGGAGAAGAGGCAGATGCCAATACATAGGGAGAAGAGGCAGATGCCAATACATAGGGAGAAGTGGCAGATGCCAATACATAGGGAGAAGAGGCAGATGCCAATACATAGGGAGAAGTGGCAGATGCCAATACATAGAGAGAAGTGGCAGATGCCAATACATAGGGAGAAGTGGCAGATGCCAATACATAGAGAGAAGTGGCAGATACCAATACATAGGGAGAAGAGGCAGATGCCAATACATAGGGAGAAGAGGCAGATGCCAATACATAGGGAGAAGTGGCAGATGCCAATAAATAGAGAGAAGTGGCAGATGCCAATACATAGAGATAAGTGGCAGATGCCAATACATAGGGAGAAGAGGCAGATGCCAATACATAGGGAGAAGTGGCAGATGCCAATACATAGGGAGAAGTGGCAGATGACAATACATAGGGAGAAGTGGCAGATGCCAATACATAGGGAGAAGTGGCAGATGACAATACATAGGGAGAAGTGGCAGATGCCAATACATAAGGAGAAGTGGCAGATGCCAATACATAGGGAGAAGTGGCAGATGACAATACATAGGGAGAAGTGGCAGATGACAATACATAGGGAGAAGTGGCAGATGCCAATACATAGAGAGAAGTGGCAGATGCCAATACATAGGGAGAAGAGGCAGATGCCAATACATAGAGAGAAGAGGCAGATGCCAATACATAGGGAGAAGTGGCAGATGCCAATACATAGAGAGAAGAGGCAGATGCCAATACATAGGGAGAAATGGCAGATGCCAATACATAGGGAGAAGTGGCAGATGCCAATACATAGGGAGAAGTGGCAGATGCCAATACATAGAGAGAAGTGGCAGATGCCAATACATAGGGAGAAGTGGCAGATGCCAATAAATAGAGACAAGTGGCAGATGCCAATACATAGGGAGAAGTGGCAGATGACAATACATAGGGAGAAGTGGCAGATGCCAATACATAGAGAGAAGTGGCAGATACCAATACATAGGGAGAAGAGGCAGATGCCAATACATAGGGAGAAGCGGCAGATGCCAATACATAGGGAGAAGTGGCAGATGCCAATACATAGAGAGAAGTGGCAGATGCCAATACATAGGGGGAAGTGGCAGATGCCAATACATAGAGAGAAGAGGCAGATGCCAATACATAGGGAGAAGAGGCAGATGCCAATACATAGAGAGAAGTGGCAGATGCCAATACATATGGAGAAGTGGCAGATGACAATACATAGGGAGAAGTGGCAGATGCCAATACATAGAGACAAGTGGCAGATGCCGATACATAGGGAGAAGTGGCAGATGCCAATACATAGGGAGAAGTGGCAGATGCCAATACATAGGGAGAAGTGGCAGATGCCGATACATAGGGAGAAGTGGCAGATGCCAATACATAGGGAGAAGTGGCAGATGCCAATACATAGGGAGAAGTGGCAGATGACAATACATAGGGAGAAGTGGCAGATGCCAATACATAGAGACAAGTGGCAGATGCCAATACATAGGGAGAAGTGGCAGATGACAATACATAGGGAAAAGTGGCAGATGACAATACATAGAGACAAGTGGCAGATGCCAATACATAGGGAGAAGTGGCAGATGCCAATACATAGGGAGAAGTTGCAGATGCCAATACATAGAGAGAAGTGGCAGATGCCAATACATAGGGAGAAGTGGCAGATGCCAATACATAGAGACAAGTGGCAGATGCCAATACATAGGGAGAAGTGGCAGATGCCAATACATAGGGAGAAGTGGCAGAGGCCAATACATAGGGAGAAGAGGAAGATGCCAATACATAGGGAGAAGTGGCAGATGCCAATACATAGAGACAAGTGGCAGATGGCAATACATAGGGAGAAGTGGCAGATGCCAATACATAGAGACAAGTGGCAGATGCCAATACATAGGGAGAAGTGGCAGATGACAATACATAGGGAGAAGTTGCAGATGCCAATACATAGGGAGAAGTGGCAGATGACAATACATAGGGAGAAGTGGCAGATGCCAATACATAGAGACAAGTGGCAGATGCCAATACATAGGGAGAAGTGGCAGATGACAATACATAGGGAGAAGTGGCAGATGCCAATACATAGAGACAAGTGGCAGATGCCAATACATAGGGAGAAGTGGCAGATGACAATACATAGGGGGAAGTGGCAGATGCCAATACATAGAGAGAAGAGGCAGATACCAATACATAGGGAGAAGAGGCAGATGCCAATACATAGAGAGAAGTGGCAGATGCCAATACATAGGGAGAAGTGGCAGATGACAATACATAGGGAGAAGTGGCAGATGCCAATACATAGAGACAAGTGGCAGATGCCAATACATAGGGAGAAGTGGCAGATGCCAATACATAGGGAGAAGTGGCAGATGCCAATACGTAGAGACAAGTGGCAGATGCCAATACATAGGGAGAAGTGGCAGATGACAATACATAGGGAGAAGTGGCAGATGCCAATACATAGAGACAAGTGGCAGATGCCAATACATAGGGAGAAGTGGCAGATGACAATTCATAGGGGGAAGTGGCAGATGCCAATACATAGAGAGAAGTGGCAGATGACAATTCATAGGGGGAAGTGGCAGATGCCAATACATAGAGAGAAGAGGCAGATGCCAATACATAGGGAGAAGAGGCAGATGCCAATACATAGAGAGAAGTGGCAGATGCCAATACATAGGGAGAAGTGGCAGATGACAATACATAGGGAGAAGTGGCAGATGCCAATACATAGAGACAAGTGGCAGATGCCAATACATAGGGAGAAGTGGCAGATGCCAATACATAGGGAGAAGTGGCAGATGCCAATACATAGGGAGAAGTGGCAGATGCCAATACATAGGGAGAAGTGGCAGATGCCAATACATAGAGACAAGTGGCAGATGCCAATACATAGGGAGAAGTGGCAGATGCCAATACATAGGGAGAAGTGGCAGATGCCAATACATAGAGAGAAGTGGCAGATGCCAATACATAGGGAGAAGAGGCAGATGCCAATACATAGGGAGAAGAGGCAGATGCCAATACATAGGGAGAAGTGGCAGATGCCAATACATAGGGAGAAGAGGCAGATGCCAATACATAGGGAGAAGTGGCAGATGCCAATACATAGAGTGAAGTGGCAGATGCCAATACATAGGGAGAAGTGGCAGATGCCAATACATAGAGAGAAGTGGCAGATACCAATACATAGGGAGAAGAGGCAGATGCCAATACATAGGGAGAAGAGGCAGATGCCAATACATAGGGAGAAGTGGCAGATGCCAATAAATAGAGAGAAGTGGCAGATGCCAATACATAGAGATAAGTGGCAGATGCCAATACATAGGGAGAAGAGGCAGATGCCAATACATAGGGAGAAGTGGCAGATGCCAATACATAGGGAGAAGTGGCAGATGACAATACATAGGGAGAAGTGGCAGATGCCAATACATAGGGAGAAGTGGCAGATGACAATACATAGGGAGAAGTGGCAGATGCCAATACATAAGGAGAAGTGGCAGATGCCAATACATAGGGAGAAGTGGCAGATGACAATACATAGGGAGAAGTGGCAGATGACAATACATAGGGAGAAGTGGCAGATGCCAATACATAGAGAGAAGTGGCAGATGCCAATACATAGGGAGAAGAGGCAGATGCCAATACATAGAGAGAAGAGGCAGATGCCAATACATAGGGAGAAGTGGCAGATGCCAATACATAGAGAGAAGAGGCAGATGCCAATACATAGGGAGAAATGGCAGATGCCAATACATAGGGAGAAGTGGCAGATGCCAATACATAGGGAGAAGTGGCAGATGCCAATACATAGAGAGAAGTGGCAGATGCCAATACATAGGGAGAAGTGGCAGATGCCAATAAATAGAGACAAGTGGCAGATGCCAATACATAGGGAGAAGTGGCAGATGACAATACATAGGGAGAAGTGGCAGATGCCAATACAAAGAGAGAAGTGGCAGATACCAATACATAGGGAGAAGAGGCAGATGCCAATACATAGGGAGAAGCGGCAGATGCCAATACATAGGGAGAAGTGGCAGATGCCAATACATAGAGAGAAGCGGCAGATGCCAATACATAGGGGGAAGCGGCAGATGCCAATACATAGAGAGAAGAGGCAGATGCCAATACATAGGGAGAAGAGGCAGATGCCAATACATAGAGAGAAGTGGCAGATGCCAATACATATGGAGAAGTGGCAGATGACAATACATAGGGAGAAGTGGCAGATGCCAATACATAGAGACAAGTGGCAGATGCCGATACATAGGGAGAAGTGGCAGATGCCAATACATAGGGAGAAGTGGCAGATGCCGATACATAGGGAGAAGTGGCAGATGCCGATACATAGGGAGAAGTGGCAGATGCCAATACATAGGGAGAAGTGGCAGATGCCAATACATAGGGAGAAGTGGCAGATGACAATACATAGGGAGAAGTGGCAGATGCCAATACATAGAGACAAGTGGCAGATGCCAATACATAGGGAGAAGTGGCAGATGACAATACATAGGGAAAAGTGGCAGATGACAATACATAGAGACAAGTGGCAGATGCCAATACATAGGGAGAAGTGGCAGATGCCAATACATAGGGAGAAGTTGCAGATGCCAATACATAGAGAGAAGTGGCAGATGCCAATACATAGGGAGAAGTGGCAGATGCCAATACATAGAGACAAGTAGCAGATGCCAATACATAGGGAGAAGTGGCAGATGCCAATACATAGGGAGAAGTGGCAGAGGCCAATACATAGGGAGAAGAGGAAGATGCCAATACATAGGGAGAAGTGGCAGATGCCAATACATAGAGACAAGTGGCAGATGGCAATACATAGGGAGAAGTGGCAGATGCCAATACATAGGGAGAAGTGGCAGATGCCAATACATAGGGAGAAGTGGCAGATGACAATACATAGGGAGAAGTTGCAGATGCCAATACATAGGGAGAAGTGGCAGATGACAATACATAGGGAGAAGTGGCAGATGCCAATACATAGAGACAAGTGGCAGATGCCAATACATAGGGAGAAGTGGCAGATGACAATACATAGGGAGAAGTGGCAGATGCCAATACATAGAGACAAGTGGCAGATGCCAATACATAGGGAGAAGTGGCAGATGACAATACATAGGGGGAAGTGGCAGATGCCAATACATAGAGAGAAGAGGCAGATACCAATACATAGGGAGAAGAGGCAGATGCCAATACATAGAGAGAAGTGGCAGATGCCAATACATAGGGAGAAGTGGCAGATGACAATACATAGGGAGAAGTGGCAGATGCCAATACATAGAGACAAGTGGCAGATGCCAATACATAGGGAGAAGTGGCAGATGCCAATACATAGGGAGAAGTGGCAGATGCCAATACATAGGGAGAAGTGGCAGATGCCGATACATAGGGAGAAGTGGCAGATGCCAATACATAGGGAGAAGTGGCAGATGCCAATACATAGGGAGAAGTGGCAGATGACAATACATAGGGAGAAGTGGCAGATGCCAATACATAGAGACAAGTGGCAGATGCCAATACATAGGGAGAAGTGGCAGATGACAATACATAGGGAAAAGTGGCAGATGACAATACATAGAGACAAGTGGCAGATGCCAATACATAGGGAGAAGTGGCAGATGCCAATACATAGGGAGAAGTTGCAGATGCCAATACATAGAGAGAAGTGGCAGATGCCAATACATAGAGACAAGTGGCAGATGCCAATACATAGGGAGAAGTGGCAGATGCCAATACATAGGGAGAAGTGGCAGAGGCCAATACATAGGGAGAAGAGGAAGATGCCAATACATAGTGAGAAGTGGCAGATGCCAATACATAGAGACAAGTGGCAGATGGCAATACATAGGGAGAAGTGGCAGATGACAATACATAGGGAGAAGTTGCAGATGCCAATACATAGGGAGAAGTGGCAGATGACAATACATAGTGAGAAGTGGCAGATGCCAATACATAGGGAGAAGAGGCAGATGCCAATACATAGGGAGAAGTGGCAGATGCCAATACATAGAGACAAGTGGCAGATGCCAATACATAGGGAGAAGTGGCAGATGACAATACATAGGGAGAAGTGGCAGATGCCAATACATAGGGAGAAGAGGCAGATGCCAATACATAGGGAGAAGTGGCAGATGCCAATACATAAGATAAGTGGCAGATGCCAATACATAGGGAGAAGAGGCAGATGCCAATACATAGGGAGAAGTGGCAGATGACAATACATAGAGAGAAGTGGCAGATGCCAATACATAGGGAGAAGTGGCAGATGCCAATACATAGGGAGAAGAGGCAGATGACAATACATAGGGAGAAGTGGCAGATGACAATACATAGGGAGAAGTGGCAGATGCCAATACATAGAGACAGGTGGCAGATGCCAATACATAGGGAGAAGTGGCAGATGACAATACATAGGGAGAAGTGGCAGATGCCAATACATAGAGACAAGTGGCAGATGCCAATACATAGGGAGAAGTGGCAGATGCCAATACATAGGGAGAAGTGGCGTTTGACAATACATAGAGAGAAGTGTCAGATGCCAATACATAGAGAGAAGTGGCAGATGACAATACATAGGCAGAAGTGGCAGATGCCAATACATAGGGAGAAGAGGCAGATGCCAATACATAGGGAGAAGTGGCAGATGCCAATACATAGAGACAAGTGGCAGATGCCAATACATAGGGAGAAGTGGCAGATGACAATACATAGGGAGAAGTGGCAGATGCCAATACATAGAGACAAGTGGCAGATGCCAATACATAGGGAGAAGTGGCAGATGCCGATACATAGGGAGAAGTGGCAGATGCCAATACATAGAGACAAGTGGCAGATGCCGATACATAGGGAGAAGTGGCAGATGCCAATACATAGGGAGAAGTGGCAGATGACAATACATAGGGAGAAGTGGCAGATGCCAATACATAGAGACAAGTGGCAGATGCCAATACATAGGGAGAAGTGGCAGATGACAATACATAGGGAGAAGTGGCAGATGACAATACATAGAGACAAGTGGCAGATGCCAATACATAGGGAGAAGTGGCAGATGCCAATACATAGGGAGAAGTTGCAGATGCCAATACATAGAGAGAAGTGGCAGATGCCAATACATAGGGAGAAGTGGCAGATGCCAATACATAGAGACAAGTGGCAGATGCCAATACATAGGGAGAAGTGGCAGATGCCAATACATAGGGAGAAGTGGCAGATGCCAATACATAGAGAGAAGTGGCAGATGCCAATACATAGGGAGAAGAGGCAGACGCCAATACACAGAGAGAAGTGGCAGATGCCAATACATAGGGAGAAGTGGCAGACGGCAATACACAGGGAGAAGAGGCAGATGCCAATACACAGAGAGAAGTGGCAGACGCCAATACATAGGGAGAAGAGGCAGATTCCAATACACAGGGAGAAGTGGCAGACGCCAATACATAGAGACAAGTGGCAGACGCCAATACATAGGGAGAAGTGGCAGATGACAATACATAGGGAGAAGTGGCAGATGCCAATACATAGGGAGAAGAGGCAGATGACAATACATAGGGAGAAGTGGCAGATGCCAATACATAGAGACAAGTGGCAGATGCCAATACATAGGGAGAAGTGGCAGATGACAATACATAGGGAGAAGTGGCAGATGCCAATACATAGAGAGAAGTGGCAGATGCCAATACATAGGGAGAAGAGGCAGATGCCAATACATAGAGAGAAGAGGCAGATGCCAATACATAGGGAGAAGTGGCAGATGCCAATACATAGGGAGAAGTGGCAGATGCCAATACATAGAGAGAAGTGGCAGATGCCAATACATAGGGAGAAGTGGCAGATGCCAATACATAGAGACAAGTGGCAGATGCCAATACATAGGGAGAAGTGGCCGATGCCAATACATAGAGAGAAGTGGCCGATGCCAATACATAGGGAGAAGTGGCAGATGCCAATACATAGGGAGAAGAGGCAGATGACAATACATAGGGAGAAGTGGCAGATGCCAATACATAGAGAGAAGTGACAGATGCCAATACATAGGGAGAAGAGGCAGATGCCAGTACATAGGGAGAAGTGGCAGATGCTAATACATAGGGAGAAGAGGCAGATGCCAATACATAGGGAGAAGTGGCAGATGCCAATACATAGAGATAAGTGGCAGATGCCAATACATAGGGAGAAGAGGCAGATGCCAATACATAGGGAGAAGTGGCAGATGCCAATACATAGGGAGAAGTGGCAGATGACAATACATAGAGACAAGTGGCAGATGACAATACATAGGGAGAAGTGGCAGATGCCAATACATAGAGAGAAGTGGCAGATGCCAATACATAGGGAGAAGTGGCAGATGACAATACATAGGGAGAAGTG
This sequence comes from Ambystoma mexicanum, assembly GCF_040938575.1. NCBI lineage: Eukaryota > Metazoa > Chordata > Amphibia > Caudata > Ambystomatidae > Ambystoma > Ambystoma mexicanum. The sequence goes on along the minus strand of NC_090938.1, from coordinate 814,041,291 downwards.
GCAGATGCCAATAAATAGGGAGAAGTGGCAGATGCCAATACATAGAGAGAAGTGGCAGATGCCAATACATAGGGAGAAGAGGCAGATGCCAATACATAGAGAGAAGAGGTGATGCCAATACATAGGGAGAAGTGGCAGATGCCAATACATAGGGAGAAGAGGCAGATGCCAATACATAGGGAGAAGTGGCAGATGCCAATACATAGAGAGAAGTGGCAGATGCCAATACATAGGGAGAAGTGGCAGATGCCAATACATAGAGACAAGTGGCAGATGCCAATACATAGGGAGAAGTGGCAGATGACAATACATAGGGAGAAGAGGCAGATGCCAATACATAGGGAGAAGTGGCAGATGCCAATACATAGGGAGAAGAGGCAGATGCCAATACATAGGGGGAAGTGGCAGATGCCAATACATAGAGAGAAGAGGCAGATGCCAATACATAGGGAGAAGAGGCAGATGCCAATACATAGAGAGAAGTGGCAGATGCCAATACATAGGGAGAAGTGGCAGATGCCAATACATAGAGAGAAGTGGCAGATGCCAATACATAGGGAGAAGTGGCAGACGCCAATACATAGAGAGAAGAGGCAGATGCCAATACATAGGGAGAAGAGGCAGACGCCAATACATAGAGAGAAGTGGCAGATGCCAATACATAGGGAGAAGTGGCAGATGCCAATACATAGAGAGAAGTGGCAGATGCCAATACATAGGGAGAAGTGGCAGATGACAATACATAGGGAGAAGTGGCAGATGCCAATACATAGAGACAAGTGGCAGATGCCAATACATAGGGAGAAGTGGCAGATGACAATACATAGGGAGAAGTGGCAGATGCCAATACATAGAGAGAAGTGGCAGATGCCAATACATAGAGAGAAGTGGCAGATGCCAATACATAGGGAGAAGTGGCAGATGCCAATACATAGAGAGAAGTGGCAGATGCCAATACATAGAGACAAGTGGCAGATGCCAATACATAGGGAGAAGTGGAAGATGACAATACATAGGGAGAAGTGGCAGATGCCAATACATAGAGAGAAGTGGCAGATGCCAATACATAGGGAGAAGTGGCAGATGCCAATACATAGAGAGAAGTGGCAGATGCCAATACATAGAGAGAAGTGGCAGATGACAATACATAGGGAGAAGTGGCAGATGCCAATACATAGGGAGAAGTGGCAGATGCCAATACATAGAGAGAAGTGGCAGATGCCAATACATAGGGAGAAGTGGCAGATGCCAATACATAGGGAGAAGTGGCAGATGCCAATACATAGGGAGAAGTGGCAGATGCCAATACATAGGGAGAAGTGGCAGATGCCAATACATAGAGACAAGTGGCAGATGCCAATACATAGGGAGAAGTGGCAGATGACAATACATAGGGAGAAGTGGCAGATGCCAATACATAGGGAGAAGTGGCAGATGACAATACATAGGGAGAAGTGGCAGATGCCAATACATAGAGACAAGTGGCAGATGCCAATACATAGGGAGAAGTGGCAGATGGCAATACATAGAGAGAAGTGGCAGATGCCAATACATAGGGAGAAGTGGCAGATGCCAATACATAGAGAGAAGTGGCAGATGCCAATACATAGGGAGAAGTGGCAGATGCCAATACATAAGGAGAAGAGGCAGATGCCAATACATAGGGAGAAGTGGCAGATGCCAATACATAGGGAGAAGAGGCAGATGCCAATACATAGGGAGAAGTGGCAGATGCCAATACATAGGGAGAAGTGGCAGATGCCAATACATAGGGAGAAGAGGCAGATGCAAATACATAGAGAGAAGTGGCAGATGCCAATACATAGGGAGAAGTGGCAGATGCCAATACATAGAGAGAAGTGGCAGATGCCAATACATAGGGAGAAGAGGCAGATGCCAATACATAGAGAGAAGTGGCAGATGCCAATACATAGGGAGAAGTGGCAGATGCCAATACATAGAGAGAAGTGGCAGATGCCAATACATAGGGAGAAGTGGCAGATGCCAATACATAGAGAGACGTGGCAGATGCCAATACATAGAGAGAAGTGGCAGATGCCAATACATAGGGAGAAGAGGCAGATGCCAATACATAGAGAGAAGTGGCAGATGCCAATACATAGGGAGAAGTGGCAGATGCCAATACATAGAGAGAAGTGGCAGATGCCAATACATAGGGAGAAATGGCAGATGCCAATACATAGAGAGAAGTGGCAGATGCCAATACATAGGGAGAAGTGGCAGATGCCAATACATAGAGAGAAGTGGCAGATGCCAATACATAGAGAGAAGTGGCAGATGCCAATACATAGGGAGAAGTGGCAGATGCCAATACATAGAGAGAAGTGGCAGATGCCAATACATAGGGAGAAGTGGCAGATGCCAATACATAGAGAGAAGTGGCAGATGCCAATACATAGAGACAAGTGGCAGATGCCAATACATAGAGAGAAGTAGCATATGCCAATGCATAGAGAGAAGTGGCAGATGCCAATACATAGGGAGAAGAGGCAGATGCCAATACATAGAAAGAAGTGGCAGATGCCAATACATAGGGAGAAGTGGCAGATGCCAATACATAGGGAGAAGAGGTAGATGCCAATACATAGGGAGAAGTGGCAGATGCCAATACATAGGGAGAAGAGGCAGATGCAAATACATAGAGAGAAGTGGCAGATGCCAATACATAGGGAGAAGTGGCAGATGCCAATACATAGGGAGAAGTGGCAGATGCCAATACATAGGGAGAAGAGGCAGATGCCAATACATAGAGAGAAGTGGCAGATGCCAATACATAGGGAGAAGTGGCAGATGCCAATACATAGGGAGAAGAGGCAGATGCCAATACATAGAGAGAAGTGGCAGATGCCAATACATAGGTAGAAGTGGCAGATGCCAATACATAGAGACAAGTGGCAGACGCCAATACATAGGGAGAAGAGGCAGACGCCAATACATAGGGAGAAGTGGCAGACGCCAATACATAGGGAGAAGAGGCAGACGCCAATACATAGGGAGAAGTAGCAGACGCCAATACATAGGGAGAAGAGGCAGACGCCAATACATAGGGAGAAGAGGCAGACGCCACTACATAGAGAGAAGTGGCAGACGCCAATACATAGGGAGAAGTGGCAGACGCCAATACATAGGGAGAAGAGGCAGATGCCAATACATAGGGAGAAGTGGCAGACGCCAATACATAGGGAGAAGTGGCAGACGCCAATACATAGAGAGAAGTGGCAGACGCCAATACATAGGGAGAAGAGGCAGATGCCAATACATAGGGAGAAGAGGCAGACGCCACTACATAGAGAGAAGTGGCAGATGCCAATACATAGGGAGAAGTGGCAGACGCCAATACATAGAGAGAAGTGGCAGATTCCAATACATAGGGAGAAGAGGCAGACGCCAATACATAGAGAGAAGTGGCAGACGCCAGTACATAGGGAGAAGAGGCAGATGCCAATACATAGGGAGAAGTGGCAGATGCCAATACATAGAGAGAAGTGGCAGACGCCAATACATAGGGAGAAGAGGCAGATGCCAATACATAGGGAGAAGTGGCAGACGCCAATACATAGAGAGAAGTGGCAGACGCCAATACATAGGGAGAAGAGGAGGATGCCAATACATAGGGAGAAGTGGCAGACGCCAATACATAGGGAGAAGAGGCAGATGCCAATACATAGAGAGAAGTGGCAGACGCCAATACATAGGGAGAAGAGGCAGATGCCAATACATAGGGAGAAGTGGCAGATGCCAATACATAGAGAGAAGTGGCAGACGCCAATACATAGGGAGAAGTGGCAGATGCCAATACATAGGGAGAAGAGGCAGATGCCAATACATAGAGAGAAGTGGCAGATGCCAATACATAGGGAGAAGTGGCAGATGCCAATACATAGAGAGAAGAGGCAGATGCCAATACATAGAGAGAAGTGGCAGATGCCAATACATAGGGAGAAGTGGCAGATGCCAATACATAGAGAGAAGTGGCAGATGCCAATACATAGGGAGAAGAGGCACATGCCAATACATAGGGAGAAGTGGCAGACGCCAATACATAGGGAGAAGAGGCAGATGCCAATACATAGGGAGAAGTGGCAGACGCCAATACATAGGGATAAGTGGCAGATGCCAATACATAGAGAGAAGTGGCAGATGCCAATACATAGGGAGAAGTGGCAGACGCCAATACATAGGGAGAAGTGGCAGATACCAATACATAGAGAGAATTGGCAGATGCCAATACATAGGGAGAAGTGGCAGATGCCAATCCATAGAGAGAAGTGGCAGATGCCAATACATAGAGAGAAGTGGCAGATGCCAATACATAGGGAGAAGAGGCAGATGCCAATACATAGGGAGAAGTGGCAGATGCCAATACATAGGTGCAAGAGGGGAGAGTTGATCATTTTCAGGAATCTAGGGAGCGGCCTCTGTGGTGGCTCCAAGGTTTGAGTCCTCGGAGTGTCAGGGTTACAGACCAGGGTCTCAGACCTTGTCTCTGCTTTTGGGTGTCTTTAGGAAGTCTTTTGACTCCGTCTACTTCAACTGGGATAACCCCCAATGTGCAACATCAACTGTAGGTTTATTGCCCATGCCTAGTGTAAGGAACTCATGGTGGCAATAGTAAAGAGAGACACAAGAGATCACAGTTCAAGGGTGTTTATTAAGTGGGTGAGAAAAACGCCTAATCTAAACCTAAATCTACGATGGGAGCAAGCTATGACCATTAAATAATAATAAGACAATCCTAGTGGCATCTTGTCACATAAAAAGGGCCTATATGAAAAAAAAAACTATTGCCATTCCTTACTGCTAAATTACAAAAAAGTCTGGCATAATGTTCACCAGAAAAGAAAGAAGTGTTCACAAAATGATAAGTCAGGATGGTATAAGAGGGGTCTCCCTTGCCCATGTTTTTTAGCACAGGACAAGGCGGGACTCTCGAGCACAGCACACTCCTGGGATTCTTCAGCACGAGCTTACAGTTCGTTTCCAAAATATCAGGGCCTTTGTGGCCAAGTCTCTTTCACACAAAGGGCCTCATTCCGACCCTGGCGTTAACCAAGGCGCTATTAGCGCCTTGGTTGACGCCATTATTTTTCCGACTCCGCCATGGTGAATGGCGGAATTACCGCCCCATTCCAAGGTTGGCGGGGTCGGTAATTCCCCATTCACCATGGGCCCTTCCCCATTCCCATTTTTGCCCCATAGGGCTCAATGGGAATGGGGAAGGCGGTAATTACGTAATTTACGGTGCCGTAATTAGCTCCTAGGTCCCTTTGCGGGTTGGTTTTTTAACGCCTGCAAAAAGCAGGCGTTAAGTACCAACCCGCAAAGGGAACTCGGAATAGGGCGGTAAGGGTTTAACGGCACCGGTCTCGTTACCGGTGACCGTTAAGCCTTACCGCCCTACTCGGAATGACCCCCAAAGTCTCTTGCCTCAGAGGACCTGATGTACTATGAACAACAAACAAAAAGTTCCTTTCAGTGTTTCTTCCCGTCAGGTGATTTCCCTTCACCCATGGATCCCTCTCTACCAGACTCCGGTCCTTTTGCAAAGTTGGCCTCTCTCAGTCGGGTTCACTACGGCCTTTCACTTCCAATATTATCACCTGTAGTATTCAAGAGTTTCAATGTCTTTTTAAACAATGGTTCACTGTGGGCATCCCTCAGCCGGGTTCACATTTGTTGATACAATGTTTACGGGGTAGTACATTTTGCTCTCATTCGTTTGGCATCCCTCAGCCGGGTTCACATTTGTTGATGCAATGTCTACGGGGTAGTACGTTTTGCTCTCATTCGTTTGGCATCCCTCAGCCGGGTTCACATTTGTTGATACAATGTTTACAGGGTGTAATGCTATGCTCTCATTCGTGGGTATCCCGCAGCCGGGTTGACACTTGTTGATACAATGTTTACGGGGTGGTAATTTTTGCTCTCATTCGTTTGGCATCCCTCAGCCGGGTTCACATTTGTTGATACAATGTTTACAGGGTGTTATGCTTTGCTCTCATTCGTGGGTATCTCTCAGCCGGGTTGACACTTGTTGATACAATGTTTACAGGGTGGTACGTTTTGCTCTCATTCGTTTGGCATCCCTCAGCCGGGTTCACATTTGTTGATACAATGTTTACAGGGTGTTATGCTTTGCTCTCATTCGTGGGTATCCCTCAGCCGGGTTGACACTTGTTGATACAATGTTTACGGGGTGGTAAGTTTTGCTCTCATTCATTTGGCATCCCTCAGCCGGGTTCACATTTGCCAGTTTAACACGGTTCACTTAGTGGTAACACCTTGCGGGATTCACTTCTCGTAGCTTTTCCCAGCCCCTGGTCAGGCTTTCTCTTAAGCCCCCAGTCAGGCTTTCTCGTATTCACTGTTCACGCAGCGTTTCCCTAAGCCGGGCACACACGCCTGTTTCACAATGTCAAAACTTAATGGGTTAAGGACATTTGATTGTACAAGGGATTTTGGCTCGACCCTTGTATGACCACCTTAACTCTTTATGTCGGCCTTTCCTACGTCCTCTTATTACTAGAACGTTCACAAGAAAAGGGGACCAGCCAGAGTCTTTAGAATGGGCGCCCACGTGGCGCCGATATGATATGACATTTATAACGCGCCTATACACAAGTGTTTCAAGGCGTGACAAGGCAAGGGAGGGGAACAGAGGGAGGACAAAGACAACCATTTTACTAGGCCAAGTGACATTGAGATCGCGCAAGTGCAGGGTAGAGGGGAGGGGAAAAGTGCCAGCAGAAGGGGAGGAAGGGCAAGTGCCAGACACTCGATAAAACAAGTAGTGCGGCCAGCAAGTGACCGTGCCAGGGTTAAAAGTACAGACAACAGGTGTCAATAAGTGCAGGTAAGGGGACTGTAGGGTTTGCAGATACAGACCCAAGTGCAAGGGTTGCCAGGAGGCAGTGCAAGTGTGCAACTGGGCAGGCAAAGACCTGGGCCCGAATTCAGAGAGTAGCCAGGTGACCAGTGCAGTATCAGACAGGAAATCAGTAGGGGAGAGGAGGAGAGACAGCAGAAGAAAAGAGGTAGGTCTTGAGGTGCTTCCAGAAACGGAGATGGTTCTGCTCAAGTTTCAGGGAGGCTGTTCCAGAGGGAGGCGCCAGCCGAAGAACGAGATCTGCCCCCAACTCGTTGCTTGGGGAAGCGACTGACCCTCAAGAAGTTGGAGGAGTGAAGAGCTCAGTTAGGAAGGTATTTACAAAGAGAGTTGGAGGTATTGTAGTCCCAGGCCCAGAGAGCCTTGTGGACAATGCACAGGGTCTTGAACTTGATTCTTGCAGCCACTGGGATCCAATGCAGAGATTTCAGGGCTGGAGAGATACGATCCCTGGCTTGAGCCCAAGGACAAGTCTTGCAGTCGTGTTCTGGATGAGTTGTAGAGGACGGAGAGTAGAGGCAGGCAGATTTAAAAAGAGGCTGTTGCAGTAGTCCAGCATGGAGAGAACCAGAGCTCTGGAGACTGTGAGCTTCTGGGGGAAGATGAGGAAAGGAGGAATACCTCTGAGGAGGTGCAGTTGGTAGTTTGACTTCTTAGAGACGTTAGAGATGTGAGGAGAGGAGAGTGTGGAGTCAAGATGACCCCGAGGTTCATAGCCTCACATGTGGGAGCAAGTAGAGGGCCAAGTCCACAGCCCCACTACTCACCGCCCCACATCGCCCCACCACCTTTCACACTGAGTGTTTGGAGGTTGTGTATGCAAACAGAGTGGTTATCGATTTTGTTGCTTCAAGTATTTTTAAAGTAGGCTTTAGTGTCTCACTCGTGCTATATTTAGCACCACAAAGTTTTAGCAGAAACAGGGACGATGTCTCACTTTGTGACCTATATTAATGTAGTGGATCTTATATTATTTTGGGTAGGTTTCCTGCCATTCGTACACAAGGGGCAATGAGCAGAGAGAAGGAGAAGTACACAAAGGCAGAGAGCAGAGAGAAAGAGAAGTACACAAAGGCAGAGAGGCGGAGAGAAAGAGAAGTACACAAAGGCAGAGAAGCAGAGAGAAAGAGAAGTACACAAAGGCAGAGAGAAAGAGAAGTACACAAAGGCAGAGAAGCAGAAAGAAAGAGAAGTACACAAAGGCAGAGAAGCAGAAAGAAAGAGAAGTACACAAAGGCAGAGAGAAAGAGAAGTACACAAAGGGCAATGAGCAGAGAGAAAGAGAAGTACACAAAGGCAGAGAGAAAGAGAAGTACACAAAGGGCAATGAGCAGAGAGAAAGAGAAGTACACAAAGGCAGAGAGCAGAGAGAAAGAGAAGTACACAGAGGCAGAGAGCAGAGAGAAGTACACAGAGACAGAGAGAAAGAGAAGTACACAAAGGGAAATGAGCAGAGAGAAAGAGAAGTACGCAAAGGGCGATGAGCAGAGAGAAAGAAAAGTACACAAAGGCAGAGAAGCAGAAAGAAAGAGAAGTACACAAAGGCAGAGAGAAAGAGAAGTACACAAAGGGCAATGAGCAGAGAGAAAGAGAAGTACACAAAGGCAGAGAGAAAGAGAAGTACACAAAGGGCAAAGAGCAGAGCGAAAGAGAAGTACACAAAGGGCAATGAGCAGAGAGAAAGAGAAGTACGCAAAGGGCAATGAGCAGAGAGAAAGAAAAGTACACAAAGGCAGAGAAGCAGAAAGAATGAGAAGTACACAAAGGCAGAGAGAAAGAGAAGTACACAAAGGGCAATGAGCAGAGAGAAAGAGAAGTACACAAAGGCAGAGAGAAAGAGAAGTACACAAAAGGCAATGAGCAGAGCGAAAGAGAAGTACACAAAGGCAGAGAGCAGAGAGAAAGAGAAGTACACAGAGGCAGAGAGTAAGAGAAGTACGCAGAGACAGAGAGAACGAGAAGTACACAAAGGGCAATGAGCAGAGAGAAAGAGAAGTACGCAAAGGGCAATGAGCAGAGAGAAAGAGAAGTACACAAAGGCAGAGAGAAAGAGAAGTACACAAAGGGCAATGAGCAGAGAGAAAGAGAAGTACACAGAGGCAGAGAGCAGAGAGAAAGAGAAGTACACAGATAAAGAGAACACAGAAGCTGTGAATTCTGGGTAATGAGATGAGATCAATGGGGGAGACCTTGAGAAGCTGTGAGAGACATTTTATGCTTTCATCAGCCAGCTCCTATTCACATCCCTTTTGCTGTGTTAAGCCACTGGGAGAGACCTGGCCCCGGATTTAACAAGAACTGAAGAACTTTTACTTTGAACACTTTTGAACCTGCCAGAGAGACCCCATGAGAACTGACCCCATCATGGTGAAGCGGTGTGTGGAGACAGGGCAAGTTATTTTGGGCAGGGTTTTGGCCCTGACGGAGTTGATTTGGGTGCTCCCTGTAGGTTTCCTCTAATTAAGAAGTGTGAAGACATTGTGTTTGCATCTGGCTTGTGTTTGATCCCACTCAGCTTCACGACACAGTGTTTCAGCCAACACTGTCCTCCCTCAGCATCTTGTGGCTGTGTTAGAGTCTTGGGGTGACCCACTGATGACCTCACTGCAGGTGTGTGGTTCACCTTAACCATATGTTTAACCCTCTGACCTAGCGTCACTTTGCCATAGCCTACTGCTCTGAGCTCTAGAAGGTCAATGTGTCATGTGTTCAGGTGTATTTATTTATTTATTTATCAACTCCCTGGACTGAATGTGCTGTAATGTGCTCGCCAGCCCACCTGAGGTGCACCGCTGCTATCAACTGCAGAGAAGCGGAAGAGAAAAGACGACCTTTCATTAAATGCCCTTCACTTCAACAAGTTGAGAACCTACGCACTTACAGCCACTAGATGTTCCCCGACCCCTGGGGCTTGTGGCCATTGTGTATTGAGCATTCCATGTACTAGCCCCATGCAGAATCTTACGCTAGGCACTAGATACACACAACTGTACGTCTCCCCCATCCCTTTTAGCGTCTTTCTTGCTGCTGGGAATTGCCTGAGACATCTGGTAAAGGGGAATTGTCTCCTGAAAGGGTTAATCTATCTCTGTGGGTTGGAAGGCAATAGTCCGTGTTCTGCAGCGAGCCCCGAAGACTCTTCCTTTGCCTGGGAATTCAATCCGACAGATTCTGATTCACAATGACCCCCAAACTGGGCCAGACTAGCAATGTGTGTTTCATTCCATGCCCAAGTGCGATATAAAATCTTCAGGTTGCAATACATTCATAAATACACCAATACAACTACAACATTGCAGCAAATTATAAAATCCAATTTATTATTTAAAAAGGAGAAAACTGATAACACGATAAAACACTAAAGTACATCTAAGAAATGATGGCCGAGTTGGTTAGCTGCCATCATGCAAGGGCTTGGTTGATATACTTCCCTTGAGCCAAGCACAGACATACCCCGGGCATCTGTCCATTTGTTATGCCAACATACATCACCCTTGCTCATTCTTTTGGCCCCTCCTTCTTCCCAACCTGTAAGGTGCAGAATGAGACATGTCTTCTTTTGGCATAAAAAGGCCAGAGATTTATTTCCACACATAATAAACACAGCAAACAATAGTGAAAATCATTCCGAAGGTGCAGTGACTGCTCCGTGTCCAAAACCTGCTTCCCCCTTTTTCCAGCAAATCCATAATAGGCACAACTCCCCCAACCCTTCGTGTTTGAGCCCCGCCTGCCCCTGCAGGTGTTCCTGGGCTGAGAGAGCGCCGTTTGTTGGGGGGAAGCTGAGCCCTCATTGCTATCACCAGACGCCCCCGCTGCTTAGGCTCCCAAGAAGCCTTGGTCCGAAAGAGCAAAGACCCTTCCGGCTTTGCAATGGCTCATTCAGAGTCTGTCTCTTGCACTGGTCGCCAAAACACTGCCTTGCCGTCTTCTTCTGCTGCGGCGGGCGTCCTTCTGCTGAAAGCTGACATTTCTTTGCAGCAGGACGCCCGCCGCTTATATGGGGCTTGGCTCGCCCCTTCCTTTTGCTGCCCTTCGCGGGCTTTCCCAGCGCTTTGGCGCGCTTTTGGATTCATCCCTCCCCCTACCACAGGGAGGAGGAGGACCATGCCCCGGTTATCGGGGTGCCTCCTCCATTTTGGCTGCTTCTTTTCCGTCAACACCTTCATTTCTTGCCACGTAAAAGTTCAGGGTAGATTTACAAAAAGACAATGCCTGAGTGGTTGTGAGAATACCGTGTACAATAAAAAGAGGTTTAAGATATCTAATCCACAGGATTTTCAAAACATCACATAATAAAATAACCTAGGTTAGTGTTTAATGTTTGTTTAATATAGCTATCACCCCACCTCCTGAGGGCATACAGGACTGGTAACAGCCAACCTTTCGCTCTTGCCTAGGAGGTGAGAGCTCAGAGCCGTTACTGGCCTTGCATGCACCTGGGCACCGGGGTGATTGCTATTCGCACCCTGGGTCTCGAGCAAGGGTGCAAATAGTTTAAATGTTTTGTTGTTGCTTGTGGCCACGTGATGAGCTCTGTACATATTGAGAGTGACCAATATCTCATCAAGAAAACAAGATGGCCTCTGCCACAGAGAACAGACAAGTAACCAAGTCCCTTTGCTATTTCTATGGCCGCCGCAGACAGTGAGGGGTCATGGCAGTTGGAGACTGAAGCCCTTGGCTACCAGCTAGGTTGGTGAGCTTGGAAGGAGAGGGGTGAGGGATGACGTGGGGGAGGGGCTGTGGGCACAGGTACGGAGGGAAGAAATGGGTGCTACCAGGGAAGAGGCGCAGGTAGTTGGTTGAACACGAGTGGACACTGGCAGCGTATGCCCATGTTTCCAGCCACCTGACTGGCTGATGCCCTTGCTAGGGTGCGAATGTCTGATAGACTACTCTCTGACATGTTCCCCTTTAGCAGGCAATACTGCATGTCTACATACATGTGTAGCCCCACAGATAAACTACTTGTCAGCCCTCTCGCTTTACCCCAAACAGAAGAACCTCAAACTGGTCATGTTTGGCTTCCAGCTCCACTTGTTGTTGGTTCGTGGATTTATTTTGTTGTCATTTCAATAGCAATATATGACATATCAATGTATCCCCCCAGGAGATCAATCGTGCTCATGTGGTTTCTGGATCCTCCTAGAGTTTGTCCTCTTGAATTCCTGACCCATTAGTTCAGTGGCCTTACATCCAGAGTGGACCTTGCTGTGTTGTCTTCTTGGAAATAAAAAAGTACATGGAATAAATACCTCCTCCCCTTTTGGCTTCCAGTTCGACTCTGAGGGGCCCTTTTTCATAGCGCATTCACCTCTCCTAACAGAAGGGGTACGTGCTTTGACTTTATTTGGGGAGGAAGGATAGCTCAGGGGCAATGTGGTGCAACACAGGTTCGAATCCCGCTCCCGCGCTTAGAAACCACTCGCTGGTATTAAGCGCGTTATAAACGAACAATAAAATAATATATCTGAAAACATATTCTCTTGCTTCTTGAGTTTATGTCCTTCAGTGTTTGATAGAGGGTGACCTTTTGCAAACAGTGCCCGCCACTCCCATCTCCATGGTAATTTCTCCCCATTGTTGTGGAAAGAGTGCCAGTCTCGACTTGCCACCCTTGGCCCCCTCCACTCACAGACCGGGGAGTGGTGGTAAGGGAGACAGTGTATGCAGAACTGTTAATGGGAGCAGCTTCTCTACCTGAGCCACCACCCATCTTGACAATCTTAATAAAACTCCTCAGAAAGGACTCTGCGGCTGTTACCACCATGTTGTGCAGGGTTTGAGAACTGGGACATTCATGAAAAGATATGGGAACTTGATTAAGGCCGCCATCTTCAAGAAGGAACTTCTACCTGTTGTCCCGGTAGAGCGGACTCATCGGTCTACAGTTCATACCTTGAGGACCATTGGCTTGGGTATCAGTAACACCCTTCCTCAACCCACTGTGTCCCTCCCCCTCCACATGTGGATTCATGAATGGGGCCTGGAGCAGGCTGCACATCTGCTGCACAGCTGCACTCATGCCAAACCCTGTCTGGAGTTGGCCTTCCTGGGCTTTCAGACCCCTCACACTGATGCCCCATATGATGGCAGTACTGGGAACTTTGCCTCCCCCCAAATGAGGAGAGATATTTTCTGATGGGGGATACTGTAGCTTTTTCCTGGAAATGGTGACTGCAAGGTACACAGTGGGGCTTCTGAGAGGTGTCTGGGGGCATTCTGGAGGATCCTCCATTCACAACTTCATGGAGTCACATCAGGAAGCTGCTGGCTTCACCTGGTTCCCCAGAGATCCGGGGTCCCACTTGCTGCTTTTCCCATAGGTTACGTAACTGAAGGGACTGCTCAAAAAAGTGGTAGGACTTTATAGAGCTGTAATGTATGGGAACATGAGAAAGGGCGTCCTACCACATTAATTTACATTTAATGGTTCATCACCTACGGTTTTACGTTTTTTATGTTTTTTCTGTGTTTCTCTAACGACAATTTATGAAACAATTGTTCAGTTTTCATGTTATGTTATTGCAAATCGGTATGGCAACTAATTGAATTATGTTTCCAATCTATTTTTGCTTTGTTTCTATTTTGATTATGTTTGCAAAATAAGTGGGCATGTGTTGTTCATATAAAACTATTAAATGTTATGGTTGATTGACATTTTAGTTGAATTAAGCAGCCTAAAAGTAAATTTCATCATTCTATGTGTATTTATTTCTCATCTAATTATGAGTTTACAAACTTGTTGATACTTAGTATGTCAAATGGAGTTTACCTCTGCAGTAAATAAGGAATGCAGGAATTGTTTAATGTAAATTAATGTGGTAGGACGCCCTTTCTCATGTTCCCATGCTTTTCCCATAGGTGACTCCATCCGAGTGCGCCTCTATCCGTCTGCCACCGCACATCGCTTGATCTCAGGCTATAGCAAGATCAAGGCCATGATAGGTTGGACTTGCTGATCTCAGGCTATCCCAAGATCAAGGCCATAATATGTTGGACTTGCTGATCTCAGGCTATCGCAAGATCAAGGCCATGATATGTTGCCATTGCTGAGCTCAGGTTATCCCAAGATCAAGGCCATGATATGTTGGACTTGCTGATCTCAGGCTATCCCAAGATCAAGGCCATGATATTTTGGACTTGCTGATCTCAGGCTATCCCAAGATCAAGGCCATGATATGTTGGACTTGCTGATCTCAGGCTATCCCAAGATCAAGGCCATGATAGGTTGGAATTACTGAATGGACTCAGCTGCATCTACCAATGTATGAGTCCCAGTAGGCCACCAACATTGAGATCATGTCAATCAGTAATATTGCACCGATTTGGGCACAACAAACTCCTCTTGACAAGACCCTACAGCGAAATACCCAATGGAAATACTTAATAAGTGATTAGGCCAGGTTCCTGCACCCAGCACTGTTAATAAGTGTTTAAGCCTGGGATCCTGCTGTCACACCCAGCTGTGGTACTTAATAAGTGTTTAAGCCTGGGATCCTGCGGTCACACCCAGCTGTGGTGCTTAGTAAGTGTTTATGACAGGTTCCTGCACCCAGCACCGTTACTAAGTGTTTAAGCCTGGGATCCTGCTGTCACACCCAGCTGGTGTTACTTAATAAGTGTTTAGGACAGGATCCTGCACCCAGCACCGTTAATAAGTGTTTAAGCCTGGGATCCTGCTGTCACACCTAGCTGTGGTACTTAATAAGTGTTTATGCCCAGGATCCTGCTGTCACACCCAGCTGTGGTACTTAATAAGTGTTTAAGCCTGGGATCCTGCTGTCACACCCAGCTGTGGTACTTGATAAGTGTTTAGGACAGGTTCCTGCACCCAGCACCGTTAATATGTGTTTAAGCCTTGGCTCCTGCTGTCACACCCAGCTGTGGTACTTAGTAAGTGTTTAGGATGGTTCCTGCACCCAGCACCGTTAATAAGCGTTTAAGCCTGGGATCCTGCTGCCACACCCAGCTGTGGTACTTAATAAGTGTTTAGGACAGGTTCCTGCATGTTCTGATCTTGATGGTCGTGCCGATTATTGAAAACCTCCGTCCCCAAGTACCACACAGACAGAATAACCAAAACTGTATGTGCAATCTTTGAGGCCACAGGTGTGATGAGCCTTCGAATGGAACCAGGAAACGCCAGAAGAACCCCTTTCACCGCTGTAAGGCAATATATGGTTATTACACCAATGCAATATGAACACAGTAATAAGGTTTTGATTGAAGCAAGGCTTACCTAGGTGTACTGTGAGTTGGGTTGTAATGCAGTAGGGGCAATCTGCAGAGACAGTGGGTCGGGTTTCAGAGAGGCTAGGCTGCCGATTCCACACCTGGGTAGGTTGCCAACAAGAGTTCAACGGGGTCAAAACCAGTTCAATGCACAAGATCCCAGCAATGGAGAGTTCGTTTGAGCAATCCGTGGAAAAGGTATAGGGTCGAATAAAGTTCCAAGGCAAAGGTAACAGATGAAGCCGGGAAGAAGTAGAGTATCCAAAAAACAGTCCGTGGTCGAAGAGCCAAAGAATTCTTGATGAAAACAATAACGCCAAACAGTCCTTACGAAAAGCAGCTGAGAAGCGCTGCCAACATGGTTTCCGGCGTTTTTGAATGTTTAATTGTGGTCACATGATGCAAAACGCAGCAGCGTGGAAAATCACGTGATGGTAAAGGATAAACGTGATTGACAGCAGTTCATCTCACTTGACGCATGAATCGCCGTGTTCCTAGGTGGCGCCGTAAGGTATACGAGATTTTCCACGGGAGTTGCCAGGACAATGAAGGTCGGAAAACACCTGGAAAGCCAGTCATCCTTCTCCAGTGATGAACAGAAGGTCTCTGATGTGCAGTAAGAAATGTGGCAGGAAAATGTGGACTGATCATGGGTTGTCTAGTGGGTTGCCTAGTGGGTTGCCTAGTGTGTTGCCTAGTGGGAGACTGCCTAGTGGGTTGCCTATTGGGAGACGTGACAGAGCCCTCCCCCAAGGGCCCACGACCCCGTGGGCAGGAAGGATGATCCCGATGGAAACGAGCTACCAGTCTAGGGGCGTTAACATCCCGGGAAAAGACCCAGGAGCGCTCCTCAGGACCGTAACCCAACCAATCCACAAGGTATTGCAGTCGACCCTGTCTAAGACGAGAGCCCAAAATGGCACTGACCTCAAAGACATCTGGAGAGGAGACCGAAACAGGGGCAGGAGGAGTGATGATGCATGTGGGAGGAATGCAAGGCTTGAGCAGGGAGACATGAAATAC
Source organism: Ambystoma mexicanum (assembly GCF_040938575.1). NCBI lineage: Eukaryota > Metazoa > Chordata > Amphibia > Caudata > Ambystomatidae > Ambystoma > Ambystoma mexicanum. The sequence goes on along the minus strand of NC_090938.1, from coordinate 814,025,123 downwards.
TGGGTGTATACGCCATGTTGATGGAATCAAAAGACGTAGGGCCACAGGATTTAGGACCTTGAGAATCTTGTACGGACCAACAAATCGAGGCAACAACTTTCGGCAACCAGGGATATGCAGGTGGCGGGTCGACAACCAGACACGGTCATCCACACAGTAATCAGGAGCTGCCGCCCGTTTCCGGTCTGCCTTGGCCTTCATAGACACTTGGGCCTCACGGAAATGGAGAAGGGTCTGGTTATGAATCTAAACCAGATCGCGGGCGCAGGCCGCAGCAGCAGGGGCAGTAGAGGTGTTGAAATCAGGAAAAGGAAGGTTTCGGGGATGTTGGCCGTATAAAGCATAGAAAGGAGAAAAGCCCGTGGAGGAATGCTGAGAGTTATTGTAGGCGAACTCAGCGAGGTGGAGAAGATTCAACCAAGTATCTTGGAACTGAAGAGTCAGGCAGCGTAAGTATTGTTCTAAGGTCTGGTTCACTCTCTCTGTCTGCCCATCGCTCTCCGGGTGGTAAGCGGAGGAGTAGCGAGAGTCAATACAAAGAAGCTTAGTGAGGGCTTGCCAGAAACGTGAGATGAATTGTGATCCACGATCCGAAACCAGGACCTGTGGTAAACCAAAAAGACAAAACACTGATTTGAAGAATAAGCGGGCCAATGTAGGGGCCGAGGGTATCCCAGTACAAGGAATAAAACGGGCCATTTTGGTGTATGAGTCAACGATCACCCAGATAGTATCATAGCCCTGTCTGCGAGGTAGGTCTGTGACTAAATCCATAGAAACAGTGTGCCAGGGTCTGGGGGTAGGGGCAAAGGTTGGAGCAAACCTAGCGGTCGACCACGACGTGTTTTGCACTGAGCACATATGGAGCAAGAGTTCACATAAGCCTCCACATCGCGCCTCATCGTTGGCTACCAACACCAGCGCTTTAGTAGTTCCAGGGTACGTAACTGTCCAGGGTGACCATTGATGGCGGCATCTTGGGACCAAGCAAGTGCCTGATTGCGTACATCACTTGTGGGAAGAAAGAGTTTCCCGTGAATAAATGGTAACCCTTCCTGAAATACCAAATCCCAATCTGTCAACTCATTAGAATGTTGTAAGACCCATTGCCTAATGGTGGATAGCATGGGTAGAGATGGTGTGCATAAACAGACTACATGACCCTTCCCTAATAGTGTTTCAGGATACAAAGACAAGCACTCCCCCCCAGGAGAACGAGAAAGAGCATCCGCCTTGCCATGGGTAGTCCCCGGCCTATGCTTCACTACAAAATCATATGCAGCGAAGAAGAGATGCCAGCGTACCTGTCTGCTGTTTACACATTTAAGGGAAGCCAGGTCTTGAAGGTTTTTGTGATCAGTGTACACTATGGTCTGATGTTTTGCCCCTATAAGGTGATGACGCCATGTTTGCAAAGCGTCCTTAAAGGCCAACAATTCTTTTTCAGTAACCGTGTAGTGATATTCGGAGGATGTAAACTTCCTTGAGTGATAGGCTATGGGATGCAACTGCCCCGTGGCTGAACAAGGTTGAGAGAGTACTGCACCTAATGCAAAGGAGGAAGCGTCGGCCTCCAGGACAAATGGAGGTTCCGGATCCGGGTGTTGAAGCACCAGAACGGAGCAAGAGGACTGGTTAAGGCGGTTAGCGGTGATACAATGGAGGAAAACCCGGCGATAAAACGTTGATAAAAATTGGCAAAACCAAGAAACGATTGTAACTGTTTCAGATTGGTAGGGGCAGGCCAGTCTATGATAGCGCAGACTTTCGTGTTGTTCATGGATAAACCACCAGGAGTTATGTGAAAACCCAAAAAATCCACCTCCTTAGTGTGGAATTCACATTTCTCGGGTTTAGCGAATAAGGCATGATTTTGTAGGCGTGTTAATAGTTCTTTAACATGGACGATATGTTCCTCTAAGGATGAAGAAAACACCAGAATATCGTCCAAGTAGGCCACTACGTATATGTCAAGAATATCACTAAACACCTCATTGACAAATCGTTGAAAGGTAGCTGGGGCATTACATAAACCGAAAGGCATCACAGTGTATTCAAACAGGCCCTGTTTGGAGCAGAATGCAGTTTCCCACTCGTCTCCCTGACGCATACGAACGAGGTTGTAAGCACCTCAGAGGTCCAGCTTAGTAAAGATGGTTGCACGTGTCAGTTTATCTAGTAGCGGGGAGATCAATGGAATGGGGTACCTGTTCTTTATGGTAATAGCGTTCAGTTTTCTGTAGTCCACACAAGGACGTAAGTCCCCTTCTTTTTTTGGTACGAAAAAGATGGGACTAGCAGCCGGAGAGCAGGAGGGTCGTATGTGGCCTAATCGTAAAGCTTGTTGGATGTATTCCTTTAGGGCCTGTTTCTCTGACTGAGATAGAGAATATATCCTGCCCCTTGGAATCACTGCATTAGGGACTAGATCAATAGGACAATCATAGGGTCTGTGTGGCGGCAACCCTTCTGCCGTGGCTTTGTCAAACACAGTCAAGAATTCATGATAAACCGTGGGGATACCAGCCAATACAGCCCCTACAGTATGTGTCGAGGGTACACTTTGCATTGTCTCCTCTAGACTGGAAGAGGCCATTGCCCCAAGAATACTGGCAGGGGAGGATAGCATCTGGGACTCTATTAGGCAGAAGTTTTGACAAATATCAGATTCAAAAGGTAACTTGACCCGTACCCCAATTGATTAATGGGTTGTGTTGTCTCAACCAGGGAATGCCCAGAATGACACCGAATTGCGGGTTGGTGATAAGATCGAATGACATAGTTTCCTTATGGGTATCTTGGATTATCAGTTCCATAGGAGCCGTTTGATGCATGATAGGACCAGAAGCAAAAGAGGTGCCATCAACTGCTTGCACTGGTTCTGGGTGCTCCTTCTTGATCAAGGGTAAATTAAGTTTGTGGGCCAATGCTATATTGATAAAACAGCCAGTGGCTCCAGAATCGATCACTATATGAACCTGATGTGTAAGCTCCCTAGTAGGTTTCAATGAAGCTTGTACCACGACAGGTCTGATGGGACCGAAAACGGGTTCAGTGGGGGACATGGAGGTGCTCGCCCGTACCACCGCTCTTAGGGGTGAGCCTTCTGAAAACCCTGATTCTTATTTCTTGGGCGTCGTGGACATTCTTTTACGTAATGTCCATTGATGCCACAGTAAAAACAAGAATTATCCGTTCTTCTGCGTTCCCGTTCGGCCTGTGTAATGGGACTTCGAATCCCACCGACTTGCATGGGTTCGGAAGCCGGCAAAGTCGAAGGTGTTTGACTTGAAAAACCAACTTCGGCCTTACGTTCAGACCGACGTGCATCAACTTGCAGGGTTAAATCTACCAATTCGGAAAAAACAGAGGGAAGGGCCAGGATCACTGAAAGGGCATCTTTCATAGTATTACATAGCCCTTTGTAGTACACGATGGCTTTCTTTTCCTCCGGCCATGAGGTCTCGGCAGCAAGTTGGTTGAAACGTGTTATATATTCAATAAGTGTTTGTCTGCCTTGTGAGAGCTCTAGTAGTTCCAAATCTCGGGATTGTGCTTTATACCTGGTATCGAATACTTTAGCCATTTCAGTTACTAGAAGGTCAAAATCATATAATGCTGGATGGTTATTTTCCAGTAACGGGTTCGCCCAGGTAGCTGCCACGCCAGATAAATGAGAAAGAAGGAAGGCCGCCTTGGTGACAGAATCTGGAAAAACTTGAGGTCGGCATAAAAAATGTAGTTTACACTGGTTCAAGAATGTGCGGTATTTCCTTGGATCACCTTGGAATCGTTCTGGGGCAGCAAGGGGAAAGGAAGTAGGAAGTAATACAGGAGTGGGAGCTCTGGGCGGAGCGGGCGGAGGCTGGGCTTGAGGAGGGTCTTCAATTTCGGCATCAGCCGGTAGAGGATGACGTGTGCTTTGTAATGTATCGAGGCGGTGGTGGATTGCCGTTGTTGCGGTGACCATATCGGTCCTAAGGGCAGCAACTGCCTGCATTAGAGCGGCCACGGGGTCCCCAGCGGAGGGATCCATAATCAGGACGACCAAATAAAGGGCTTCTCAGTCTGTTCTGATCTTGATGGTCGTGCCGATTATTGAAAACCTCCGTCCCCAAGTACCACACAGACAGAATAACCAAAACTGTATGTGCAATCTTTGAGGCCACAGGTGTGATGAGCCTTCGAATGGAACCAGGAAACGCCGGAAGAACCCCTTTGACCGCTGTAAGGCAATATACGGTTATTACACCAATGCAATATGAACACAGTAATAAGGTTTTGATTGAAGCAAGGCTTACCTAGGTGTAGTGTGAGTTGGGTTGTAATGCAGTAGGGGCAATCTGCAGAGACAGTGGGTCGGGTTTCAGAGAGGCTAGGCTGGCGATTCCACACCTGGGTAGGTTGCCAACAAGAGTTCAACGGGGTCGAAACCAGTTCAATGCACAAGATCCCAGCAAGGGAGAGTTCATTTGAGCAATCCGTGGAAAAGGTATAGGGTCGAATAAAGTTCCAAGGCAAAGGTAACAGATGAAGCCGGGAAGAAGTAGAGTATCCAAAAAACAGTCCGTGGTCGAAGAGCCAAAGAATTCTTGATGAAAACAATAACGCCAAACAGTCCTTACGAAAAGCAGCTGAGAAGCGCTGCCAACATGGTTTCCGGCGTTTTTGAATGTTTAATTGTGGTCACATGATGCAAAACGCAGCAGCGTGGAAAATCACGTGATGGTAAAGGATAAACGTGATTGACAGCAGTTCATCTCACTTGACGCATGAATCGCCGTGTTCCTAGGCGGCGCCGTAAGGTATACGAGATTTTCCACGGGAGTTGCCAGGACAATGAAGGTTGGAAAACACCTGGAAAGCCAGTCATCCTTCTCCAGTGATGAACAGAAGGTCTCTGATGTGCAGTAAGAAATGTGGCAGGAAAATGTGGACTGATCATGGGTTGTCTAGTGGGTTGCCTAGTGGGTTGCCTAGTGCGTTGCCTAGTGGGAGACTGCCTAGTGGGTTGCCTATTGGGAGACGTGACACTGCACCCAGCAATGTTAATAAGTGTTTAAGCCTGAGATCCTGCTCTCCCACCCAGCTGTGGTACAGTGTTTAGGACAGGTTCCTGCACCCAGCACCGTTAATAAGTGTTTAAAACCAGGATCCTGCTGCCACACCCAGCTGTGGTACTTGATAAGTGTTTAGGACAGGTTCCTGCACCCAGCGCCTTTAATAAGTGTTTTTGCCTGGGATCCTGCTATCACACCCAGCTGTGGTACTTAGTGTTTAGGCCTGGGGTCCTGCACCCAGCACCATTAATAAGTGTTTAAGCCTGGGCTCCTGCTGTCACACCCAGCTGTGACACTTAATACGTGTTTAAGCCTGGGATCCTTCTGTCACACCCAGCTGTGGTACTTAATACGTGTTTAGGCCCGGGCTCCTGCTGTCACACCCAGCTGTGGTACTTAATACGTGTTTAGGCCTGGGATCCTGCTGTCACACCCAGCTGTGGTACTTAATAAGGGCTTGGGCCTGGGATCCTGCTGTCACACCCAGCTGTGGTACTTAATAAGTGTTTAAGCCTGGGATCCTGCTGTCACTCCCAGCTGTGGTACTTAATACGTGTTTAGGCCTGGGATCCTGCTGTCACACCCAGCTGTGGTACTTAATATGTGTTTAGGCCTGGGATCCTGCTGTCACACCCAGCTGTGGTACTTAATACGTGTTTAGGCCTGGGATCCTGCTGTCACACCCAGCTGTGGTACTTAATACGTGTTTAGGCCCGGGCTCCTGCTGTCACACCCAGCTGTGGTACAGTGCTTAGGACAGGTTCCTGCACCCAGCACTGTTACTAAGTGTTTAGGCCCGGGCTCCTGCTGTCACACCCAGCTGTGGTACTTAGTAAGTGTTTAGGACAGGTTCCTGCACCCAGCACCGTTAATAAGTGTTTAAACCCGGGATCCTGCTGCCACACCCAGCTGTGGTACTTGATAAGTGTTTAGGACAGGTTCCTGCACCCAGCGCCTTTAATAAGTGTTTATGCCTGGGATCCTGCTATCACACCCAGCTGTGGTACTTAGTGTTTAGGCCTGGGGTCCTGCACCCAGCACCATTAATAAGTGTTTAAGCCTGGGCTCCTGCTGTCACACCCAGCTGTGACACTTAATACGTGTTTAAGCCTGGGATCCTTCTGTCACACCCAGCTGTGGTACTTAATACGTGTTTAGGCCCGGGCTCCTGCTGTCACACCCAGCTGCGGTACAGTGTTTAGGCCAGGGTCCTGCACCCAGCACCGTTAGTAAGTGTTTAGGCCCGGGAGCCTGCTGTCACACCCAGCTGTGGTACTTAGTAAGTGTTTAGGACAGGTTCCTGCACCCAGCGCCTTTAATAAGTGTTTATGCCTGGGATCCTGCTATCACATCCAGCAGTGGTACTTAGTGTTTAGGCCTGGGGTCCTGCACCCAGCACCATTAATAAGTGTTTAAGCCTGGGCTCCTGCTGTCACACCCAGCTGTGACACTTAATAAGTGTTTAAGTCTGAGATCCTGCTTTCACACCCAGCTGTGGTACTTAATATGTGTTTAGGCCTGGGATCCTGCTGTCACACCCAGCTGTGGTACTTAATACGTGTTTAGGCCTGGGATCCTGCTGTCACACCCAGCTGTGGTACTTAATACGTGTTTAGGCCCGGGCTCCTGCTGTCACACCCAGCTGTGGTACAGTGCTTAGGACAGGTTCCTGCACCCAGCACTGTTACTAAGTGTTTAGGCCCGGGCTCCTGCTGTCACACCCAGCTGTGGTACTTAGTAAGTGTTTAGGACAGGTTCCTGCACCCAGCACCGTTAATAAGTGTTTAAACCCGGGATCCTGCTGCCACACCCAGCTGTGGTACTTGATAAGTGTTTAGGACAGGTTCCTGCACCCAGCGCCTTTAATAAGTGTTTATGCCTGGGATCCTGCTATCACACCCAGCTGTGGTACTTAGTGTTTAGGCCTGGGGTCCTGCACCCAGCACCATTAATAAGTGTTTAAGCCTGGGCTCCTGCTGTCACACCCAGCTGTGACACTTAATACGTGTTTAAGCCTGGGATCCTTCTGTCACACCCAGCTGTGGTACTTAATACTTGTTTAGGCCCGGGCTCCTGCTGTCACACCCAGCTGTGGTACAGTGTTTAGGCCAGGGTCCTGCACCCAGCACCGTTAGTAAGTGTTTAGGCCCGGGAGCCTGCTGTCACACCCAGCTGTGGTACTTAGTAAGTGTTTAGGACAGGTTCCTGCACCCAGCACCGTTAATAAGTGTTTAAACCCGGGATCCTGCTGCCACACCCAGCTGTGGTACTTGATAAGTGTTTAGGACAGGTTCCTGCACCCAGCGCCTTTAATAAGTGTTTATGCCTGGGATCCTGCTATCACACCCAGCAGTGGTACTTAGTGTTTAGGCCTGGGGTCCTGCACCCAGCACCATTAATAAGTGTTTAAGCCTGGGCTCCTGCTGTCACACCCAGCTGTGACACTTAATAAGTGTTTAAGTCTGAGATCCTGCTTTCACACCCAGCTGTGGTACTTAGTATTTAGGACAGGTTCCTGCACCCAGCACCGTTAATAAGTGTTTAGGCCTGGCATCCCGCTGTCACACCCAGCAGGGGCACTTAATAATTGTTTAGGCCAGGAATCCTACCGCTTTCTACAAGTGTGGGAATCTCACATCTCTCTAGGTGAATAGGTGGCGAGATGGCAGAGTGTTGATACTGGTAAGCTCGACCCCTGAGAGACCTTTTATGAGGGACTGCCTCAAGAACATGGGGATATGCCTTGAATGCGGTGTGTGCCTTCTTGGGGAGAGGTGGAAAAAGCTTCCCTCTGATGTCCAGATGGGGTATCCCCCCTACAGGCACCAAGATCTAAATTCTAAACACAAGCCATGGTACACAACATTTAAGACCTCTAAAGAAAATGTTCAACCTGCCCTTTAAATCGACACGCATGTTGCCAGTCTGCACTTCCAGGGGCCTTTTCCTGAAGACTTGTGATCCACTGTCTGAACCCGATGGCACATGAAAGGGTTAAACACAGTCTCAAATCCTGATTCATTTTTATGAAAGCAGAGGAATCACAGGTGATATATTTCTAATTGTTTTATTTGTACTGTTCAATTCAGCATGGACCAGGCCTGAAATAGTGTTTCTAACATAGCATGGAGAGAACAGCCACAGCAGAAGCCCAACCATACATTAGGGTTCAGATTAGAGGACAATCAGACAGAGGCCCATCCATTCAAGAGGGCTTCAGGATGGAGTTCAAGCAGACCAGAGGCCCATCCGTACATGAAGGATTCAGGTGAGAGGACAATAAGACCAGAGGCCCATCCATTCAAGAGGGCTTCAGGTGAGAGGACAATCAGACCAGAGGCCCATCCGTACATGAAGGATTCAGGTGAGAGGACAACCAGACCAGAGGCCCATCCATTCAAGAGGGCTTCAGGTTGGAGTACAAGCAGACCAGAGGCCCATCCGTACATGGAGGATTCAGGTAAGAGGACAGCGTAGAGGCCCATCCTTACAGAGGACAATCAGGAGCACAATAGGACCTCATCTCTCCATTCCAGGCATGAGAGAGGAACCTGCAGAGGAAATGTGGAGGAAGCCGATGCTCGGAGCATAGGAAGTCCAGGGAAATCCCATCTGAATCCAGGAGGGGTCATGGCTGCTTAGAAGATCAATGATGAAGGGGCGGGGTTCAGGTGCAGAGCGAGACATTAAGTTGAAAGCATCTCATGTACTGGGACAGAGTTGGGGGGAATTCAGCAGTACTGGAAAAGGTGAGTGAAGAAGGATCCAACACAGACCTGGGGAGTGATGTGGGCCAGAGGAGGAATGCTGGCTGCTAGGTGGCAGGAAGCAAGGAGGCAAAGCACTCACAGGCAGGTTGAAGCGAGAACCTCCATGCCATAGTAGCGGGTGGGTGAGAGACAAATAAGGCGGTAGATGCAATAACCTACACGCCATGGTAGTGCGAGGGCAATACATAGATGGATACAAGAATCCCTGAGACGTAGTTATGCATGAGAAAGTATAGATATGGGGGGTGGAGGCAAGAATCTCCATACCAGGGGAGCATATCAATCAGGCATAGATGGAGAGGTGCAGGCAAGAAGGTCCATGCCCTGGGAGCATGTCTACCAGGCATTGATGGAGAGGTGCAGGCAAGAAGCTCCATGCCAGGGGAGCATGTCAATCAGGCATAGATGGAGACAAGAAACTCCATGCCAGGGGAGCATGTCCATCAGGCATAGATGGAAACAAGAAGCTCCAGGACAGGGGAGCATGTCGATCAGGCACAGATGGAGGCAAGAAATTCCATTACAGGGGAGCATGTCGACCAGGCATGGATGGAGAGGTGCAGGCAAGAAGCTCCATGCCAGGGAAGTATGTCTATCAGGCATAGATGGAGAGGTGCAGGCAAGAAGCTCCATGCCAGGGGAGCATGTCGACCAGGCATAGAGGGAGAGGTGCAGGCAAGAAGCTCCATGCCAGGGGAGCATGTCAACCAGGCATGGATGGAGATGTGCAGGCAAGAAGCTCCATGCCAGGGGAGCATGTCTATCAGGGATAGATGGAGAGGTGCAGGCAAGAAGCTCCAAGGCAGGGGAGCATGTCTATCAGGCATAGATGGAGAGGTGCAGGCAAGAAGCTCCATGCTAGGGGAGCATGTCTATCAGGGATAGATGGAGAGGTGCAGGCAAGAAGCTCCATGCCAGGGGAGCATGTCGACCAGGCATAGAGGGAGAGGTGCAGGCAAGAAGCTCCATGCCATTATGAAGCCTGTGCAAAGCATAGGAAAGGAGTGTATGTGTGTCACTCTTCGGAAGCATTGCACACTATGTGTAGAATGGCGTCCAGAGTACTGGAGGAAAAAGGACTGCATAGGATGCAGGAACTCCTACGCCACGATCCTGTGACGAGTAGAGCAGGCAATTGCCTTCAATGTTTCTTAGCTTGTTAATGGTACATCCCTTCAATGTTTCTCAGCTTGGTACTGGTAAATCCCTTCAATGTTTCTCATCTTGGTACTGGTCCATCCCTTCAATGTTTCTCAGCTTGGTACTGGTACATTCCTTCAATGTTTCTCAGCTTGGTACTGGTACAGAAGGTCACTGACGTCTTCCTTGCAGACTTTGACCCATCCGTCTTCCCGCATGTGGTACACTTTGAAAAGAACAGAATACCCTGGATTAGAACAACCTTGTTCTGGGTTATAGACGTGCCCCCTCCCCAGTGCACAAGAAGACAAGCAGGGTCTGTGATCAGAAAGACTTGCCAAAATACACAATTTCTGTGAATGGACCATGAATTATGAATATCAGTCACGCTGAATCATTCTGAGTTCTCAGCATGAACAAATAACTCCCACACTACCAGTGGTGGTTTAGAAAAGGGTTTCCCATCCTCTTCTGAACTAGTCCGACCCCATGCTCAATAAAATGACCCCTACACTCTCCATATCAAAGCCCTGCTCAGACCCAAGAGGATGGTAAGTACCACCCAGACTTACAGTTGACAACACCACCGGAGTAGCAGTCGCGGTATGTGGCGTAAGCGATGGCTCGGCGTCCCAACTCGTAGGCTTCCTCTGCCAAGAGATTGTACCGGTAGCCGCTGTCTAGAACCCCATAGGCGTAGCTATTCCCGGAACCAGTGGAGAATATAGACCCCGAGAGACGTGTCCCAGCCTCGTCCACGTAGTACAGCCCAGGGCCCTAGAAACAAAGAGCCACAGGGGTTTGTGCCAGGACAGAAGTGTTTGCAAGACAGCTGGCAGAGGCATAAAACAGAACCAATGCAAGGCAGCAAATATACACAGGACAGAATACAGTTAAATGCAGCAAATATAAACAGGACAGAAACCAGTGCAAGGCAGCAAATATACACAGGACAGAATACAGTGCAATGCAGCAAATATATATAGGACAGAACTGGAGCAAGGCAGCAAATATACACAGGACAGAACTGGAGCAAGGCAGCAAATATATATAGGACAGAACTGGAGCAAGGCAGCAAATATACACAGGACAGAACTGGAGCAAGGCAGCAAATATACACAGGACAGAACTGGAGCATGGCAGCAAATATACACAGGACAGAACTGGAGCAAAGCAGCAAATATATATAGGACAGAACTGGAGCAAGGCAGCAAATATACACAGGACAGAACTGGAGCAAGGCAGCAAATATATATAGGACAGAACTGTAGCAAGGCAGCAAATATACACAGGACAGAATACAGTGCAATGCAGCAAGTATAAACAGGACAGAAACCAGTACAAGGCATCAACATAAGCATGGCTGAATCCAGTGCAAGGCAACAAATGTAAACAAGTCAGAACCCAGTGCAAGGCAGCACATGTAAACATGACAGAATCCAGTGCAATGCAGCACATGTAAACAAGGCAGAACCCAGTGCAAGACACCAACATAAGCATGACAGAATCCAATGCAAGGCAGCAAATATACACAGGACAGAATACAGTGCAATGCAGCAAATATAAACAGGGCAGAACCCAGTGCAAGACACCAACACAAGCATGACAGAATGCAGTGTAATGCAGCAAATGTAAACATGACAGAACCCAGTGCAAGGCACCAACACCAGCATGGCAGATTCAAGTGCAATGTAGCAAATGTAAGCAAGGCAGAACCCAGTACAAGACACCAACATAAGCATGGCAGAATCCAGTGCAAGGCACCAACACCAGCATGACAGAATCCAGTGCAAGGCACCAATGCAAGCATGACAGAATCCAGTGCAAGGCACCAACACAAGCATGACAGAATCCAGTGCAAGGCTCCAACACAAGCATGACAGAATCCAGTGCAAGGCACCAACGCAAGCATGACAGAATCCAGTGCAAGGCTCCAACACAAGCATGACAGAATCCAGTGCAAGGCACCAACACCAGCATGACAGAATCCAGTGCAAGGCACCAACACCAGCATGACAGAATCCAGTGCAAGGCACCAACGCAAGCATGACAGAATCCAGTGCAAGGCACCAACACCAGCATGACAGAATCCAGTGCAAGGCAACAACACAAGCATGACAGAATCCAGTGCAAGGCACCAACACAAGCATGACAGAATCCAGTGCACGGCACCAACACAAGCATGACAGAATCCAGTGCAAGGCACCAACACAAGCATGGCAGAATCCAGTGCAAGGCACCAACACAAGAAAGTCAGATTCCACTGCAATGTAGCAAATGTAAGCAAGGCAGAAACCAGTGCAAGACACCAACATAGGTATGACAGAATCCAGTGCAAGGCAGCAAATATACACAGGACAGAAGACAGTGCGAGGGAGCATGTGTACACAGAACAGAATCCACTGCAAGGCAGAAAATGTAAACATGAAAGAATCCAGTGCAAGGCACCAACACATGCATGGCAGAATCCAGTGCAATTTAGCAAATGTAAGCAAGGCAGAATCCAGTGCAAGGCACCAACATACACATGACGGAATCCAGTGCAAGGCACCAACACAAGAATGTCAGATTCCACTGCAATGTAGCAAATGTAAGCAAGGCAGAACCCAGTGCAAGACACCAACATAAGCATGGCAGAATCCAGTGCAAGGCAGCAAATATACACCAGACAGAAGAAAGTGCGAGGGAGCATATATACACAGAACAGAATCCACTGCAAGGCAGCAAATGTAAACATGAAAGAATCCAGTGCAAGACACCAACATAAGCATGACAGAATCCAGTGCAAGACACCAACATAAGCATGACAGAATCCAGTGCAAGGCAGCAAATATACACAGGACAGAATACAGTGCAAGGGAGCATATATACACAGAACAGAATCCAGTGCAAGGCAGCAAATGTAAACGTGAAAGAATCCAGTGGAAGGCACCAACACGAGCATGGCAGAATCCATATAAATATAAACAGAACATAATTCAGTGCAAGCGAGATATGTTGTAATATTGATACACAGATATTTACACCTGTATTAAAGGAATGGTTCGCCCAAAAAATTTGATTTAAAAAATAGATAGGCAATATAAAAAAAAACTATTGGCATTTTTTTTTCGAAGTCTCTATGTAAAGTTTTGAGCAATTCAAGCTCAAAAATGTGCAAAAGCAAGCACATGGGCGCATCCATTTTGTGAAATGGATGCCCGCCTGTGCTGGCTTTTGCTTTTGTGGCACTAATTAAGGAAAAGCCAGCCAGCTGTAGTAAACAAAAGCTACCACTAGGTGGCTTTTCCTTCATTGGTGCCGGGACTCGGAGGACGCGGACCAGAGACTACAGGCAGAAAAGCTGCAGCTGCATCTCGGTAAGTGCTACTTATTTATTTTTTAAAATAAGAACTAGCTGCGTTTTTTTTCCCAAGTTTTCCGTGCTGGAGGAGCCCGGAAAACGTAGAAATAAAACTGCAGCTTTAAAAATGTTGTATTTACGTTTGCGGTAGCTTTTGAAGCAACTGCAAACTTAAATAAAACGTTATTGTGTTTGAAAACGCTGCGGTTTTTCTTTCTAAGTTTCTCAGGCTCCTCCGAGCCTGAGAAACCTAGAAAGAAAAACCGCAGCGTTTTCAAACACAACCGCATTGTGTTTCTGCCTAAATCTGCTTTCCCATTTGGGGTTTTATGGCTCCCCACGGTGAGCCCTAGAGCCCAAAATGGGAAAGCAGATTTAGGCAGAAACACTGCAGCATTTAGCATTGCGGTAAACAACCGCTTAGTGTTTCTGCCTAAATCTGCTTTCCCATTTGGGGCTCTAGGGCTCCCCACGGGGAGCCCTAGAGCCCCAAATGGGAAAGCAGATTTAGGCAGAAACACTGCGGCATGTAAACACAACCATGTTGTGTTTCTGCCTGCCTTTGCTTTCACTTTGGGTCTCCGGTGCTCTCCTGGGGGAGCACCGGAGACCCAAAGGGATAGCCACGGCAGGCGGAAACACAATGCGGTTGTGTTTGAAAACGCTGCAGATTTTCTTTCTGAGTTTCTCAGGCTCCTCCAAGTTTTAGAGAGGCAGGGAGGCTGTTCCAGAGGGAGGCCCCAGCAGAAGAAAGAGATCTACTACCAACTCGTTGCTTAGAGAAGCGACTAACCCTGAGGGAGTTGGAGGCGGATGAGCGAAGAGCTTGAGAAGGAAGATATTTAGGAAGAGAGAGTTGAAGGTATTGAGGCCCCAGGGCACAGAAGGCCTTGTGGACAATGCAGAGGGTTTTGAACTTAATCCTCGCCGCCACTAGGAGCCCGTCCAGAGATTTCAGTCCTGGAGAGATACGATCCCTGGGCTTGAGGCCAAGGACGAGTCTCACAGTCCTGTTTTGGATGAGTTGCAGAGGGCGAAGAGTAGAGGCAGGCTGATTTAGAAAGAGGCTGTTGCAGTAGTCCAGCCTGGAGAGAACCAGAGCTCTGGAGACAGTGGGCCTCATTATAAGTGTGCCGGTCCGGTAACAACAGTGCCGGTAAGTCTACCAGCATGGTGGTTACTAGACCGGCACACTACTACTCTGCGGGCGGGTGGCGTCCCGCCCGCAGAGTTTCAACAAAGCGCCGTAATCCCCATTCCATCGCCTGACTTCCCGGAACACCAGGGTCGTAATCCCCCGGTGTTTCCGGCAAGCTAGGTGCCAGTAAATATTGCAAGTCTGGCGGCAACCCGCCTGTTTACCGGCACGGTTACCGCTGGACTTGTAATGAGGCCCAGTGAGCTTCTGGGGGAAGGAGAGGAAAGGAAGAATACCTCTGAGGAGGTGCAGCTGGTAGTGTGACTTCTTAGAGACATCAGAGATGTGAGGAGAGAAGGAGAGTGTGGGGTCAAAGATGACCCTGAGGTTCTTAGCCTCACAGGTGGGAGCAGGAAGAGGGCCAAGAGAGGCTGGCCAGAGAGTGACAGGAAAGGAGGGAGCGGGTGTGCCGATGAGGAGAATCTCGGTCTTACTGGCATTAAGGCAGAGATCATTGGCGGCACACCACTCCTGGATAGCAGACAGACAGTCAGAGATGTGAGAAGGAGAAGGGGGCCTGAAATTAGTTGTGTGTCATCCACATAGCACTGAAGGTTGGGGAAGAGAGCGGCAATACGGTGACCAGCAATGCAGTGGTGGTGAAGAGTCACTGCATGGAGTAATTCTGTGCTTCTCATGGGTGGGTGTTGGAGAAGGGTCCCTGCATGGAGTAGTTCTGTGCTTTCCGGTGATCGGTGGTGGTGAAGGGTCCCTGTGTGGAGTAATTCTACACTTCCCATGGGTGGGTGGTGGTGAAAGGTCCATGCATGGAGTCATTCTGTGCTTCTCATTGGTGGGTGGTGGTGAAGGGTCCCTGCGTGGAGTAGTTCTTTGTTTCTCATGGGTTGGTGTTGTAGAAGGGTACATGCATGGAGTAATTCTGTGCTTCTCATGGATGGGTGGTGGTGAAGGGTCCCTGCATGGAGTAATTCTGTGCTTCTCATTGGTGGGTGGTGGTGAAGGGTCCCTGCATGGAGTAGTTCTTTGTTTCTCATGGGTGGGTGTTGTAGAAGGGTACATGCATGGAGTAATTCTGCGCTTGTCATGGGTGGGTGGTGGTGAAGGGTCCCTGCATGGAGTAATTCTGTGCTTCTCATGGGTGGGTGGTGGTGGTGAAGGGTCCCTGCATGGAGTAATTCTGTGCTTCTCATGGGTGGGTAGTGGAGATGGGTCACTGTATGGAGTAATTCTGTGCTTCTCATTGGTGGGTGGTGGTGAAGGGTCCCTGCATGGAGTAATTATGTGCTTCTCATGGGTGGGTGTTGTAGAAGGGTACATGCATGGAGTAATTCTGTGCTTCTCATGGGTGGGTGGTGGTGAAGGGTCCCTGCGTGGAGTAAATCTGTGCTTCCCTTGGGTCGGTGCTGGGGAAAGGGTCCTTGCATGGAGTAATTCTGTGCTTCTCGTGGTTGACTGTTGGTTGATGAACGGCCCCTGCATGGAGTCAATCTGCACTGACTGCGGTGGGAGTTGATGAGTGTACCTGCATGAGGGACTTCTGGCTTACTGTGGTCGTGCGTTGATGAGGATTCAATCTGCAATGACCGTGGTAGGGTGTTGATGAGGGTACCTGCTTGGAGTCATTCTACACTAACCATGGTGGGGGGCCCTTCCACTCACCTTTTTGTCCCAGCCGCATATCATGCTGCCCATAGACAGCCCCATGCCCCGATATTCACACATCATGTTGGATAACAGCTTTGAGGCGGCCGAGACTGAGATCCGCTCCTTATTCCGCAGTCTGTACAGCCTAGAATGGGAGAAATTTGTTAGCACCTGAGCCAAAGTGGTATGCCCTGGAAGGGGGTCGTCTCCAGACTTCCTGATACTTGTGGGGAGTGAGGCTTCTTGCATCTGGAGCTCATGTCTGGAGGAAACCCCAAAGTCTGTCCTATCACTATGGTGAGATTGGCTAAAGTCCTGCACAGGAGGCGCTCAACATAGTACTGTAACATTTTTAGAGGTCATAGGAGGGAAGGTGTACTGGACAGTACCGAGGGTTTACGGGTCAGAGCAGCTAGCGGGGAGTTCTACGGTTTCATGAGGACACATGAGAGAACACGTATTGGACAGCTCTGTGGATGTGTAGGCTTTGTGGTTTGGGCCTCCTCCAAGGAGGTGAGCAGCCTGGTATTTGGAGACATACATTGTCATTCTATGTGTCCTGCAGGAATGTCACAATCACACTCAGAGTGCATTGTCTACAAGAGGGGGGGTAAATGGGGACATACATAGGCTCTGGAGAGGGGGGCTCTGATAGACCTAGCAAGGGACCAGAGGACCAGGCTGCAGGGTCTACAGATGTGATTGTTATTTTCTATGTTTTGTTAATTATGAGGGCTGCCATTCAGTGGCCGGCATGCACAATTGAGCATTTCATTGGTACTCACAGAAGAAACAGATCATTGGTTT
Source organism: Ambystoma mexicanum (assembly GCF_040938575.1). Taxonomy (NCBI): domain Eukaryota; kingdom Metazoa; phylum Chordata; class Amphibia; order Caudata; family Ambystomatidae; genus Ambystoma; species Ambystoma mexicanum. The sequence goes on along the minus strand of NC_090938.1, from coordinate 814,008,200 downwards.
TAATCCCAGTGTTACCCTTTCCAAGAAGGAACGATATTTTCATAGATGAAATTCTGTGTATTCTCAGAAAAATAAGCTATGTTAAAAGAAGGGCATTATTTAATTGCACTAACATTGCAAACAGCCTCTTTTTAAACCTGTTACAATGTTAATTTATCATGATCTTTTCCAGCATATACTGCAGTCATTATACGGGCATTACACTTGTCTTACTGACCATATACATTACATTCCAAGATTGACAGTCAGAAATACTCCTATTGTATGTACAGTAAGAGATCAAGAGTAAGACTCGGACTCAGTGGCATTATGGTGATTGTTAAGAACTTTTATTGATAAATTAACGAGAGGGTTGTGGAAATCCTACCCGGCTCTAAAATAAAGTCTGGGGAAGCTTCTGGCTCCCATCCCCAAGTTCAAGATATAGTTCTTCAAGTTGTAGGTTTCACATACTCCACTTGGATTCCCTTCACAATGTACACTTGCATTCAATATATCAATGTTCACCTGGATTCACAATAGTTCAATCAGACTTTGTGTTTCCTTCCCCAAGTTCAAAATAGCAACTTCAATTAGGAGCTTCTGACTCCCTTGCCCAAGCTAGGGTAGGTTCCTTTCTGATCGTTGTCGGGCCCTCTGGTCTTGGCGTAGTTGATAGACTGCACGGTCCACCCATTACAGGTCACGCAAGCAGTGGCTCTTACTCAAGCTTAGCATCACCTTAATTAATCTTTACATTTGCTCACACTTCGCTGCTCCCCTCCGCAGTCTTTAGTATGCTGCTTTCCTTATTTGCTTGCTTTTCGCTGCTCCCCTCGGCAGCTCCTTCATAGGTTTCACACTTTCCGAATCCTCCGAGACTTTTCAACACGTACTATTCCTCTTCTACGTGACTACTCTGATGTTAGCTTTTCACACAGTTCTTTGCGTTTTACTATCTTCATCGGTTTAGTTAGTTTTCAGCAATCTGAGACTTTCGAGAACATGCCGGTTGCACGAGACCACTCCAATACAATGTATCCTGTCAGTCTTTCATGCACGCGTACCGAGTCTCTTTCATTCATGGAGACTCACTGGTCTTGTTTGTTGTTTCTTGGGCTCCTTTGCATACACAGCTTCTCTCACTCTGAGGTCAAGGTCTCACCATCTGCCCCTCAGACACTCCTGAGCCAGCCTTTCCGCCCAGGGGAACGAGCACTTGCAAAATCAAGCACGAAGGGCCGCTCTGGCACACGGCTCCCTTCCTTTGACCTTGCCAGCTCCCTGGAGACATGGCTCCCTCGCCACGCTTCTGCAGAGCACCCTGCTCTGCAGCTTTTCAGAGTTCTCACGTCCCACTTTCGTCAGGTCCTCAACGGTCTTTCTGGCCTTCTCTGCTGCTCACCCCCTGCCATCTCTCGCATTCGCTCTTGCAGTCCAGCTTTTATACAACTGAATCCTATTAAGGTGATTCAGGCGTGACCTCTTTGCCTGGTTTGCCTGACTCCACTTAGGCCAATTAGTGTGACATGCCTGACCTTCAGTTCTGTAATTCGCAGGATCCCTCTTCTTCATCCCAGTACTATAGTGGTGTTTTGTATAGATGTCATGCATTACTCTATGAGGCTTCTTCCTCGTCTCAGTATTTGGTGCAGTCAGAAGGGGTGTTAGGTTAGGAATAACAATATCCTAGAAAGGCTAAGGGAGGGTAAGGAATGCTGCTATCGGAAAAGGTGAGATACCATGTCTCGCACTCTGGCACTCTCACCCCAATCCCCAAGGACCCTCTGCTCAGGTGATCCTCCCTCGCTCGTCCACCCCCAGGGTCGGGATCCAATAGCGATGGCCATTTCCTGGCCACCTGAACAGAAGATCCCTGGGGAGTAGTTGTGAGAGTTCCTTCAGGTTTCTCACAGTGTCAGAATATCCAAAACAACATGGTCTCCATACTGTGTCCAAAATCCTAACCTGACCCTGACACAATAAACTCAATATAGCGTGAAGGGGAACATGTCTTTTAGATGATTACCTGCAGCTCCTTTCCAAAGTTCATCATAAAGTTCCAAAGTGTAGAAGAAACCAACAATGTTCTACCAGTAAAAGGGGGCCTTCCCTGCCCGTGGATTGCTCTGTTTTCAATGTTCTTCACTTTGACATTTCCATACTCCACAATCTCAGTTCTAGGAGTCAAAGTTCATGCAGTAGATAGGGTGCTGCTCTTGGGGGAGGTCGGTGGTCATAAATCAGATGAGAGGCAGTTCTTGGGAGACAAAGGTCATGCAGTAGATAGGGTGCTGCTCTTGGGGGGGTCAGTGGTCATAAATCAGATGAGGGGACAGCTCTTGAGAGTCAAAGGTCATGCAGTAGAAATGTTGCTGTTATTTGTGGGCTCAGTGGTCATAAATCAGATGAGGGGATAGTTCTAGGAGTCAAAAGTCATGCACTAGATAGGGCACTGGTCTCGGGGGGGGGGTCAGTGGTCATAAATCAGATGAGGGGACAGTTCTTCGGAGTCAAAGGTCTTGCACTAGATAGGGTGTTGCTCCTAGGAGTCAGTGGTCATAAATCATATGAGGGGACAGTTCTTGTGAGTCAAAGGTCATGCACTAGATAGTGCGTTGCTCTTGGGGGGAATCAGAGGCCATCAGTTAGATGAAGGGTCTGTTCCTTAGTGTAAGGGTCCACAGATGTCTCAGAGGGTGTTTCATTGCATGTGTGCCAGGAGGGGGCCCTCAGGTGAATGGGCAAATGGCTGGGGGGGCTCTTACCTGCATTCCTTGGCCAGCATCCGCTCCCAGTACTGGCAGTCGGCCGCACTCCCAGACATGGTGCCTAGCAGGTAGGGGTTGATCTCAATGACCTTGTTAACTTGAGTGTTGGCTGCAGGTGAGAAAGAGATGAAATCAGGGGGTTACGGAGTGCGGAACAAGTACTCCATGGAGAGTGCACTTCAGGGGAGCCAGGAAATGGTAACAGGAAAAAGGCCTCTAATATCAATGAAACCCAAGGGATATCACTGCTGGGGCCTCAGCCTGTATGATCCATGTAACCTGGGGGATAATGTTCCTGTCTGAGGCCTGAGCCTGTATGATCGATGTATCCTGAGGGATAGTGCTGCTATCTGAGGCTGAGCCTCTAAGAGTCGTGTATCATGATGGAGAAATGCGCCCTCTTAAAGTCACGCCTGTGGGATATGTGTTAGCTGAAAGATAGCTCAGTGCCTGTTGAGGGTTAGATCTTCTGCATGTGCCTGTATGGTGGGTGTAACCCCAGGGATAGCTCCGTGCCTGTTGAGGGTTAGATCTTCTGCATGTGCCTGTGTGGTGGGTGTAACCCCAGGGATAGCTCTGTGCCTATTGAGGGTTAGATCTTCTGCATGTGCCTGTATGGTGGGTGTAACCCCAGGGATAGCTCTGTGCCTGTTGAGGGTTAGATCTTCTGCATGTGCCTGTATGGTGGGTGTAACCCCAGGGATAGCTCCGTGCCTGTTGAGGGTTAGATCTTCTGCATGTGCATGTATGGTGGTTATAACCCCAGAGATAGCTCCGTGCCTGTTGAGGGTTAGAACTTCTGCATGTGCCTGTATGGTGGGTGTAACCCCAGGGATAGCTCCATGCCTGTTGAGGGTTAGATCTTCTCATGTGCCTGTCAGTGGGTGTAACCCCAGGGATAGCTACGTGCCTGTTGAGGGTTAGATCTTCTGCAGGTGCCTGTATGGTGGGTGTAACCCCAGGGATAGCTCCGTGCCTGTTGAGGGTTAGATCTTCTGCATGTGCCTGTATGGTGGGTGTAACCCCAGGGATAGCTCTGTACCTGTTGAGGGTTAGATCTTCTGCATGTGCCTGTATGGTGGGTGTAACCCCAGGGATAGCTCCGTGCCTCTTGAGGGTTAGATCTTCTGCATGTGCCTGTGTGGTGGGTGTAACCCCTGGGATAGCTCCGTAACTGTTGGGGGTTAGATCTTCTGCATGCGCCTGTGTGGTGGGTATAACTCCAGGGATAGCTCTGTGCCTGTTGGGCGTTAGATCTTCTGCATGTGCCTGTGTGGTGGCTGTAACCCCAGGGATAGCTCCGTGCCTGTTGAGGGTTAGATCTTCTGCATGTGCCTGTATGGTGGGTGTAACCCCAGGGATAGCTCTGTGCCTGTTGAGGGTTAGATCTTCTGCATGTGCCTGTATGGTGGGTGTAACCCCAGGGATAGCTCTGTGCCTGTTGAGGGTTAGATCTTCTGCATGTGCCTGTATGGTGGGTGTAACCCCAGGGATAGCTCCGTGCCTGTTGAGGGTTAGATCTTCTGCATGTGCATGTATGGTGGTTATAACCCCAGAGATAGCTCCGTGCCTGTTGAGGGTTAGAACTTCTGCATGTGCCTGTATGGTGGGTGTAACCCCAGGGATAGCTCCATGCCTGTTGAGGGTTAGATCTTCTCATGTGCCTGTCAGTGGGTGTAACCCCAGGGATAGCTACGTGCCTGTTGAGGGTTAGATCTTCTGCAGGTGCCTGTATGGTGGGTGTAACCCCAGGGATAGCTCCGTGCCTGTTGAGGGTTAGATCTTCTGCATGTGCCTGTATGGTGGGTGTAACCCCAGGGATAGCTCTGTGCCTGTTGAGGGTTAGATCTTCTGCATGTGCCTGTATGGTGGGTGTAACCCCAGGGATAGCTCCGTGCCTCTTGAGGGTTAGATCTTCTGCATGTGCCTGTGTGGTGGGTGTAACCCCTGGGATAGCTCCGTAACTGTTGGGGGTTAGATCTTCTGCATGCGCCTGTGTGGTGGGTATAACTCCAGGGATAGCTCTGTGCCTGTTGGGCGTTAGATCTTCTGCATGTGCCTGTGTGGTGGCTGTAACCCCAGGGATAGCTCCGTGCCTGTTGAGGGTTAGATCTTCTGCATGTGCCTGTATGGTGGGTGTAACCCCAGGGATAATCCGTGCCTGTGGAGAGTTAGATCTTCTGCAAGTGCCTGTATGGTGGGTGTAACCCCAGGGATATCTCTGTGCCTGTTTAGGGTTAGATCTTCTGCATGTGCCTGATGGTGGGTGTAACCCCACGGATAGCTCTGCTGTCTGAGCCTTCTGCATCGAATATGCATAACCTGAGGGTTACACCTGCTGCCTACACCTAAGTAGTCTGTACATCCCAAGAGATAGCCCTGCTGAGGCTTGAGCCTGTAATCTGCAAGCCCTGAGGGTAGGTCTGTTGCCTGAGGTTGGTATAACCCTAGGGATAGCTCTGCTGGCTGAGCCTTGAGTCTGTAAGATCTGTGGTACCTAACGGTTGCTCTGCAGTGGGGGCCCTAGGCATGTTGGCTCTGTGTAAACTCAGGGTTAGATCTTCTCCCTGAGCCAGTAAGGTCTCGGTACCCTGAGGGATGGCACTGCTGCCTGAGCCAGTAAGGTCTCTGAGGGATAGGACTGCTGCCTGAGCCAGTAAGGTCTCTGTACCCTGAGGGGTGGCTCTGCTGCCTGAGCCAGTAAGGTGTCTGAAGGATAGGACTGCTGCCTGAGCCAGTAAGTTCTCTGAGGGATAGGACTGCTGCCTGAGGAAGTAAGGTCTTTGTACCCTGAGGTATGGTTCTGCTGCGGGGGCTAGTACATTTTCTGTAACCTCAGGGATATTTCTGCTGCCTGAGCCAGTAAGGTCTCTGTACCCCGAAGGATAGCACCTCTGTCATAGGCCTGTGTCTGTTATGTAAAGGGATGAATGGGAAACGTCACCCAAAGATGATCCAATACCTGGGGATAAAGAGAGGAGGGAAGAAGATGTCACTCACCAATATAACTCCCTGCGGAGGCCCGGGAATCCACCGCCACCACCACCCCATGCTAGAACTTGAAGGCCAGGGTGGTGGTCCCATGCCAGAGCTCGAGTTTTGCACCACTGCCACCCTCTGTGCACGACTGGAGGAAGTGAGCAGGCTGGTAAGAAAGAAGGACACGTAATGAGTATTGGGCCTGTCATCACAGACCTACTAGTATCACACAGAACCAGTAAAGGAACCAGGGTGGATGCCTGCTGTTACTGGCTGGAGACCCCCAAACCACCAAAAAAAGCATGAGAATAGATTAGCACATGGAACATATCTTTGATCTTGCTGTGTGATCAGATCATCTGTGTGAAAAGTGAAGGTACCCTCCTAGGCTCTTCTAGGTACTATAGATAGGCTACCCTCAAAGTCATCTATACGCACTAGACCAACTAATTTAGTACATTTTCTTGGGGTGACAGACATAGGATCTTGGGATCATAGGAATCTCTAAATGCAATGGACAGGCTACCCTTATAGTCTTACTATATATCTTCTAAGTTCTCTAATTGGCCACCTTCAGGCAACACCAAGGAGACTTGCATATATCTTTATTCAATGAAAAAAACTTTGCTAAAGGGGCGTTATGGTTACAAGTAAAACCAAAAAACCTTAGCAATTCGCCAGTTATGGTAAGCTAAGCAACCATAACTCGCACCACCACTGTGCACTGCTAAGACTAACACCCAGAACATCAAAGATGACATCATGTCAGTTATCCATGGTGCCTGGTGTCTTTCTATTTCTATGGCCTCATTCCCTTCTCGTGTCTACACATAGTCTAATGGAGCCATCCAGGGACTTTTTTTGGGATGTGTCTATGGGAGACACCCATTGGACCTGTTGCCGTCTCAATGACATGTTGCTTTATTAGTTTGTTAATTTCCTCCTCCACCTGACTTTGTACATTAATGGGTATGCCCCGGTAGTGTTGGGCGACAGGTTTTATTTTGGGTTTAATGTGAAGTTGGACTTAGCGGTTTTTTAGCTTCCCAAGTCCCTTGAATACTTTTGGGAACTCTGCTTCGAAGTCATCTTGTCGAGCAAAGTATTTGTGGGCCATCAGTTGATACATGATATGGACTAGACCCATGTCCACTGCAGTTTTGAAACTGAGTATACAGACGCTGTTTACTTTCGTCTTGAGGATATGTAACTGTATCTTTGCAGCGTGGGCCTTGTGTGTGCATCTGGCAGAGATGACACCTTTGCATGGTAGTGGCGTGGTTGCGCCATATGGGTAGATATCAACCGTGGCCTTTTTGAGTTTGGGCGCCTTTGCGACTGTGTTGTGTATCTCCTCGCTAATTATATTAACTGTGGCGCCAGTGTCAAAGAGAAAGTCCAGTGGCGTGTCATTGACCTCAATGGCTAGAACTGGGCTATGCAGGGTTGCAGTGGTGTTGTTCAGAGCCCACACATACCCCTTTTTCAGCTGGTCCTCATCTGAGGAAGGCGACTCGCTACTGGAGGGCGACTTCATTTCAATGTAGCGGACATAGCACTTGCGCCCACCGCGTTGGGAGCCTTCAGACAGCCTATACTCTCCTCGTGAGTATGTTTTCCTTTGGTCCCGTTCATCTCGACTCTGCCATCTAAGGTCTGAGTCTGATCCTGCTTCGCAAGGACTTGGCAGCAAAGACTTCCTTTGCCCTCTAAGACTTCTCTGGCTTGTAGAGTGGATGGGGGCATTCTTGCACATGGCTCTGAAGTGGTTGTAACCCCACATGCAGCGCATTATTGTCCCAGAGTGGGGCAGTCTCCTGTATGAGGGTATTCATACCCGCACCTGTAGCATGTGGCGTCAGGGCGTCTAGGTTGAGGGTTTGGTGATGTGAAAAGCTTGTTGACTGCTTCTTGATCAGTGGATTTTCACTGTATGGTGACTTTACCCAAATTGTCCAATTGAGATTCCACTGCTGTCGCCATGCGTGCCAAGCCGAGAATTTCTTTGAGCAACCGTTGTTTCTGCAGGAGCTTTTTCCGAAGACCCTGGGACTCACACCCGCAAATACCTGAGACTGTAGGGCCTCGTCATTGGAGTATCGATGGAATTCACAGTGCTTCAGCTTTATGCATAGTCACATTACAAAATTGTCTAAGGCATGTAGTGTGAAACATATGTCTTTAATAATCTACATTGGTAAGTGGTGTGAAATATTCCGTTAACGAAGGCCGAATATATAGTCCACCACATCTCGTGATGGGGACGAGGGTTTGCTTTCCCATCCCTCCTTCACTAGACTGAGCGGACCTCATACAGAGTGTCCAAACAGAGGCTCAACAGGGCTAAACCCTACTCCCTGTAGGCGAACAGAAGCTATGGCAGGAGAATATCCCATTTTCTCCTCAGTTGCTCTTCCAAGCCACCTATCATGCCTTTCCGGGTCAAGTTGAACCACTCAACAAGCCCATTGGTTTGTGGATGGAAGGAGTTAGAGAACCGGTAGGTGACTCCACACTCTTCCCACATAGCCTTCACATATGCTGATGTGAAGTTTGATCCACTGTCAGAAACGACTTCCTTGGGGAATCCAACACGGGAGAAAATCCCAATCATAGGCTTGATATGATATATGATCTTTATAACGCGCTTAATACCAAGAGCGCTGACCCGGGGATCGAACCTGTGTTGCTCTGTGTCGTCTTGCTTCCAAGGCGAGCACATTGCCCCTGAGCTATCCTGCCGAGACAACCAGGGGGGCTTTGATGCTCCTTAGAGGGACACTCTCAGTGTATCTTGTGGCGTGGTCTACCACCATCAAGATATATCTGTTCCCTGAGCTGGTTTGAGGATCCAAAGGACCCACAATACCCATGCCTATTCTCTCAAAAGGCTGCCCAACCACGGGTAGTGGAACTAAGGGGGCCTTTGTGGCACCACCTGACTTGCCAGAAGCTTGACCGGACAAATTCCTTAACTTTCACACCGAACTGCAGCCAGTAAAAGTGCGCAGACAACCGGTCTGATGTCTTAGTCACTCCCAAGTGACCCGCTAAAGGTATTTGATGAGCCAAATCCAAAAGGAACTTTCTGTGGCTTTGGGGAATCACCAACCTTCTGGTGCCCTCGCTCTCAGAGTCTTTTGGCTCACTGTACAGGAGTCCATCCTCCCAGTACACTTTGAACAGTCCAGGTGCCTTGCCCTTAGCCTGCTCCCCTGCCTGCTTCCGCAGACCCGCCAGAGTGGGACACTCTTTCGGGGCTGTGTAGAAGTCAGTCTGATCTGGGCCCCCAGCTGATGCAAACTCTTCCAGCTTGGGCAGACCCTTCGGATCTGCGCCTACCTGGTCCTCCACCTCAGGTTCCTGCGCTGCTACAGGCAACTCTAAAGTCACTGAGTCCCCTGCAACCAAAGTAGGGTCCTCAGTGTCTACCAGTCCCTCTCCGGCTGGAATAGGGTGACTCAGTAGGCTGTGTGAAAGGACTAGGGGTTACCGGCCACGCCGGTCCTTCCAACAAGCCCTCTGGAAGCACTCCAGGCCCTAAGGCTTTCAGAGCGTTCAATTTGGTGTTCTCTTTGGCCCTCAATCGTGTAGCCGCTGCAACTATTTCAGGATCAGGTAGATCATTACCCAACAGACATGCAACAGGGATGGAGTCTTTCTCCGCTACACCGTGCTGGATCATTTCACCTCACCAGCTGAATGCTACTATCGCCAAGTGGCACTTAGTCTTACCATCAAACCCATTTACACACAAATCAGGCCGAGCAATAGTGACGCTAGCCGTGGTGTCTCGGACCGCAGGTGTTTTGTGTCCATTGATATACACATGTTCTAGATAGAGTTGATAATTATTGGGAACTGGGGTTTCTTCTGGAGACCCGGTACTGTTCCGACTCAATATAACCAATCCACATTTGGTTACTGCCTGGCCTAGTGGGAATTCCACGAGTCCAACATTCACTATGGCTTGCTTGGGTAAGCGTGTGCAAGCATGATCCCCTTTCCTATGGCCCAGCTCCTTCCACACAAAACAACCTTTGGGAGGTGAGAAGGCAGGTGTCCCAGTGTTAGGGGTGCCTGCGCTCTTCTTTTCAGGGTGCACGGCTGAACTAGTGTTTGGGGATTTCCCTTTGCTCTTTGGGAGACCTGACATTGAAGAGGATTTGGTTGGACCTTTGTCCTTCCCATCCTTGTTTACTTTTTGTCCGCCAATTTCTCTTCCGGTGTGGGTGTGCCCACCTGAGCCTTTTTCTGGACTCAAGTACTCACAAACCTGTCAGCAGTATTTGCAAGCTCCCTAGGGTCTGTAATAGTCTTGTCCACAAGATACTGGTGTAGGTCAACCTCACAATTTTTCAACACATGCTCACACGCAATCAAATTGTACATCCCTGTGTCAACTTTGTTACCACTCACCCACCCGCTCAGATATTTCAACGAGAAGTGTGTGAACGCTTCAAATGTCTGCCCACTTTTCTTTCCAAGCTCTCTGAAGCTCTTGAGATACTATTCTGGGATTTTACAGAACTTCCTGAGGAGGGATACCTTAATGCTGTCATAAACGGGCCTTTCCTCAGGAGTTAACTGAAGAATAGTATCAGACCCTGGTGTCAGTAAGCGACTCATCAGGGCTGCACCCCACAGTACCTCATCCACCTCCTGTAGCTGGAAAGCCAGTTCGAGCACTTCAAACTGTCAAAAATATCCTTCCCCACTTCATAAACCTGTACTAAGTCTGTGGGGATGTTCCATGGGGCATATCCCGGGCACTCTGGTTTGAGCCACTACTGCTGCTTTCGCTAGAAGCGGATCTATTGGCCTCCTTCTGCTCTTCAAGTGCCCGTTTACGCAGCTCTAAGGTGACCATGTCCCGCTGTTTCTGTTCCTCAAGCGCTAGTCTCCTCTCCTTGAGCAGGAGCTTTCTAGCCGCTACCTCATTAACAGCCGGAACAATTACTGGGCCACTTAGAGACTGTGCTGAGGCCTGGGAACTGCAGGATGCCACACTAGCCCCCATCCTCACTGAAACCCTTGAGTGTTGAGAAACCACACTTGCCCCCCGGCGGGATGATTGGCGAGACACACTGCTCGCGTGGTTGTCCTTGTCATTTTCCCCTCTGGAAGGTCTTGTCTGTTCGGGTACACAGTGCCTAGCTCGTCCCCTGGGGTCTTCTCCCCAACCGCCCTCGCTTTTACCCAAGCTTGTAGGCTGGTCAGCAACTCAGGTTTATTAGTGCAGTGGGGAAGTCCCCTCTCTTGAAATAAGACGCACAAGACATCCTTGTTCCTGCCTTTTACAGTCTCCATGTCAAACTCCATGACTATTACTAATACCCAGCAGTGACTAAACGTTGCCAGCAACAGTACTTTTATCATTGGGCGACTAAGCTGTGCGCAAGGCTCCAACTGATCCGACCGCTTGCTACCAATGTGACAAATCAACTTTCGGGGCACCACTGATCCAGGCATAAATATCGGTTTCTAAACCATCAATCAGCCCCACACCTCTAGTTCACCAGAAGGGATCCGAACAGATTGGAACACAAGTCAATTATAAACCTCCTTGTCCCAATTTTTGGTAACGTGGACGGAATGGCAGGCTTATCTCGGCAAGGTTGTGGATCGTTGGTTAGTTGCAAAACAGCGAAAATACAATTACCCCCCAATAATAAAAGGGACTTTCCAGTCATGGTTGTATACAAATATCTACTTTATTATTACTATAACAGATAGTTCTAGCACACTACAAAATACAACCCACTCTGTGAAGGAACCCAGAGGACAGACAGTTTCACGAAGGAAAGGGATGCACTCTGGATATTGATGGTAAAGTAATCAGTTTTACTCTTCAAGGTTATTTGGTTTCAGCACCAAGGGTGAAAGGGTGGTAACTGTCTCTAGGGGCCTTTGGAGAAGGACCAGGGGGCAGAACCACAATGTTCCTGGTGCTTAGGAAGTTCTTGATGCTCGACAGCATCGAATTGGTTCCAGGGCACTTGGCAGCTCCTAAAATAGAGTTCGAGATGGGAGATAGCTGCGAGGAACAGGCAGCAGGCTGTTCGGCAAGCGAGGCTGAACGGAAGGCTACAGGCTGACCTATACAGTGGCTCTGGGTCAAGAATCGTCTCTGTGCTGGTTGGTGGATCTGGAATGCTGGTCGAGGCATCTCGAACGGCTTGAGTTACTGTAGCGTGCCAACAGTCAGCGGTGCAGCCGGTTGCAGTTGGAGGACTCGACTGTCTCAAAAAATGTCCGTAAAATATGGATGCTGGTTGATGCTTGTGTGGCACTCCTAGCTTCTTCACAGGGCTTGTGTCGTACCTTTCAAGGCGGATGGCCCAAAGCTTAGGAGAGTGTTTGCAGGCAAAGCCCTTGTCCTTAGTTCAGATACTCTCCAACACTTCCCACCTAGGAAGCGTGCTGGCAAAACCGAGCAGGGTATTCTGTGTGCTGAATGGGTACAAGTTCTGGAGCTGCTGGACGGGTCCTCTGAGTCCGGTATCTCCCTCAGTTCCCTGTGAGATGTTTAGGGGAGGGATATTGCTTCCCTCTTGGACCTCCTGGCCTTCGTTCACTGGCGGAAGATGTAAGGTAGACTGTATATTCAGCCCGGGTCCAAATGATTCCTTCTTCTTACTCCTTTTAATTCGTTGGATGATCTGCTAAGTGGTGGGTTCAGCCCTCTTTTAAAGCCAAATGGGCCCCAGTGGTTGGTGCAGGCTAAGCCTACCTTAATGAACCAATCCTGGGTCCCCACCAACAATCTTCTGTTATGCCTGAGGTCAGGACCAGAGTGCTCTGCAGCAGGAAAAGGTGAGGGGTGACAACATATACCCAGGTCCCACCCAACTTTCTGTCTGTTGTAGATCAAAGTGTCCCTCTGGTTAACTGAGCCCTCTGCAACTTTTGATTAAAGTGCAGGTTTCGCTTGAAGTATGTGGTGAGAGCAGACTTCTTGTCTCCCCCAAATCACATACTTCTCCCCTCTGAAAGGGGTCAACTCTGCAGGAGTTTGCCTGCAGTAAATAGTTGACCCAGAGATGCATTTCACCGCCTTTCATACAGAGCGGTGGGAACTAGCTTCAAGTTGACACATTGCATACCAAAGGGGTGTTAGACCGACCATTCCTATTGTCTATTCTGGCAACCAAGCCACTTCAGTAGGGTTGCCTTAATTATTCCTATTTAGTATGCACTGCCACCAGCCAGATTAGACAAAGGAAAAGCAGATCCATGGAGCATTTGATATTTAAATTAGGCTGCCCATGGCTGGATGAAGGTGTGCTTTCCCCCTTATTGGCTGTCACATTCCAGCTGAATATGACAGGGAAACACAGCATCTGTAGGCAGTGTCTTCCGAGAGTACATGTGACTATGCATTTTGTGCGGGAAGCAGAGGAAAGGGGTGCAGAATGGCCTCACACATTTCTTGGAGGTTGATACCCCATCATTCATTTTCATTATTAAAAAATCAAAAAGCCCAAGCGAGCACGCTCTCCCTGTGTGGATGGTCGAGTTCCTCACATGGGGGTACAGAGAGGGGATAATGTTGAAGTGTACAAGGAAAATATAATGTTGGGGAGTACAGGGAGAGGATAATTCTGGGGTGTATGAGGAGAATATAATCTTAGGGTGCAGGGAGAGGATGATGCTGCGCTGTACCAGGAAGGTCTAATGCTGTCTCTAAAAGGAGAGTCTAATACTGGGTGGGTGAGGCTAAAGCTGTGGTGTAGATGCTAATGCTGGGGTGTAGAGGGAGAGGCTAATACTGGGGTGTAGATGCTAATGCTGGGGTGCACAGGGAGAGGATACTGCTGGGGTGTACAGGGAGGGGCTAATGCTAGGGTCTACAGGAGAGAGAGAGATGCTTATGCTGGGGTGTAGAGGGAGAGGCTAATACTGGGGTGGGTGAGACTAAAGCTGGGGTGTAGATGAAGAGGATACTGCTGTGGTGTACAGGGAGAGGATAATGCTAGGGTCTACAGGAGAGAGAGAGAGAGAAAGAGAGAGAGAGAGATGCTAATGCTAGGTGCACAGGGAGAGGATAATGCTGGGGTGTACAGGGAGAGGATACGGCTGGGGTGTACAGGGAGGGGAAAATGCTGGGATTCACAGGGATGGGATAATGCTGAGGTGCGCAGGGAGGGGATAATGATGGGGTGTAGGGGGAGGGGGTAATGCTGGGGTGCACAGGGAGGGGCTAATGCTGGGGTGTAGAAGGAGTGGATAATGCTGGGGAGTACAGGGAGGGGATAATGCTAGGGTGCACAGGGAGTGGGTAATGCTGAGGTGCACAGGAAGGGGGTAATGCTGGAGTGTAGAAGGAGAGGATAATGCTGGGGAGTACAGGGTGGGGATAATGCTGGGATGTAGAGGGAGAGGCTAATACTGGGGTGTAGAATGAGGGGGTAATGCTGGGGAGTACAGGGAGGGGATAATGCTGGGGTGTACAGGGGGGATAAGCTGGGGTGTACAGGGAGGGGATAATGCTGGGGTACAGCAGGAGGGAATCATGCTGGGGTGCACAGGGAGTGGGTAATGCTGAGGTGCACAGGAAGGGGGTAATGCTGGAGTGTACAGGGATGAGATAATGCTGGGTGCACAGGAAGGGGCTGATGCTGGGGTGCAGAAGGAGGGGGTAATGCTGGGTTGTACTGGGAGGGGATAATGCTGGGGAGTACAGGGAGGGGATAATGCTGGGGGGTTCAGGGAGGGGATAATGCTGGGTGCACAGAGAGGGGATAATGCTGGGGTGTACAGGGAGGGGATAATGCTGGGGTGTACAGGGAGGGGATAATGCTGGGGTGTACAGGGAGGGAATAATGCTGGAGTACTGAGGGATGGGGTAATGCTGGGGTGCACTGGGAGGGGGTTATGCTGGTGAGTACAGGGAGGGGATAATGCTGGGGTGTACAGGGGGATAATGCTGGGGTGTACAGGGAGGGGATAATGCTGGGTGCACAAGGAGGAGATAATGCTGGGGTGTACAGGGAGGGGATAATGCTGGGATGCAGAGGGAGGGGATCATGCTGGGGTGCGCAGGGAGGGGATAATGCGGGGATGCACATGGAGGGGATAATACAGGGGTGCACAGGGAAGGGATAATGCAGGGGTGCAGAGAGAGAGGATAATGCAGGGATGTACAGGAAGTGGTTAACTCTGGGTGCACAGAGAGAGGATAATGCTGGGGAGTACAGGGAGTGGTTAACTGCGGGTGTACAGGGAGGGCTTTGTGTAGGAGTGTACAGGGGAGGATAATCCAGGAGTGTACAAGACATGGTCAGTGCAGGAGTACATAGGGAGAACCTAGTGTTAGGGTGCACCGTGAGAGGATAACAGGCAGGGGAAGGCAAGATATAAGGGGTTCAAAGAGGGGTGATATAAGGGTTCTGCAGATAGGGGAGATATAAGGGGTACAAAGTGGGGAAATATAAGGGGTGCAGAGAGAGGAGATATAAGGAGTGCAGCGAGGGGAGTTATGAGGGGCGCAAAGAGGGGAGATATAAGGGGTGCATAGCGGGCAATATAAGGGGTGCAAAGCGGGGAGATAAAACAGGAGGAAAGAGGGGGTTATAAGAGGTGCAGAGAGGGGACAGATAAGGGATGCAGAGAGAGAGGTTATGAGTCGTGCAGAGAAGGGGGATATAAGGGGTGCAGAGAGGGGAGATATAAGGGGTGCAAAGAGGGGAGATATAAGAGGTGCAGAGAGGGGAGATATAAGGAGTGCAAAGAGGGGAGATATAAGAGGGGCAAAGACGGGATATATAAGAGGTGCAGAGAGGGGATGTATAAGGGGTGCAGTTGAATACTTCAGTGTTACCAATACAGTCAAATAAAGAGATAAAGATATGAGGGAGAGATGTAATCATCTGAGCTATGTAAATACAATACTTCAGGAGTAATACAGCAGAGGGTGGAGATGTGAGATTTGAGCAAGATGTTTAAGTACCCCAGGAGTATGAAGATAAAACCGGTGTAGGGGAGATATGATAGAGATTTTTAAATCACTCAGGAGGATAAACACAGCGTAGAGTAGAGAGGGGAAATATGTGAGAGATGTTTAAATAGCTCAGGTGGATATACACAGCGTGGTGTACAGAGGGGGAGATATGATTGAGATGTTTAAATAGCTTAGGAGAATATACACAGCGTAGTGTAGAGAGGGGAGATATGAGAGAGAAGTTTAAATAGCTCAAGCGGATATACACAGCGTAGTGTAGAAAGGGGAGATATGAGAGATGTTCAAATAGCTCAGGCGGATATACACAGCGTAGTGTAGAGAGGGGAGATATGAGGGCGATGTTTAAATAGCTCAGGTGGATATACACAGCGTAGTGTAGAGAGAGGAGATATGAGGGAGATGTTTAAATAGCCCAGGCAGGTATACACAGCGTAGTGTAGAGAGGGGAGATATGAGAGAGATGTTGAAATTCCTCAGGAGGTTAAACGCAGCGTAGTGTAGAGAGGGGAGATATGATAGAAAAGTTTAAATAGCCGAGGCGGATATACACAGCGTGGTGTAGAGAGAGGAGATATGAGAGAGATGTTTAAATAGCTCAAGCGGATATACACAGCGTAGTGTAGAGAGGGGAGATATGAGAGAGTTATTTAAATACCTCAGGCGGATATACACAGCGTAGTATAGAGAGGGGAGATATGCAGGAGATGTTTAAATAGCTCAGGTGGATATACACAGTGTAGTGTAGAGAGAGGAGATATGAAGGAGATGTTTAAATAGCTCAGGTGGATATACACAGCGCAGTGTAGAGAGGAGAGATACATATGATAGAGATGTTGACATTCCTCAGGAGGTTAAACACAGCGTAGTATAGTGAGGAGAGATATGAGAGAGATGCTTAAATAGCTCAGGTGGATATACACAGAGTAGTGTAGAAAGGGGCGATATGCGGGAGATGTTTAAATAGCTCAGGCTAATATACACAGCGTAGTGTAGAGAGGGGAGATATGAGAGAGAATTTTAAATAGCTCAAGCGGATATACACAGCATAGTGTAGAAAGGGGAGATATGAGAGATGTTTAAATAGCTCAGGCGGATATACACAGCGTAGTGTAGAGAGGGGAGATATGAGGGTGATGTTTAAATAGCTCAGGTGGATATACACAGCGTAGTGTAGAGAGAGGAGATATGAGGGAGATGTTAAAATAGCTCAGGAGGTTAAACACAGCGTAGTGTAGAGAGGGGAGATATGATAGAAAAGTTTAAATAGCCGAGGCGGATATACACAGCGTGCTGTAGAGAGAGGAGATATGAGAGAGATGTTTAAATAGCTCAAGCGGATATACACAGTGTAGTGTAGAGAGGGGAGATATGAGAGAGTTATTTAAATACCTCAGGCGGATAAACACAGCGTAGTATAGAGAGGGGAGATATGCAGGAGATGTTTAAATAGCTCAGGTGGATATACACAGTGTAGTGTAGAGAGAGGAGATATGAGGGAGATGTTTAAATAGCTCAGGCGGATATATACAGCGTAGTGTAGAGAGGAGAGATACATATGATAGAGATGTTGACATTCCTCAGGAGGTTAAACACAGCATAGTATAGTGAGGAGAGATATGAGAGAGATGCTTAAATAGCTCAGGTGGATATACACAGAGTAGTGTAGAAGGGGGCGATATGCAGGAGATGTTTAAATAGCTCAGGCTGATATACACCGCGTAGTGTAGAGAGGGGAAGATACATATGAGAGAGATGTTGAAATTCCTCAGGAGGTTAAATACAGCATAGTGTAGAGAGGGGAGATATGCAGGAGATGTTTAAAGAGCTCAGGTGGATATACACAGCGTAGTGTAGAGAGGGGAGATATGAGGGAGATGTTTAAATAACTCAGGCGGATATACACAGAGAAGTGTAGAAAGGGGCAATATGCGGGAGATGTTTAAATAGCTAAAGCTGATATACACAACATAGTGTAGAGAGGGAAGATATGAGAGAGATGTTTAAATAGCTCAGGCGGATATACACAGTAAAGTGTAGAGGGGGGAGATATGAGGGAGATTTTTAAATAGCTCAGGCGGATATAGACAGCGTATGTAGAGAGGGGAGATATGCAGGAGATGTTTAAATAGCTCAGGCGGATATACACAGCGTAGTGTAGAGGGGAGATATGAGGGAGATGTTTAAATAACTCAGGCGGATATACACAGAGAAGTGTAGAGAGAGGAGATATGAGGGAGATGTTTAAATAGCTCAGGAGGATATACACAGGGTAGGGTAGAGAGAGGAGATATGAGGGAGATGTTTAAATAGCTCAGGCAGATATACACAGCGTAGTGTAGAGAGGGGAGATATGAGAGAGATGTTGAAATTCCTCAGGAGGTTAAACACAGCGTAGTGTAGAGAGGGGAGATATGATAGAAAAGTTTAAATAGCCGAGGCGGATATACACAGCGTGGTGTAGAGAGAGGAGATATGAGAGAGATGTTTAAATAGCTCAAGCGGATATACACAGCGTAGTGTAGAGAGGGGAGATATGAGAGAGATGTTGAAATTCCTCAGGAGGTTAAACACAGCGTAGTGTAGAGAGGGGAGATATGACAGAAAAGTTTAAATAGCCGAGGCGGATATACACAGCGTGGTGTAGAGAGAGGAGATATGAGAGAGATGTTTAAATAGCTCAAGCGGATATACACAGCGTAGTGTAGAGAGGGGAGATATGAGAGAGTTATTTAAATACCTCAGGCGGATATACACAGCGTAGTATAAAGAGGGGAGATATGCAGGAGATGTTTAAATAGCTCAGGTGGATATACACAGTGTAGTGTAGAGAGAGGAGATATGAGGGAGATGTTTAAATAGCTCAGGCGGATATACACAGCGTAGTGTAGAGAGGAGAGATACATATGATAGAGATGTTGACATTCCTCAGGAGGTTAAACACAGCATAGTATAGTGAGGAGAGATATGAGAGAGATGCTTAAATAGCTCTGGTGGATATACACAGAGTAGTGTAGAAAGGGGCGATATGCGGGAGATGTTTAAATAGCTCAGGCTGATGTACACCGCATAGAGAGGGGAAGATACATATGAGAGAGATGTTGAAATTCCTCAGGAGGTTAAATACAGCATAGTGTAGAGAGGGGAGATATGCAGGAGATGTTTAAAGAGCTCAGGTGGATATACACAGCATAGTGTAGAGAGGGGAGATATGAGGGAGATGTTTAAATAACTCAGGCGGATATACACAGAGAAGTGTAGAAAGGGGCAATATGCGGGAGATGTTTAAATAGCTCAGGCGGATATACACAGTAAAGTGTAGAGGGGGGAGATATGAGGGAGATTTTTAAATAGCTCAGGCTGATATAGACAGCGTAGTGTAGAGAGGGGAGATATGCAGGAGATGTTTAAATAGCTCAGGCGGATATACACAGCATAGTGTAGAGGGGAGATATGAGGGAGATGTTTAAATAACTCAGGCGGATATACACAGAGAAGTGTAGAGAGAGGAGATATGAGGGAGATGTTTAAATAGCTCAGGAGGATTTACACAGCGTATGGTAGAGAGGGGAGAGATAAGGGAGATGTTTAAATAGCTCAGGCGGATATACACAGGGTAGGGTAGAGAGGGGCGATATGAGGGAGATGTTTAAATAGCTCAGGCGAATATACACAGCGTAGTGTAGAGGGGGAGATATGAGGGAAATGTTTAAATAGCTCAGGCGGATATACACAGGGTAGGGTAGAGAGGGGCGATATGAGGGAGATGTTTAAATAGCTCAGGTTGATATACACAGCGTAGTGTAGAGATGGGAGATGTGAGAGAGATGTTGACATCCCTCAGGAGGATATACACAACATAGGGTAGAGAGGGGAGATATTGGAATCCCTCAGGCGGATATACACCGCGTAGTGTAGAGATGGGAGATATGAGAGAGATGTTGAAATTCCTCAGGATGTTAAACACAGGGTAGTGTAGAGAGGGGAGATATGAGGGAGATGTTTAAGTACCCCAGGTTTCGGTGGGGTCGGTTTATTGCATTAGAGGTGTGGTCTTAGAACAAGCGCCCATCCCATGAAACTTCCGTGGGTGGGTGGGCCGGGTCAGAAGGAAGGCCTGCATCGGAAGGAGGGGGGGTTGCACGCCCTCGCCCCCTCCCAGCTGCCGTGCTGGCACTGCAGGAGCAAAAACTAAATGTAAGAAGAAGAGTAGGCCTGCCCCCCATCCCCCCCAATAAGACATCACATTAAATGATTATGCCCGCCTCGGGAATCCCCGGCTCTCCTTACCTCGAGCCCCCTGGGCAGGGCCATGTGTCCCCCCAGCAGCTCCCTGCAGGAACCCAGGGGCCTCTCGTCCTGGTTAATGCCCAGAGGCAGAGCCCAGTCCCGGGAGCCGGGGAGAAGGTCCAGCAGCGCCATTGCAACGTGTCCCTCACTCTGCCCTGCGGCTGCCTGTGCCCTGCCCTTCCCCACCCCCACCCCACCGGGCCTCTACCCTGCCCTGCCCCACCCCACCCCACCGGGCCTCTACCTGCCAAATAGAAACTGAAAGGAAAGCATGAGCGAAACCACGGAGGGGAAACCCAGAGAGGGTGTTACCAGGCGCAAGAGGCGGGGGAGGGAATGGAGAGGGGGAGGGGGGAATTTCTACAGACAGTTGTTTGTGCAGTTATTGGGGGTGGAGTGTGGCTATAGTTAGTACTGGATACTTGCGAACATGACCCATTCCAATCTGTAAGTGAGTATCCAGTCCTGGTTTTCTTATTGCATTCTGGGACTTGTAGTCCAGGTTTTATAAGAGAAAAGTGGTACCACAAGTCCCAGAATGCTGATTGGGAGGGAGGCTGCATACAGCTGCATGTTGTGGGGACAATGACTGACCCAATGGTGCTCATTTAAGTGCATTTTCTTTCACTATATGTTCGTCAGTCTTGATAGTACTGCTGTAAACCACAGTGTTGGGTATGGAGGCGAGGAAAGGCAGCACCCAGGTGTGGTGTTTGAATTGAATGTGGTTGGGGGTGTGTCTGTGGTGGCAAAGCAGAGATGGGAACATCGTCGGACTACATTTTGTCTACACTTGGGCCAGTTTTCAGTACATGGCCGTCCTTTTCCCTGTGTGTAGGCTGCACTTCTTTCAGGAGATGGCTGTACTTTCCTGTGCATGGCCGCCCTGGCAGCAATGTTTATGGCTGCACCCGTTGCTGTCTGCTAGGTGTAGACATTAGCTCCACGTCCACTCTTCCTCGTCCCAGTACTTACCTCATGAGGCCCCTGCCTCCGACACAGGACCTTCTTCTATTTCTTTAAATCCCTATAACTCCTCCCCCACATCCACGTCACTCAGTTTAATTTTTCCTGCCTCCCGCAGGTTGGACTTTTTCTTCCCGGTTCGGGGCACTGGGGAGCACCGATTGCTGACCCCCTGGGGGGCTGTGTGGCGGGGCCCTCGGCTCCCGCAGGTGCGGCACTGCTCCTGGGTCCCCTGCGGGCTTGGGGTCACAGTTGAGCCGGATTGCCTTGCTCGGTTCTTTGCTGGGCTCCGGACCGCCGTGTGAGTATTGTGTCCCGGGTCCTGCACGGCCCGGGGGAAGGTAAGGAGAGGGGAGGACTGTACTTGATGTTTTTCCCCTCTCCTGCTGGTTTGGCCATCTTGACTCCTTCGACAGGCTGTTTCCTCATGCTCTTTGTACACATCTTTATTGGCAATGATGGCAAGCACTTGGCAGTGGCAGTATGGGCTAGCCTTCCCTTTTGTTGTGAGGCCTCTCTGCTTCTTGTCGTGGGGTGACAGTGGCAGAGAGTCTTTGAAAGTGCGGGGGCTCTGGTCTGTCGCAGGCATGTCTCATACCACCCACTCCTCAGACACACACAGCCCAGGATGCACCGGATGTTAGCTGCATTCTCCGGTGGAAGGTAAGGAGAGGGGGAGGACTGTGCTTGATGTTTTTCCCCTCTTCTGCTGGTATGGCCATCTTGACTCCTTCGACAGGCCGTTTCCTCGTGCTCTGTGTACACATCTTTATTGGAAATGATGGCAAGCACTTGGCAGTATGGGCTAGCCTTCCCTTTTGTTGTGAGGCCTCTCTGCTTCTTGCTGTGGGGTGACAGTGGCAGAGAGTCTTTGAAAGTGCGGGGGCTCTGTTCTGTCGCAGGCATGTCACATACCACCCACTCCTCAGACACACACAGCCCAGGATGCATCGGATGTTAGCTGCATTCTCCGGTGGAAGGTAAGGAGAGGGGAGGACTGTGCTTGATGTTTTTCCCCTCTTCTGCTGGTATGGCCATCTTGACTCCTTCGACAGGCCGTTTCCTCGTGCTCTGTGTACACATCTTTATTGGAAATGATGGCAAGCACTTGGCAGTATGGGCTAGCCTTCCCTTTTGTTGTTTGTTTGTTTATTTTATTTGTATAGCGCTCCAAACTCGGAGGTAGAAGGGCGCTTAAGAAGATGGTCAAATAGTTGTGGTACATACAGATTCCAATTATAGCAGTTTACCAGGTATACAGACATGTTTGAGCAAAGGCAGGGTACTCCCCTATTGGGAGTAACTACAGTAGTTGAAAACGACAATTTACAGAATATACATATATTTGAGCCTATGGTGGGGTTACTCCTTTTTAGGAGCCATCTGATGACGTGTTTCCTGAAGATCTGGAAGGACTCGATAGTTTTAATGTGGAGTGGTAAGGTGTTCCAGAGTTGGGAGGCAATTACTGTGAAGCTAGCTCCTCCAGCTCTTTTTAAGAGGAATCTGGGTACGGACAAGCAAAGGGCATTGGAGGATCTGGTGGTTCTAGTGGTGTGTTTCAAGGAGAATTTGTTGGTGAGATAGGGTGGGGCTAAGTGGTTTAAGGCCTTGTATGTGAGGCAGATTGATTTCAGGTCGATTTTTTGTCGGATGGGGAGCCATTTGCAGGATTTCCTGGCAGTGGAGACGTGCTCCCGTCTGGGAATGTTGAGTGCTGCATGTAGTGCGTTATTTTGAAGTATTTGCAGTTTGTTGATTATAGATTGGTTGGCACCTAGGTACAGGCTGTTACAGTAATCCAGTTTGGATTGTATAAGGGCTCTTGCAAGAGTAAGGCAACTGTTGGAAGATAGGAAGGGTCTACTGGCACTAATAAGTTTGCCGGTGTAAGCAGAGGCTGAGGCAATTGTATAGAATACTATTGAATTAACTGACTCGTTGATACGGGATCAATTAGTGAGATGCACTAGCAACTTGAAAATACAGGAGAGATTGTTGACAAAAGATGCATCTCTGGAGGTGGCGGTAGACACGGCCAGAGGGATGGAGCAAACACATAAATACATGGCGACCACGAAGGGAGAAAAAAAAGATGGAGAAGTAGCAGCTGTGAGAGGAATCCGAAAAACCAGTATGAACAAAGAAACCAAGTGCTACAAGTGTGGCAGCAATCGACACATCTCTATGAGCGCATTTTGCCCTGCAAGAAATGCTTCGTGTTTAAAGTGCAATAAGAAGGGGCATTTTGCTAGAGTATGCAGAGGAGCTAACCAAGTGAACTATATTGAACCAGGGATGAGAGTGCCGGAACAGGAAGAAAGTGAAAATCTACTTCAAAACCAATAAATCAAACATGTGTTGGAGATAGCGGACTTGTCAAACAAAGGGAAATCTCCCACAGCAATCATGTTAGTTTGTTTGGAAAGGTTGCAGTTAGCATCAAGGTAAAAACCAAGCGTTTTTACGCTTTTGGCGATGGGGATGGTGTGACCATCGATAGCGATGTTGTTGTATTTAGGATTCAATTTTTCCAGGTTGCTGGGAGAGCCGACAAGGAGGAGCTCCGTTTTCTCATCGTTCAGGCAGAGGCCATGGGAGGCCATCCATGCCTGAATGATGGAAAATATCTCGTTTATCCGGGTGACGTCTGTCTGGTAGTTGCCTGTGATGGTAAGGAGTATCTGGGTGTCATCTGTGTAATTTGTATAGGTGACACCCAGACGGTCCAGTTGGTCAAATAGTGGCTTTGTAAATATGTTATACAAAATGGGGGAGACACAGGAGCCTTGTGGGACTCCGCAGGAGATGGGGATGGGGTCTGCTGCATGTGTAGCTGAGAAGACCCGCATGGTTCTGTTTGCCAGAAAGGATTGTATCCATGTGACTGCAGCAGAGGAGAAGTGAGCTGCTGTGGCTAGGTGGCTGCAGAGGGTTTTATGGTCGACCAAGTAGAAGGCCGCTGAGAGGCCTAAGAGGAGTAGGATAGCGTTGTTGCCTTTGTCTTTAATTTCATCAATTTGGCTTTTGAGGTCAACAAGGGCAGTTTCGGTTCCGTGCTGAGGTCTGAAGCCAGATTGGTGTATACCTAGTAGTTGGTTGGATTCTAGGTATTCCTGAATTTGGAGGTATGCGACTCTGTCCAGGATTTTTAATAGGAAGGGAACTGTGGTGATGGGTCTGTAGTTGGTGGGGATGGCTGGGTCGAGGGATTGTTTTCTCAGGAGTGGAAGAACCCATGATTGTTTTAGATTGCTGGGGACAGAATTGTTGAGGAATGATAGGTTGATGAGTTTCGTGATGAAAGGGGAGAAGTCTCTGGCCGCGTCCTTTATGATCTGGGCGGGGACAGCTATCTCCTTTGCAGTTTGAGGGCTTAAGTGAGGAGATGATTTTCTGAACTTCTACCGTGGTTACTTTCATGAATGTGAAGCCTGATTTGCTTTTGATGGGTGTAGTTGAGCCAGGGTTGGTGAATTTATTGTTAGAGAGTTGTAGGTGTTTGTCCTTGATTTTAGTTTGGAGTCCTATGATTTTATTGTTAAGGGCGTTTTGGATACTGGTGCACCATGGTTTGTCTTTAGAGCAGGTATCCGTGGGCGGATTGGGATTGGGAGGACTCTCTGCTTCTTGTCGTGGGATGACAGTGGCAGAGAGTCTTTGAAAGTGCGGGAGCTCTGTTCTGTCGCAGGCATGTCACATACCACCCGCTCCTCAGTCACACACAGCCCAGGATGCAGCAGATGCTAGCTGCATTCTTTGTGTGCAGCCTGTGAAAACGGCGCAGATTGGACACGTCTGCAAGCGGCCGGAAGGGTACCGGCCTGGCATAGTCTACACTTTGGGTTCGAGTCTCAGCGGTGCTGACTCGGCCCTTCATCCTTCCTAGACAGATGCATTGGAACCATTTAGAGCTTGGGGCTCCCAGCTACTGGATACAGGGCTCAAGCCACCTCTCAGTCATGTGGCGAGTTAGTGGTGTGTTTGGGTCTGTGCTAGTCATGGACGCAGTCTCCTTGTCATGTCCTCTTCCTCTGAACTGCGCGAGGGAAGGTCAAAGGAGATGATTTTCTTTTCCCTTGTCCGGCATGGAATTATAGAAAAAGCATCATGGAAGTAACAGCCATGCAGGGGGTTCCCAGTGTCTCTTCTTTTAGGGCATAGGTCCTCCGGTGCCGACGTGTTGCTTTCACACCTCCTCTCAGATGCATAATATGGCAGATGGTGGCACATGTCTGTGCCTAGAGGGATTCTCAAAGCCCCTGGTGCCGGTGGAGGGGGATGTCCCTTCAGTGGGTTTTTCCAGTATAGGCATACCCCAGGTATGGGGTTGCCTTTGATGTCTGCTATCCGGGATGGATTGCTTTGCCCCGCTTTGTGACAGTACTCTGCCCTTTTGACGCCAGCCTGGTGGCTCCTCTGTCGGCTGAGGAGGCCATGGTCTGCTGGACTTCTGGGCTGTCCTGTATCTTCCGTTTGATAGGTCGGACCTCTTTGTGGGTTGACAAGCATATTGTTATATTGCATATTGTGGCCTGCTTCAACGTCCTGTGATTTTCCTCTGGTGCAAGTGCAGTGACTGGCGGTTTTCCCTGGCTCCTCGTCTCTATCTTCTTGGAGGTGTATGGGACCAGGGGGTTCGGCTTCCTGGGTAATGGGCTCCTTCTGGAGGGGGGTATCAGTTGCCGTTCCTGTCTCCTTCTGTCCAGGTTTGCATGGTTAGGACTTTGGTACCCAGCTCACGGTCCAAGTAGTTGGCCATGGGACCCGTTCTTTCTGAATGGTTGTTGTGGGTTACCATCTTGCCCTTTCCTCAAGTTTCTACGTGCGGGTGTTCCTGGTCCCTATGCCTTCTAGGATGTCACCTGTTATGGGTCTCAAGGCCCTGCAATGCTTATCCGGACGGAACGCTTCAACGTGGGGACTTTGCGGAACGTACTCTGGATGTTGAGCGGGGGGGGGCACTTGCTGGCTGTTCTGGGCTGGGTTCTCAGAAGCCAGTATGTCTCGGCTCGCCTGTTGCTGAAGTTACGGGGCACGTGGCGTCTTGCATGTTTTCCAGTTCCTTGGGCCTGTCTTCAGTTACGTCCCCTGGTGTCTTATACTCTCTCCCACTGGCTCCCGACGTCTCGGCTTTCGTAGTTTTGATTTCACTGTCCCCAGCACTGCGAGTCTCCCTGCTATGGTGTCAGGGGGTTCCAAGTCTACCGGCTGAGGTGTGTCTGGTCCTTCCTCCTGTGGCCTCTCTTACGACCGACGCCAGCAGAATGGGTTGGGGGGGGTATACATTGGGGGACCTCTCAGCTCAAAGATGTGATTTCTGGGGAGAGCCAGCGATCATCCAATTGGCGAGAGTTGTGCCATTATCCAAGCTCTGGTGTACTTCGAGGAGTTGCTGGACGGTTGGCGTTTTTTGGTCTGAACGGACAATACAATGGCCTTGGCATATGTCAACTGCAAAAGGGGTTCCGGCCGCTCCTTGAATGCTCTGGCAGCGCTGATAGGCACCTGGGAGGAATCTCATCTGGTGTCTCTGGTGGTCTCACGTATCAGAGGGGTGGACAATGTTCAAGCGTATCTTCTCAGACGCCGGTTTCACTCCTCTGAGGAACCGGTCCTGTTGGCCCAGGTCTTTGCGGTGACCTGTGTCAGATTAGGGCCCCGGTTCTAGACCTGTTTGCATCCCTGGCCTCAGCAGAAGTTCCCCTCTTCTGCTCTCGGTTTCAGGCCGAGGGGATTGGGGGATGGACGCCCTCTCTGAACAGTGGCCTTGGGGTTTTCCTTTATGCCTTTCTGCCTATTCCCCTTCTGCCCCGGGTTTGGCGCATCAGAGTGTCCAGGGTGACTGTGTTGTTGTTAGCTCCGTTCTTGTCCCGCCAGAGTTGGCTCCCCTCTCTGTTGGAGCTTCGGTCCTAGGAACCTTGGCTGGTTCCGAGGTGGCTGTGTCCCCTTCATTGGGATCTGTGTTTGGAGGTCCACCGGATGCAATGGGCAGTGTGGCTATTGCTCAGTCTAGGTTGATATCCCAGGGGTTCTCAGATCCTGTAGTTGAGTCCATAATGGATGCTCTTAGACCCTTCACTCTGAAGGTGTTCGGCAGGTATTAGGGCCTTTTCCGAGACTGGTATGGGCGGTCTGGGATCCCTCCCCTGCGTTCTGGCCTCTCTGCTATCCTTCATTTCCTCCAGGAGGGGTTTTGACAGGGGCCTGGCAGTTTTTTCCAGGCTTTACTCTTGGTGGGCCTCCATGAAATTCCTTTTGGGGGACTCTGATGGTCACTTGGATGGTGAGGTGTTGGTGGGGAAGTTGCTCCAGGGTTTTTCTTCTTCCCATCCTTGTGCTGATAAAGGGCTTCCCCCTTGGGATCTCCCTCTTGTATTACGGTTCCTTCAAGGGCCTCCTTTTGAGCCCATTTCCGAGATTGATATCAAATATCTTACACTGAAATCTGCTTTTCTTATTGCCCTCACTTATGCCCGTAGACTTGGGTAGATTGGGGCTCTCTTATGTAACCCTACTTTCCTGAGGGTGCTGCCAGACTCGGTGGTGCTGAGGTGTGGTCCGAAATTTCTCCCTTAAGTTGTCTCTTGGTTTTCACACGTCTCAGGATCTGGTTCTCCCTCACTTCTTTCATGATCCGAGAACGCCTGAGGAGGTGGCTTGGCTTGACATTGATATCCGGCGGGAGGTGTTGGAGTATTTGGCTAGGTTTGCTTTTTTCCACCAATCTGATAGTCTTCTGATTGCTTCTGGTCTGGCTGGGGCTGGGCATAACGCATCTGTGGTTTCCATTTTCCGGTGGTTCCGGGTTGTGATCTCCAGGGCCTATGTGGCTTCTGTCCTGCCTGTGCCTGCGCACGGTCGGGGGCGGTCCGCCAGGGGTTTGGCAGCATCCTGGACCGATGCAAGGAGGGTTTTCTCTGCAAGAGATTTGTATGGCTGCCGCCTTGGCTGGTCTAGGCATTTTCATCAACCACTATGGGTTAAGTTTCTCCCACTCAGGGGTTGGTTCCTTCGTGGTTGGAGTTTTGTCTGTGGGGATGTGAATTAAGAGTTCTTCTGGGTGTGTGTTTTGCTGCACTGTTTTTGGCTCTGGGTCTCATTGGGACCTTTTCCCCGTTGCTGCTTTGGTGTACCTCATGAGGCAAGTACTGGGACAAGGAAGAGTGGACGTGGAGGTAATGCTCTGATTACTTAACGGTAATCTTCATTACTCTTAGTCATACTCTTCCTCGTCACAGTACTGACGACCCTCCTCACCCTCCCTGTGGGTAAGGTCCCATGCTCCGGCGTGGTAATATGAAACTGAGTGACGTGGATGTGGGTGTTACGCTCACCTGGCTTCCACAGAGGCGTCGATCTGAACTGGACAGCTGCGGTCTCCACCAATGTGATGCGTAGGGCCGAGATGATGGACTGAACTGGCCCACCTAGCTTCGTTTGCTTGGCCCGTAGGATTATTCTTCTGTAAATGGAGAAAGAGAATTAACCACCCGTGGGGCTGAGCGTAAATCCCCCCACCCCCGCTGTTCTCCCCACAGATCACCTTTGATGTCCCCTCTTATAGTCTCACCTGATGGTTTGAAAAGATGAGCTCTCCATCCTGCATTGAGCGCAGGGGCGCGTTAATAACCAGTTGCTTCACTGGCTCGAAGGAATTGGTGAGTTCCAAAACAATATTGACTCTGAAAAGTATGTAGTTCGTAAGAGTTCACATGTCTGACATTCACTCTTGTCCGATTCCTTGCAGTTTGCAGCTTGACCCCAGCGAAGAGTTCCTCGTGGTAGCTGACGAAGTTCAGGTAAGGATTTGGCTTATCCTACACAGTTCAATAAAATAAGGCCAGAATGTAACCTGTGGCTTGCTCCCTTATTCAGGTGTGGAGAGAAAATATGAAGTTCGGGGAATAATGCCTCCAGCAGTAAAATTAAGTAAGTCTATTGTGGTGAGAAGAGTTCCCCTTGTTTGTCCCTTCGTCTCACCTTGTTGTCCTTTGGTTCCCCTTAGGAGCCAGGGTACGGCGAGGATGTAATGGAGACTGCGCCGACCCATGAAGAGGAATAGTACCCCCGGCGGTAATCAGGTAAGTCTATGGGGGTAGTTACTATTGCCTCTGTTTATTCCCTTGGCTCACCTTTGCTGTTCTTGTGTTCCCCTTAGGTGCCAGGGTGCGGCGGGAACGTGCAGAAGGATGCGGTGGATCCTGAGGATGCTGCGAAGGCCGGTGAGTTCAGCGCGGCGCTGCAGCAGGTGAGGCGGCGCGCGTAAAATGCTTCTTTCTTCCAGCTCGAAGGTGCGGTGGATCCAGAATTCAGGTAATGATCGAAGGTTTTGCTTTTATTCTAACCTCTTCTCCTTTTTCTAGGAGCTGCAGACTCGAGGCAGGCGTGGCAGAAGACTGGATGCAGGCTTGCAGGCACGGTGAGCATTACGCTGCTGGATGCAGAATAACGCAAAGCGTGTGCTGCTCTTCGGGCGTGGTTTAAATAGCCTCCAAAGTAGTCCCAGGTAAGTATTCCTCCCCAGCCCCACCCAAGTAAAAAATAGTCCCAAGGTAAAATAGTCCCTTCCAAGCCTCATTTGTCTTGGAGCTCTGCAGCATGGTCTACATCAGGTTAGCTTGCAGCATGGTCTGCATCAGATAAGTTCTACTCTATAAGCGCCAGGACTGACTTGCCAGGACCGCACCCAAACAGCCCCTAGCAGGGGTTTTTGGAATTTGGTCAAAATAACTTGATGCCTGCTTCCGGGGTTGCTGGACCTGGCCTGGTTCCCCGGGGGCAGGCATCATGACAGTGGGGGAGGAGTTATAGCGATTTAAAGAAATAGAAAAGGTCCTGTGTTGGAGGCAGGGGCCTCATGAGGTAAGTACTGTGAGGAGGAAGAGTGGGACTAGGAGTAATGAAGATTACCGTAAGTAATCAGAGCATTACCCCAAGCCTCAATGCTCTCTATTCTATTGCCAGCCAGAGTCCTTTCCTTGGGAGGCACCCAAATAACGTGGAAGGTACGCTGCGTCATCTGTTGCTAGGCAGGTGCAGAGCACCCAGTCCCTAACCCTTCTAGTCTACAGCCAGCGAAACTCCGCCCCTTCAATCTAGCTTCCTAGAAAAGTACCCCAATAACATTGACGCTCTGGTGCGTCACCTGTCACTGGGTAAGCGCAGAGCACCAAGTCCCGAAGCTTTATATACTATAGCCAGCGAGACCCCGCCCCTTTAGTCTACCTTCCTAGAGAGAAGACCAATAACATTGAAGTTTTAGTGCGTCATCTGTTGCTAGGCAAGGGCAGAGCGCCAAACCCCTAAACCTATATTCTACAGCCAGTGAGACTCCGCCCCTTCAGCCTAGCTTCCTAGAGACGCAGCCCAATCATATTGAAGCTCTGCGGCGTCATCTGTTGCTAGGCAAGGGAAGTGCACCAGGTCCCTAAGCCTTCTAGTCTACAGCCAGTGAGACTCCGCCCCTTCAGCCTAGCTTCCTAGAGACGCAGCCCAATCATATTGAAGCTCCTTCGCGTCATCTGTTGCTAGGCAAGGGCAGAGCGTCAAGTCCCTAAGCCTTCTATTCTAGACAGCGAGACTGCGCCCCTTCAGCCTAGCTTCGTAGAGACGCAGCCCAATCATATTGAAGCTCCTTCGCGTCATCTGTTGCTAGGCAAGGGCAGAGCGTCAAGTCCCTAAGCCTTCTATTCTAGACAGCGAGACTCCGCCCCTTCAGCCTAGCTTCCTAGAGACGCAGCCCAATCATATTGAAGCTCCTTCGCGTCATCTGTTGCTGAGCAAGCTCAGAGCGCCAAACCCCTAAACCTATATTCTACAGCCAGCGAGACTCCGCCCCCTCAGCCTAGCTTCCTAGAGACGCAGCCCAATCATATTGAAGCTCCTTCGCGTCATCTGTTGCTGAGCAAGCTCAGAGCGCCAAGTCCCTAAGCCTTCTATTTACAGCCAGCGAGACATCGCCCCTTCAGTCTAACTTCCTAGAGACGCAGAGCAATAATATGACCAATAATATTGAAGCTCCGCCGCGTCACCCGTTGCTAGGCAAGGGAAGTGCACCAGGTCCCTAAGCCTTCTAGTCTACAGCCAGTGAGACACCGCCCATTCAGCCTAGCTTCGTAGAGACGCAGACCAATCATATTGAAGCTCCTTCGCGTCATCTGTTGCTGAGCAAGCTCAGAGCGCCAAGTCCCTAAGCCTTCTATTTACAGCCAGCGAGACATCGCCCCTTCAGTCTAACTTCCTAGAGACGCAGAGCAATAATATGACTGTAGTGATTTAGGTTTCCATGTTGTCTTTGCAGAATGAGTAGAATGCTGAGTGAGTGACATGGAATCTTGCTGGTGAGAATGTTGTTGTATGGTTGAGAGTTCTGAGTGAGAGGGTTGGTGAGATGAAGCCTACCTGGGGGGATGCTGGTGCATGTTGCCTGCAGCTCTGATGAACTTGACATAAGAAACATAAAAGATGTACTGGAAACTCATTAAAGGAACAACTGGAACATCAAGAGACGTCAGTCATCATTGGGAACCCAGAGCTTTACATTGGCGACGAGGATGGGATCCGAACCCACGCGTGCATAGCACAATGGATTAGCATTGGCGACAAGGATGTTGGCTGTGCTGGGGGGACAGCACTGAGGATGGCACATGCACTGCCCCCCCCAACCCAGGTAGGGCGAGCGCTTTATGCTGTAGGCGCAGGAGGGCCCAGCGCAAAGGGCAGAGGCGCAGAAGAGAGTGAGCAGAGCCTGGGCCAAGGGCCGGCTGGTCTGCCACCAGTTGGGCAGGTCAAGCACAGTGAGCACAGTGAAAGGCAGAGGAACTTTGGCAGGGCTGAGGGCCCATTGACTGTCTGAAGGGGTTTGGGAACCTAAAGCTGCGGCATGGAGGGTTTTGGAGCTCAAGGCAGCAGCATTTGAAGAGGCTGGGAGTCTGGGAGTATTTGGAAGCCATGGCGTGCAGCTGACAGGCTTGAAGCCCATGGCATAGCAATTGGAGAGGTTTGGAGCCTGAGCTTTTCCCTGGAAATTAGAAATCTGGGAGCAATGCTGTGCAGCTGAGGGGCTTGGAGCCCCTGACAGAAGCAATAGGAGAGGCTTGGAGCCTAAGCAGCGCCTGGGGATTGAAGAATCCGGAGGTCATGTTGTGCAGCTGAGGGGCTTGGAGCCCAGGGCAGCAGCATTGGGAGAGGCTAGGAGCCGGAGCTGCGCCTAGGAGAAACTAGGAGACCACTGCTCTCTGGCAGAGGGGGTAGGTGCCCACTATGAGAATTGTGTTTCTACGAGGGTCGTAAGTGACTTTGTGGAGTTTGGAGCCCATATGCTGTACAGATGAGGTTCCTGTGGGCCATTACAGAGCCTGGAGGGGTTTGCAGCCACAAGATCTGAAGAGGAGGGTCCTGGAGGCCACTGCAGCGTCTGGAGGGGCTTGGAGCCCAAATGCTGTGATGAGGAAGGGCCTAGAGCCCATTGCGGTGCGGCTGAAGGGCATTTTGCCCATTTAGAGAGCGCCAAGGAGCTGGTTAATAAGCTGGTGGTTTATGGATTTACTTTTGCTTTGATTATATGTGGTGTTTTACAAAGTATGCAGCAGAGTTTAGTTTAACATGTTAGGTTTTAATTGTCACGTGAGGCCTGTGATATTTTGACACCATAATTGCAACATGAGCATTTTTGTGGGTGAATGTACACTGAATGAGAGTGTGTGGTGTTGTAGCCTTTATTGAGAGACACATATTTGATGTGAGCAATGTCAGCTTTAGGAAGCAGTTGTGTTTAACGCATGTTCTTTCCACAGATGGACTTTTCAATGCAAAAGGGCAAAGTGGACTAATATAGCTATAGTACATGGCACGGGAAATGTGATAAATGGAACATGCTTACTAAATTTTTGCTTTGCATGTGGGACTGTTTAAAGGACGTTTGTGCCATTTAGGGAGAACTAAGAAGTTTAGTTAGTAAATTTAGCAGAAATGTTATTAATTTTAAAGCACTGTTTTGTTGTTGCAGTGTGGGGATCTGCATGTGTAAGTCTTTGTAGTGTGCTAGAGATTTGGCATTTTGGTGATTTTGTGCTCCTGTGCTTGATCGAATGGTGTATGGTGTGTTCAATGGTGTTGTTCTTCACAGCAGTTGAGTTAGTTTGTTGGACTCAAGGAACACAGGTGACGGATAAGGGGTGGCAATATCGCACTGTTTGTGCTGTTTGGATGTTGTTTCACTCAGACGTTTGGAACGTCCAACCTGGTTCTTTGATTGTGAGGTGCACATCATAGTGGTGTGTATTTATTTGGCTGTGAAGTTATGGGTGGCTGAGTGTAACAAGAGTACTGCTGTTCTGGTGAAAGTGATGCATTTATTTATATGTTGAGTGTGACAATGCTTTCTCATAGTTGTTGTTTGGTCTTTAGGTGGATCTTTAGGACACAGGCAACGAAGTGAGGGTGTCGGCATAGGTACCTTAGGGTGCAATGTGTTATTGTGTCGTTTCACTCGTGTTGTGAATGCCCAGCCTTGCTCTTTGGTGTGTCTGGTGCACAGCTCGGAGTTGTGTGTGTGGTGTGGCTATGAGGTTAGTATTGGTTATAGTTTTTGTGTGGTAGAGGAGGAGAGAAGTTAGAGAGATACCTGAGCTGTTGAAGATTGATTGCTAGTGGTACAATTTTCATTGGTAGGTGTCCTTCCTTTACTGTGTAGAAAAGGGGAGGGGCATTGTTAGTATTGTGTTATGGTACCATTTGAACTGTGAAGGTGTTCAGGTTGTACGGGTGTGTTGATAATTCATGTGGTTGAGATGCACGCGCATGTGTTGGAGTGTGTGTGTGCTGTGTGTTGTGAGTGTGACCGGTTTTGGTAGGCGTTGTTATTGTTGTGCAAGGAAGGGAGATATGTAGTGATTTAGGTTTCCATGTTGTCTTTGCAGAATGAGTAGAATGCTGAGTGAGTGACATGGAATCTTGCTGGTGAGAATGTTGTTGTATGGTTGAGAGTTCTGAGTGAGAGGGTTGGTGAGATGAAGCCTACCTGGGGGGATGCTGGTGCATGTTGCCTGCAGCTCTGATGAACTTGACATAAGAAACATAAAAGATGTACTGGAAACTCATTAAAGGAACAACTGGAACATCAAGAGACGTCAGAGTCATCATTGGGAACCCAGAGCTTTACAATGACCAATAATATTGAAGCTCCGCCGCGTCACCCGTTGCTAGGCAAGGGAAGTGCACCAGGTCCCTAAGCCTTCTAGTCTACAGCCAGTGAGACACCGCCCATTCAGCCTAGCTTCGTAGAGACGCAGACCAATCATATTGAAGCTCCTTTGCGTCATCTGTTGCTAGGCAAGGGCAGAGCGCCAAGTCCCTAAACATTCTATCCTACAGCCAGCGAGACTCCGCCCCTTCAGCCTAGCTTCCTAGACACGCAGCCCAATCATATTGAAGCTCCAGAGCGTCATCTGTTGCTAGGCAAGGGCAGAGCGCCAAGTCCCTAAACCTTCTATACTACAGCCAGCGAGACTCCGCCCCTTCAACCTAGCTTCCTAGAGACACAGACTAATCATATTGAAGCTCCAGAGCGTCATCTGTTGCTAGGCAATGGCAGAGCGCCAAGTCCCTAAACCTTCTATACTACAGCCAGCGAGACTCCGCCCCTTCAACCTAGCTTCCTAGAGACACAGACCAATCATATTGAAGCTCCAGAGCGTCATCTGTTGCTAGGCAATGGCAGAGCGCCAAGTCCCTAAACCTTCTATACTACAGCCAGCGAGACTCCGCCCCTTCAACCTAGCTTCCTAGAGACACAGACCAATCATATTGAAGCTCCAGAGCGTCATCTGTTGCTAGGCAATGGCAGAGCGCCAAGTCCCTAAACATTCTATCCTACAGCCAGCGAGACTCCGCCCCTTCAGCCTAGCTTCCTAGACACGCAGCCCAATCATATTGAAGCTCCAGAGCGTCATCTGTTGCTAGGCAAGGGCAGAGCGCCAAGTCCCTAAACCTTCTATACTACAGCCAGCGAGACTCCGCCCCTTCAACCTAGCTTCCTAGAGACACAGACCAATCATATTGAAGCTCCAGAGCGTCATCTGTTGCTAGGCAATGGCAGAGCGCCAAGTCCCTAAACCTTTTATACTACAGCCAGCGAGACTCCGCCCCTTCAACCTAGCTTCCTAGAGACACAGACCAATCATATTGAAGCTCCAGAGCGTCATCTGTTGCTAGGCAATGGCAGAGCGCCAAGTCCCTAAACCTTCTATACTACAGCCAGCGAGACTCCGCCCCTTCAACCTAGCTTCCTAGAGACACAGACCAATCATATTGAAGCTCCAGAGCGTCATCTGTTGCTAGGCAATGGCAGAGCGCCAAGTCCCTAAACCTTCTATACTACAGCCAGCGAGACTCCGCCCCTTCAGCCTAGCTTCCTTGAGACGCAGCCCAATCATATTGAAGCTCTGCGGCGTCATCTGTTGCTAGGCAAGGGCAGACTGCCAGACCTCGCTACCCTCTAGTTTATACACAGACTTCTTCTGTACTTCACTTTAGCTTCCCAGAGATGCCGGCCAATCACGTTCAGAGCCCAGATCTGAAGCGTCATACGTTGCTGGGCTAATGGACCTGCTGTGGCAGCGACTGTGTTTATTCCAGCCAGCCAATAGTGGTGAAGCTCGGGGCGCGTCATCGGTAGCCAGGCACACGTGTAGTTGTAGCAGGTGCTATCCGACAGCGTGTCAGCTCTGGCATCGACACCAGTGGCTCGGAAGAGCAAGAAAGTGCAGATTTCCTACTGTGCCCACCCTCTGGTGGGGATCCGTGGTACTGCACCGTGAGCAGCCATGGCTCCAGCTCCCCGGGTTTACTTTCACTTTCACTTTCGCACCAGTCCAGCTTTTCTCTCGGCAACTGCGGGTCACATGAGGGTGCAGGGTATCAGAGAACGCAGTCCAACGAGGAGGAGAGCACGGACCAGGGACATACATGCCAACATGCCCCATTCCATTCGGAAGATGCTAGTCCAGTCCTGGGTTTAACTTTACATTCATGGACTTGCAGTCTCGGATTTCCCCATTTAAACCCAGGACTACACGTTTCAGAATGCAAGTGAACGCCAGTACTGAACTAACATCTCCCACCTGGAATGGGGCATGTTGGCATGTATGCAGGGAGGCCATAGCTTTGCCCTGGGAAACAACCTGTGACATCAGAACATGGGCAAGGAGCCCTCAACTGGGTGCCATACTCGCCAACCCTACTGATTTAGGCTATAGGCTACTGCTTCTTAAGCAGTCCTACAGGTTTGGGTGACAGATCCCAGACATGCCAACAGTGAGGAGCCCCTGAGAGGGAGATTTCACAGCACAAATCGGGAGAATGCAGTTTTCCCATAAGACTGCATTGGGGTTATAATGATTCTAGGCGGGAGACAGTTAAAAATAGCATTATTTTTAACTAAAAAATCGGGTGCCTAAATCCGGAGGGATGGCATGTATGAGATCCTACTGCTTTTTACAGAGGCAGGTAATGTATGTGACTCTTGAGGCAGGCTGCTTGAGACGGGCCCAGGACAAAGCACGCAACACATTAATTAGTCGGTCTGTGTGAAAGGAAGCGCCCCCAATTCAGCACGATCCTCCCCGCAATGAGAGACAATAAGGGACTCTCCCGTAGTGGGAATAAGACCAAGACAGAGTGCGGGTGAGCGTAAGTGGGAGTTTATCCAAGGATAAGGCATGCAAAGAACTCTGCAACCTACGAGAGCGCTCTGCCTGACATTAGCAAAGACAGGCGTATTTCTAATACAAAAAACGTCATCAACACCTAAACACTATAGGGGGCACAAGTCAATTGGGATTGGGTGGTGTCGACTAACTATAGGTGTTGCTGCCGCGGGGTTGGTCTTAGCGGGACGACGTCACTGGTCAGCCTCGTGGGTTGGGTTGGGCCTGGCAGGCCGGCTTGAGGTCATCCGTGCGGTGTTGATGTGCTGGGGCAGCCTGTGACAATGACGAATACCTTTCCTGTCTCATTTGCCCTAGGCCATGCACACTACAGTTATTCAGAAAATGACATTTACGTTCATTAATAAATCGCTTCACCAGCTTATCTTATAAAATAAACACAACACATGAGGAATGCACCTCGTGAGAGGTCTGGTGGTTGTCGGTTGGGGTGAGATTTACCTGTGTCTTATTGACCGGTATTTTAGGTCACGGGACGGGGCTCTGGGACCTGGGCCGAGTGATACATGTCTGTCTGCTGCGTTAGAAGTTATTATATAGATGGGTCTCTGTGTCTTGTCCCAATGATGGGGGTCGTCCTTACACGGGGTCAGGATTCTTGGGGGGTTCGTGGGATTTATGAGAGGGTGCTGGTAGATCAGTGGGTTCATCCGTGGGTTTATTACCGTGCTGTAAATAACACAGGTGGCGGGCTGTGGCCTTGGTTGCGGCGCCGGGGCCTCTGACTCTCTGAAGTAACGCCAGCTTGGTTGGGGGAGGTGAGGGAGCGCGGCACAAGTCTTAGCTTTTTTATCTGGCAGGCTTGGTGGGGTGGGAGAGGGAATGACCTTGCATATACTCACAAAGGTATTTTCCTCGTGCGTTGCTGATCAGTGAATGCAGAAGTTTTATACTGTTCTGCCTTATTTTAACGTTATTCAGACACACATATATATATATATATTTTCATTTTCGTTACACATTTCTTTAATACAGTCGGTTCCAGTACCTTTTCATTACCTAACATTATGTTCACTACATTGTGTGCGTATTGTATGTACATTAGACGTTATACGAGGGATATCTAGGTTATGGCCTACAGAGATTGATGCTCGCCGCTTTGGGTGATTCAAAACATATATGAGTTCAAGTTTCTACATACTATTGAAAAACACTTTTACAAATAGAGGTTACACATTTGGTCAACATCTTTCTCCGTGGTTATAGCAGCATTAGTCCAGACCTGGAGGGATATCATATAACGTTACATTTTTATGGTTCATTCACATTTTAAACAGAGGTAGTTCATTAATACCAATACTTGAACTATTTTCTACCTTCTTCAGATAGTGATGCTTCAGCTTTTTTCCCCGTTGCCCCGGCCTTGCGGTCCGGGTCATACGGGGTGCAATATCACATTGTTACTAATATAATGTTGCCGTGTTGGCATCTCGGGTTTAGCTCATCTCCGACTTTCTCATGGGAACGCGCTCGCAGCGGATCTGCCAGGGCTGCTGAGGCGGCAGAGATGCATGAAAGGCCCTCCAAAGGTGGGGGCCTCGTTACAGTGTGCTGAACTCACACCATGTTTGCTGTGCAAGGTGGCGTCTAGGCCTAACTTAAGTTTCGGTAAATGCAAAGACAGGGTGCGTGTGGGCAATGTCGTCGGCGGGTGAACCCTCCTCCACCTGGGCCCGGGTGGCATGAGGGTGCTCCCACCGAGCCATGGTCCTCACCTGGGGAGGGAGCTGTAGGTGAGGAGGGCCTCGTGGCCATTCCTCCCCTACATTTCCCCCCTTTCGTTACTTAAAGTAACGAATTTCTTTAGCTCTTCTAATCTTCTACATTCTTGTTCCTCTAACACTGCACCATCCCATGCAGGGGTTCCTTTTATAGGCATCCATGCTCTGCACACCCCCCTTAAGCTCTCACCTCTCCTAGCATACTCGTCTGGTGTACATGTCAAATATATACAGTCACCAGTCTCTTCCAGATCTACCCAGACCTCCTCATACCATTCCAGTTCTACGTCTCGTGGTTCTTTAATCGTGGTGTGCCATAGCTTATCTACTATGTACTTGTCACGGCACATAGGCACTAACTGGTACCTGGGGGTGTTGTCTGCTCCTGTCTGCACATGTACTTCTTGTGTTGCTTTAATTGTACCACCGGAGTTGCCCATTGTCACCATCATCATTGCACCGTTAGGGACTGCATTAGCACAACATCGGAGGCCCACCTGGCACAGGCAGAACATCACAAGGACGACCACCACTATTGGTATCAGGAATTTCATTGTCACTCCAAGCCATGAGGGAACCCAAGAGAAGATATTGTCGAACCACGAGCTATCCTCAGCTCCACCTTCCATTTTCATCTTCTCGCCCAGGTTATGTACTGCTTCAATAACGTGGGACAGGGACCCATTTTCTGCGTCTTCGGAAGGTACGAACGTGCAGCATGCACTTCCTATTTTTCGGCAAACACCTCCATCGATTGCTGTTAACAGGTCTAGAACATACCTGTTCTGCATGGTCATTAATCGCAGAGCTCGTAGTTCCACCTTTATTATGTTAAACCCTTCTTCAGTGTCATTGGCCAACTGGATCAGTTCCCACCGTGTGATCTGGAGCCATTTTGCATTTGCCCTTGCTTGGACACTTGATACTAGCGAAGCAAAGAATGTTTCCACGGAGCTGAACAGGCGATACTTGTCTGGGATCTGTGCCAATAAATCAGATGATGCTTGTGATATGTAGTTCGAGGCTCGCTTGTTCCTTGAGAGCTCTTCTCCTTTCCCTCCGGAGGACAGGACATAAAGGTGCGCTTGTGTAGTTGGAGACGCTGCATTCTGGTTCAAGCCTCCGTTCATCGTGTTACTTCTGTCAATATGGCTTTCGGGAATCACCATTAGTGTTGAATGCAAAGTGGCCATTGAGCAGCTACCACTCCATGATTGGGGAAGGTGCAGGTACGCCTTGTTTCCGCATACCCAGTAGGTGTCCATTAGTGCTGCTGTTCCTTTTTTCATATCTGGGATGGTGAGAGTTTTGTTACAGTTCTTGTTCGTTCCTATTGCCATTTTTCCTTCTCCCTTGAAACATAGTTCGTTTTGTATTTCACTTTGTAGCTTAAAGGGTTTTTCCATCGCTGTTACCCATGTTAATTTAGGGATGTGTTCTTTCCATATTGGCAAGCACGTTCTTTCCATCCACCGCAACTTTTCCGGTTGGACACCCTTCAGTGCTTCTGCCTTGCACAGCACTTCTTCGTCTTTCCATTTGTTTTCGGAAAACAGTGTCCCTTGTATTGCAAAGAAAGGTTCTTTAAGGCAGATCACTCCAGACGCTTGCGAATAGCACGTTTTGTTGTTCTGTACCATTCTGAAAGAGACATCGTGTGCTTGGAAAGTGTTCTTTATTCTACACAGCGTGAGATGAAGGAGACATTGGGCATCCACAATGGGCAATTCTCGTGGCAACAATACTTTAGGTGTGCCTGATGCATGGGGGATAAGTGAGCAGACATAACAGCTCTCATTGGTTGTTTGTTTAGCTGTTGTGCTCATATCTGCATACCATTTATTTGCTTGGTGAGGGTGTCGTGGGTCTTCCATTTTGTCTAACCCTAGCCCATAATACTCATCATACCCTTTTCCACCAGTCTCTCTTCTCCGCCTACTTTTCTCCCTTCTTCTGTACCTTCTCGTTATAGGAGGTGAAGAACCAGGCCCCCCTTCCTCCCTCCCACCCCCCTTTTCTAATTCTTCATATAGGGACTTGTGTTCTGTCATCATAATCACTTTTCCATCCTCCTTAATAAACAAGAGATCGTTGTTTGAAATTGGGGCGGGAGGGATCGTGTGGTTGTTGTATGTTCCAGGTTGGGACATTGTGTCATTATCTACATTTTTGGTTCTCCATTGTGAGAGGACAGCAGTGGGTGGTGTAGTATAGTATCCCCACACAAAGTGTGATCCATCCCAGATCAAGAAATCACCTTCTTTGATACCTACAGTCGGAATTGTTTTCGTTCCAGGAGCAAGGGTGGTGTTGTTCCCCCCTCCCCCCTCGTTCATCTCGGTAGAGATGAACGCTATAATCCAGTGTAACACCAGACAAAACATTGAGATGAAGAACACGATAGCACACATTGATAAACCACATTCAAATGAATATGTTAATCTAGCCACTAACATTTCTCTAAATCTAACATATCTATTAGTTGCAGGCTGCCCATTCGATGCCATGATAAATCCTGTTTGAGACACAAAAGTTCATTAAATACAAACATGTAAGCATTTCCACATTGTAACGTTTCGGTGATAAAATATAGGGTTGGGTGAGGAAGGGGGTTTGTTGACAGACAAGGTAGCTTTCAGTCAATATTATTCGTACCTTACTATATATATATATAAATAATAAAAAACATGACATTTTAAAAACAACAATAATAAAAAACATCTTAAAGAGCACAGGAAGGGAAAAAAGAACCCCACGCAAAACTTTCAAAAATTGTAAAAAAGAAAATTTACATATACATGTGTACATGTTTTAGTCCAGGACATTTGTTGCGCGCTAATTGTGTTCACTGTTCATCTCATGAAGCACACAAAATTCCAATCATTCATTCCGCACAACTTCATCGTCCGCTGTTGCCTGTGCCTCATCCTGCACCTCACTCTCCGCAGCGCTGTAAGCTTTACGTACATCTGTCAAATGCACCCAATATCGCAGGCCCTTAACCTTTACTGCTGTAGGCGTGCAAAACACTACCTCATAGGGGCCATGGAAGCGTGGTGCGTTCCACCTCCGCACAAAACTTCTAACATATATAAGGTCACCAGGCATTAGCTGTAGTGGTTTTTCAGGCAAACCGTTTGGTTCAGTCGCGTTCCCCTCCTCTCTTGTCGAGGGGGGGGGCTAGTTGCTTTGAAATTACGCGCGCTGCCCGTGTCAATTTTCGCAGGTATTCTGTGAACTCCTCCCCCAATATAGCTGCGCTTCTGTGTGCATCAGAACGCTCACGGAGAGGCGAATGCGCTGTGTGCATTCTTCTTCCCGTGACGATCTCGTGCGGGGACAAATGGTGATCCTTACTTGGCTGGTTTCGTAGTTCAAACAAGGCCAAAGGCAGGCAGTACATCCAAGTCTTTTTAAGGGAAAAACAAAGTTTTGATAATCTGCTTTTTAACAGGCCGTTTATCTTTTCTACGACGCCATTACTTTGAGGATGATAAATCGAACATAATTTGTGCTTTATTCCCAATAATGTAGTCACTTCTTTAAAGAGTTCATTAACAAAATGCGTCCCGTTATCTGAGCGAATAACGTCGCAAATTCCCCAGCGCGGAAACACTTCCCGCACTAGGAACTTCGCGGCGCCCTTCGCGTCAGGGCGGGCACAAGGGCCTGCCTCCACCCACCTCGAAAATGGACATACAACCACAATCATGTATCGAGCTCCGTTACACCTTTCTCCCATGTCTACATAATCAATGTGGAGCTCTCTGAATGGGCCACTTGGTTTTGGTATCGTACCCCTTAGTGTACGCAAGGTCATACCTGAGGTGTAAATTTGACATGTCGTGCATTCTAGGGCTAACCTCGTGACGTGTTCCTGGAGGCAAGGTGTAAACCAATCTTCTTGTATCTCTGCCATTATGTGTTTCTTTGTGTTGTGTGCAGGAAAGTGTAGTTGTTGAAATGCTATTTCTAACAGCGTGATTGGCATTACCACTTTTCCTGAACTCTCTTGTCGCCACAATAAATCAGTCGGTGATTTGCTGCATCCTCTCTTAGTCCACAGCAATTTTTCTTCTGCACTAGCTCCCTCTTGCAGCTCTATTATCTCCTGTGTGGACATCATGTTGTATCCTGTGGGGACCTCTTGGCTTGCTGTGTGGTGCAACATGTACTCTCCTATTTCACCTTTTTGTAGATATGAAGCTGCTTTGGCAGCGGCGTCTGCCGCCGCGTTCCCCAAAGATACAAAATCTGTATTTGTGGTATGGGCTTGACATTTTACAATGGCCACTGCCGTGGGGTCTTGCAGGGCCCCAATCAGTTCTTTCAATAATTCTGCATGCTGTACTGGCGTTCCGTCTGCTCGCCGAAACCCTCTCCGCCCCCACCGGGCCAACCCACCGTGAACTGTTGTTGTCATGTATGCTGAGTCTGTATATATGGTCACTGCGCACCCCTTGGCGGCATGCAATGCTTCTATTAGCGCTATTAGTTCTGCTGCTTGCGCTGAATAGTGTGATGGGAGGCGGTGTTGTACTAGTATCTCATATTCATCTTCCTCTAATCGTACCACTGCCATACCCACATGCTTTTCTCCTGTCTCCATGTCTATTGATGCTGACCCGTCCACAAAATACACCTCACCCTCGGTCAGGGCATTTTCAAAAATTACTGGATCCTTACTTTCGTCACCTGTGTACGTGGCGCAGTTGTGGTTTTGCATGTCCTCTACAGTGCATTCCTCTGTGATGAATGTGGCTGGGTTCACTGTTTTACATCTTACTATATGGATGTTAGCGCTGGACAGTATTATCTCATATGCTGTGGCGCGTTGTGTTGTCAATGTGCTCTTTGTTCGCTCTAATATTGCAAAAAGTGAGTGTTCCACAAACAGTGTCACCGGGCAGCCCATCACTATCGTGGCACTTTTTTCAATTGCGAACGCGGCTGCAGCTAGGGATTGCTCGCACGCGAAATGACCTTGCATTACTGCGTCTAGGGTGCCGCTATAGTAAGCGAGTGGTTTGTGCCCTAAAGATGTTTTCTGTGTCAGTACTGCTGTCATCAGTGTTCCTTTGCAGTGTGAAAATAAGAAGAATTTGCGCCCATAATCTGGGTTTGCTAGTACTGGAGCGCTTGATATCAGCTCTTTTAGTGAGTTAAATGCTGTGTTCATCACCTCTGTCCATTCTATGTGTTTGTGTTCTTGTTGTGCTTCTTTCAGTGCCTGTAGCAGGGGCCTTGTGTACGCCGCATAGTCCAATATCCATGCTCGGCAATAGTTACACATACCCAGAAATTTCTGCATCTCTTTTACTGTT
Organism: Ambystoma mexicanum; assembly: GCF_040938575.1. Classification (NCBI taxonomy): domain Eukaryota; kingdom Metazoa; phylum Chordata; class Amphibia; order Caudata; family Ambystomatidae; genus Ambystoma; species Ambystoma mexicanum. The sequence continues at coordinate 813,964,478 of NC_090938.1, read as the reverse complement.
TTGGGCTCCCCAATTGTTCTAATCGCCTGTGCCCTGTCTGGTATAATTCGCTTTCCATCCTTTGATATCAACTGGCCCAAGTATAGGACCTCCGTCAGACAGTATTGTAACTTCCCCTTGTCCACCTTGTACCCCTTATTTGCCAATAATGTCAACAGTGTTATCGAGTCCTGTCTGCACTCTTCCTCAGCCTGGGCACAAACCAATAAATCATCAACGTACTGGATCACTGTGCTTTCTACAGACAAATTCCCCAGATCTTCATGTAGTACCCTGTTAAATATGCTTGGGCTCTCGCAATATCCTTGTGGTAATCTGCAGTGTTCGAACCTCCTTCCTCCCAATGTAAATGCTGTCAAGTACCTGCTCTCTTCTGCCAAGGGAATCGAAAAGAATGCATTTTTTAAGTCAATTACTGTGAAGTGTGATGCTTTTTTTGGAATGTTGCACAGTATTGTCGCCGGGTTCGGGACTAAAGGGAACTCCTTCATTACCACATCGTTCAATGGGCGTAAATCTTGTATCATCCTCCATGAACCCCCCTTCGCTTTTTTGATTGGGTAAATGCATGTGTTGCATGGGGAGTTTGAGGGCACTATTATACCCTGTGCTAGCAGTGCTTCTATTGTCTCTCTGATCCCTTCTTCTGCTTCTCGCGACAGTGGATATTGTTTCACCCGGGGTAGTATTGCTCCTTGTTTTACTTTTATCACCACAGGCTGAACTTCATGTAGCAACCCTACATCGTGGGGGCCATTAGTCCATAAGTTAGCGGGTACTGAACTCATGTCTTCATCAAAAAATGTATGCGGTGCTCCTACTACCGCCATTAGTTCAACTTTAGTTTGTCTGGCTGTAACTACAATGTCGCAGGGCATTGCCAGTTCCATCACTACTTCACCATCTCCCTCAGTGTCAGAAAATAGCTCCTCGTCCGAGAGCTCTCTCAGCGGGATATTTGCATTTGTACACAATACTGTCCGCCACTCACACCCTTCCATGTCAATACCAATCACACATATTCTGTTTGCTGATACATGTATTGCATGCAAATCCAATGATAGTACTTCCCCAAGAGCAGTGTCAGGGCTTGCTATGGGACGAAAAAGGAATTCTGCTGGGATTCTCCACTCCACCCTTTTTAGTTCTGGTACTATGAGAGCCAATGTTCTCATGCCTTCAACAAACATCTCCTCATTTCTTGGTACCCCTCTGATCTCTTTTATTATTGTGTGGCCGTGTATTACTGCTAATATACGGAGGGGGCATATACCTGGCGTTGAACATACGATGCCGCTCCCTGTGAATGATATGGTCATGTTTAGTTTGCTCAAGAGATCTCTCCCCAGTAAGTTGATGGGAGAGTTTTCATAGTACAGTAAGGGTGCTTTCACTGTTTTACCCCCCACTGTCACATCCAATACCTCTGTGTAAGGAACTTCAATTACAGCCCCAGAGAACCCCTGCGTCTCTAACGTTCTATTAGATAACGGGAACCGGCCCTCTCTAATGCATGATTTCTCCGCTCCCGAATCCACCATGAATATGAATTGCTTGTCTCCTATCTGCGCTCCTATCAATGGTTCCTCTGATGCATTGTGGGTCGTAGACAGTACTGGACACGCAAGTGCTCTCTGTGGGCTGTCCTATGCGGGGTGTCTCATTGCCCCCCCTTGATCGAAAATGTTCCCCGAAACTACTGACACTCCACTGTAAGGTGCGGGGGCTGGTGCCCCATTAGCTCCTGTGGCGAAAGTATTACCAGGCGTGTAGTGCACATTGTCATTATTCTGTGGGCTGGTTTGTGTTCGGTATTGATGTCCCTGTAGTTGTGCGTTACTCCTTTGTACTACATTGTCTGGTTGCTGGTATTGTCCCATGGGGAGGCCGTAGGGGCTTCCTGGATGGGGGTGTCCGTACTGTTCTATCTCTTGGAAACCGTTGTTTTGTCTGCTCCTACATTCCCTTGAGTAATGCCCCCATCTCCCACAATTCCAACAGCTCCCCTGTGGACCTCTGGGACCCTGCCACCCATTTCCTCCCATTCCTCCATACCCTTGTCCTCCTCTTCGCCCCCTGTACCCACCTCTTCCTCCTCTTGGGGCCCACTCTTGCCACGTTGGACCTCCGTTCTGCTCCTGCTCTGTCCACTGTCGTTGCCCTTGTCCTGCCCAATTCGCTGCTATTCTTCCTTGTATTGCTATTTGCCCTTCCTCTCCTTCCTCTCCCTCCCGTATGAGTGGGAGTCCCGCTACCGCTGCTGCGACCTTCACCAATTTTGATTGCACCAACTTCGCCTCGTCCGCCAACCTTTTCTGTGCTACTTCCCTCTCTCTTTCTTTGATCCGTTTACAATGGTGTACTATTATGCTTTGGATCTCCGGCCAGCCTTTTGCCTCAACACCTGCTATTTTATCTAGTGCCTTTTGCACTTCCTTTGGGAGCCCTCTCTTAATGATGAAGTAAAATAGAGACGTGGATTGGTGCCAGGGCGTACCCGTTTCCGCTCTCCACATCTCCTGCACCCGGAGAATGTAATCCATAGCGTCCTCCCCATCATTCATGGTACATTGCATTACTGACTGCAAATCAGGGGTATCTGGGAAGGTTTCCCGCAGTGCGTCCCACACCCTTGCTCGCACGGTGTTAAAAGAAGCCCCATCATGGCGATCACACTCCAAAGTTACAGCTGGAAAACCCGCTTTAGCCCACACTCTGTCTGCCTGATCCCCTACTGCGGACACTAGTAGGCTTTTCACATCGCCTACTGCCAGCGGTATACCCGCGGTATGTTTCTCAAATGCATATATCCACTTGCTTGCCCCTCCTGACAGCTGTGGTAGTAATTTCATTAAGTTAGCCTTGTCCATCTGAGCCCACGGTATATAGTTCGGCCTCCCACCTCCCCTGTGGAGTAATGGTAGTTGTAATTTCCCTTTTGCCGTTGCAGCTTCCTTTTCCTTAGTCACTGCTGACTCTAATGACGCCATCTTCCCCACCCTATTTCTTAGTCGTCCTATCCATTCATCCTCTATAGTCCCCAGTGAACATGCCCCATCTAGCTCCTCGCCTTCTCCTCCTACTGCCATGCTCAATCTATCACTCTCATCCCCCCCTCCTCTGACATCACATAACAAATCCTCTCTGATCCCTCTCTCTCGCGAGACATCACCAATGCTTCCTTCTGCTGTCCCTACTTCTATTATCCTGGTCGGTTCTTCCTCAATTCTGAACAGTATTTCCCCCTTTTTCCATCCTTCCTCAATTTGTCTACTTTCGCTCGACGCTCTAGACGTGCGTCCAGATTGTGTGGGGGCGCATGCTGTGCGTTCACATATGTCTTTTATTCTTGAGAGCTCATCTCGTGCCACTGTAAGCCTCGACTCTAAGTCACTCGTTAACTTCTCTATGTCCACTCTCTGTGTGCCTCCCTGGGTGCGCTCTCTGGTGTTTTCGTATGGTGGGGGTGCAGTTGGTCTTTGTGGCGTGCTGGTTGAAGGGGGAGGCACATAAATCGGGTCGCTATATCCTGCTGCAGGGGCTGGTTTAGGTAATATTGGGTACAACATAACCACTTCCGCAGGCTGTTCTGTACTTAACTGTTCCTTTTCCTCTCGCGGGATCATTAGTGGATTGTCTGTGGTGGAGGGTAAATCAATATTTGGAGCTGGAGCTTTGGGTGGGGGTACTTCCTCAAACAATCTCCAAAGATCTAATATCTCCTTCCTGTTCTGCCATTGTTTTCCCTTATACTTGAGGCGAATACATGTACATACCATATCAAGAACGCTTTTGTCAAAAGACCCTCCTTCTGGCCAAATCTGGGGCAACCCCTCCCCTTTCAATTCTGTTAACCATTGATCATGATATTTATTTATGCGTTCAGCATATCCCGGCAAGCTCTTGCAAATGTGTGACAAGGGAGTTTCAGCCCCCATCCTTTAAATCGCTATCGCTACCACGTTCGCTTTCGTTACCTTTTATTAGCTGTAAATATGCGTATGTATTCCTTTATGGCACAGACAAGAGCGGACCTCTTAAAATTATCACCCACCGTTATTCACTGCACAAATCTCTTCTCACTCACCATATCTCATCTCCTTCCCATTCCCAGGCACTCTTATGTGATCTCACTTGTAATTGATCAAGTACTGGTTATGGCCACACTCTCTGACACCACCTCGCGGCCACCCGTTCGTCTCTCACACTCGTACGGTGCGCGCACCCTTCACAATGCTTTCCACTCACACTCTTTGTCTTTCTCCTCCCTTTCCTCCCTAGCCAGCTGTCCCTGTTTTCCTGCTAAGGTTACTGTGTTCACGTCTGTACGTGCCACTACTGAGTCCCCGCTTTTTAAGATGTTCTAACTTCTTTATACCCTTCTCATTTTCGCCCCCTACCCCGTGGAAATGGAAAAAGAAGAAATAGAGAGAGAGAGAGAGCACAATCACTAAAAAATATTCCCGGTGTCTCCTTTTGCTAGACACCAATAACTTATTTCTCACTTCTTCATATATTCCCAGTACTAGTCTAGATAGCACTATGCGGCGCCGCCTTCCACCCCCTCTCGGAGCTAGGTTTCCGTCACTTCTACCACGTCACTTATTTCTTACTCCTAATGGCCATATGCAAAAGAAAGAATAAAGAAAATTTCAAGACCCGTCTGTAGTAGACCCCCGATATTCTTCTCCTCTACCTGTCCCCGTTCTGTTATTCCCAATTCCCTTTCTTTTCCCCTTGACGATCACTCGCACTCGGTACTCACGTGCCCGTCTTGAACCGATACTCTCCGAAACTGGGTCCGTCCAGGCGGCGTCACCGGTAACTCAACGGTCAGCCCCTGGCTCCGGCGAGCGGCACTCAAAGGGGATTTTTTTCCAATCGGGATCCCGTACCCTTTCTCATTGAGTGCGCACTTCTTATTGTGCCGGTCGCCGTTGGCGGGCGGCCTCCCGGAGACGGCTCACCGTGCGTATCCCTTCTCGACCGGAGATTCTCGTGCCACAAGGGGGTCGTTTAAGAAGGAGTTAGGAAAAATAGTTTGGAGATATCACGCTATCGGGGTCACCACTGAAAGGAAGCGCCCCCAATTCAGCACGATCCTCCCCGCAATGAGAGACAATAAGGGACTCTCCCGTAGTGGGAATAAGACCAAGACAGAGTGCGGGTGAGCGTAAGTGGGAGTTTATCCAAGGATAAGGCATGCAAAGAACTCTGCAACCTACGAGAGCGCTCTGCCTGACATTAGCAAAGACAGGCGTATTTCTAATACAAAAAACGTCATCAACACCTAAACACTATAGGGGGCACAAGTCAATTGGGATTGGGTGGTGTCGACTAACTATAGGTGTTGCTGCCGCGGGGTTGGTCTTAGCGGGACGACGTCACTGGTCAGCCTCGTGGGTTGGGTTGGGCCTGGCAGGCCGGCTTGAGGTCATCCGTGCGGTGTTGATGTGCTGGGGCAGCCTGTGACAATGACGAATACCTTTCCTGTCTCATTTGCCCTAGGCCATGCACACTACAGTTATTCAGAAAATGACATTTACGTTCATTAATAAATCGCTTCACCAGCTTATCTTATAAAATAAACACAACACATGAGGAATGCACCTCGTGAGAGGTCTGGTGGTTGTCGGTTGGGGTGAGATTTACCTGTGTCTTATTGACCGGTATTTTAGGTCACGGGACGGGGCTCTGGGACCTGGGCCGAGTGATACATGTCTGTCTGCTGCGTTAGAAGTTATTATATAGATGGGTCTCTGTGTCTTGTCCCAATGATGGGGGTCGTCCTTACACGGGGTCAGGATTCTTGGGGGGTTCGTGGGATTTATGAGAGGGTGCTGGTAGATCAGTGGGTTCATCCGTGGGTTTATTACCGTGCTGTAAATAACACAGGTGGCGGGCTGTGGCCTTGGTTGCGGCGCCGGGGCCTCTGACTCTCTGAAGTAACGCCAGCTTGGTTGGGGGAGGTGAGGGAGCGCGGCACAAGTCTTAGCTTTTTTATCTGGCAGGCTTGGTGGGGTGGGAGAGGGAATGACCTTGCATATACTCACAAAGGTATTTTCCTCGTGCGTTGCTGATCAGTGAATGCAGAAGTTTTATACTGTTCTGCCTTATTTTAACGTTATTCAGACACACATATATATATATATATTTTCATTTTCGTTACACATTTCTTTAATACAGTCGGTTCCAGTACCTTTTCATTACCTAACATTATGTTCACTACATTGTGTGCGTATTGTATGTACATTAGACGTTATACGAGGGATATCTAGGTTATGGCCTACAGAGATTGATGCTCGCCGCTTTGGGTGATTCAAAACATATATGAGTTCAAGTTTCTACATACTATTGAAAAACACTTTTACAAATAGAGGTTACACATTTGGTCAACATCTTTCTCCGTGGTTATAGCAGCATTAGTCCAGACCTGGAGGGATATCATATAACGTTACATTTTTATGGTTCATTCACATTTTAAACAGAGGTAGTTCATTAATACCAATACTTGAACTATTTTCTACCTTCTTCAGATAGTGATGCTTCAGCTTTTTTCCCCGTTGCCCCGGCCTTGCGGTCCGGGTCATACGGGGTGCAATATCACATTGTTACTAATATAATGTTGCCGTGTTGGCATCTCGGGTTTAGCTCATCTCCGACTTTCTCATGGGAACGCGCTCGCAGCGGATCTGCCAGGGCTGCTGAGGCGGCAGAGATGCATGAAAGGCCCTCCAAAGGTGGGGGCCTCGTTACAGTGTGCTGAACTCACACCATGTTTGCTGTGCAAGGTGGCGTCTAGGCCTAACTTAAGTTTCGGTAAATGCAAAGACAGGGTGCGTGTGGGCAATGTCGTCGGCGGGTGAACCCTCCTCCACCTGGGCCCGGGTGGCATGAGGGTGCTCCCACCGAGCCATGGTCCTCACCTGGGGAGGGAGCTGTAGGTGAGGAGGGCCTCGTGGCCATTCCTCCCCTACATGTGCCATGGGCGGGTAAGTGATTACTTTGAGTGTTGGGCTCCGACCAATCTAGTGACCTGACAGCTACGTGACTGCACTGCACTCTGGCCGGGACAGGCCTTACGTGAAACACCAGTGAAGGCAAGTGGCAGAGTGTACTACCATCACACAGCATCTGCATATCAGACTGAGGAGGGTATCAGTCCGCATGTTGTTCAGTTATTCATCTTGCACTACAGGAATACATAGGTATTGTCCGTGCTGCTGCTACAGAGCAGTGGCAAACGTTGCCTACCAGCTCTGTGTGATTACCTTCTGTGAAGTTACGTAATTGAATTCGGTGTTAGCTTACTATTCAGAATTATACATTTTAAACATTTGAACATCTTTCAATGTTGTGCTGTTTGATGAGTTGTGTATTTTAGCATGCTTCACTGGTGCCAACAATGTATGTTTTGTATTTTCCTGTGATCGAATCCTAGGGCAAGACAGGAGGATCCTATTATGCATTACAATCTTTACTCTGACATCACAGCAGCAAAGAAGAAAACACTTTTGTAATAAAACTTTTCTGAAAATGAACTCATCACAGTTCCAATAGTGCAATGTAAAACATCCCAATCCAAAATGGAGGACAGGTCATGCCCTTAGTGTAACCAATTGGCTAAGAGCCAGTCCCATAAAGGTCCATTCCTCTAACACCAACTCCTCTTTCTTTGCTGCTGACGCCACAGCTAAGTCACTCCTCCTAGTTATTGCCTTAGTGTTTGATATATGAAGTTTGGATATAGGAAGAGTTTTGACCTATAACTGCACTGTGACTGTGAAATTTGTCATTCGTTTCATTTGAATAAATTGGTATTTGAAGTTCACTTGGGGCCGCGTTCGCTTTAGAACACTGTGCTCCCTGAGACAGTGCTACATGGTTGCGGAGTTCTGTTTGGAACGTGCCGGACTTGAGGGAATTATTATTTTTTTTTTTCCCTTAGGCGGCGCTCCCGCCGTGTTGTTTTTCAGGCAGGTCGCGTTGCCTGCCTCACATTAGACATAGGGCTCAATGGGAATGGGGAAGGCGCTAATAACGGTACCGCAATTTGCGGTACCGTTATTAGCTCCAAAGTCCCTTTGCGGGTCCCGTCCTTAAAACCAGGCGTTAAGGGAGGACCCGCAAAGGGAACTCATAGTAGGGCGGTAAGGGATTACCGGCACCGGTGCCTTTACTGGTAATCCCTTACTGGCCACCTCGTAATAAGGCCCATAAAGACATGATAAGTACTAATAAATTAATATGGAAACCTAATCGTGTGAAATAAAAACCATGCATTCAATAATCATGCAGAATGAAATGGATTATACCATAACAAAAAAAAGGTATGCCTCCAATGTAAGTACCTCACAGAAACTCTGCAGCCCGGACCGACAATGGACGCACGCAGTGCAAGGAAGGCAAATTACAAGGAAATAGTAAGTGAACTTCATTTTTCTTATTTGTGTGTGTACTTTTGTTGGTATGGAGATTAGAAAAAATAATTTCTTTCTCTTGTTTTGACACAGAAATGTGCAGTACTTTGGATTGGCTGGAGGAGAATTTTCTGCATGGGGAAATGTCAGAAGATAGCGATAATAATGGTATACACTGCTCTGCATAAGCAAAGTAATGGTCAGTATTTAATGGGCATTTAACATATATATATTTATTTTTAACAGATCAGGAAAAAAAAGATGAAAGGCCAACAAACGACACAGAGAAAGACAGACTGAAAATGATAGAGCTGAAAATGGACACATTAAATGATAATTTTAAAAGTTTAAGGGAATTTGTGGAGGAGTTTGTGAGAGGAAAAATATGTTATCACTGTCCCACCTATACCTGCCCCCCTTCTCCATTCCCTAGTGATCCGTCCCCAACCCTTCAAGAGGAAAATAAACGTTTTGATGAAACATCCATCCCTTCTTCCCCGCACAAATCTTCCCCTCACAACCAGCCCGTATTGAATCCTAATTCCACTGTGTTCGTGTCAGTATCTGCTTCCCCCTGTATTTCTGTTGATTGAAGTGTGTGTGTGTATTTGGAAAGGTTTTGTGTATTAGTTGTTATTGAAGAGTTTGAGGGGAAAAAAAAGTTTTTTAAAAAGACGTAAAATGTTTGCGAACAGCGCGTCTGTTCAAGCTATCCGTAAGCAATAGAGTATGGATGTTCTAAGGGCAAAACACCTAACCGTAGCAATGGCAACCAAGATGGAAATGATGTTAGAACACACCATCTGTGCAAGTTGTGCATAAATAAACAGAATGGGGCATCCTAAGGACATTGTACCTCTCCGTACCTCTCATAAATTAGATAAAACATGTTCTTAGAAGACACCAGGTGTCCAGGATGTCTGTAAATGAGCAAAATGGGAGTGTTTTAAGGACACTATACCTGTCCGTATCGTCCGCATCCAAGATGGAAGCGTCCGTAGAACAGGGGCGGTGGCCGGCATGTTCGTAGTCAAAGAAAATGGAGGTGTCCTAAGGACACTGGACCTGTCTGTACAGTTATGAGTTAATGCTTGCACATGCACAGAACACTCACAAGTACATCGTACATAGCGCCTGTCCCTAACTGTCCGTCTCACTTGTGTCGCACTTTTAATTAGTCGCAGGACCCGAACACTGTCCGTAGGACATTTCCGCGCATTTGTACGTTTGTAACTCTGCATTTGCTGTCCAGCGGGCACTCATTTCCCTTGCGGATGTGTTCAGGACGTCATCATGTGACCGCACCCATGCTGAGCGTGTGGACTAATTTGTGCAGTTTGTGTGCTTCCGCAACATTACAAAAGAAGTTATATGCAGAAAGGGACATTATTTTACAGTATAAAATCATCATTTCACATTTCCCATACAATAGCTGTACCTGTGTACGTATTGTTTGAAGTTTTTGGAGCGCTTTTGAGTGATGAAGTTGGTCTTGAGCCACAACGCTCCACCCCTATAAATGGCCACACCCCCGAGTGCATCTTCATTGTGCTTCTGGCTATTGCATATTGAGTTGTATTGCCTTTACTGCTGTAGCGACCAATAGGAAAGTATCCGTTATGGCATCCATGGGTACTGTTGCTTCATTAGCTTCAGCAGCACCCCCAAACCCTCCACCACTACCACCACCCCAAGGGCCTGCAGAGGGATATACGTGTGAGGATGTAGAAGATTGAGGAGGAAGAGGAAGAAGAGAATGAGGGGGAGAAACTCCGCACTACAAGCACTCGCCGGGAGTCGTGGGTGTGGCGGTTATTTTCCGTTTGTGGGAACGTACCAAAAACATGTGCAAACCTGGTGAGGTGTAACCAGTGGCAGTTGGTGCTGAGTCGCGGGAGACCTGGTGCGTACAGCTTTGGTACGACAACCATAAAGCGACATCTAACTTCGTTCCACAGTGCGGACATTCGCAAGTTGGTGCCATGTGAAGAACGTAGTAGACTGAGTTCCTCCACAGCATCCTCTGTGTCCGATCCTCTCACCACAAGAGACACTCCTGTGGAGGAGCGCCTCCCTCTAATTGCCTCACAAGCCATTCGCGATGCTGTTGACCCTTACCTTTCGAAGGTGACAATATTGTGTGTGTATTGCGATGCAGTACTCTGCAGGGGGGAGAATTTTCGAAGTGCTTTTGAGGCTTCGGTCACAGAGCACCTGAAGAAGTGCCTCCTACCCAAGTAAAGCTCACCCTATATCTTTCTCTCTCCTCCTGCCCCTTCTTATCCCCGTAGTTGGTGTCCCTTCCTTACCCTCCTTTGGCCTCCTCTCCTAGTATGTCCTGTGGCCAAAAGCAGTAAAGTGGAAAACTACAAAAAATTTAAATAAATGGCTCTTTTCAGAGCCGCTTTTCTTAGTTTAACAATAGAACTATCAAGTGACCGTTGTAGGCCCCCGCGCATTTTCAAAAAAGTCAGCGGACAGTCGTAGGACACACAAAACTGGATGGTGCAAGCGGAACAAAACCAATGGACTGTAGGCTGCGAGTAAGTGGTGGCTCTGAAAAGAGCCTTTTGGTGGTGTTTTGTGTGCATCAAAAATTGTACATTTGAAAAAACGTATTGTCAAATAGGGTACAGTGAATGCAAAAAAGGTTGCAATGCAGATTGTACATTGCGAAGAAAAATCTGATTGCCAGCATATGTGAGATGGACTCCATCTCTGCGAAAAATGAAAGAGCTGCGAAACAAAATGTTTTCATTGTGGAAAGAGGACATGCCAACATCTCTTAGAAAGGCACAAACAGCCTTATTGACATTGTGCCTCGCTTTCTCCATTTGTGGACCAAATGCAGAAAAACGCAGCCGTATTTGTCTTTGTGCAATACGGGAAAAAAGTATTTGACAATTTGGAAACATGTCCATGACCTTCGCAAGTCCTTCCTTCATTGCAAATTGCAAAGAAATTCCAGAGACATGGCGTAAACTGTTTCCTCTACAATTAATGATAATTATATCAAGGATGACGCTCTTTCTGTAAAGTAGCACAGAGAGGTACCAAGTCGAGCCACCTCATTCCACGCACGCCATGCCAGTGCACTTCCACATGAGGAAATCCAAGATCTGCAGATAGACCGTTACTTTCTGCATGCACCTTCAACCAATGTATCCAGGAGTCTCCCAAAATCCAGATAAGCTGTTTGCGCGCACACAGAGCCATGACTGTCTAGTCTCCTGTCAGGGAGAAGACGGTCTCAGTACATTTCTCCGTTCAGAACACACCCACTGAACTTTACGGACCAATCCCTAACTCCGCTCATTCTCATTTGCATAAGTCTCCACCCCAGATTCCCCCTTGTTAACATGCGCTGCCTGCAAACCACCGCCATGTCTGCGGACACGTACAGGATCAGAGTGTGACGACTGTGCATTTAAGTATTATTCGCCTTTTCCCCTTTAAGTTGGGCTCTGAAAAGAGCTGTTTTTTGTTTTGTTTTTGGGGCAGATGCCTTACAGACACGTGTTATTTTGTGTTTTTTATATCATTTTTTTTTCTTGCTTTACTCCTACAACCATTATAGAACCTTCTGTAAAGCAAGCCGTACATTCCAAAAGAACATGGCATTTCCCAAAGAAGACAAAGCAACACCATCTGCTTCAAAATAATCGGCATTACTGGGAACAATGTTATCGTGGCTGCAGAAAAACATACCAGCTCGTAACATGAAAGCACGCATGCCGCGATTGATGATGCACCTCCCAATGTTTTGATCAGGACAGAAAACAAAACTGTTGTCCCATTTTCCTCTAGGGAGTAAACCAGAAAAAAATACTGTCGCAGTTGGAAAGATGTTCATGACAGCTTGAACCAACTGTTCCAAATCCTTTAACAAAGTACGTGAAGTCACGTAGCCCAAATGGCAAGCACCGTAGTGCAAAAGTACCACATGCGGAGTGGTCATAATACGCATGTGTCGGCAAACTTCCAGAATTGCCTCAACATTGCGATCACGCTCAGCGCACCACATCACCTCCACTCCTCTCACATCGAGATGGTGTGCCACATGCCTACTCTCGGCATAGTGCTGTAAACCATGGACAAAAATATCCCCAAGCAACAAATGCCTGATTCTCTGCACCTCTGCCATCTTCAGTGTACGCACCATCTTTCGACACAAAAGAGCAATGTGAACATCTGATTGGCTGATGCCTACAGTCCCCTTTCCATGCTAGATTTGCTGTAGAAACCGGTATGCGTCATGCCCTACCCTCGGACAAGCGTTGTCTACGTGCAGAACATAACTGTTACCCAGTCCGCCTACCCTTTTTACATCAGTCGCGAATCCATTCACTCATTGGACAGAACTAAGCAGTCACACAGCCATCCACCAATCACAATCATCATCGCTAAATCAAACTCCGTCATCAACATTTCGCACTTCAAATGTACTAACGATGACTCTGAAGGGAAGTTGCATATCATTGCAAAGCACCTACTTCAAAAACTACTGTGCACGTGTCACAGATTTCTATTACGGAGTTGAACACATTTTGAAATCTGGAACCCACTTTCAAAATATGTCAGCTACGCAATTAATACAAAAAGTACAGGAAAAAGATGAGGTTTTACAATCAAGTATAACAAATTTGTTTGCAAACATGAGTGGTACAAAAGAATACTGGTTTCGACGGCATGGAGATGTACATTGTATGATCAGAAACCTTGGACCACCAACTTGGTTTGTGACACTAAGTTGTGCAGAATATGCATGGGAAGATTTACATGAGTTCCTACGCATAGCAAACAACAACAAAACCAACATAGATATGTTAACACCTGGAGAACTTTGCTCTGTAGATCCAGTTAATGTGTCAAGATATTTCCATCATCGTTTCATTGCTATGCTACACTTTATTTGCAATAAAACTGTTCCTCCCCTCGGAGAAGTGCAACACTTCTTTTGGAGAAAAGAATATCAAGCGAGAGGAGCACCCCATATTCACATGCTTTTATGGATCAAAGGTGCACCTAAATTTGGTCATGACAGTGATGCCACCCTTTTGCAGTCCATCCAAAAATATGTCACTTGTGAAATCCCATCACAACGGACACATAGGCCCTCATTCCGAGTTAGGACTACACCATGGAGTAAATAGCTCCATGGTTGGCAACCATGGAGCTATTTACTCCATGGAATACCGGCATGGTGAATGGAGTAATTTCCGGTCCATTCCAAGGTTGGATGGACCGGTAATTCCCCATTCACCATAGCCCTTCCCCATCCCCATTTCTGCCCCCATAGGGCTCAATGGGAATGGGGAAGGAGGTAATTACGGCACCGTAAATTACGGTGCCGTAATTTACTCCAAGGTCACTTTGCGGGTCCCGTAATTTACACCTGCTAAAAGCAGGAGGTAAAGAGGGACCCGCAAAGGGAACTCGGAATACGGAGGTAAGGGATTACCGCCATCGGTGCCCTTACAGGCGCCGGTAATCCCTTACCTCCAACCTCGGAATGACCCCCATAGTGACATGCATGGGCAGATTTTACAATTTCAAAGACACAAATGTGGCAAATATTGTCATTGCAAATACAAAAATAAACGTAAATGCTACACCAAATGTCGCTTTGGTTTCCCTAGACCAGTTACAGAAACAGGTGAAGTGAACAACTTCATGTCTTCAGTTTGACATAGTGTTAAAGGTAAATCACCGAAGAACACGTATTACATAAAAAGAACAGAAGAATCAAAATATATCAATGATTACAATGCAATCATTGCTCTGTTATGGAATGCAAACATAGATGTGCAGTACATTGCAGACAATTCTACTGCTGTTGCACAATATGTTACAGCCTACTTAACAAAAGCAGAAAAAACAGAGCTTCAAGACCTCTGGAATGACCTAGCATCAGACAAAACACTATCGCAGAAATTGTACAGCCTAGGCATAAAAATGCTCTCTCATAGAGAATGTGGTGCCCATGAAGCAGCAGATCGTTTAACCGGTACTGCTTTGTATGGAAAATCAGACGACATAGTATGGCTAAGTCTAGAAAAAGAGTTCGGAAATCATGTGAGGACATAGAAACAATTGCCAGAAATGATCCCAACAGCCAAGACATTTTAAAAAACTATTTACTGGGCACATACTATCCGACAGGAGTAGCACTTTGGAAAGCATGTGTCTATACCACATAGCTCAAAACTTTGCATACAAAAATAGTGTAAAACCCGATGAAAGCAAAGGTAGATATGGCGTACCCGATTGTGAAGGCAGCTTAGTGAACTTACCAAACGAAGCTTAATTAATCATGTTAAATTGTCATTAAACACTCCTCAACAAAATGAATTATATTACATGTCTCTGCTACAACTTTTGAAACCGTGGAGAAAAGAGGAAGAGATACTAGATAACTATGACTGCTATGGAGGTGCTTTCAAAGCAAATGAAAGTGCTATCACCAATGTGAACTTTTCGCAGTACAAAACAATGTTACACAATGAGCAGCAACATGAAGAAGAACTTCAGACCCAACTAGATAAGGACTCTTCCGACAGTAGTCAACTTTCTGTAACAGGAAGCCAAGAAACCCTAGGACAGCCACTAATAGCAAATGAGGCAGAATTAGCTATGACAGAAGTGGAAAACACCATGTGTCACTATCAAGAAGATACAGAAGACTTAACTGTACAGCAAGCAAAACTTAACAAAGATCAGCGCACCATTTTTGAAGACGTAACAAAACAAATTGTACATGGTGTGCAACACGAAAATAAAGAATGTCCCTGCCAAAATTACAAACCTATACTGCTGTACGTCAGTGGTGAAGCTGGGTCAGGAAAAACATTCTTAATCAAAATCATCAGCAAGTTCCTTCAACAATTGACAAACAACAAACTGTCAGCTGTTGTAACTGTCCCCACAGGAGTAGCTGCCTACAACATAGGCAGTGTCACTTTACACCGATTACTACTCCTTCCAGTAGAGCACCAAAACAAATTAGACTATTACAAACTTTCTGCAGAAGCTGGAATGGAACTACGCAGAGTATTAAAACACATGAAAATGCTACTAATAGGTAAAGTGAGCATGGTCTCCAACCTAATGTTGGCCTTGATTCACCTCAGATTGCAAGAAGTACTTAAAACCAACTATGAGGAAAACTTTGCAGGAAAACACATTATCGTTTTCGGAGATCTTCTACAATTGACACCAGTGAAAGGTGAACCTATTTTTAAAACTTTAGGACACAAACTCTGCCGTAAAACTGTTGGCAGCATAGGAAATGTCAACCTTTGGCAACATTTCCAATACAGAGAATTATCAGAAAACATGCGGCAATATGCAAATCTCACTTATGCCAACATCTTAAAAAGTATTGGAGTTGGTGTACTATCGCAAGAAGCACAGGCAATATTGAAAAACCAGCACATTCATGCACTTTATGGCGATAATGCATGTGCTACTGATGTTATGGAACAATTAGCGCACAAAAATGTCAATTGTATGGCCTTAGTGCCTCTTGCAAGCTGTTTCAAATTCAATGAAACAATGTTAAATAAAGAAATGCAACCAATAATAGAAATTAGCGCCAAAGACAAACTAGACGTACATGGTATGACAGTACCCGTGTGTGAGCAAGCCACAACAAGACTAAATAGCTTAGAAAATTCAATCTCCAACACAGCTGGGTTGGAAAAAATATTAAAATTATCCGTAAAATTGTAGAGTAATGCTTAAACGTAAACTTGACATGGAGCAATGGCTAGTTAATGGGGCACTGGGTACAGTTGTTGGCTTTCAAGCATACCCATGTGTCAACAACATTCAGTTTGTCGATATTCGCTTCGACAAACTTTCAGAAGTGAAAAGCATACAGCGCTCAACTGCTTGATTCCTTCTCTTCAAAGACATGTAGGTACGTAGAGAACAATATTTTCTAACTCTTGCATATGCAGTCACCGTTCATAAACCCCAAGGTCTTACCCTTGACAAAACATTGATAGATATAGGAAACACAGTCTTTAAAGAAGGCATGAGTTACGTAGCGCTATCATGCTTATGTACACTTGACGGTCTATTTCTAATTAACTTTGATGCAAGTAAAGTGAACGCTGATATTCCTTGCATTTTAGAATACAATAGACTGCGTTCACTGTACACCCCACATCTGAAACAATATCCTGTTCCAGAAAAAGTAAAACGTGGTAAAAGAAAACTAAATCAAACAGAAATGCAACAGAATCTGATAGCAAATCCTTCAAAGAAAACAAAAGAAGCTAAAGCTTCATCAATTACCACAAGCAAAGAAGAACATATTAAGGAAAGTAAACCAGGTACTTCTTCAAAGAAGGAACAGAAAGGCCGAAAAATGCACTCAGATACAGAACTAGCTGGTCCATTCAAAATTTTAAATGAAAGTGGTGTAAGTTGCTATGCAAATGTAGCAATGAATATTCTATTTCAATTGCCACCAATTGTTAACAATATTTACTTACACAGTACAGACCAATTGTGTTTGCAAATGTTAGTCCTGCATAGAAATGCAACAAACAACCCTGACAACACGTGCAGTGTTCATGGAATAAAACAAGAATTGGATGACTGTGCTGGAATGTTGAGATTCACTATAAACACACAAGAAGATCCACAAGAATTTCTAATGTACTTACGACAAGTACTGGAAAACAAAAGCATACCTATAAATGAAATCTTCCAGATTTCATACATGTGGAAACATGTAGCAATGTGATACAGGAACAAATCCCAAATGAGCGATTTGTGTACGTATCCATGTGAATCCATTCCATTTCAGCAACTTATACAGAATGCAAACCATGGCAGATTATGTACTATGTGCAATTTAGATACTCGCTCCACCTTACTGATACAAACACATAGTAACTACATAATACTTATGCTTCTACGTTATAATGCAGATGGTACCAAAAACAACTGCAAGCTGACTGGAGTCACACACGGTCAAGTGTCGCTTGTAAAGAAAACCTTTACAACAATAGATATAATCTACCATCTAGGAGCTACAACCGATGCAGGTCACTACACTGCATACATTAAAAAGAAATGTGGATGGTTGGAATGTAATGATAGCACCATTACTCTAACACAGAGATTGCCAGCTAATCTCACAAATGCGTATTTAATATTCTTAAAACCAAAATGTAATAACTAATGTGTACTTCAACATTACCAAAAAAATTAAGAGAAAGACTGCAAACAGTTAGAATACACCAACAGGTATCTAACTGGCCAAGAGTGTATAATAACGACACAGATAAATGAATATCACAGATCCGTAACCATAAATGCACAGTTAGAATATGCCAACAGGTATCTAACTGTTGCTAAAAATCAGCAGCAAGGCAATAAATATAACATTAACCAGAAAGAAGAAGGAAACACTCAAAGAAAACAAAGAAATAGTGTGTAGCATAGCAAATAAAGGTTTTTTTTAATCCAACAAGGATTTCTTTCCTCCAGACCCAATGATTTCAATAACAAACACAGAAACTGAGCAAAATGCACAGTGCACTTGTTTGTAAACTAAATATGAGGGTAAAAAAAAAGCTAAACTGTCTATTATACAATGTAATAAGTGTAAAATGCAAACACTAACATGCTTTTTTCTTTTATCACAGAAATTAAAAAAGGATAGTTCCGCCAAGTACTAAAGTCATGTAAGACATAAATGGATTCTGAGAGTAAACAGTAAGTATATTACAGTCATCTCATACATATGCACATCTACACGTGTAATCTCTGGCACTAATATGCTGCAGCGGCTGTAGGAAGGGCCTAGAGTCTTGGATGTATAACCTACCACCTACACCCTACGGCCAAGCTACCAAGACTATAGGTCCTACCCACAACCATCACCGCATATCAAAACCATGGTGCTTGTAATTTGACTACTTATAAGTTTACTCTTGGGTGCACAGTCTGCAGCCATGCACGCAAGACGCTAGGACGTGCACACAACTACCACACCACACCCATGTTCACTTATAACCTCACTGCTTATGACTTCAGTCTTGGGTGCATGGGCTTTGGCCATGCACCCAAGACTCTGGGTCCTGGCCAGAACCACCACAGCATATGGCATCCATTGTGGCTTCTAATTTCACTACATATAAAGTTGGTTTTTGGAGCATGGCCTTCGGCCATGCCCCCAAAATGCTATGCCCTCCCCACAACCACCTGAATGATGTTTTATAGTACGAGTGTACCTATATCTGTGATATGCTGCAGTAGTTGTGGCCACAGGCTACAGACTCGGGTGTGAGGCCATAGATTTTTCTATGTATTGGTATGCAGTATATAAAAGCAATAGTGGCTTACAACCGCAGTGCGTATAACTTTGCCATGCACCAAAAAACTCTATGTTATGCCCACAACTACCACACCATAAAACACCCATTGGGGCGTGTAACTACACTACGTACAAATGTGCTGTTGGGTGCATGGCCTTCGGTCATGCACCCATGACTGCAGGCCCTCCCCACTGCCACCTGAGTAATGTTCTACCACACCATATCACACCCATTGTGGCTTGTAACTACACTACGTATAAATGTGCTGTTGGGTGCAGGCCCTCCCTACAGCCACCTGAGTGATGGGTGATACTACAGGTGGATGTATAGTTGTGGTATGTTGCAGTGGATGAGGCCATAGTATAGACTCTTATTTGTTTGCCCGTAGATATTGCAATGTGTGGGTGTGCAGTAGCTTAAAGCTCTTGTGCTTAGACATTTGTTGTCGGGTGCATGGCCTTCGGCCATGCACCCAAGTCTCTACACACTCTGCACAACCTCCTGATCCAAAAGCAATACTACAGGTGTACCCATTGCTAACACACCCATACAATGAAACATTGTAAGTGGACCATGGACTCAATTCATACTCAGGACTCTAGGCCCTGGTCACACCTAGCAGATACATAATCGAATGTGTGGCCGTGATGTATGAAAGTGATGTCCTGGAGTGCTTGTGGACAGGGTCTACACTCTTCGGTGTGTGGCCTACAGCCTTCAGCCATGCACCCCAAAGGGTACGCCCTGCCCACAACCACTGCACTATATGAAATTCATGTTGGCTTACAAATTTAGAGCTTATACGTTTCTTTTACCGAAGACTGCAGGTGCTGGCAATAACCACCTCACTGATGTGCCGTAGTACGATCCATAAGCAATACTACAGGTGTATCCATTGCTGTGACATGCAGCAGTGGTTTTGGCCAGGGCCTAGAGTCTTGGAATTATGGCGTATGGCCTACGGCCTATGGCCATGCACCCAGGACTCTAGGCCCTGGCCACAGCCAGCACAGCATATTACATCCATGGTCGCTTATACATCACGACCACACCCATTCAATAAACATTGTAAGTGGACCATGTACTCAATTTGTACACAGGACTCTAGGCCCTGGTCAGACCAACCAGATACATAATGGAATATATGGCTGTTGTGTATGAAAGTGATGACCTGCAGTGCTTGTGGCCAGGTGTAACGCTCACCTGGTATCCACGGGGACATCACTCAGGCTGTTCTGACCTCTTACAACCTTGAACCCTTCCCTGGAGGCTATTCGACTAGAGACTGGGCCTGAAACACAGGATTGGTAGAGTTTAACTCCCTATTGTCTCTGTGTGCTTGAACCCCTTCTTTCCCGGGGTCCAACCCTTCCCTTTGATCCACAGCTCACCTTGTTTTCTTGGATAGTGTGCTCTCCGTCCTGCTTTCCGCACAGGGGTGCGTTGATTGATGTGGGATCGTTGCTGCCTAGTTACTTCACTGGCTAGAGTCCGACAGGTAAGTATAATGAGTCTTTTGAACAGTTCTCTAACTTCGTTACTTTCCTTCCTTAGTTGATGGCCGACGTCCGGGGATGGCGGTGTGCTGCTGAGATGAGTAGCGCTGAAGGTGAGTGAGAGCGCGATGCACCCCTTTCATATTTGCATTGAACTGAGTTCTTTTTCTGTGTCTTTTAGGTGCTGCGACGTTTTCAGCGTGGATGCCGGTTATGAAGAACAAATGCGGTGAGTAAGCGCGGTATGCGGCGCCTTTAGATGTTTCCAAGCTAACCTGGAGTGTCTTTCCCCTCTTGCAGATGGATGAGAAGTTCCGGAGACAGAGTTCCCCCAGAGCGGCTGGGATTCAGGAAAGCGTTTGAAGCTCGAACAGTTTTTTAAAATAAACGAAGATTTGCAGAAAGCTTACTAATGCATTTTTTCTGTTCTTTTACCTTTTCCTTAGGAAGCGGCATGCCGGGATGGGAAAGACACTGCTGAAGATGCCCACAGAACAGAAGGAGCGATCAATGATGGGCAGAAGTGCTGCAAGGTAAGGCTGTTCCTAACGGTGTTCTTGTTCTTGCAGGAGCTGAGCGCAGAAGAAAGATGCAGGCCTACTGGAGACTGATCCGAACACAGTGAGTGTCACGCTGCAGGTGCAGAAAACGCAAAGCATGTTTCTCAGCCTGGGCATGGCTTAAATAGTCTCTGGGTATCCCAGGTGTCTATGGGCTGAACCACACCCAAAAGACTAGATTGCACATGCAGTTCTGGGAACCGAAATATGTGGGGGCATCCATCTTTTCGAGAAGATTTGGATGGGGAGGTGCACTCATGGGTTATTGTAATTTTATTTGCTTAACTCACTTGTGGTTGTTTAGGTGCAATCTGTATAGAGTCTGTGCTACCAGACCAGAGAAGTATATAGAAAGAAAGGGTCAGCCGTCAACAACGGCGGACATTACAGATGCACACTTTTGCGCTGACACTCAGCCAAGCTATTTCCTTAAACTTAACGTATAAACTGAAATTCTTTTCTTGTAAAAAATACAAAGTATAAAAATATGTGTATCTTTATTTTTCCATTTTTTCTCTTTAACACAGAGTTCTCAACAAGTTTATAACTCACTCTTTTAGACCTTCAACAAAATTTCGTGTCATTATATACATAATTTTTTTCACCTTCCTAACACATATAACATAATGTGTGACAACAAAGTTTTTAACTATAAACAAAATTCAATTCCACTTGAATGCAATATAATGTTCAAATAAAGTATTTCTGATATCCTGTATCTGTTGTTCCAGTATGACTGCCCTAATGACGGGCTTCTGGGATTTCCACTACGCGTTTCGGGCAATTAATAAGCCCTTCTTCAGGTGGGAATATCAGGTTTCTCTGTCTTTTTTCTACAAAATTAAATGTAGAGAGGGAGCTCAATTAATATCTTTTTCTGTTAAAAATATATTTAAACACATTATAGAGGACTATTAACACTTCACTAATCTCTGTCCAGGTAAACCGTTGTGCGGTAATACTTTGCCCGCTGCTATATGATGGCTGCTTGTATCTGCATATGGCTGTTAGTATAATTGCTGGGATTCATCAAACTATAGAGATAAAACATAAATCAAAATACCAGAAGTCACTACTCTATTCCATGTGTATAGAGACTCGCACTGCTATGTCAGAAATAGGTAAATGTGGAGCGATCACGAGTGGGACCAGTCGCTAAAAACAGCGCTGGGTCCCACCCTGTGATCACATATTGAGAAAAGTTGATTTTCAATTCTTGTTGGACTCACCCATTACTGATGACTCAGTCCCCTTCTAGATCTTAGTTTCGGCGCTGAGTCCATTGACCATTCTGTATCTTAGTTGAGAAAAGGGCCGTGTACAGCCTTTTTTTAAAATATCCTGGACGGGGCTCAGCGTCCTGCCGTGGTGTCCGTACCACACAGGCCCTCCCTCGAGGTGCAGCGTCTCCGTGTCCTGTACTTTTCGAAAGGATGTAAACGTGTTGCTGTAATTAAATCTCGCGTGGGTGTTATGCCTAGAAAACTCTTTCTATCTTTCAACCCTTAGTCGATTCCTTAGCTACACTGGTCGCTACCGTCACGGTACTGAATTCTGGGTCCTGCATCGTCAGGTTGCTACGCAACCGCTCTTCACTTTTCTGTCTATTCCGTTGCCTGTTCCAGTACAGGCACACCTTTTGATGGGCGCCATGTTGGGTGAGGATGTAATCTAAGATGTGCAGATTAGATCGTGTATTGCTGATCATGTTTGTTAATGCTGACTGTTGAATTATTTACAATAATGGTGAATTTTAAACAGTACAGTATAATAGATTAAAACGCACTTTGAGAAAGAAAGAAAAACAGTTGGTGTATATTACATTTGCGAATACTGTTCTCAATGAATTAGTGCTTGAAAGTTCTCCAACAAAATAGTGAATAATGAACATTTTGGGGGATATAATCATACCTAAATCCATGATATCACATATACACATTTCCCTACTATCACAGATGACTCATAGTCCACAACTTCTCAATATTTCATTCACATAAACCAGTCTGACATAACATAATTTTAGTGGGTTGGTATATACATCAACAAAACATTTCATTGATTGGATGTGAGTTAGTTGGTCACCTCTATACTCAGTGCTGGTTCTTAGGGGGGTATAAGGGAGTGGAAACACCTTAGTTCAAATTTACAAAAAATCCCATTCCATAATCATGCCCCTCGGGTACATACTGTCCAATTTATCCAAAAAATCTCTCTCTGCTGTAAGAATTTGTTCAAGTTCCCCCCTCTCCTGGGTAGGGTAACGTGTTCCAGAATCACAAATTTAATTTGTGCGATCGTGTGTTTTTCTTTCGCAAAGTGTTGAGCCACCGGAGATTTTTCTGAGTTCTGTCTTATGTTTCATTTGTGTTCACACCATCTTGAATTAAGATGTTTTTAATGAAGACTTATCCAATTATGCCAGTCATATACATACTGCCTAAAATTCATAAGAACCTCCAACAACCACTGGGACGACCTATTATTGCAGCAAAGAATAGTCTACTAGAGCCATTGGCACAATATGTTGATAAGGTAATCCAACCCTTGACACAAAAATCAACGACATATATCAAGGATACAAACCATTTTTTGACAATACTGGAATCCATTAAATTTGAGGAAGAAACAGACATCATGTTCACGATGGACGTGACGAGTCTCTACACTAACATTAATCATCAGGAGGGATTAGAAGCAATGGAATGGCTTCTA
Organism: Ambystoma mexicanum; assembly: GCF_040938575.1. Lineage (NCBI taxonomy): Eukaryota > Metazoa > Chordata > Amphibia > Caudata > Ambystomatidae > Ambystoma > Ambystoma mexicanum. The sequence goes on along the minus strand of NC_090938.1, from coordinate 813,940,956 downwards.
TTAAATACAAGAGAAACAGTTATGAGTGATCGCTTGTTTATACTTAAGTTACTCACTATCATATTGAACAACAACTATTTTATGTTTGAGAATCGTTACTTCATCCAGATTTCGGGAACATCCATGGGAGCGGCTATGGCTCCCAGTTATGCTAACACTTACATGACATACTTGGAAGAAAAACATGTACTACAGAACCCGAGATGGAAAAATAAATTGAAATGCTTCGTGAGGTTCATAGATGATTTGTTTGGAATATGGAATGGAACAGTGGAAGACTTGAGTGAATTCTTTATGTTCATGAACACAATTACACCAAGAATCAAATTCACATATAAATTAAGTAAAACGTCCATAGAATTTTTGGACGTGAAAGTTTACCTGAAAGAGAACAAACTGGAGATGACAATTTTCACGAAAACAACGGACAGAAATAGTTTGTTGTTAGCATCAAGCTTTCACCCCAAGAAAACTATAGAAAGTATTCCCTTGAGCCAATTTTTGAGATATAGGAGGATTATATCCAAAGAGGAAGAGTACGATATCAAAGCAAGGGATTTAACCAAGAAATTTTTGGAAAGAGGATACAGTGCGGAGACAGTATCACAACATTCAGCGAAAGTAAAAGGAATGGCAAGGACAGAGGCAATGACACCGAGAACAAAAACAACAGCAACTGAAATGGTCTATGTAACTACTTACTCACAACAGAGCAATGTGATCAGAAAAATAATCAAAAAGAATTGGAAATTATTAGAATTGGATCCAACCCTAACAGCTCTATTTCCGAATCCACCATTATTTGCCTACGCCAAAAGCCCATCTATACGAGATCATTTAATGAAATCAGATATTGGACATGAAAAGAAAAAAGAGACAACATATAAAGGAACTATTCCATGTAATAATTGCAATTGTTGTCACAATCTAATTAAAGGAAATGTGATATATCATCCACATAATGGAAATAGAATTCAACTCAAACACACCTCAACATGTGATACCTGTAATGTAATTTATGGAATAAAATGTCCATGCGGACTTTATTACGTAGGACTGACAGGACAAAAAGTAAAAACAAGATGGTGTGAACACAAATCAAACAAGTGTTTGAAGCTCGAACAGTGTTTAAAAATAAGCAAAGATTTGCAGAAAGCTTACTAATGCCTTTTTTCTGTTCTTTTCCCTTTTCCTTACGAAGCGCCGTGCCGGGATCGGAAAGACACCGCCGAAGATGCCCGCAGAACAGAAGGAGCGATGAATGATGGGCAGAAGTGCTGCAAGGTAAGGCTGTTCCTAATGGTGTTCTTGTTCTTGCAGGAGCTGAGCGCAGAAGAAAGATGCAGGCCTACTGGAGACCGATCCGAACACGGTGAGTGTCACGCTGCAGGTGCAGAAAACGCAAAGCATGTTTCTCAGCCTGGGCATGGCTTAAATAGTCTCTGGGTATCCCAGGTGTCTCTGGGCTGCACCACACCCAAAAGACTAGACTGCACATGCAGTTCTGGGAACCGAAATATGTGGGGCATCCATCTTGTCCCCATCAATGCACTGCAAGTCCAATCCCCAATGTTGTCCTATGGGAGTGGGTGAGTCTGGTGCCACAAGCGCCAAGTTTGACTCCAAGTGGGTCTTTGGAGGGATGGAGAGGCCCTTGAGGGCCATGTAGGTGATTGTGGCCTGGCTCCAGCCTGACATCTTGGAGGGCTGGGGACATGAGGGGCAGGAATCATGACACCAGGGTCTACACTCTTCGGTGTGTGGCCTACAGCCTTCAGCCATGCAACCAAAAGGTTACGTCCTGCCCACAACCCCTGCACTATATAAAATCCATGTTGGCTTATAAATTTAGCAGTTATAAGTTTGTTCTTGGGCGCACTGCAGGTCATCTCCACAACCACCTCAGTGATGTGCCGTAGTATGGGTGTATGTATAGGTGTGCTATGCTTCAGTACTTCTGGCCAGAGGCTGGACTCGTACCTGTATGTGCATAGATATTAGAAGTTTTGGGTGTACAGTGGCTTAAACCTCCAGTGCTTATAACTTTGTTCTTTGGTGCATGGCCTTTGGCTATGCACCCAAGACTGTACATACTCCCCACAACGAGCTAATCGATAATCAATACTACAGGTGTAGCCAAGGCTGTTACATGCTGTGGTGGTTGTGACCAGGGCCTAGAGTCTTGGAAGTATGACCGTCGACCTACGGCTGACGGCCATGCATCCAAGACTCTAGGCCCTGGCCACAACCGCCGCAGCATGTCACAGCCATGGTGGTGTTTGAATAAATGGCATACGCATAGGAAAAAATACTGTAAATACACATGTACTCAATTTCAATGTTCGCTAACAGCACGCGTGTCCTTAGAACAGTTTCACGTTTCCTGTACAGAGTACGGACTGAAATACTACCCTTATTAGACCCCTCATTGTCTGTACGTACAAACATCCCAAACAAGGCGGCCATATAAAGTACATCAGGAACACCTACCGCCACAACAAAAGCAGTTTTTCACCCATCTCTTACTGTCTAAACCTCCCCAAGCACTTTGACACAGCAAAATAGGTTTCGAAATAGGTTGTTGCTGCTGGTACCCACTCCGCCGTTGACGGATCCAAGATGTCGGGCGCATCCAAACAATCTGACGCAGAACACGTCTCACTGCAGCCAATCGGTAGAGACGTTGCGTGTCTGCGATCATGACGCCAGCCCCTTAGCCAATCGGTGTCTTGTCCGTGGACCGAACAGGGAAGTGTAACCGCGAAGCATAGATATCACTAATTTTTTAAGAACTACTTTTTGGTCATTTTAAAGAAAAGTACTACACGGAAGGTCACCAAATTTACATGCTTTCGGGACCAAGCTGCTGCTCCTGCCGCAAATCTTGTGAAAATCCGTCCAGCGGTTTTGGCCTGTAGCCGTGCGCAAAGTTTTTCCTCCATTCAGTCTATGGGAAGAACAGAAGTATTGGGACCCCCCTATAACTTTGCCCCCCCTGGACCAAACTTCACCAAACTTTGCAAAAACATTCGGAGTGCCCCATATACTTATTCTGCAAAGTTTCGTAAGGATTCGTCCAGGGGGTGCGAAGTTATAAGCCACCCAAAAAGTGCTCTTCCTATGGAAACAGCAACTTAACCATAACTACACGGCCACTACCGTGGCTGTGTAATATTAAATAGCCTGCTCGGCTGCTACCAGTCCTGTCACCCTGCTAGGGTGTGTTTAAATTAAATAGCCTGCTCGGCTGATTTGGCTAAAGTTCACCTATTAGATAGCCTGCTCGGCTGATTTGGCTAATGTTCACCTATTAGATAGCCTGCTCGGCTGATTTGGCTAAAGTGCACCTATTAGATAGCCTGCTCGGCTGATTTGGCTAACGTGCGCCTATTAGATAGCCTGCTCGGCTGCATTTTGGTTGGTGTGGGAGTTGAAGGTTCGGGTGTGACACGTTAATTGCTAAGGCTGTCATGGATAAGAATATGGTCCCAGCTTCTGTAGATGCCAGCACTCAAGTGCGTTCTTCCAAGAAAAGTGACAGTGTAGCAGACCAGTCGGTTCACCAGCCGTCTGTGCAACAAGCAATCCAGTCTTCTCTGGATTCTCTTTTGTCAGGTCTCAATGATACACTGGCTTCAGCGTTTGATAGGTTGATAAATCGCATTAAGGATTTTCACCCTTCTCAGGAGGCGGGACCCTCTGTCAAACCTCAGCCCCCTAAAAAATGTACCAGCAAAACTAAGCATATTTCAGGACAACTCAGAACTTCCCCAGTCACGTCCCCTGATTCTTCCCCTAGGAGAGGTCAGAAGCGCAGGTGTGCAGAGTCTCAGAAACCCCCCTCCTCGACCCCTTGGCCAGCCCCCTCGCAACTTCCTGCTGCGGTATCCCCTATTCCTATTTCCACCTCGGATAGTTCTGAGGATTCAGATTCGCCCCGTAAGAGACGCAAAAGAAAGGTGGCTCCTGTCCCTACTCAAAAAGGTCCAGTTCTGGATGTTAATGGTGTACCATTTTTTGACCCTGCCCTTATATTACACCCTAGATCGGCAAAGTGGCATCCTTCACAGGAAGTTTCTTCGTTCTTAGAATATTGGATCAGGCGTCCACTACCTAAGGGAGACAGGAGTAAATTGAGGTCTGAATGCCCTAGGCCGGTCCTTCCTGACAAGGTGGCTTTTACAGCCGAGATAGATCAGTCTATGGCAGTGTTTCTTTCTCAAAAGGGGAAAGACCCCAAAAAAGGGGTTGACAAGGCCTGGCGTAACTGCCAGGATAAACTGTTGGATGTCTTGGGTCCAGTCACGCAAATATTTGAGCTGGCTGAAGAGGTGGCATCCTCTAATTCCCCGGTTGAAGTGAATGTTTTAAGGGGTTGGATCCAAAGGACTGTTTGCCTGCTCGGCAATGCGAATGACTCAATCTCCAAAGAGAGGCACAAGTCTTGGCCATGAGACTAGATCTCAAGTTGGCAGACATGTCAGAAAGGGAAGCAGGGCCTTCAGCCCAAGGAAATTTGTTTGGGGATAGATTTTTGAAAGACCTTTCGGCTTATGTGCATACATTCACAGCTTTGGATAAGGCTCAAGCCAGCATTAAAAAGGTGTTTGCGCATAAGGTTTTCCCCAAGGCCGGGCGAGGTAGAGCCCGCTCTTCCAGCCATTTCTCCCAGGGCCATTCCCGTCCCCGTAATTTCGCCACCAGAGGCGCACATAATTCCTCCTCTGCTCGGGGATCGAATACCCAATTTTTCCCTCAGCAAAATGTGAGCTGGAGAGGACATGGAGGAAGAGGTGCCGGGAGGTCAAGAGGAGGATCAGGTACTTTCTCAAGTGTTAAGAGTTTTTTCCCACAGAGATCTGGGGGCAGACTGGCCACGTTCCTCCCACAGTGGGAGTCCCTCACATCAGATCCCTGGGTATTACAGACAGTCCAGGGATATCACATAGAGTTTTATTCCCCTCCTTGCCAGTTCTCCGCTCCCCACCCAGTGGTATTAGACAAAGTCAAGCAGTCTCTAATAGATGTGGAGGTCAAGGACCTCATTTTCAAAGGAGCGATAGTCCCGGCTTCTTACACAGCCTCTCAGTTTCTGAGTACCATTTTCCTAGTTCCGAAACCAGATCAAGGGTTTTGCCCAGAGATAAATCTAAAGGCCCTCAACTCTTTTGTAGTATACCACCACTTCAAGATGGAGGGAATCCATCTTCTCAGGGACACCCTTCTTCCAGCAGGCTGGATGGTCAAGTTGGATCTCAAGGATGCGTTTCTCCATTTTCAGTGGTTCAGTGGGGGAGTCGGGTTTGGCAGTTTGCCTCCCTCTCGTTTGGCCTGTCGTCAGTCCCATGGTGCTTCACCAAATTGATGAAACCTGTGATGTCTCTTCTCAGGTCCAAGGGGATTCGACTCATCATATATCTTGACGACATGCTTGTGTTAGCCCAGAGCCCTCAGAATCTGTGCTCTCATCTGGAATTTACGGTGACTCTTCTTCAGAGCCTAGGTTTTGTGTTAAATGCCAAGAAGTCCATATTGAAGCCTACGCAATGTATCCAGTTTCTGGGCTTCAATATAGATTCAAAGCTTTGCATCCTTCTCCTCCCAGACAGCAGGCTGTCCAAGGTAAGGAAAGAGATTCGGATTATCCTCAAGAAGGACAGGATCTCTCTCAGGCAGTTGGTCAGGGTAGTGGGGATGTTGTCAGCATCCATTCAAGCTATCTTCCCAGCCCCCCTACACTACAGAGAGTTACAGCGTCTTAAGGCACGACATCTTCGCAGATGTCTATCTTACTCTCAGATAGCAGTGCTGTCCCCAGAAGCCAGGTTGGAGCTCCTTTGGTGGCTCAGGCACATAGATGCCTGGAATAGGAAAGCAATTTTTGGCCCTCTCCAGATGTTGTTCTGGAGTCCGGTGCCAGCAGGCTTGGCTGGGGAGCCAGACCGGGTCAGGTTTCCACAGGGGGAAAATGGTCCGAAATGGAGAAAGAGCTCCATATCAACTGTCTAGAATTGTTGTCGGGGTCTTTTGCAGTCCGAAGTCTTCTCAAAGATCAGGGGAATTGTTGTGTCCTCCTCCGCATGGACAATGTCTTGGCGTTAAGATATGTCAATCATTTGGGAGGGACCTAGCCGATCTGGCAAGGGAATTTTGGCATTTTTGCCTCGACCGCAATATTGTGTTGATGGCGGAATACTTTCCGGGGATCAGCAACGAAGTGGCGGATTGGAACTCCAGTCACCTGCAGGACAGAAGCGACTGGATGTTAGACAGGGGCCTCTTTGCCAAGATAGAATCTCTATGGGGTCCGTTTGCAGTGGATCTGTTTGCCTCGAGGCTAAACTGCCAGGTTCCCAGGTTCTACAGTTGGAGACCAGATCCTGGCGCTCTAGCTACCGATGCGTTCCTAGAGGATTGGTCGGGTCAGAGGTTGTATGCCTTCCCTCCTTTTGCACTGATAGCCAGGGTATTGGTTCAGGTTCGCAGGCAGGAAGCCACAATAGTGATATTAACTCCCTTTTGGCCTTCTCAAATCTGGTTCCCAGCTCTTCTAGAGTTGTCGGTGGACATTCCTTGTCTTCTTCCCCTTCATCCCCAGTTACTGATAGGCCCGGGAGGGCTCCCTCACGAGCTGGTCCTTCAGGGGCACCTCTTTCTTATGGATTGGAAGATTTCAGCTCTTCCCGGTGCTTCCAAGGACTTTCACAGGACTCTGTGTCAGTCATCAGGGACTCTTGGGCTTCCTCTACCAAGCTGGGATACTTTTCAGCATGGAACCGCTGGGTTAGATGGTTGTGGTTAGGCACCTTGATCCCGTTTCTGCCCCTCCTGTAGAGGTAGTTAATTTTCTGGTGGATTTGTTCAAGGAAGGAAAAGCCTATAGAACCATTAATGGCTTTCGGTCTGCTATTTCAGCGGGTCACCTTTTGGTAAAAGGGGAACCTGTAGGTAGGCATTTTTTAGTGCGTAGAGCCCTAAATCTATTTGTATTAAGGTTCCTCCGAAACCGAAGTATTCGGTTCTTTGGGATGTTAACATGGTTTTAGATCTCTTCCGATCCTGGCCGCCTAATGAGGATCTGTCCTTTCAACAGTTATTTTCCAAACTAGCAATGTTGTTGTGTCTGGTATCTATTAAGAGAGTATCTGATATCAGAGCCTTAGATGTGGACAATAGAATGTTTACCCCTCAAGGGGTTACCTTTTTTGTTTCACGAAGGACTAAATGTATGACTTTGTCAATATCCTATCCAGCCTTCCCAGAAGACAGTAAATTGTATGATATCGCATGTTTGAAATGTTTTGAGTTAAAAACTGAAAGTCTGAGGCCTCAGAATACCTCTCAGCTGCTGATTTCCTACAGGAAGCCCCATAAGCCAGTATCCCCTTCCACTTTAGCCAGGTGGGTTAGATGGTTCATGCGGGAGGCGGGGGTTGACACTTCCTCCTTTGGTCCTCATTCGGTTAGGGGTGCTGTGGCCTCTGAAGCCGCTTTCCTGGGCGGCAGTCTGGAACAGATTCTTAAAGCAGCTGATTGGTCAAGAGAGTCAACTTTCGAAACGTTTTATCATAAACACATTGCTCATGTGGCTGTTGATGTTCTGCAAGGGCTTTGAACTTGCATAATAGGAGCCTTCTGTCTTGCCATAGAATACCTAATCCCCCACACTAGCGTGAGATGGGCGTTTAGATTCTATTAAAGGCAAGGAGGCGAATATTATCCCTCCCGCCCGCCCTTACTGGTTGTTTTGGTTATTTCAGCTTTCGGGTGAGAGGTCCTGGTTGAAAGGAGATCAGTTCGAATTTGGTTTGCGGGAGAGTTCAAGTTCCGCCTGTTTTCAGTTGGATCATCACTCCTCGTGCTACACGGATGGGTTCTGCAGTGGACGTCCGAAGAAGAACAGCGACAGCAAGAGGAGTTGGTGTTAGAGGAATGCATGACCTGTCCTCCATTTTGGATTGGAATGTTTTACATTGAACTATTGGAACTGTGATGAGCTCATTTTCAGAAAAGTTTTATTACAAAGTTTTTTTCTTCTTTGCTGCTGTGATGTCAGAGTAAAGATTGTAATGCATAATATTCGCTTCCTTGTCTTTAATAGAATCTAAACCCCCATCTCACGCTATTGTGGGGGATTAGGTATTGTTATGCAAAGTATTATTTTGAAACTTTAAAAATTGTATATCTTTTGGCTCACATAATGTTGGCAAGTGTGGGTGCTCTGTCACCTGACCCACACTTTACCTTCATTAATAATAGTGTTGTGTGTGTGTTTTCTTCTTTGACCTCTTTTACCTCATGCACCTGTCCCTACTTCTGATAAGATGTCTGTGGGGTTCCGTGTCTGATGCATAAGTGGGTCTGAGGGGCTTGGTGTGGGGAGTGACGCACGCTGTGTGTATTTATCCTACTGCGTATGTGAGGGCGACAGTGTGGATGAGCGTAGGTGTGGCCATATCTGCGATGTAGGCATTGTGGGATGTTACTGTGCATGTGTTACAGAAGTGACCGTTGATCTGTTGCCTGGGTTTTGGTGCACCAGTGGGTTTCACAAATGTGTTGTAAATATCACTAACAAAGACTTACCGTGAACTCATGAACTTGGCTTATTCTTCTTGTACTGTGACTTATCTTCATTCATTGCAACATAACTGGCACCAAGTTGATCTTTAAAGGTGGTCCTGGTCGGAACATGGAGCAATTCTGTGGTAGGGCGAGCAGCCTACATTGTGAACCCATTGCTCCCAAAGAGAGCCCACCAACCAGGGCCAGATCAGTGCCACCGTCCCAATAGGAGCTGCCGCTGCTGAGATTCTTGGGGAACATAGTCTCCCCTTTGTTCACTGATGCATTCCAATGTGTGGTGGACCTGGTCCTTGCCCCTTTGTCTCCTTATTGCCCCACAGACATCTGTGATAGGATTGTTGGAAGAAATAGCCTGACTCTTCCTTTCTACCACTTTTATTATACCTCAGGACCTTAGCTATGCATCCTTAGGCTTCGTACTATGCCTTTCATTCACAATGTCCATTTACCTCTAGATGCAAGAAAAAGGGCAGGCTCTAGACACAATAAGGACCACTATACACATTCACAGTTATGCACTTTATATATATTCAATGTCAGCAGCAAAAACAGACAGACAATTCAATCAGGTCGCTTGTTAGACACGAGTACATTTGCAATAAACATTTTGCATGTGCAAAACACACTCTACTTCAGCATGACATTTCAAACATAAGTGTTTTTCTTTCTAACCCCCAACCCCCTAACTGGCATTCCTTTGTTATAAAAGCAATAAAATATGAGTACGGTTTCAGCTCTTTCTTATTCTTCTTCCCTTGCTTATCAATGGATGGGTTGTTAGATTATGACCCCTTCTGCGCTAAAGGGACAAACTCCCCATCAAAGTTTTGAATTCGGCTACTCCATTAATCTTTTGGTGCCTAAAAGATTAAGGGAGATATGCCCTTCTTGTCCAGTCTGACACCTTGCCAATTAGCCTATAGGAGGGGTCCTAATTAATCGTTGGACCCATTTATACTCACCCCCCAAAGGATTTATGGACTCTCTGCCTTTCAGACGGGCTGCCTCCCCCTTGGCTCGCCAGCTCCCTTCCTGCAGCTAGGTAAGTCTGAGACTGTCTCTGCCCAGACACTGCCCCAGGGTCGACTCCCAGTCTTCAAAGAATTCCCTCACAGCTCCAACTCCCAGCTGCACTGATTGGCAGCCCGTCACACAATCCTTGCCAAAGCTCCAGACACGCAGCACAACACTCTCTCTCCAGGAAGTCCCCCACTACCCTCCTCTGCCCCTTTTTCAAACCCTCATTGAAAACCTCCTTCTCTATATGATTATGTATATTTTCTGTACAATTTCCCAGCCTCTTTCGTGGTGTCCTCTGTCACCACCCGCATATCAGCGCATGTAATTTTCCAGCCCCTGACCTTTGGACAGTGTTCTGCTTAGCACGATATCCTGTGGCCAGGGGAATATGTTGCACTTCTCTCCATCTTTCTTCCTTCTCTCCTACATGAACAATGATTTTACTATTTTCAAGGATCATTGCCTTTGATACATCACACGTGCTGCCTTGCAAAGTACAGCCATTCAGCTTTCAATTTTGCATTATTTTCGGAACCCAGGAACACTTGTATTCTTGCCCCTGCTGCTACCAGTATTTTCATGGCCCAAGCATAACAAATCTAACCCACTCTATTTCCCCCAATATTAAGTGTTAATGTCAACTGTTAAATGTTAAACTACACACCGAAAATACAGCACTGATTCTTCAGCTCCTAAATGTTCTAACATGTCCACCCTTTTCTGTGCAGGACACTGATCAAACATGGGAGCCCTGAAAAAAAACTGACCTCCAAGGCAAGAAATCCTGTACCCCATTAACCCGTATTTGCTTCTTTTCTATTGCTGTCAACGCTGTGGTACTGTCCTTGGCTCCTACAACAAAGCAGCGTCAGCAAAGACAGCACAGCCAGTTCGTCAGAGAGGTTGATACCAAACCAGCTTGTATTTTGAACCAAGTTTGCAAACAGCAACATTGTATAAAAAGAACAACGTGTGAGGCGTTTGGGATCAGCGATGCAAATACAATTGGAAGCCAAAGGAATTAGTTGATTTTTTATAATTGAACATTGGGAGGCCAAGAAAAGATACCATACACAGAGTGGTCCAGCGCAACGTAGGTGCTCATTCGAAAGTCTCTGTTAGGTATCCAACTGATGCTGAGTGTGAGAGAAAGAGATATTGAGATTGAAGTGGTCATGCAATGGGTCATGCTAAACCCCGTGCACATTCGAAAGTCTTCGATAGTTTAATGTACATCACAATTGGTCTGAGCCCGGCTGAGCGCGACTAATTGAACAAAGAAAGGGATCTGAGCCCAGGAGAGGGGAATGCAACGTTGAACTTTTGCTTGAAAAGGAATCTGAGCCCGTCTGAGGGGGATTCAGGGTGAACACCCAAATTGAATTGTGTTAAAAAGAATGTTTGCGTGTTGTTTATGGTACAGCAGGTCCTCTGCATCAAGAGACCTGCCAGAAGTAAAGAGACCTGGAGACAGAAGGTCCTGAACTGGTAAAATGGAACTATATCCTCGTGCTCCAGAAGCCAGTGTATGTGCTTTGCTCAAGTGACCCACCTTGCCCTGTGTTCAAAACGTGGGGAGGGGAGACCAACAGCCCGAGCATCCTGACATATTATTTTGTGAACACTTCTTTCTTTCTCATGAACACTACCCCTCATTATTTGTAACTTAGCGGTTAGGATTGTCAATCTTTTTTTTTTAGTATAGGCAATTTTATTTTGACAAGACTCCACTAGGACGGCATTATTATTATTTGATCGTCGTAGCTTGCTCCCATCTGTAGATTTAGGTTTAGATAGGCGTTATCCCACCATTGTGTAAGTTTAATAAACACCCTTGAACTGTGGTTACTTGTGTCTATCTTACTGTTGATAACATGCCTTGCTTACATATAGGGTGTTGGGTATGCCATCCGGGCCCGGGGCACTCGTAGATTTTAATTTAGTTATACTATTTCTAATGTCATCCTCATAATTTAACCATGTATTACTGCATTGTATCTTCCATATAATATCTAAGGATGTTTTACTTTCATCATTATACATTTCTCAAATATAACTGCTCCACTCAATGACACTAATATTGTTTAACTCGATGGATTTAACAGCGGTTCTACTTTCATTATAGCATTTCCAACATCTTTTCTTATTTTGAGTCTTAAGTAAACCAATAAATAATAACCATTTTACATTTTTCTCTGAGTATTTATGTTGGCATAGCAAATTTTTGTAAGCAGAGCCCAATTTTGCTGTCTTTTGTGACTCCGTTAGAGAAGCATCTGCATGCATGCCAGCCTTCGCTATCATATAGGCTACATTTCGGGGCCACCAGGGGGCGCCGGATGAAGACCTAGCTCCACGTCGCTCCGCCGGGGCTGTCTAAATCCTTAAAAATCCTGCCGTTTCTTCGGTCCTTTTGCCGACTTGCACTACATGCCACTGCAGGGGAATACACCAGCATCCCCCCCGAAAAATCACGGCGAAAATCGGGCCTGCCTGAGCCTCCTGCACCGTGTGAAAGCCCTGCCGGTGACAGAGTCGGCGGGAAGGAAGCGCCGTCATCGGCAGTGCCCATCAGAGCCCCGCCGGAACTACGCCGCGCTCACCAATCGACCCCCGAGGCTCCCGGGACAGCTGCCGCAGAACCGGTGTCGCCGCCCTGCGAACTGAGAGGTGAGGACTTGCCCTACCCCTCTCCCTGGACCTCCGCTCCAGCCACTGCCGCCACAGCCACCGACTGGTCCTGAGCTCGGAGGGGCGCCCAATTGGACCTTGGGCCGCCTCCTCCTTCCTCCCCCCCTGTACAACACCAGCGCGGGCTCTCCCTTCCCGGCCCCCGCTGCGGACGGGTCGCCTGGGTTGAGGGCTGCCCGTGGGGAGGAAACATCGAGTGCGGGGGAGGCACTCGCGGCGGCTGGAAGAGGGAGAGGGGATATCTCGGGGCGGCCGGCAACGAAGACTGAACACCAGCGGGTCGGAGCGGACCTGCCGGGGGATTGCTCCTGACCCCAGGCGCTGCAACTTGAGGTTGCCTCCTAAAAGGAAGTGCAGCACAACTGGAATAGTGGAGGTGCTCACTCCAAACACCAGGGAAAAAGCACCCGCCACGCACTGGGAGAGAGGCCAAGGACTCGCCCCCGGACGCCTAGACCCAAACTTGCCACCTCGGCCGGAGTAAGCACGCCGACACATCCGGCTGGCGCCACCGTCACCGCCTGCATAATCACCCTCCCCAACCCCCTGAACTACACGATAAAACATGCCCAGGGTTGGGTCACATTGGACATAAGGCCAGACTGCGCAGGCCAAGGCCCGACAGGGGCAAAGCAACACGCTGGGAACCAGGGATAAGGCCACCAGTCGACAATCCACCGGAGGCCACAGAAATGGGTCGAAGGCCTAAGGACCCCCCAGGAGGGAACCTCCGATCCAACGGAACCGCACCCAGTGCCACCCCCATAGGGTCAGAATGGGAAAGGATCAGCCCCGCAGGGGAACGACCCAAAACAAAATAGATAAATACACGATGAGCACCCCGGCGGCTCTCCAGGACCCAACTAGTAGGGCGGACAACGAGTCAACGAAGGGGGAGGCGGCCCAAACGCTGTCTCTCACCGACATCATGGCAGCAATCAACGACTCCAGAGCCTCGGTAGAGACCAAAATAGATGGCTTGGCCTCCGAGGTGTCCTTTGTGAGGCAAGACTTAAGGAACCTAACTACCAGGGTTGGGGAAGCAGAACAACGAATATCCGACACCCAAGACACAGTTAAAAACCTGGGAGACCGCCTTGAACAAATGGAACGGAAAATCACCACGCTCGATAATAGAGCTGAAGACAGTGAGGGCAGGTCCCGCCGGAATAATCTCTGCATACTCGACCTTCCCAAGAAAGAGGAGGGGCCCTCTATGGAGCTCTTTCTTTAAGACTGGCTGGCAGACTTGATGGCTCCCAAGCAACTCTCTAAATTTTTCTCAATAGAAAGAGCACACAGAGTTCCGACGGGCAGACCAGTCCCGGGGGCCCCCCACGAACGATAATCGCAAAACTCATGAACTACAGGGACCGAGACACACTGCTGCACATGGCAAGGGCGACTGGCCCCATCACTTACAATGGTAACCGAATCGGGTTCTTCCCCGACTATACGAGAGAGGTCCAGAAGTCGTGACAAGCCTACGACTCCATAAAAAAGAAACTGTCACCCCTGGGCATTAAATACGCACTCTTTTTTCCGGCAACATTCAAGGTATACCACAACGGCAAGGTTCATGTGTTCTACACCCCCCGCGAGGCCTGGGAGTGGTGGGAAACACAGGTCCTCTCTACTCCATGCCCGAATAAACCGGGTGGAAGCACACCCCGCAGGCACGACAGAGACAACGACCACCCCGCTGGACAGGTCACCCCACCACATGAAGAAGCCGGAAAACCCGGATCTCCGATCAACATGGGACACACCTGAAATTGTGCAACTACTCACCGACAGGACTGAGGAAGCGGTATGAGATCCTCACAGCCGGCGGCCCTGGAGGGGCTGTGGGGGAAGTGAACAACTAACACCTCTACGCCCCCTGAGGGGGACTCTTCACTGTTAGTTCTACGTTACGTTCAGTGGTTACCTTGAACCACACAAGTTGCGGGGTAGGGTCCTTCTGACCCCTCCCCCCGCCACCGAGTTGGGGCCTTTGCCCCTTTAGTAGTTTAAATGGTTAGGGGAACAGGTACTTCTGGTTGGGGGGAAGTGCAGGGTGGGGGGAGTTTGGGGGTTTTCTTGGGGAAGGAAGGGAAAGGCCTCATGTCACAAATACCAGCAGTAATGGTCAGCAAAACAGAAGCTCAGAGAAATCCTTGCATAAGATATGAGAGGGACCGAAACATCCCCCCCACTGACCAGCATATACCTATCTACACGGACATGGCCTACGGTCCACAGGTTAGGGTTCTAGAGTTTGCACATGTAGTACACAAAATTGATCATCAAATAAGAACGGCAGGAGGGCTCAGATGTCAGTTACGCCTCAAAACGGCCGACAAAATAGAAACACAGGAAACACACCGCATCCTTCCATATAACCCCGAACCAAGACTCATGCCGATATAACACAAAAGAGACAAATATCTCTGTTGACCTGGAACGTAAACGGCTTGGGGTCGGGCATAAAGCGTAAACTGGTACTTCAATACCTTAACCGCCATTCCCCAGACATTGCATTCATAACAGAAACCCACCTTATCGGTACCAACAGTGGGCTCTTTAGAAAAACAAACTACCCACACACATACCTCGCCGGGTTCTCCAGAGGTTCTAGGGGAGTCATGATACTCATACATAAAAGATTCCCGTTTATCACAAGGAAAGTCAAAGCAGACCCTCGGGGCAGGTTTGTGATGGTATTGGGGGAACTGCGGGGGGAGACTTGGGGCCTCGTGGCAGTGTATGCACCTCCCACGCTTACAGCGGAACTCCTTGTTGAGCTCCAAGATATGATACTAGAAGAGCGGGTGTACTCATGGGCAATAGGGGGAGATTTCAATGAGGTCATGGAGACAGCCTGGGACAGAACACACGTGGGCAGCAGAGCAGTAGACACCCCGACCAAACTCCGCACCTTTGCAGAAGCTATGGGGCTATCTGACACATGGAGGGCAGCCCACCCCACGGATCGGGGCTACTTGTTCTATTCCAACGCACACCGGTCCCTATCCAGACTCGATTATATTCTCACCGCCATGAACATGGCCCACCGACTATTATCTGCAGAACTCCTGGCGAGAGGGATCTCTGAGCACTCCCCCCTGTTGGTGAAACTCAAGGGTCTGACAACAAAACAGGAACCCACCTGGCGCCTGAACACCTACTATTTAGGGATACCCGAAATACTAGAGGGGCTTGCAAATAAAACATCGGAATACTTCGACCTAAATGAGGAGGCGGTGGACTGCCCAATAATAAGGTGGGAAGCATAAAAGACCGTCATAAGGGGGGAAGCAATTTCCTTGGTGGCAGCTCACCGCAAACAGCACATCGAGGCAATCTCCGAAGCGGAGGCCCAGGTAACTAGGCGAGAGGAGCAACTCCTCGAAGAGGTAACCCAGGAGGCAGGGAACCCAGGAGGCACATGAGGCGTTGGTAACAGCCCAAACAATCCTGAAAGACAGGGTCTTAGACAACGTCCGAACCGCCCACTGGCTGGTCCGGAGCCAGATATACGAGAGGGGAGACAAAGCCACCAAAACATTAGCCTGGCTGGAGCGTAGAGAGCAGAGTAAAGGACAAGTACGGGCCATCCAAACCCCAGACGGGGATTTTCTAATGGGGGACGCGGAGATTGCCAGGGAATTTGCAAACTACTACAGAGAACTATACTCCCCGCAAATACGAGAACCCCCAATAAACATCCCAAACTTTCTGGACGCGATCACGATCCCCCGCCTCTCTGAATCCCAGATAGAACAGTTAGACACAGCCATCACCGAAGACGAGGTAGGGGAAGCCCTCTCTCAACTACAAACCGGGAAGACCCCCGGCCCCAACGGGTTCCCGGTAGAACTGTGGAAAAAACTGAGTGTAACCACAACGAAACATATGCACACCATGTTCCTCCGTAGCAGAGAACAGGGCACCCTCCCCCCAGACCTCCGAAAAATGACAATAGTGGTGATCCCCAAAGCAGGGAAACCCCCGGAGCACTGCGCCTCCTACAGGCCTATCTCTTTAATAAATGGGGAGGCCAAAACACTAGCCAGAGTCCTTGCCGGCAGACTGCTGGGGGTGATGGGATCTCTAATCCACCCGGACCAGTGTGGATTTATGCCCGGTAAGTCCACACGAATGAATCTCCGCAGGGTCCAGATTGCTCTTGATCGGGCGGACGAAATCCCGTCCCCGCTGGCCCTCCTGGCGGTGGACTTTGAGAAGGCTTTCGACACAGTGGGATGGGATGCCCTGTGGGCCATAATGGAACGCATGGGCTTTGGACAATACTTTATGTCCTGGGTTAAGATCCTTTACTCCCTTCCCGAGGCCTCTGTAAGAGTCAATGGGAAATCATCTGCCACATTCCCGCTGCGTAGGGGGACCAGGCAGGGATGCCCCTTCTCTCCCCTGCTGTTTATCCTCGCCATCGAGCCTTTGGCAATCCGGCTGAGAACTGATACACAATGGACAGGGTTCGCCTGGCCACGGGGCGGGGAGGAACGGGTCTCGCTGTATGCGGATGACCTTTTGATATATTTGAGCAACTCAATAATCTCCTGCCCGATAGTGACCAGAACCCTGGAGGAATACCAACACTTCATGGGGCTCCGGGTCAACACACAGAAAACAATCTACTTCCCGGTACAGGGAGGAGAGGAAGCAATCCCAGATCCCTGTCCGTACTCCGTTTCAATTCTGGGCTTCACCTACCTAGGCATAAGAATTAATAGGACACAGGAGGACTTCCCCAAACTGAACCTGCACCCGATAATGGAAAAACTAGAGAACGATGTCGGCCACTGGCACTCCCTCCCACTTTCATTACTCGGGAGGGCAGCACTTTTTAAGATGCTGGCACTCCCGAGATTTCTGTACATCCTCCAAAATGCCCCGCTCCCCATCCCGGCCACAACATTCGCAGATATCAACCGGACCCTCCGCACACTTCTCTGGGGAGGGAAACAGCCACGCATTGCCCTAAAAACGCTCTACCGCTCTGTGTGGGAAGGGGGTATAGGACTGCCCAACATCCGCACATACTACTGGGCGGCACAAGCGGGGGTGGCGAATGAATGGCTACACGGAGACCCGCTGCTACCACACATCCGAGTGGAGACACGAGACACTGGCCCTCCCTCCCCTCTGCATATTCTATACGATAGCCCAAGGAACCTAAAAGAGGCACTGACCGGGTCCCGTCACATAAAGCGAGTTTGGAGGGCGATACATAGATACTTAGGCTGGGAAGACAGACCAACCCTGATCCAACCCCTCTGGCGTAATGCACATCTCCCCGAAATACAAAAAATGGGCCATTTTGAAACCTGGGAGAGGAAAGGGATTTCCACACTGGCGGACATTGTCCAGGAGGGGCGACTGATAGACTTTGAAACCTTACAGACGAGGCACGGGCTGTCACCCATGGACCGTTTTAGATACCTCCAACTTACGCACGCCATTAATACCCAATTCCCGAACCTGGCCGATATACCCGCCTGCTCTCCCTTGGAAACAAACATACTCCCACAAAGTATCCCACACAAGGTAACCTCCACCCTCTATCAGGCAATTAACTCCTTTGGATCCGGGGAGCTCGTCAACCTCAGGGATAAATGGGAACAGGACCTAGGGCGACTGGAGACAGAAGAGTGGGTGGAAGCCCTGATGTCCCCGCGGGAAATTGGGATCGATGCCAAACTCCGGCTGATTCAGCTCCGAATCCTACACAGGTCTTACTATTCCAGAACGCAAATGGCCACCTGGGGGGGGATGACAACGCAGAATGTACCCGATGCAAAAGAGCAGAGGGTACCTTCTACCACATGTTGTGGGAATGCGGGGTGCTGCAGGAGTTTTGGACCACGTGTTTACTCCGCCTCTCCAGAATACTTGGTACCACAATCCCGAGAGACCCTAAACTTATCCTGCTAGGTATAGGAGGCGAAACTGACCTTAATAAACACGAAAGAATATTTCTAGGAGTAGCACTTGGTGCGGGAAAGAGACTCACGGCAGCCACATGGGGCTCAGGTGACAGGATAACCATTGACAGATGGTCCAATGAAATGGACAGATGCGCCTCCCTGGAGAGGCGAATTTACAATGCAAGGAGTTCCCCCCGTAAGTTTCAGAAAATATGGGGAAAATGGGAATTATAAAATGTTAAGGCCATAACAAGGGGCAGCGGCGACGCCCCGCGCAGCCACCGGGCGGCCGGTGCGGATTCTCGACCCCCACCCCGCCCTCCCTGCCGTACCACACAGAAGTCTAGAGTTATGTTATGCACTGCTATCTACTGCGACCTTGATGTTGGATCTCCTAATGTCTTCTGTGTACTCACGTTGAATGTGCTACCGTCTCTTTTTTCTTTTGTTCTCTGTTCAATAAACCAATAAAAAAAATTTATAAAAAAAAATATAGGCTACATTTCCTTATGAATTAATATATCAAAGGGATTTTTATGGAGATTGATGTCATTTCCTAAGGGTTTGAATTTTCCTAATCCCGTGCAGGTTTTTCATCTCTGCAGCTATTTGTCTTATTTCCATTCCTCGTCATCCTGTTGGTGACACTTTTCCATAATCGATCGACAGATGGCTCTTGATTTCTTTAATTGTCGCTTCTGTCCATCTAATACAATAGCCCTGAATATTAACTTTATAGGTTCCCCCAAGAGAATCAGTTCTGACTAGCGAGGAGATCCTTGTCTGCCAAGATTGAACTTTATGGTCACTTGTATCATTTCTTTTTACCTCAATGGTGTGGTGGTTATCAATATTATCCATTTTTATAACATAATCTATATGAGAATGACTTACACCATTTGACCAAGTTCCCAATTCCAAAGCTCCATCAACTTTTTTATAAACTAGGAATTCTAGATCCAATGCTGTCATAAACTGAAGCCATTTTCGTGCTCTACAATTCCATTCAATATCTTCAAAATGAAGATATATAACGTATAGGTACCCTGCGATAATGACCTCTCCACTAGGGCTTTGCTCTTCCCATCGTAGTAGCAGCTCCCTTATAGTTTTTAGCACTTCATCTGTAAAATGACCCATGGGTGGGTCATACACATTGATTACCAAAATGTCGCTCAATGGAAAGGCTGAGATCTGCATCATCGCTGACAGAACAGAATGAGAACTATATTGACATGCATTAACCTTAATTGACATATTTGACCGCACTCCAATGGCTAGGCCACCACTTGCTCTGCCCTTATTAGAGGGAATCGCTTGGGTATATGATATTGTAAAACCACCTATAAAATAAGAACTTTGTGCCCAAGTTTCCTGTAGAAAAAAAAGATCAGTATCAATAATAAAAGCAAATCCTTTTGTCTTTCTAAAAAATGAATTATATTCCTGGGTATTCCAAGATAAGCATTCTATTTCATTCTTTACTACAGTTTGTCAGTTAGCACAACATTGTATTGTCTCTGTCTCTGAGAGACCCATTGTTTTCAAAGCATAGATATTTGCTTTTTTCAGAGCCACCATTATAGGTGAGGTGAGTTTGACCAGTGCCCAATTGGATTCACTGCCCAGTCTAGGCAGCTCTATTTTAGTGATATTGCACAATGCACAATGTTATTGCCTTTAGTTAATTATTTTTTGAAAATAGTGATAACAGACATAAGCGATTCAGGAAAGGACTTTAGATTAAAGGGTTCTTCTCCTGGATCAATATGCATCTTCCCAGGGCCAATATATTGTAAAGGTTTCTAATCGGGCATCACACACCGGACCAGGACTCTTGCCCTTAGCCTAGGATGTAGCGCTCAATTAGAATACTTTTTCTTTATTTCCTAGAATTCAGATTGAGCTGGCACCCAACCTCTCTCACACCCCCTTTTATAAATAGCCCGGGTCACAATGGACCATGAACCAGGCTGGTGGGTGGAAATACGATATTTATTTATTTTAAAATTCAAATGAAATCACACAATTTTAATATTGGGCTGCAATCACCAATGGGGTGATACTTACATAATAAATGATGAAATACACTTACTTTGACCTTCTACTATAACATATCCAAAGCACAAATGAATAGGAGCACTTTTACTATTCAAGTAGATGGTACCCGAGTTAAGATTTCCCCCTGCAATGTTCCCTCAAACTCCTATTCATCGAATTTTGAGTGGATAGAAAGGAGCAGCAAGGAGTCGGGGATACTAGGCAGAAAACAGAATCAAATTTTGAAAACCTTTGCAATTGCATAAATGACACTCAGAATTGGTAAATAATAAATGTATACATGTGGTTGAGTAATGAGGTAAATATGATTTATCACAGTATAAGTAATGAAAAAACACAAGCAAATACAAGGCAAGGTATCAGCAAAGGGCATACAGTTCAAAAAGCAACTTGAAGTGAAAACATAGTGCAGGCGAAATCACACAAACAGAATTTGCCTTTGCTAAATTACACAGGTTTAAATGTCAAAAATGGTTTGAAAAATGGGTGAAATAGACAGAATCGGAATGCGGTTTTTAAGCTGGGTGATAGATGCACATCACAGGGACAATATGAATGTGAAAGAGTGACTATAGCTGAATAACTGGATGAGATTTTCAATGTGAAAGGAGTTTCGGTTTTGGGAAAATAAAAGCAGTTAAAGAAAATCGGTTGGGAGAGAAAAGTGACAAGTGGGACTACAACTATATCTTTATAACTAGATTATCAAGAAGATAACGCTGCCCATGAAACAGGTTAAGCGACCGTCTAAATCCCCTTCATGCTGCGTGTCTCTTTATGTGGAAATTCATTATTTTACTCCAAATATGACTAAGGACTTATGTAAAGGACTAAAGGGATGGGAAAGAATGGCGCTAACGCTTGGAGATCAAGGACAGGATGCTCAGAGAATTCTGACAGTTTGAACAAGTTATCAGTGTATTGATGGGATTACTTAGAGAGTAGGACAAAGACAAGGTATCAAGATGGGGTATGCTATGTGTTGCTATAGGATGGAGAAATACAATCAGCACTTCAGTTTGGGATTTGGGACAGGCAATCGGGTTTCTGGACTCAAAGGCTCTGGTCAAAGCACAGCGGCAGTTCTCCTGACAAAAGACAGCTGGGCAAGGGTCTGGTAACAGCGACGCCTCCGCAGGATGGAGCGTGTAGCAGGCGGCACTGGAGAATCCCAACGCGGGCTCAGCCACCTTTCCCTTTTCTCCCTGAATTTAGTGGGATTTTGTTATGGGGTTTAGTTCTGAAGGGTGGTGCTGCCTGAATAGGAGGGCCTGAATCAAATAATCCTTTCCTTGCAGTTGAGTCTGGAATCTGCAGGGTGGATATGGAATCAGCAGGATGAATATAGAAAGTCTGGATACGGAGCAGCTGGAAAATTCAGAAGAGTGTCTTCTGTCTCTGTGAGCTTCCCCCTTTTTTATAAGGCGGGTGACATCACAGGATTTATTGTTGGGCAGAACTAAGCTAAACCTACCCCTAAGAACCGGATAGGTCAGCCTATGTTGGTCGCCTCCTCAAGGAGGGGACTCAGTTTATGGGGTTGTGTTTTATGAGGTACAAGGCCATACCACAGTCATTTTTGCTAAAAATCAATTGTGACATAAATCGCCCATGTTTACAGTTGTGAAATTTTTGCAAATTACATAGGCAAATTGCATATTTTATACAGAACATAGTATTCCAACTCCCAAGTCTGCACGACATTGTTTTGAGCTTCTAATAATTTTTCGCAATTTTTAGTGGGAACCGCTTCACCCAAAATTCCACAATTTTAGATATGTGTTCATATTATCATAGAGCATATTTCCATTAATTTGTAACCTTCCACCATATGTACCTTTCCCATGATTCACATTTTCCTGGCGTTTGCGTCCCATACATGCCATGGACAGCCACAATGGGCCTCATCACGAGTTTGGCGTAACCCTTAAATCCAGCGGTAGCGCTGTTACCGCCGGATTTAAGGGTCCGCCAAATCACGGCTTCGGCTGATTTCCCCCAGCTATTAGCTGGGCTGAAATCTGCCGAAATTTCATGCTCTTACCGCCGGTGGGAAATCCACTGGCAGTAATAGCGCGAAATTTTCCCATTGAGCCCAATGGGGAATGGGGCATTCCCGAATGGGCTCAATGGGGAATGGGGATTTCCCGTTCTGCCAAACCCATGATCCAGCGCTAATAGCGCCGGTGGGTTTGGAGGCAGGGCAGATAACGCCAGCGCTATTAGCGCTGGCATTACTGCCCAACTTGTGATGAGGCCCATCTTGTTTTACAGCCACAAAAATTACATTTAAACTGTTAAACCTCTACATTCCTGCGTTTCCCGGTTGTAGAAATAACAGTCTTAAAGTTTATTCATTAAAATAGTCTTTTGAGCCAGATGGGCTGGCCTTTGTCCTCCAAATAGGGCCATTTCTTCCCAGGCTACCACCAGTTAGTTTAGCCCAGGGTTGCCATGGAGTACGTCTTTGGAGCTTCTCAGTTTAAGTGGATGGGAGGTGTCACTTCCAAGAGTAAAACATAGGTGTCCTGGAACTCTATTGGAGCCCAGCCACAAAGTCTGATGAGCATGTTACATTCTTCCTCTTGGTCATTCAAGGTTTCCAGGGGGGTGGCTCCTTATGGTGGAAGGCCACTCCTGTTGCCAGCACACAAATGTCCTTTGAAGCCAAGCAGAAAAACCTGTTTGGCTGGTTCCCCAGTACAGCCAATGCATTTACTTAATTATTTAGTTAGTTTTCCTGATCCCAAAAGGCAAGGCTGTTGGAATTAAGCATGGAATTAAGCATCATATTAGATTTTAACCAACCCCCCCTTACATTTCTAGGCAAGGACAGGGCCTTATTCAACATTACACTTTTAAAACAGATATTTTCATGTTTGCAAAAGCACATTTTGACACATGGTGAATTCTGCTGGGATGTCCCTTTCAAATTCGCTTTTCTCTTCCATCTGGATTCCAAACATTGTTTGCAGCCCTAGTCAATTTCTCTTACACAGCAATCTGTCTAAGGCATAGGTCCACTGAAATTGACATATGCACAGAGAGCTAGGGCTTCTTTTGAAGAGCTTATTTTTGACATTTTGTAGCATAAAAGTCAAGCGTTTTTCTGTACGGCTGAGAGTAAAGTTTCTGGTGATTTACCAGATCTTGCCCGACACAGCCTGTCATTCAGTGAGAAATGCTCTTTTGCTGGAGCACAACCTGAATATGGATGGGCATAGCTGGGTCTCAATGGATCAGAACTGTGTAATGTTGAACAGACAAAAAAGAGCATCAGGGCGGCATCATTTTAAATGCCAAATATTTCCTTTTTCAATGGTAAATTTTGAGCTAGCAGCAAAGCAGCACTGCTTTTCAATTCTCTTCTTTGTTGCACCTAAGAAAACACACTGGCAACCTTTCTCGGTGTGCTCCCTGTTTCATCTTGCCTAACAGGTGCTTGGCAAGATAGTGCAGCCATAATTTTTGTAGATGCAAAACGCAGTTTTGATGCAAGGCAATGGTGTTCAAAGGAGCTGGTGCAGCCATTCTGTTGGTAACTGCTGAAGTGCAGCTTGGTGATGGAGAGGAATTCTGCTGGGTGGGTAAATGTACCCCACAAATTCACCCTGACTCTCCTGAGACTTCTTGTTGAGGGAGAGTAGGGCAAAGTGGGGTTCATCAGGTGGAGTCCTTCTTCCATCAGGGAGTGGTACACCACAATCCTCCCGTTGTCTTTCGTTAGAGTATGGCGCGACACCCACAGCTTTTCCTTCGGTCCTTCTTTGTGGTGTGGAGCGACACCCCCAGATTTTCCTTCGGTCTTTCCTTTCCAGGTCCCCGGGGAAGTCTACCTTGGTCTATTAAGGAGTGGAATCATTACGAATCTAGTGAATGAATAAGAACCGGTTACAACATTTTTCCCACTGACTGCCTTCCCAGAAGGTTGACAGCAGTGGGACACACATGCATTACGATCATTACAGTACTCAGACAATAACAACAAATAATCCCTCACAAGACACAGATAATTATTGATATTTTTCCTAGAATTTTTGGGAATGAAGAAAAGTACTCCCTGTTAGATAGATATACTTATGAACCTACCTGTTTCCTTCGGGTTCTTCATTTTCTTGTTCTCATTCTCCAGATGTCTCCTCTATTTGACTTTCCCTTGGCTCCTCAATCAGCTGCAAAGTGTGCCTAGGGTGACACCTCTTTAACTGATTAATATGGACCCATTTCTCTTCTGCCAACTTTCTTTGGGGATGTGGATTCTGTAGGCGACAGGTGAAATCTTATCTACTATTTCAAAAGGACCGCGCCAGCTAGGAAGACATTTCTGCTCCTTGGTCTGGTTCCTTTGGAAATTGTACAAGTAGACCCTGTCTCCTACTTGGTATTCCTTTTTGGTTGTTTTTAAGTCATATTGGCCCTCATTACAACACCGGCGCTAAACCATGGCGCTATTAGCACCATGGTTGGTGCCGGTGTTGTAACGGGTCTGCCATGGTTCAATGGGGAATTACCACCCCATTCCAAGGTTGGCTGGGCGGTAATTCCCCATTGAACCATGGCCCTTCCCCATTCCCATTTTCGCCCCATAGGGCTCTATGGGAATGGGGAAGGCGCTAAGTATGGTACCGTACTTAGCACCAAGGTCCCTTTGCGGGTCCCTACTTTAACAGCTGGTGTAGACCAGCCGTTAAGGTCGGGTCCCGCAAAGGGACCTCGTAATCAGGCGCTAATGGGTTAACGGCACCGCAGCCTTTTACGGCGCCGTTAACCCATTAGCGCCAGGGTCGTAATGAGGCCCAGTCTTCATCCACTCTGCTGATTTTTCCAGATTCCGCTGAGCGTACGCAAAAGCATGTTGAAGGTGTTTTCTTAGATTCTCAACATATTCATGAGTTGTGTAGGCGTTTATCAGTGTCTGCTCTTGTGTTCTATGGAGCAGATGCTGAGGTAGCACCAGCCTTCGTCCAGTCATTAGCTCAAATGGAGACATCTTGGTCGCAGAAGATGGTGTAGATCTGATGGCTATCAGGACATGCAGTTATCTGATGTCCCAACTTGGCCCAGAATCGGCCACAAGCTTTTTTTAGAATTATCACAATTGTTTTATTGTACCTCTCAACTCCCCCACTAGAGGACCGCAGTATGCAATGTGAAGTTTCCATTTTACCCCAAGTATCTCCCACATCTTTGTCATCACTTCGCTGGTGAAGTGACTACCTCGGTCTGACTCAATCCTTTGGGGTAGGCCAAAATGTGAGAAGATGTTTCTGCCTTGCAATTTGGGGCCGGGAGACATTCCACCCATTTGGTAAACAAGCATGTTACGGTTAACATGTACTTGTTCCCCCTAGAGGAGCGAATCATGGGCCCGATGAAATCTACTTGTAAATCTGACCAAGGCAGTGTCATCCCCCTCTTCTGGAGGGGAGCTTGGTGTGTGAGTGAGGTTGGCTAAAATTGTGCACACACAAGACACCCCTTCAGGTATTGGTCGAGGTCCTGCCCCATGTGTGGCCAGTATGCAACCTCCCGCAAGATTTCTAGAGTAGTGTGAAACCCCTGATGACCTGCTGTAGCCGCGTCATGGGCGCGACTTACCATCAGGCTTCCGAATGAGGTAGATACCACCCACTGGTCACATCCAGAGATGAATCTCCTTACCAACAAACCGTCTTGGATTCGGAACATTTTTGGACACTTCATCAACACCCTGAGGTCCTCTTTCCCAATGTAATCAGTATTCATCAGAGGAAAGTTCTCAGGGTCCTCAATGTGTTGATAACATTTCCAAATAATTGGATCCCCTTTTTGTGCCGTGATTAAATCAGCATCTGGGGTCTCCTTACTCCACTGGGCAGTTGAGAGTTCATTGTGAGCATTTGTCTGGGACCTAGTGACAGCAGTGACATGGATTTCCCCCAACAGGGACTCCATCTCGAGGAGAACCCCCTGGATGGCTCTGGTTTTGGCCAGCTGATCAGCTAGGTCGTTTCCAGTTTTGTCTGGACCATCTATTCGGGAATGACCCTTAATCTTTTTCCAATAGATGGTCATCCCATTAGAGATGACCAGATCATCAATATTTTGTATAAGCTTGCCATGTTTAAGTGGTTTGCTATTAGCACACAGTATGCCTCTGGTTTTCCAATTAACCAGGTGCTCCACGAACCCGTTCTGGACTTAATCGGAATCGGTGATGATGACCAGTTGGTGGAGTTGGTGTTGGACAGCAGTGAGGATGGCTTGATGAACTGCCATCAACTCCGCTACCTGACTACTGTGGGACCGATTCTGTACCCAGCGGAGGGTTCCGGGGCATAATTCACCCAGGCATTCCCAACGCCGGCCACCAGTTCCCTTTCCCCGTTGTTGTCAACATGGTAGGAGCACCCATCCACATAAACTGTGGGCATACCCTGGAACTTATCTTCTTCATAGGCTTTGAGTGGGAAATTCATGTACGCCTCCATGTTGTCCTGGGTTTTAAGACTTTCGTCCTCGAGACAGTTTTCTCTGGTACAATCATGCTAGTCAGCCAGACCTTGCGCTAGGAGACTCTTCTTGTTTTGGCCATATCTGACCTCCACAGGAAAGTCTTGCATGGAACAGAATTCAAGAAGTAATTCTGGAATTACTCACATTTCTGGCCCGGATTCTGTCACTTTGGCGGTATTGCAGAGGCTGGTGTGGAGTCTTCACTATGATGTGTTCCCCCTGGATGAACGGGTGGTAATTTTTCAATGCCCACACTGTTGCCAGGAGTGCCTTCTCCCAATCATTGAATTTTTCCTACACAGAGGATAAAGTCTTGCTTGCATAGGATATGACTTTATTGACATTGTCATGCTTTTGATATAATACTGCTGTCAAGCATGTATTCGAGAATCCTGTCTCCAAGAAGAACTCCTTGTTTTTGACACGGTGAGCTAGACAAGGCGCTTGTGGGAGACTTCTTTTGAGTTGTTTTACTGCCTCAACTTGTCCTGGACCCCACTCCCACTTGACTCCCTCCTTCAACAAATGGATTAGGGGCCTTGTGGCCATGGCGTAATCCTCAATGAACTTCCTACTGTAATTAGTCAGTCCAAGGAGGCTCCTTCGCTTACGCAGAGTTGTGGGGTCTTTTAGTTTTAGGAGTGCTTTCACTTTCCTCTCCTGGGGACAGAGATCCTCAGGAGTTATTTCATGTCTCAAGAAGTTGACATGGTTACTGCACCACTTTGCCTTTTGGAAGGACAGTTTTGCTCCGGCAACCCTCAACTGGGTCAGAACATAACGGATTTCCGCTATATGTTCCTCAACAGTTGAGCTTTTTATCAGGACATCATCCACATAGGACAGGTTACCCCTTTCTCCCAAGTCGGGCATGGCTTTGTGTAGGAAGATGTTGAATTCATTGCCGGAGTTTGTGTATCTGAAGGGAGTCCGGGTCCACGTGAACTGCTGCCCCCTGAAGGTAAAGGCCAGCTTGTATTGGTCATCCCTACTGACGGGCACGGTCCAGTATCCATTTGTCAGGTCAATAGCGGTATATACCTTTGACCCCTGGATCTGGGCCAGGCGTTGGTCAATATAGGGGAGCGGCCCTCGGGACATGTAGACCTGTTTGTTTAGCTCCCTAAGGTCTGCGCAGTGTCTCCATTGGCCATTTGGTCTTAAAATCCCCAGCACTGAATTATTAAAGGTGCTGTGGACTGGACAAATTATCCCACAGGACTCAAGTTTTTTGATGATTTCTGTCAGGGACTCCATGGGTCAGAGAGGCAAGCGATATTGCTTCACAAACACAGGAGTCATTCCAGGGTCTGTGGGAATTGTTGTGGTATGGATCTCGGTGCGACTACAGTTGTACGAGTCCACAGCAAAGTGATCTTGAAAATCTAAGAACACCTGTTTCAACTTTTGCTCCTCAGTCTCACAGGCATTAGCTAGGTTGCCCCGCTCTTCAACCATTTGCCTGAAGCCTGGAAACACTTCGGGTTTTGCTATCTCAGCGGCCTCCTCCATGGGGGTGGAAAGGTCTCTGCTTAAAGTGTTGACCAAGGCAGAGGGTTTCAGGTAGGAGAGGCTGTCATTGCGGACCTGGAAGATCACCTCATCCTGCCTGATGTCACTGGTCACCTCTTCCCATAAGGGCAGGAAGAGTACACCAGGAAATTCCCCCCTTGCTGGGTGAAGATCCTGTCTGGTGCTATGTCATTTTAACTGTCATTGTCAAAGCAGTCATTGGGGATTGGTCTATCAGTTCATTTCCTAGATTCATGGAAAAATGTCAGTCATCAACCGCCTTTCCAATAATGGTGATTGTGCCCAGAGTGATACTCCTGAGGTCGCTGTTATCCCCCACTATTGCAATGGTGTTGCGTTCTACATTGACTAAGGGTGTTGGGTTTAACCCCAACCCCTACTGTTGGAGATGGGCATTGAGGTGTACATATGCGTCAGGATTTTGAAGTTTCTGTCCTCTTTTAATTTTGAATTCAAGTGGAAATTGTTGGGTCCGTCCTGGAATGAAGACCTCCTCTCCAATTTGAACTTCAACCGCATATGGCAGCAATTTGGCTGAACAAAATGCTTTTTCAGAATCATCAAAGCCCATGGGATTGCCCTCTAGTCGGGACCAGGCCTTGTAATTTATCAGGTCCAAATGAATTGCAAACCGATTGAGAATGTCACTGCCTAAATAGAATGCAGCAGGGATATGCCGCACAACCCAACAATTATGTTCTATGCTTTTGTTACCTATAGAGATTTTGAGCATACACCTGCTAGGCAGGAGATGTTCGGAATTGGGAGTTTCCAGGCCCATTTCCCACTTATCGATCAATTTAAATGTGGGAATGGCTGGATCTTTTGGGATCTTTCTGAACATGGCTTCGCTGATGAAGCTCTTTCCGTTGTTCAAGCACACTCGGGCGAGAACAGACTCCTTCCCCTCATTTAACTGAATAGGGAGGAAAAACTGTTCTCTAATTTTCTGAATGTCAGCTAAACTTTGAGCTGGTTTCTCATCACTTTTGACTATAGAATTGGGATTCTCAGATTGTGAATCAGTATAAAATTTCTAAGTATTTCCTTCCAGTGTGAAATGCCACTTAAAACTGGAAGGGAGGTTGATATTCAGGAATGGAAAGGAGTTCCCATCACCAGTTTGTTGTCCTATAGCAATTACTGTGGCAATAAGCCACGAGGTGGCGGGCCAACACCGCCCCATGTAATGCCGTTTAACATTAACGGTGCCCCGGGGGCATTACCTCAGGCGGTATTGGGCCGCCACCGAGTGGCTTATTGCCATTAGTACCCCAGCCCGTTAAACCGGGGTACTAATTGCTTTTTTTTCTGTTCCGAAACCACGTTTAAAAAAAAAAATTAAAAAAAGGCTGCCGCTATGGAAAGGGAAAACGTAGTCCGTTTTCCCTTTCCATGGCGGCCATCGGGAGCGGACGCGCTGGGAACACAAGTGTTCCCAGCGCGTTCGCTTCGAAGAACAGAAGTGGAGGCTTGAAGCGAGTCTCCACACCGCTGGAGGTTTCCATCGTCCCCCGCCGGAGACCGCGGGATAGAAAGTAAGTGGGGTGGGGAGGGAGGAGGGAGGAGGGAGGAAAGGCTGGGGAAAAATAAAAATCTTACCTGAGTCCCCGGCGGGGGACGAAGGAAGCCTCCAGCCTAGGGGAGGCTCGGAGCGGGGATGGCCCCGCTTCGAGCCTCCTCATTGGCTGAGGGGCTGCCACGCCCCCTGCCCAAGACAAGGCAGCTGGAATCCCGGCCGAGAATCGAAGGATTCTCGGCCGGGTAATGACCCGGCGAGAGCCAATCAGAATGCTTGTTGCATTCTGATTGTCTCTCGCCGGGTACTAATGTGACGTCAGGTATTTGATTATTCTGGAAATGAAACTCAATATGATCAAATGTTTGTTCAACCATGTGGCATGTGGCATGTGGCATTAAACTAACATGGTTGACACTCTGTTTATTGGCCTGTTAGTCTGAGTGCAGAGCACCTTGTTCACACAGTCTATTAGGAGAGACAACCTGCGAAGGATGTGATTCCCGAGTAGACAGGATGTTCCCTCTAGAGTTACGACTATGACCGGGTGTTTCACCTTATGTCGCCCAATTTTTATTTCCAAATCTGCTGTCGCCTCGACATGAATGAAAGTTCTGGAGTAGTCCAGGAAGAGGAGTGAGAGAGATCTGGTGTCTCTCCCCCTTCCCTGAAATTAGCTGCTCAAAGGCCCTTTTTGACAGAGAGTGGCTTGGGATCCAGTGTCAACCAGTGCTAAAAATGTACATGGCCCTTGCACTTGGATGGAGGCATAGAATCTCCCCTCCTTCTCCTCAAGCTGGCAAAGGTAATGGGCATTTTGGGCAAGATGGGTGGTCAAGTTCTTTATTTTGGACTCCGACACAGTGGAGTTTTGGACAATTTTTTGTGCCGGAGTCTGGGAATCTGTAATAAATATGTGGCATCCTGAAATAGATGGGATTTTGGAATCCCCTGTTTCCCTTAGCTCTGTGCTGCCCCCTCTTACCGAGTGGCGGTCACTACAGCCAATTTGTGTGGAGGATCACTCATTACTATTCTCTTCTCAGGATGACAATTCTGAGGTTCAGGGATGGGTGACTCGGAATCCGTCCCCACACCCACCCAGTCTTCATTCAGATCACTTGGGACCCATTTTCCTTTGGGAAGAATTCCCCCGTCCCTGAAGGAGAAGATTTTTTTCCCAGAATCCTCTAAGGATTCTTCTCCTTCAAACTGGAGAACACTAACTTCCTCCACAAAATGACCTTTTTGATGTCTTTATTTCTCCTGCCCACCCTCTGTTCCCTGGGTTGCAGATTTTCAGGGGCAAGAGATTTTAGTTCTGGTTCCAGGGTGTCTATGGGCTTTTCACGGGTGAGGAAGGAAGCTACCTCTAGGGCTTTACACCCCCCTTCCTCCCGTGCCTCCTCCTCTGGAACCAGTGTTCTGGGGTGCCAGAACCTTGGTTTGAGGGGTTCTGAGCCGCCATGTTCATCTGAGGGTTCTGCTGAGCCCTCAACATGCAACCCAGATCCTGTGTGAGGTTCTGGACCTGGCGCTCCAGTTGGGACACCTGTTCCGGCTGCTATGGGGGTCTTTGTTCATACCTAGGTGTTTCACGGGAAGGGTAACTATCCCTTCTCCCAGAGCACCCTGGGTATTGGGGATTTTGGTAACCCTCCACCCTTGGTCTCCCCTCTCCTGGATTGGGTAGTCTGGGCTCGTGAAAGCGGGGAAAGAAAGGAGGGTTGTCCTGCAGGTTGGGGTTTTGTGGATACCGGGGAAAGAAACTTAACCCAGGATTTGGGGGATTACAGCCCTCCTGAGGGAAGTTAGGAGGGGCGTTTCCAGGGGCAGTACTTACCTGGTTGGATCCCCCCACTTGGGCTGGGGGAATGCATACATACCCCAAGATAGGTTGGTTGCCCTTGTGTCTGGGACTTATGTAATCAGGAGAGTTAGGGGTCCCATTGGCGGGATTACCTCCGTGACTGCCACCTGTTACTGATTGATCAGACGGCCTTCTTTGCCTCTGATTTTGCTGGTTTTGGGTAGCTGCATTTTTAGGGCTCACCATTTCTAGGTCCAAAATGGGGGCAACCTTCACCTCCGCCACCTTAGCAGCAGCAGGGGTGTTGGTTGTATTGTTTTTTTACCTGATTTTTATTTTCTGCAGGTTTTTGGACCTCATATATCCGGGTAGCCTGCTCTATTACCCAGTCCAGGGATCTTTTATCATGAAAATCCTTCACCAGCTGGGTCATGTTGTATTTTGGGAGCACATGAAAATAAGTGGTTATAAACTCTCTGCTATCCGTGCGCACCCTTCTGGTAGTTTGTGCAAAGGTGCGTTTTAGCTCCTGCACAAATTCTCGTGGGCCCTGATCTTCTCCGCATTGTAAATTTTAGGCCGCTTTGCGAGCCTCTTGGGAGTTTCTGTGGGCGGAAAAGTGCTTCAAAATGACCGCCTTGTTGGTCTGAATTATTCTGTCGTTGTAGGGCCAAGTCCTCTTTTATCAGTTTAATATAATTTTTAAATTATATCTCAGAATCTTAGCTCTTTTTTAATTTTTCTTCCACTAATTTTAATTCAGTCTGGATTTTGTTAAAAAGCCCAGACTGGTTTTACGCATGGGTTCTGTTTTCTTCATGTTTTGCCTGCATAACTCCTATATGGAGATACAAATAGGCTGTGATTCTGACCATTTTAATCTGCTCCTCTTTAATTTACAGAGTCATGTACAACTCGCTCAAAGCTTGATGTAATAGGCCACCGTCCTGTCACATGTCCATGTCCATGACGGTGACCTGTTGCATCATTTCGTCTAGCCAGACTTTCTCATCTTGCTCTCGTCATTCTCCTCTGACAAATAACTTGTGCAGAAGGTGCTCTCTAGCCATGTTGATCTCTACTCTGGCCATTTTGGAAAGTGTTATTTCTTTATTCATTAATTTCTATAAGGTTAACCTGTATTCTGTTGCTTTTTGTCTAGTTTGGGTTGATTTCGATTTATTTTATACACAGGCCTAGCACTTAGGTTCTTTGTTTTGGGAGGTGCCTTTTACACCGCAACACAGCTTTCTAGCCACACAAAGTATCACTACCCTGAAGATTAGTCTGCTGTGTTAAGCTGCTATGGGTGGCAACACTTACCCAATCCCCGGCAAGAGCCTCCAAGCTGTAAAGGATTCCAATCAGGTATCACACACCGGACCAGGACTCTTGCCATTAGCCTAGGATGTAGCGCTCAATTAGAATACTTTTTCTTTATTTTCTATGAATTCGGATTGAGCTGGCACCCAACCCGTCTCACACCCCCTTTTACAAATACCCCGGGTCACAATGGACCATGAACCAGACCGGTGGGTGGAAATACGATATTTATTTATTTTAAAATTCAAATGAAATCACACAATTTTAATATTGGGCAGCAATCACGAATGGGGTGATAAATACAGAATAAATGATGAAATACACTTAGTTTGACCTTCTTCTATAACATATCCAAAGCACAAATGAATAGGAACACTTTTACTATACAGGTAGATGGCACCTGAGTTAAGATTTCCCCCTGCAGTGCTCCCTCAAACCCCTATTAAATGAATTCCCAGCCACAGTATATGGCTCCGGTGATCCGGCTGCCACGAGGTGCCCCCTGTG
This sequence comes from Ambystoma mexicanum, assembly GCF_040938575.1. Lineage (NCBI taxonomy): Eukaryota > Metazoa > Chordata > Amphibia > Caudata > Ambystomatidae > Ambystoma > Ambystoma mexicanum. The sequence continues at coordinate 813,907,478 of NC_090938.1, read as the reverse complement.
GTCCACCATCTGCGCATTCACAAATGTATGGTCTGCCGGGTGACCCCGCCCATTAGTGTGGACTGCCCGGAAGCCAAAGAGCATGCCGCCACATTGGCGACGAGGGGTGGTCTGAACCCGCGCACGGCCGTGCGTGTTGCCAGAAGCCTCGGTGCTGACCAAGGAGGAAGAAGAACGGCGTTGGCCACACAAAGGAGAGAGGCGGTGTCAGCCACTGGAGCCGCGTGATGATTGCCATGGCCTGTGGTGAACGCAGGGCCTGCGGCGGTAATGGTGGGGCGTGCTGCAGCCCAGCTGGAAAAGGGGCTGCATGTTATCGCGATCAATATGTGCACATGGAGTTTAGCTGTATGAGTAGCAGCCATGAGAGGAGATCATAATAGGTATAAAACGCACATATAATGATCTACATGTATGGGAAGTATTTTTCAAATTTAGTAAAAGATGTGAAATATATGAGGTGTGGTTGCTCTGTGTATCATGGGTCTTCATATTGTGGATTAATTAGAACGGTGTTATCGCAAAGGCTGTTAAAGGTCCATCAGCAGTCAGGGAACAGGTTTCGTAAGTTGGCGAACAGGGTTGCTGCGGTCAGTTTGCAGATGGCTCAACTGCTGGAAGGCGAAGGGAAGATATGATCTCTGGTAAACAGGAGAGCTCATTGTTGTAAGGGATAGGCATTTGTGAAACTTGTGGGGTTGTTTGAACAGGTGGCTTCTCCTTGCTGAGAATAGCAGTAATAAATTACAGGAGAGCAATTGTGCTGTCAGAGAGTGGGCAGAACTCATGTGAATAGGAGAGGTCAGTAGTCATAAAAGACAGGTTTGGCCAATGCGGTTAGCAAACATGAATACATCAAAAGGGAATTTTTAGGGCAGGTCTGTGTGTGTCATTAATTGGAATCCTGTTGGTGAGTAACTAAGAGGCAAGGCTGCCACCAAATATGGAGAGGTCTTTGGGAAGGGGTGTGTTGAAAAAGTAAACCTTGTAATGATTTGTTTCAGGGTATTGTGTTATAATGTCTGTGTCCAATGTACTGTGTGGGTTTTAGATTTCTCTGCACAGGGCAACCAATTATGTTTTGGGGATGCCTTTGTAACAGTATCTGAGGTAGTGTATTAACTGTTGCAAACTGTATATAATATGTGTTCTTTTTATGGTTCAGGGAGACCAGGGTTGGTGTGAGTGTTAGATGTCATCTGAGCCCACACCCCGGCCATCTGTACAATAAACTTGCTTTATGGACAAAGGCGCACTTTCTAATTCTAGAGGTGGGCCTAATTTCGGTAAAGGAGTGGAGCTAAAGGTCCATGCCTACACCTCCATCACAATGCCTGACGCTGGCCCAGCTCAATCAAAACCTGTCCATTTGCCAGTGTGGCCTGTGTCCATGTCACTTTGCCTATTATACCTAAAACATTTTGAAACAGTTCAAAAATATCATTGGCTCCCCTCTTCTTTCCACGTAGCGTGAACTGTCGTCTTGACATCTGGTCTTCTCCTCTGCGCCCAGTGGTCTCTTTCTGCCTTAGGGAGTCCTCCTTCTCTCGTCCCGGGGACTCCTCCTTTCCTCATCGGGGGGCCTCTTCCATGGACACAGGGCTCCAGCAAACCTTTTTGGCGGGAAACAATTAACCACGTTCTATAACAGAGGAGAGAGACAGACAGGTTAATTAACAAGCACCAATACATTTATCCAAAGGTTCTTCCCTTCTTATTTATTAATACCTCAACTGTTCATTCATTCCTCCAGGTACACTAAACCTACCTAATTACCCGTTACGATGAATCCTTTAACCACAGGACCATTGAAAACTGATTTACTTAACTAGGTCCCCCGGTGCATCCTTGTCTCTGATGCTCTAACCATTACGCCTTTCATGATTTCTCCTGGATGTTTTAACTGTTTATTTTCATGTCTTGAGTGGAAGGGCTTGATTGGATTCACGTGGACAAACTGTTCCACAGCCAGATCGCCTTCCTTCATAAGTGTTTTATACACCACAGCCAAAATTGTATCCAGGACGCCATGCACTTCGAATTCCTTCTTTTTCCTTTTTGAAAGTTGAACTTGTTTACTTGGTCTCCTAGCTCATATTCCCAGACAGACAACTTCCTGTCATAATATGACATGGCACCCTCAGCTGCTTTTTCTAGATTTCACTGCACAAATGCAAATGCGTGTTGCAAAGGCTTTCTCAATTCTTCCACATACTCGTGAATTGTGCATACATTTACCAAGACTTGCTCATTGGTCCTGTAAAATAAATGTTGGGGATGTACCTTCTTCCTGCCTGTGATTATCTAATTCGGACTGAGATTGGTAGATTTTGATGGTGTCACTCTAATTGCCATGAGCACTAAAGGGAGATGTAAATCGCGACTAGACCCTGCTTCAGCCACACAAATATTTAGTATATTTATTGATTATTGATCTGTTGCATCTTTCCACTCCACCACTGAAGGATTTCCGATATGAAACATGTAACTTTCTCTTAACCCCTAGAATTTTCCACATCTTGGTCATCAATGCACTGGTAAAATGGCTTCCACAGTCTGATTCTATTCTCTGGGGCAAACCAAATCTGGAAAATATGTGATTCACCAACAAGGTAGTCGTGGTCTGTGCCCTACAATCAGGAACAGGCATACATTCCAACCATTTTTACATTAAACAAGTAACTGTCAGCATGTGCTTGTTTCCATGTGATGATCTTTGGACTGGGCCAATAAAATCAATTTGCAAATCTGACCAGGGAAGGGTCAATCCTCTCTTCATTGATGGTGCTCTATGTGTCAGGGAGGTGGGCTGGAATTGGGCACACACCAAAAACCCCCATGTATACAATTCCACATCTTGGGACATATGTGGCCAATAAGAATATTCCCTTAGGATTTCAGACATTTTATGCACAACCCTGTGACCCGCTGTTATTGCATCATTAGCATGATGTAACATTAGCCCTCAAAATGAAATAGGGACCACCCACTGAATCTGAATTAGATTTTCAGACCAACAGTCCATCTTGCAGCTGAAACTGTTTTTTATTCTTCATCATCACCCTCAACTCCTCACTTTCCTTGCAGTCCTCCTCTGTAATGGGATTCTTTTCACTATCTACCATATGACTAAAACGTACCTACGATTGGGCCTGTTTTTTGTGCCTTAATGAAATCCTGATCAGGTGTGTCAACACACTGGTAAAGGTGGCTCTACCACCTGTATGCTCTCCAGGGGGTTTGGAAGTCTCTGGCTGGAGGGCACTTGGGGGCAGTTATGATTGAAGCCCCTACTTGTGCATTTCCTTGAGGGCCTGGTATCTGTTGGAAAGACCTGCTGCCACATTGGCTGTCTCTGCCTTGAAAGGACCTGGGTTCACCCACAGTTGATGACCCTTCGTTTTTCTGTACAGGCTTCCAAATGATGTATTGGTGCCTGATGCTTTGCTTAACTGTACATATGTGATTTAGACAACATAGACTGTGAGTACATTTAGTTTTTATTACAGATTGTGTGTGTTTGGATACTACTTCATGCAGTTTGCTGTGCATTGATTTGAAAATGTGTATATGTGTATTTGTTCTTAGATCTTTTAATCCCCCTGATCAAGATGTTTCAGAATTATTTCGTCAACGTCGAACCCGGTCGGTGCTTCCTTTTAGAGTAGCAGAAAGTCAACATTGGCAAGATTGAGCCATTTCAGTCCTCTCCTGTCTACACATCAAATTATACATTTTTCCAAATATTTTTCTTTGGCTTTATTGTTGTTTTATTTACAATCTTCCTCTATGTTGTAATGGTTTTGCACACAGTTCTATTGAATGTATAGTTTAACTGTCTACATGGATGGATTGAATGTGTTGTATGGGTTGAATGAATTGAATTCTTGAATGAATAATTGCATCGTGCCATTGTTTGTATCTTAATTGAAATTTTAGAAATCTAAATAAAAACAATTGATTTTCAGCTTATGAGTTAATCATTTAAATGTACTGTTAATTCATTGTTCCAGATCTCACTTTTACAGATATTATAATTATTGTTCCCAACCTTTCTGTTTACCTGGATGCCGGACCAAGACATTTTAAAAAGACCAGAAATATCAAAAGCAATACGCCTTTAGAAACTGTCCGCTGGACTCTCAGCTAGGTTATCTCCCTTGAATCCGTCGATCTTGCCTTACATCTTACTATGACCATAAATTGTGCCATTGAGGCTCTCGCCTCTGAATAATCCAAGTTAGTGAAACCTGAATCAAATACAGACTCCGGATGCAGTGAAACCATTCAGCTACTCAAACACTCGAATTGGACTGCAGAAATGGACTGGCAAAACATCCTTCCCCTCATACCATTTTGCTATATAAACAATCAGTAAAAAAAATTCAAACTAGCAGTTGTTGAGGCAAAATCAACCAGTTTCAACAACAGGATTGCTCTTGCCAAATCCAGCTCCAGGGAGCTTTTCTGAATCCTGAAGGAATTTGAGGGCAAATCTGTCAGTAAACCAGCACCCAACAAAGATTCTGCATGGTGCCAGATGGTCCATGACTCATTTTCCTCCAAGACTAGTCCCTCAACAAGCAATCCTGGCCAAAAAAGGGTCACTTCTGAATACCAGAAATTGCTCACCCCCCCCAACCCCTCCCCACCACTCTGGCTCCCGAGCTACCCAAGACAAAAACTCACCTGTAAAATTTGAATTCAAACACTGCACTGAAGCTAAAATGTGTAAGGTTGTGGCTTGAATGAAACCTACTTCTTGTCTTGGGGGGAGATGCCCCTCAAGCATCTTCCAGGATTGCATGGATGTTCTGGGCCCTTGGGTAACCAAACTGATCAACCTTTCCTTCACTGAAAGTAGTGTTCCCTGCCTACTAAAGGAAGCCTGGATTACTCCATTACTGAAGAAGAACAATCTCGATCCCTCCATAGCCAAACACTACCGTCCTTTAACATACGTTCCCTTCTTACTGAAGATTATGGAAGGTGTGGCATACATTCATCTACACAAGTTCATCAAAAGCAACAATACCCTCGGTCCTCAGCAGTCAGGCTTCAGAGCCAGGCATAGCACTGAGACCGCCATGCTGGACCTTAAATCCAATCTTGCCTGCATTGTGGACAAAGGTCAGTCAGTTCTGCTCATGCTATTAGACCTCTCGGCAGCCTTTGACCTGGTTGATCACTCTCTTTTGGTGACCAGGTTAAAAGAGCGTGCTCATTGTACCAGCATGGCACCGACTATTGTTGTCTAGAAGCACTCCCTGGTGTGTGCTATCCACTTAGTATAGTTCAGAGAATGTATCAGGGTGCAGGGGAGAACAAGCAACCCTGACACTAGGTTGTATAACCAATTAGAATGACAGCAGGTGTCCACACTCCTGTGGGACTCTCCCGTCCCCTGCACACTTATTTATATTGTAATCCAATCAATATTTTGATCGCTATCTTGTGTATGTTCAATAATAGAAGACTTTAAATCTCCTTTATGAATAACCCAACTTCTCAAATCTGTTTGTCAACAAACTATTTTTTATATTTGTTTTTATACAAAGATTACACTTTTGTGATCATACAATTCCATACATATTGTCATTTCAGAAGACACACCAATCATTACCAATATCTACAATCTGAATTTCTTTTTTTATATATAGAGAAACTATTGATCTTTCTCTCTTGCTCAATGCATTTTGGGAAATTCGTTCCCTTCTTCAGGAGCTATTCTTCATCTCGACTTCTGCCACTATTACATTTTTGTTCTAGATAATAAATAATATGTCTATCAGTTCTGATTCACTTGTCAGTTCAGATTTGTGTCTGTCATGATTCGTTAGTTGATATTCACCTAGTACTTTTCTGTCCCAGCCGAAGGGTTGTGTAGAATTCCACCAACTTCGGGATATGCTCTCTTCTTCCCAACGAGATTTTCTACCTAATGATATAAATCATATATATGTATATCGCAAAGTATCCTGTCTTTCCAGCTATTACTAGTGGTCTTCATCCACTATTCTCACCTTCTCTGTGTGGTGATACCCCGTCCAGATGATACTTCTAAATGCAAGTTGGCCTTCCAGACCTGCCAAGTCCCCAGCAATGGCTATGTGTGTTACTTCCAGCTTCACCCTTTGTATATGGTTGGATCTCAAATGGTCCTCTTGCTGGTGTTCTCCCCAATGTGTCTATGGTAAAGATAAGTATCTAAATCAGGCTTCCTATCTTAATAGGGTCCGCTTGTAGCAGGCTGGACATAGTGCCCCCTACTATTGTTCTCTCACTTACCTTCCAAACCAGCCATTCCTGGGTTGCTGTCACATGCCCTTCTGAGCCGCGCTACAATGCGAATGCCAAAATGGCTGCTACTTACATCATGACATCATCACACAGTAGTGCGACAACATCACAATGGCGTTTTAATATCTTTGCGTCCATGTCAATGAAAAGATCCTTCCGCTCGTCATCCTTGTGACCTAGTTATGCACATTATGCATGTGTCGTCCATGCAATTCTATTATTTCAGCCTCATATTAGATGATTCATGTATGGCCTATGTGATATAGTGGTTGTAGGGAGGAGCCATAAGTCTGTCCTGGAAACCTATATGTAATTAAATGGGAGTCATCCATGAATATCTGCCCCAGGAGGTTATATTTTATTATTGATTATGTCTCTGTCCATGTGAGGGTCAACAGACCCTATGTCCATAAGGGTCCCAGTGTGTTACCAACTAACAACTTCATGCTCACATTCTAAGGATTTATGTCCTCTTCACGTCCTGTTTCCCAATAACAACATTTATTAGCGGGAGTGGAGAAGAGGTGTTCTGCCGTGGTGCTGGCTTGTAATTTCCGAGTGTTTCTGCAGTGTTTATCGTTACCTGGAGGTGTGGCTTCACACAAGCTTTTCCCTGCAAAGGACTTTTTAAGCTACATTCACCCGCGAAACGCAGAGCGGAGGTGGAGAAGAGGTGGACTGCTGTGGTGCTGGCTTGTAATTGCAGTGCTTCTGCAGTGTGTATCATTACCTGGAGGTGTGGCTTCATACAAGCTTTTCCCTGCAAAGGACTTTTAAGCTACATTCACCCGCGGAACACGGAGCGCAGGTGGAGAAGAGGTGGACTGCCGTGGTGCTGGCTTGTGATTGCAGTGCTTCTGCAGTGTGTATCATTACCTGGAGGTGTGGCTTCATACAAGCTTTTCCCTGCAAAGGACTTTTAAGCTACATTCACCCGCGGAACACGGAGTGCAGGTGGAGAAGAGGTGGACTGCTGTGGTGCTGGCTTGTAATTGCAGTGCTTCTGCAGTGTGTATCATTACCTGGAGGTGTGGCTTCATACAAGCTTTTCCCTGCAAAGGACTTTTAAGCTACATTCACCCGCGGAACACGGAGCGCAGGTGGAGAAGAGGTGGACTGCTGTGGTGCTGGCTTGTAATTGCAGAGTGCTTCTGCAGTGTGTATCGTTACCTGGAGGTGTGGCTTCACACAAGCTTTTCCCTGCAAAGGACTTTTAAGCTACATTCACCCGCGGAACACGGAGCGCAGGTGGAGAAGAGGTGGACTGCTGTGGTGCTGGCTTGTAATTGCAGTGCTTCTGCAGTGTGTATCATTACCTGGAGGTGTGGCTTCATACAAGCTTTTCCCTGCAAAGGACTTTTAAGCTACATTCACCCGCGGAACACGGAGCGCAGGTGGAGAAGAGGTGGACTGCTGTGGTGCTGGCTTGTAATTGCAGAGTGCTTCTGCAGTGTGTATCATTACCTGGAGGTGTGGCTTCATACAAGCTTTTCCCTGCAAAGGACTTTTAAGCTACATTCACCCGCGGAACACGGAGCGCAGATGGAGAAGAGGTGGACTGCTGTGGTGCTGGCTTGTAATTGCAGTGCTTCTGCAGTGTGTATCATTACCTGGAGGTGTGGCTTCATACAAGCTTTTCCCTGCAAAGGACTTTTAAGTTACATTCACCCGCGGAACGCGGAGCGGAGGTGGAGAAGAGGTGGACTGCTGTGGTGCTGGCTTGTAATTGCAGTGCTTCTGCAGTGTGTATCATTACCTGGAGGTGTGGCTTCATACAAGCTTTTCCCTGCAAAGGACTTTTAAGCTACATTCACCCGCGGAACACGGAGCGCAGGTGGAGAAGAGGTGGACTGCTGTGGTGCTGGCTTGTAATTGCAGAGTGCTTCTGCAGTGTGTATCATTACCTGGAGGTGTGGCTTCATACAAGCTTTTCCCTGCAAAGGACTTTTAAGCTACATTCACCCGCGGAACACGGAGCGCAGGTGGAGAAGAGGTGGACTGCTGTGGTGCTGGCTTGTAATTGCAGTGCTTCTGCAGTGTGTATCATTACCTGGAGGTGTGGCTTCATACAAGCTTTTCCCTGCAAAGGACTTTTAAGCTACATTCACCCGCGGAACACGGAGCGCAGGTGGAGAAGAGGTGTACTGCTGTGGTGCTGGCTTGTAATTGCAGTGCTTCTGCAGTGTGTATCATTACCTGGAGGTGTGGCTTCATACAAGCTTTTCCCTGCAAAGGACTTTTAAGCTACATTCACCCGCGGAACACGGAGCGCAGGTGGAGAAGAGGTGGACTGCTGTGGTGCTGGCTTGTAATTGCAGTGCTTCTGCAGTGTGTATCATTACCTGGAGGTGTGGCTTCATACAAGCTTTTCCCTGCAAAGGACTTTTAAGCTACATTCACCCGCGGAACACGGAGCGCAGGTGGAGAAGAGGTGGACTGCTGTGGTGCTGGCTTGTAATTGCAGTGCTTCTGCAGTGTGTATCATTACCTGGAGGTGTGGCTTCATACAAGCTTTTCCCTACAAAGGACTTTTAAGCTACATTCACCCGCGGAACACGGAGCGCAGGTGGAGAAGAGGTGGACTGCTGTGGTGCTGGCTTGTAATTGCAGAGTGCTTCTGCAGTGTGTATCGTTACCTGGAGGTGTGGCTTCACACAAGCTTTTCCCTGCAAAGGACTTTTTAAGCTACATTCACCCGCGGAACGCAGAGCGGAGGTGGAGAAGAGGTGGACTGCTGTGGTGCTGGCTTGTAATTGCAGTGCTTCTGCAGTGTGTATCATTACCTGGAGGTGTGGCTTCATACAAGCTTTTCCCTGCAAAGGACTTTTAAGTTACATTCACCCGCGGAACGCGGAGCGGAGGTGGAGAAGAGGTGGACTGCTGTGGTGCTGGCTTGTAATTGCAGTGCTTCTGCAGTGTGTATCATTACCTGGAGGTGTGGCTTCATACAAGCTTTTCCCTGCAAAGGACTTTTAAGCTACATTCACCCGCGGAACACGGAGCGCAGATGGAGAAGAGGTGGACTGCTGTGGTGCTGGCTTGTAATTGCAGTGCTTCTGCAGTGTGTATCATTACCTGGAGGTGTGGCTTCATACAAGCTTTTCCCTGCAAAGGACTTTTAAGCTACATTCACCCGCGGAACACGGAGCACAGGTGGAGAAGAGGTGGACTGCTGTGGTGCTGGCTTGTAATTGCAGAGTGCTTCTGCAGTGTGTATCATTACCTGGAGGTGTGGCTTCATACAAGCTTTTCCCTGCAAAGGACTTTTAAGCTACATTCACCCGCGGAACACGGAGCGCAGGTGGAGAAGAGGTGGACTGCTGTGGTGCTGGCTTGTAATTGCAGTGCTTCTGCAGTGTGTATCATTACCTGGAGGTGTGGCTTCATACAAGCTTTTCCCTGCAAAGGACTTTTAAGCTACATTCACCCGCGGAACACGGAGCGCAGGTGGAGAAGAGGTGGACTGCTGTGGTGCTGGCTTGTAATTGCAGTGCTTCTGCAGTGTGTATCATTACCTGGAGGTGTGGCTTCATACAAGCTTTTCCCTGCAAAGGACTTTTCAGCTACATTCACCCGCGGAACACGGAGCGCAGGTGGAGAAGAGGTGGACTGCTGTGGTGCTGGCTTGTAATTGCAGTGCTTCTGCAGTGTGTATCATTACCTGGAGGTGTGGCTTCATACAAGCTTTTCCCTGCAAAGGACTTTTAAGCTACATTCACCCGCGGAACACGGAGCGCAGGTGGAGAAGAGGTGGACTGCTGTGGTGCTGGCTTGTAATTGCAGTGCTTCTGCAGTGTGTATCATTACCTGGAGGTGTGGCTTCATACAAGTTTTTCCCTGCAAAGGACTTTTAAGCTACATTCACCCGCGGAACACGGAGCGCAGGTGGAGAAGAGGTGGACTGCTGTGGTGCTGGCTTGTAATTGCAGTGCTTCTGCAGTGTGTATCATTACCTGGAGGTGTGGCTTCATACAAGCTTTTCCCTGCAAAGGACTTTTAAGCTACATTCGACCGCGGAACACGGAGCGCAGGTGGAGAAGAGGTGGACTGCTGTGGTGCTGGCTTGTAATTGCAGTGCTTCTGCAGTGTGTATCATTACCTGGAGGTGTGGCTTCATACAAGCTTTTCCCTGCAAAGGACTTTTAAGCTACATTCACCCGCGGAACACGGAGCGCAGGTGGAGAAGAGGTGGACTGCTGTGGTGCTGGCTTGTAATTGCAGTGCTTCTGCAGTGTGTATCATTACCTGGAGGTGTGGCTTCATACAAGCTTTTCCCTGCAAAGGACTTTTAAGCTACATTCACCCGCGGAACACGGAGCGCAGGTGGAGAAGGGGTGGACTGCTGTGGTGCTGGCTTGTAATTGCAGTGCTTCTGCAGTGTGTATCATTACCTGGAGGTGTGGCTTCATACAAGCTTTTCCCTGCAAAGGACTTTTAAGCTACATTCACCCGCGGAACACGGAGCGCAGGTGGAGAAGAGGTGGACTGCTGTGGTGCTGGCTTGTAATTGCAGTGCTTCTGCAGTGTGTATCATTACCTGGAGGTGTGGCTTCATACAAGCTTTTCCCTGCATAGGACTTTTAAGCTACATTCACCCGCGGAACACGGAGCGCAGGTGGAGAAGAGGTGGACTGCTGTGGTGCTGGCTTGTAATTGCAGTGCTTCTGCAGTGTGTATCATTACCTGGAGGTGTGGCTTCATACAAGCTTTTCCCTGCAAAGGACTTTTAAGCTACATTCACCCGCGGAACACGGAGCGCAGGTGGAGAAGAGGTGGACTGCTGTGGTGCTGGCTTGTAATTGCAGTGCTTCTGCAGTGTGTATCATTACCTGGAGGTGTGGCTTCATACAAGCTTTTCCCTGCAAAGGACTTTTAAGCTACATTCACCCGCGGAACACGGAGCGCAGGTGGAGAAGAGGTGGACTGCTGTGGTGCTGGCTTGTAATTGCAGAGTGCTTTTGCAGTGTGTATCGTTACCTGGAGGTGTGGCTTCACACAAGCTTTTCCCTGCAAAGGACTTTTTAAGCTACATTCACCCGCGGAACGCAGAGCGGAGGTGGAGAAGAGGTGGACTGCTGTGGTGCTGGCTTGTAATTGCAGTGCTTCTGCAGTGTGTATCATTACCTGGAGGTGTGGCTTCATACAAGCTTTTCCCTGCAAAGGACTTTTAAGTTACATTCACCCGCGGAACGCGGAGCGGAGGTGGAGAAGAGGTGGACTGCTGTGGTGCTGGCTTGTAATTGCAGTGCTTCTGCAGTGTGTATCATTACCTGGAGGTGTGGCTTCATACAAGCTTTTCCCTGCAAAGGACTTTTAAGCTACATTCACCCGCGGAACACGGAGCGCAGGTGGAGAAGAGGTGGACTGCTGTGGTGCTGGCTTGTAATTGCAGAGTGCTTCTGCAGTGTGTATCGTTACCTGGAGGTGTGGCTTCATACAAGCTTTTCCCTGCAAAGGACTTTTAAGCTACATTCACCCGCGGAACACGGAGCGCAGGTGGAGAAGAGGTGGACTGCTGTGGTGCTGGCTTGTAATTGCAGTGCTTCTGCAGTGTGTATCATTACCTGGAGGTGTGGCTTCATACAAGCTTTTCCCTGCAAAGGACTTTTAAGCTACATTCACCCGCGGAACACGGAGCGCAGGTGGAGAAGAGGTGGACTGCTGTGGTGCTGGCTTGTAATTGTAGAGTGCTTCTGCAGTGTGTATCATTACCTGGAGGTGTGGCTTCATACAAGCTTTTCCCTGCAAAGGACTTTTAAGCTACATTCACCCGCGGAACACGGAGCGCAGGTGGAGAAGAGGTGGACTGCTGTGGTGCTGGCTTGTAATTGCAGTGCTTCTGCAGTGTGTATCATTACCTGGAGGTGTGGCTTCATACAAGCTTTTCCCTGCAAAGGACTTTTAAGCTACATTCACCCGCGGAACACGGAGCGCAGGTGGAGAAGAGGTGGACTGCTGTGGTGCTGGCTTGTAATTGCAGTGCTTCTGCAGTGTGTATCATTACCTGGAGGTGTGGCTTCATACAAGCTTTTCCCTGCAAAGGACTTTTAAGCTACATTCACCCGCGGAACACGGAGCGCAGGTGGAGAAGAGGTGGACTGCTGTGGTGCTGGCTTGTAATTGCAGTGCTTCTGCCGTGTGTATCATTAACTGGAGGTGTGGCTTCATACAAGCTTTTCCCTGCAAAGGACTTTTAAGCTACATTCACCCGCGGAACACGGAGCGCAGGTGGAGAAGAGGTGGACTGCTGTGGTGCTGGCTTGTAATTGCAGTGCTTCTGCAGTGTGTATCATTACCTGGAGGTGTGGCTTCATACAAGCTTTTCCCTGCAAAGGACTTTTAAGCTACATTCACCCGCGGAACACGGAGCGCAGGTGGAGAAGAGGTGGACTGCTGTGGTGCTGGCTTGTAATTGCAGTGCTTCTGCAGTGTGTATCATTACCTGGAGGTGTGGCTTCATACAAGCTTTTCCCTGCAAAGGACTTTTAAGCTACATCAACCCGCGGAACACGGAGCGCAGGTGGAGAAGAGGTGGACTGCTGTGGTGCTGGCTTGTAATTGCAGTGCTTCTGCAGTGTGTATCATTACCTGGAGGTGTGGCTTCATACAAGCTTTTCCCTGCAAAGGACTTTTAAGCTACATTCACCCGCGGAACACGGAGCGCAGGTGGAGAAGAGGTGGACTGCTGTGGTGCTGGCTTGTAATTGCAGTGCTTCTGCAGTGTGTATCATTACCTGGAGGTGTGGCTTCATACAAGCTTTTCCCTGCAAAGGACTTTTAAGCTACATTCACCCGCGGAACATGGAGCGCAGGTGGAGAAGAGGTGGACTGCTGTGGTGCTGGCTTGTAATTGCAGTGCTTCTGCAGTGTGTATCATTACCTGGAGGTGTGGCTTCATACAAGCTTTTCCCTGCAAAGGACTTTTAAGCTACATTCACCCGCGGAACACGGAGCGCAGGTGGAGAAGAGGTGGACTGCTGTGGTGCTGGCTTGTAATTGCAGTGCTTCTGCAGTGTGTATCATTACCTGGAGGTGTGGCTTCATACAAGCTTTTCCCTGCAAAGGACTTTTAAGCTACATTCACCCGCGGAACACGGAGCGCAGGTGGAGGAGAGGTGGACTGCTGTGGTGCTGGCTTGTAATTGCAGTGCTTCTGCAGTGTGTATCATTACCTGGAGGTGTGGCTTCATACAAGCTTTTCCCTGCAAAGGACTTTTAAGCTACATTCACCCGCGGAACACGGAGCGCAGGTGGAGAAGAGGTGGACTGCTGTGGTGCTGGCTTGTAATTGCAGTGCTTCTGCAGTGTGTATCATTACCTGGAGGTGTGGCTTCATACAAGCTTTTCCCTGCAAAGGACTTTTAAGCTACATTCACCCGCGGAACACGGAGCGCAGGTGGAGAAGAGGTGGACTGCTGTGGTGCTGGCTTGTAATTGCAGTGCTTCTGCAGTGTGTATCATTACCTGGAGGTGTGGCTTCATACAAGCTTTTCCCTGCAAAGGACTTTTAAGCTACATTCACCCGCGGAACACGGAGCGCAGGTGGAGAAGAGGTGGACTGCTGTGGTGCTGGCTTGTAATTGCAGTGCTTCTGCAGTGTGTATCATTACCTGGAGGTGTGGCTTCATACAAGCTTTTCCCTGCAAAGGACTTTTAAGCTACATTCACCCGCGGAACACGGAGCGCAGGTGGAGAAGAGGTGGACTGCTGTGGTGCTGGCTTGTAATTGCAGAGTGCTTCTGCAGTGTGTATCATTACCTGGAGGTGTGGCTTCATACAAGCTTTTCCCTGCAAAGGACTTTTAAGCTACATTCACCCGCGGAACACGGAGCGCAGGTGGAGAAGAGGTGGACTGCTGTGGTGCTGGCTTGTAATTGCAGAGTGCTTCTGCAGTGTGTAATGTTACCTGGAGGTGTGGCTTCACACAAGCTTTTCCCTGCAAAGGACTTTTTAAGCTACATTCACCCGCGGAACGCAGAGCGGAGGTGGAGAAGAGGTGGACTGCCGTGGTGCTGGCTTGTAATTGCAGTGCTTCTGCAGTGTGTATCATTACCTGGAGGTGTGGCTTCATACAAGCTTTTCCCTGCAAAGGACTTTTAAGCTACATTCACCCGCGGAACACGGAGCGCAGGTGGAGAAGAGGTGGACTGCTGTGGTGCTGGCCTGTAATTGCAGTGCTTCTGCAGTGTGTATCATTACCTGGAGGTGTGGCTTCATACAAGCTTTTCCCTGCAAAGGACTTTTAAGCTACATTCACCCGCGGAACACGGAGCGCAGGTGGAGAAGAGGTGGACTGCTGTGGTGCTGGCTTGTAATTGCAGTGCTTCTGCAGTGTGTATCATTACCTGGAGGTGTGGCTTCATACAAGCTTTTCCCTGCAAAGGACTTTTAAGCTACATTCACCCGCGGAACACGGAGCGCAGGTGGAGAAGAGGTGGACTGCTGTGGTGCTGGCTTGTAATTGCAGAGTGCTTCTGCAGTGTGTATCATTACCTGGAGGTGTGGCTTCATACAAGCTTTTCCCTGCAAAGGACTTTTAAGCTACATTCACCCGCGGAACACGGAGCGCAGGTGGAGAAGAGGTGGACTGCTGTGGTGCTGGCTTGTAATTGCAGAGTGCTTCTGCAGTGTGTATTGTTACCTGGAGGTGTGGCTTCACACAAGCTTTTCCCTGCAAAGGACTTTTTAAGCTACATTCACCCGCGGAACGCAGAGCGGAGGTGGAGAAGAGGTGGACTGCCGTGGTGCTGGCTTGTAATTGCAGTGCTTCTGCAGTGTGTATCATTACCTGGAGGTGTGGCTTCATACAAGCTTTTCCCTGCAAAGGACTTTTAAGTTACATTCACCCGCGGAACGCGGAGCGCAGGTGGAGAAGAGGTGGTCCACGGTGGCCCGGCTGGCAAGCAACGGTAAGGCCCTTGGGTTCTATCATGAGCAGCTGATTGTAATTACGTTATTCCTCCTGCATATTGAGCCCTCCGAGCCTAACAAAAAGTAAGCATCTGCACCTGATTAGGAGGGGGCTCTATTGTCTTTGACTGTGGTGTTCTCTGCTGGTTAATAGCTATTTACTCAGGACAAAAACACCTAACATGCCGGCAAAAAGGAAAGGGGAACAAATCCTGCACGGTAGGTCTGCGCAGTGCAGGACCGACTGTGGGAATACGTGCATGAAGCCCCACTAATGACCAAACTGGCGGCTCTCTGCCCCCACAAACTAAGAAGTGGAAAAAAGACTTTAAGAGTCACAAAGTGGTGACCCAAAGTGACATTTCAGAGGGAGTACCTGTTGCCCCGAACCAGGCCGTAAACAACTCAGTTGCTTAGAGTACGGACATGGGGGCCCGGTGCCCGTCCCCACCTCAGAATCCAAACTTCACTTCTAACTCAGCGGCAATGGCTGAGGAATCTGACAGCTCTTATTCTATTGACAACAATGGTTCCCTGATGAACCTATGTCAGGGCCTTAAAGGAAACTCTACGCCATCCGGGAGTAACAATGAGAGTTCAGCCTCTGAGGCAGACCTGTCTGCTAGCCCAGAACTGGAGAAACTGGTCACAACATCAGAAAGCTCCCCAGGAGAGGAAGACAGTGAACTGAATTTCTCTGTGTGTGATGATGAACCTGAGCAAACTTGCCAAGAAACAGTGTGCCAGTGTTAAGACGGATTTCTGAACTCTGTCCTGGAGGGGCAGAGGTTCAGAAGGCCAGCCTAGTTTCTTGGAACAGGGTAACCTCTGGACAAGCCAGACCAATCAGGGTAGCGATCGCGGCGGTCAAGACTAGGTCTCAAGAGGGGTGAGGGTGACTTAAAGCCCGCAATGAGCACACAAAGCAAGGACGCTTACAAATTATTCCAAACAGGTGTTATATTAAAAATATATACACGTTTATTACAAGGCCTTTGCAACAATGACCGTAGCGAGAAATCACGATAAAACTCTAGTACACCAACACATCCCAAACCAATACAATATATATACAAATACAAACAAGTCTAACGAGTTAGACGCACGAAATGTGTAGACCACCTTGATGGGGAGGAAAACAGCAAGTGCAAATAATAATTAGACCCAGTCCGCCTTCAGAGGCACCTAACTAAAAGGAAGTCCAAGCCCTACGAAGAGTGGAGCCTTGTGCTCAAAAGTACCTGCACAAGCTGGTGCCAACGGGCAAAAAGGGGAGTCTCTTCGAGGGAATCAGGCAGTTTAGTTCGGTGAACAAATGAAGATGAACAGAGCTCCGCGACTCAAGCGCAGCCTCCACTGTGGGCAGAAGCAGAGCGCGAGTATGGAAAGGCGTGCTGTTAGACACAGCGGGGAAAAGCTATGGGCTCCTGCAGGAGGGCGACCAGTTCCTAGCGATGCTACTCACCGGTCCCCGATGCAAGCAGGCCCAGGCTTCTCCGCGTCAGTTTCACTGCTGGCAGGTTCAGATAGGAGCAGGGGACGTCTCGTCGTCGTGTAGATTCCGCAGCAGCAGAAGTTGAGTTGAGGACGTCCCAAACGCAGTGAACCCGCACAGTTTGTTACCACAGCAGGGCAACGGAGCGGCCGTGTGTATTTCAGCCAAATGTACACTACTCACTTCAGACCTGGGAATGCCAAGTGTACGAATCGTGTGAGAGTGCCAAGGACTCGTAATACAACACAACCTGATGGCGGTTACAGAGCAAGGCTCCTGGGTAGGCTGGGCAGTCTGCTGGATGGCCCAGAGACACTTCCGAAGGCTTACGTGCAGGAGATGGTGAAGATGCCGAGAATAGTTGTTCCCACTATTCCAAGGGTCGAAGTACCAGTACAGGCCTTCTCGTTCGATCAGAGGTAGAAAGGGTTTCACAAAGCGACAGCAGTGCAGAGGTGCAGTCCTTCAGCGGGTCACCAGTGATTCCTCGGTTCAGCCTCGGGGTTGCAGGATACTTGGCTCCTGTATTCCTTTGTTCGTGAGAACTCAGGAGATCAACCTGGTAGTGGCGTTTCCAGCCCCCTCTTATCCACGGTTCCCTTTGCGCCAAAACGGAGGGGACCCAATGGGAGATCCCCTCATAAAACACTCACACCATCTGTGGACCTTTTCATGGACCACGGGGGTCCAAGGCATTCACACCACCCTAGACTCTCTGGTGCCCAGCATGTGTATTGGGACCAGACATCCCAGCCCCCATCCTGGAGGCACACACCAGGCCTGTAGAAGCCTGCGAAAGCATCTGTGTTTCGCGGGAAAGTACATGCCCAAATAAGGAAGGCCCCGGGTTGGCTCGACCTGGGGGAGGTGAAGGGGGCAAGACGGTTAGCGGACAGGACAAAGAGCCTCATGGTCTGGCCATTTTGGGAGCCAGGCCACCATTTTGGAAAACGCCAAAAGGAGCTCAAAAACACAAGAAACAATCGCTGCCACCAATCCCGTCCGTGATTCACTTGCACCGTTCATTTACAATCCAAAGAGAGTATTTGGGGCCTGTAGAAGACTAGAGACCCAAGAGAGCAGTAACTTAGCTTACAGTGCCCTCTTGTGCCATGTTGCGCGAAAGCTGCAACATGATAAAGAAACTACGGAAAACAGCGTTTCCCGGTACTGACTGTCTTAAGGGCATGTCAGTTTCCCCGTAAGAATGGAGCGAAAGCCCAGAGGAGTGCGGCAGAAGGCTGCACTTCTCTGGCAAAGTCTAAATCATGGTGAAAACAACAGCAAAAAGTTTAGGGGTTGCCACATGGAAGGAAAATTACCCACAATTAAGAAATCTTTCCTAACAGCCAGGGACCCCAGTCTGGAATTCTCTAACAAGCAGGCTTGACTCACTATTCGTATTGTGCAGAGAAATGGCTGATGCCCAGTGTGAAACTAACCGCAGGCTTTGCCTTGTGGTTGACACTATCATGGCCTCTAATAGGAATGGCTTGATCCCTAACTACCAGCAAGTGCGCCTGAGCACTAACAACCATTGGGAGTGTTTTAAAGGACTCCATAACCCCCAGGCTAACAAGAAGGCAAAACATCCCACTGTGCCCTCTGGAACCAACAAGGTGGTCAATCTGGTAACTCGAGAAACTGTGGTAGAAGCTTTTAGATTTACAGCCAGCTCTAGGGAACAAGCTCTTGAAATCAATGCCATAGAGCAGGCCATGCTCAACGCACCAAATGGAACCTGCAGACCATCTCGGAAGAAGCACACCTTGATAACTCAGCACTTGCAGTAAGGAGGGGCTGTACAACCAAAAATTAAAACTAGTAGTTACCATACAGCTAAACGACAGCTGAGTATTGCTGGCAGCGGGACTCTAGGAAGTGGAAAACATGCAGTCACAAACATATGAACAGATGGCACTATAAGGGAGGTAATATTGCGTGGCCCCACGACCTCTCAGGCAAACACCCAGGAACTGGAGGAGGGTGGTGGGACTCGGCTTCCTCCCGTAAATGCGGCCTCCTCAATGGCAGCTGGCCCACAAACAACAAATGTTCAGAGGACAATGAAACAGCTACTACAGGGACAACAAAAGAAGAAACTCGGCTTAGGCCCCAAATCATCTCCTGCTACAAGAACTGCTGGCCAGCACTTGCCTAGACAAAGCACGTCCCTCAGCTCAAAAAATCCAAACACCTCACAACACAAGCAGCAAGATAAAGATGGCTAAGCAGGGGAGCCTAGGCTGATGAACAACAAAGCCATCCCATGGCATAAACGGGCAGGTCAGCAACGGTCTGGTCATTTGCCAATGAACGGTACTGAGTCTCCCTCTAAATATCTGAAAATCGTGGAAATGGCGCCAACGGACCATAGTCCCTTTTTCAATATATTGTGGCTACTGGATTTATTCCATCTAATCCCAGACCTAGAAACCATCCCTTCGAAGGACATAGAGTGGGTAGAGCTTCCAAAACGTTTTAGTCACTCCACTTGTCTGTTGTAAGGAACTCATGGTGACAGCAAGTAAGACTGACACAAATGATCACAGTTCAAGGGTGTTTATTTGAACAATGAAAGGTGTATGCAGGTTGGAAAAATGCCTAATCTAAACCTAATCTAAAATGGGAGCAAGAGCCAGCCATCAAATGAAAATAAGGCAGTCCTTTTGGTTTTGTGCCAAACAAAAGGTCCTGTTCTAAGAAAACCTATTACCAATTCCTTACGCTAGATACAAAAGGGTGTGGGATAAGTTTCAAGAAAAAAGAAGTGTTCTCAAATAATGTCAGGCGGTCGATAGCTTGGATCTCCCTTCCTCACGTTTTGAGCATGGGGTAAGCGTTTTGAGCATGGGGTAAGGTGGAGTTGGTGGAGCACAGTACAGCATCGGGCTTCTCTGTCACGAGACAACAGTTCTTTTCGGCTTTCAGGTTCTTCGATGGCCAAGTCTCATTTCCTCTCGAAAGTCACATGCCCTTGAGGGCTTGATATGTTCAAACAAGCAAAACAAAAGTTCCTTTAACAAATAATAAACCTTTCAGGTGATAATTGTTCCCCTCTGGGTCCCCCTCGTCTGGGCGCTGACCCTTCTCAGCTTTTAGCAATAGTTCAAGTAGGGTGCTGGTTTTCACCCCTGCATCCCCCTCTTCTGGGCTGACCCTTCTTACTTTGTATCTCTATTCTCTTCTTACTAAACTTTGGGTGATAGCTTCACTTCTCGGATCTCCCTCGTTCGGGCTCGGACCTTTCTCGACTGCTAGCACATGGGCGATGACTTCACCCCTGGATCACCCTCATTCAGGCTCGGACCTCTCTCGGCGGCCAAGGTTTCAGTATTAGCTTCACCCCGGCTCTCCCTCATTTGGCTCTGACCCTTCTCAGATCTCAGTCTTACTTCTCCGGGTTTACTATGGCTTTCTTTTCTTAGCAGGATTCAGCTCCCTTACTTTTCTCAATATTTGTTCACACAGTTCGCTAGGCACCCCTCTTCTGGGTTCCCCTCTGTCAACAGTCTGTTTCTCAGGACTTTTAGACTTTGTCCCTTTTCGCTGGCATCCCTCCTCTGGGTTCACTATAGCCTTTTCAATATTTTCTAATTGGTTTCAAATGTTCACGGGATTCACGTCCCCTTGTTTCCTTCACAATTCAGGATTCACTTCCCTTGCCTTGCCTTTAGCCAACCTGCGGATCAAAGTCTTTCGATTGTACAGGACTTTTGCTCGATTCTCACGTATGACCACTTTGAGTTCCTTTGGTGGCTTTCCTTTGGCCTTCTGGTTTCTGGAAGAGGAGCAACCACAGTTTCTCGAGTTAGTACCCACGTTGGGCATGTTTCCCTCTTTAGCTGGTCTCCCCTTAACCCTCTATACAGTTCATTCACAGTTCAACGTTTTCTGTTCCAAAACTTGCCACTTTGCGATTCTCACTCATCACAACCTGGTTCTTATCGGTTCATCCCTTGACTCACTGGTTGTGTTTAACCGCAATTTTTCAGGCTTTCAAGAACAGGTTGAGTGGAAAGCAAAAAAACATATTTTTATAAGGTTACCATCAGTTTTGTGAGAGGTAGGCGATTTTACCCTTTTTTACCAATAGGACATGCGTGGACAGAATGGAAGAGGCAGGAAAGCTGAATGGGAAGTCAGAAAGGCATACATTTCTGAAAAGTAGACAAAATTACAAATTTAGGAAGGCTTTATTTGCACAGGTCAGGCAACAACTATGTAGGGAAAATTCCCATAGTTTGGGGAAAAATTGGAAAAATGACAGATATAGAAGGTATGTGTTGGACATGGTTGGACCTAAGGTAATGGCTTCTGTGAATATTGAGAAAAGCAATGCCCCGCTACATTTCCCGACTCTTCCAGTTAGGAAATCACACATTTTTTGTAGTGTTTCACAAAACAAGCAATACCACAAGCCAAAAAACGGCGCCATGATACACAGGAGTTCTATGCTGACGGCCTAAACAGACGTACTTAGCATGTGTAAATAAGGAAAACAAATGTGGTGAGGAATGGCAAGCATACATTTTTTAAAAGAGCATAGGCAGATGTTTTGAAGGGTAGGTGACTTGTGCAGGTTACAAAAGCGTACACTGCCTAAAGCCACAACTAAATGTAGGTCACATTTGGGAAATGAAAGGGTTGTGTAACAAAGTGCAGTAGCACATGTATGAAAACGTTATGAAAACCAAGAGAAAACAACAAATGTCCTACCTTCCCACATTCCCAAAGGTGTCCCGATGAAAACAGTACCTCACATGTGGGGGTGCAACTACCTGGGCGCAAATGGAGAAGGCCAAACCACTGGTACATCAAATTCCCTGGGGAAGAATGGATTTGGCTTTGTGGACAACCCACAGATTTGGGCTTGGGGTGTCGCAGCCACCAAGGAAAACAGGGAACCCCATGCATTTCTGAAAATAAGACACCCGTGGGAATCCACAGAGGTCTGACTTGCGTGAATCACCTAGAATGTATTACCCACAATCCCTGGCAAAGTCCAAAATGCAGAGAAATAAACCTCAATTTTTAGACATTTCACACCTTCAAACCACCGAAACACGCCACCAACAACACATGTCCTACCTTCCCGCCTTTCCACAGGTGTCCTGAGGAAAATGGTACCTCACATGTGTGGGTGCACCCACCTGGCGCAAAGGGAAAAGGCTAAACCACTGGTAAAAGGCTAAACCACTGGTAACCCCAAGTGTTTTGGGAGAGCAGATTTTGCAGGAATTTGCTCTTGTGGACAACTTACTTATTTGGGCCTGGGGTGTTACAGCCCCCAAGGAACACAGGGAACCCCATGCATTTCTGAAAAGAAAGAAGACACCTGTGGGAATCCACAGAGGTCTGACTTTCGCGAATCTCCCCAGAATTAATTACCCACAAGCCCTGGCAATGTCTGAAATTTACATGTCCCATATTTAATTAGTTCGGGGACTTCGCCCTATCCTACAGACACTAGCACACATGCACATGCTGTCTCCTGCGCAATAGGTGTCCTCAGGACAGTCCTGTCTACAGCCACCCAGGGATGTCATTCATGTGACCGGACCCGAGCACCGTGTCTAGAGCATCCGCGGACAGTATCCGTACCCCCAGACAGTTTAAAACTGTATTTTTGGCCAATCCAGGGTGTTTGAAGTTGAAACTTCACCCTTGCAGAGGTCCTAGACCATGTCTTAGTTGTTCTAGCAACTCTTTATAACTGTTTGAGCCCTATCTGTGGATCGACTGTGCGCAGACAGTCACGCGGTCCGCGGACAGCCCCTCTAAAGGGATCCACCCATTACTACTCCTCTTTGTGTTTCTGGCTGTCCAGGAGAGAGCACCTGCTGCTGGTTCTGCTGTCTGTTGGCTTTCTCTGATTCTGTGCATCTTGACAGAATTGCTTCCATGGCCACTGCAGCTGCCCCTCCAACACCACCACCACCACCATCTGGAGGGCCTGGAGAGGGGAACAGGCAAGGTGATACAGAGGTGGATCAAGCAGACTGGACAGGAGCGCAGAGGTGCAGGAGCACCCTCCACTGCAGGAGCAGTGGTCAGCAGCCCAGCTGACCTTACCTCTGCCCAAGGTAGGCACATTGGCCTCCTCCACAGACCCCTGTCTGTTTTTCTCACCCACTTCGGAAATTGCCTCATTGATTCCCATAATTCTGATTTAGCAAGCTAAAAATCCTCCCAGGCTCCGACTTTGAGCCAAAAGCTGCTTTTAGCCACTTTCATTCGGCCACCATTGGAATCCACGAGGGATCCCTGATCCAAGATGGCCACCGGCACCCTCTCGGACTCTTCGGCGACCACATGATCTCATCGCCTGCCTTGATTGGCTTGCCTTGGCTTTACTAGGCCAATTACACGCCGGCCCACTCCCAAAGGACCATCGACCTAAGGATCCCTGCCTGTCTGGAGCCTGTCCGGAGGCGTCCCGGACTCTGTCCCCTTTGGGTAAGGCTCCTCTGACTCCACTGCCTGCCATTTCGACCCTTGAACATAATGTTGCCTACTTTGTCTTGCACTTGCGGGGTATCTGTAAGGTGCATTGGTAACATCTCGATTTCTGTGGACTTTGCTATTATGTTGCTGGCCTGTTATGTATGCTTTATTGAGCCGCTCTAGGTCGCTCCCCTCAGGGCATCGTCACATCAACACTCTTTTAAGATCATTACACATTTGACCTGGCTTACCTGTACTGCACATGCCTGTCTATGCCCGTTCTCAGGTAGTATTGAACCTGCTTTTGCACACAGAGCATCTTACAGGGTATGCCCGCTACTCCGTCTGTGTACAAGTCACGCTACTCTGATGGTCTTGTTCGTACCTAGCCTTCATTACGCCTCTGCTGCCCTCTACAACTGTCACGGCATTTAATACGGTCACTATACCTTAACTGTAGTTCTGCCTCCTTGTATTGTAACTGCACTTGCACACTGTTTAGCCCACTGACCATTCAAACTCGCCCGCTTGAAACATCTGTTCTCATACGAAGCTTAGCAAGCTCATGTCCTCGACCCTAATCTGCACACGTCCAGGCTGCTGTTAGTTCTCCACTCAAACTGCGTTGTGCCTCATGGTCGCCTTCAGACCACTTCAACTGTGTTAAGGTTGTGCTTTGAGGTCGCTTTCAGACCATTTTAAACTGTTGTGCCTTAAGGTCGCTTTCAGACCATTTTAAACTGTGTTGTGCCTTAAGGTCGCTTTCAGACCATTTTAAACTGTGTTGTGCTTTAAGGTCGCTTTCAGACCATTTTAAACTGTGCTGTGCCTTTGCGTGATTTGTGTCACGTCAAATTTAGGTGTGTGTTACTGCCCTGGGCTTCAGCCTGTGATTAGTCAAATCTAGGGCTGCCGTGACCTGTGCATTCTAGCTTTTGTGATATCCCTATCTAGGTGCGTGCTACTTGGCCACTGTGATATGTCAAATTTAGGCGTTGCCTTGCCGTGTGCATTCTAGCCCACTGTAACGTGTCACATCTAGATACCACTAGGTGCACTCCAGCCTAACTGCAACACCTCTGCCTGGTGCACTCTGCACTATTGTATTTAATGAGCCTGACACCCAAACATAGCTGCGCTGCATTTTGCAATGCCTCTTCCAGGCTTCTAGTCATATTATAGCATCTGCACTTATTGCCATTGTCACAACTGTCCCATCTATGAGACCCAATCTTGTCCCTTGTCAACAAGTTCATAGCTACCCCATTCAGGCAGCTAGCACCACCATCATGAACGTCAATGTGCGCCTTCTACTGCACTACATTCTAGCCACACACGCTGCCCTAGTCATTCAACTACCCACGGCAACTACCTTAACCCTTGGGGTTAATAATCTGGCCTGCCCGAACCTACACCACCCAGCTTCACCTACCATGACTATGACCCCTATAACGAGCCCCTCAGCAACTACCGTAGGTGCTCACCACCCTAGCAACCAGATTAACCAATACCTTAATGACCCAGCTCTCTGGCTGGAACACTTTGCCACGAAACCCACTCCCAACCAACCTTGCCCCCTCATTCTCAGGAATAAGAGACTAGGCACTAGATTCCGCATTCGTCACTCCCGCACTAACGCCACCAAGCAAGCCCCACATACTCTACCCAGCCCACCGCTACTTGCAAAACTAAGACCACAGGGGTTAAACTGCCTGTGTTCAAGGGCGCCCTTATCAATGCTAGATCCCTCACAGCACACGCTCTTGACATAGCCGACCTCATCACCACTGCTGACCTTGACTTCATTGCCATATCCGAAACCTGGCTACATGCCGCATCTGGCCCCTCTCTATCCCTGGCCTTACCGCCTGACTATGGCATCACGCGCTGTGACCGCTCCTCTGCACAAACTAGAGATGGCGGCGTGGCCTTCATCCATAAAAATTCCCTAGACCTAAGAGTGGTATCCGATTCCAAACTCGAATCAGCCGAACTGCTGTCAATCAAAATGGCACTAACACCCAACCAAACGGCCACCCTTCACCTTATCTACAGGCCCCCAGGTCCGGCACCCACCTTTGTCAGCGAAATTTCCACTCTCCTTCTTGACAAAACGAAAAACAACTCACAAACAATCATCTTAGGCGACCTTAATTTAGGTCGTGGCGACCCAAAAGATCCTGTGGCAACTGATCTGGAGAATGTTCTCACAGACCTAGGCCTCACCTTGTACATCCAAGAACCGACCCATATCAAAGGCAGGACCATCGATTGGTTAGCCGGCTCCAACTGCAACATCCAGGTCCTCAACAACTCCCCATGCTTATGGTCCGACCATCACATCATAACGTTTAACATTGAAGCTACCCCGCGAACCCCGACACCAATAGCCCCAGCACTCCCCACTCTCAATAAAAAAAATATAACGAAGGAACAACTCCTCCCACTGTTACTCCCTTCCCTTAATGCGGCTACTAACTCATGTTCTGATCCTACCTCCCTAGCAGACACCTATAACCAAGCTATGCTCACGGCTATAGACTCTATAGCACCAATCAAACCTAGGAAGGCCAAACCACGAGCACATCTCAACTCATGGTTCACTCCACAGCTACGAATCCTCCGCAAAGCTAAACGCTGTGTGGAAAATCGCTGGAAAAGCCACCCGTCTGATGAGCATAAACATGGCTTCCTTCTTGCCCCCCTTACTTATAAAGATGCCATCATCACTGCTAAAAAAGAATCGCTTAACAATCGTATCCTGCAAGCCGATTCAAACCCCAAGGAACTCTTTAGAATCCTAAAAGAGCTCGAAACCCCAGTCTCCCCTCCAGACACATGCACGAAAGACATCAAATGGTGTGCTAACATTCAAGCAGCCTTACTAAACTAACTCTCTATGCTTCAATCCAAAATTAAAGAAAAGCAGGACAGCCTGAAGCGTGACAACCGCTCACTCTCCCCTACCAGGCCCACCCTTTCAAACACTGCTAACACTAAACCCTTCACCTTCTCACCGCTCACTGTCACTGAGGTAGAAAACATCATCCTGAGGATTAAACCGTCCAACTGCCAAGGTGACCTGTGCCCAGCTCCCATCATCAAGGACTCTGCCCATGATTTAGCTCCATTCATTACAGCCTTCATTAACTCCTCCTTTAAAACAGGTATTGTCCCAGACAACCTTAACGACGCGTGGGTGATCCTGCTACTAAAAAAACCTTCTCTAGACCCAAGTATTCCCACAAACTTCCGACCTATTACTATAGTACCGTTTCTGCTTAAGATACTGGACCGCGCAGCTTACCTGCAGATCCAAAACTATCTCGAATCGAACAATCTGTTAGGTCTACGACAATCCGGATTTCGGCCCAGACATGGGACCGAAACGGCTCTATTAGACCTAAAAACTCAGATCGAAGTATTGAAGGACAAGGGCAAATTAGCAATGCTACTACTCCTCGACCTTTCCGCCGCATTTGATTTGGTCAACCACCAGATCCTTTGCAGGCACCTACACTCTGCTGCCAACTTCTCACCGTCCACTGCGGCTTGGATCAAATCCTTCTTGAGCAACAGATCCATGAGGGTCTTTGCACCTTCCGCAGCCGCGGATCCCTCCCCTATTCATTGCGGCGTACCTCAGGGTTCTTGCGGGTCACCTACACTTTACAATATCTTTATGAAACCACTCTTTGATGTGCTTGACTATCTGGGTGTCTCCTACACCAACTATGCGGACGACACCCAGATACTCATTCCCATCACAGCTGATTATCTAGCTGACACCAAGGCCCTCAATGACGTCTACCTGGTCATCCAAGCTTGGATGGCCCAGCACCAGCTATGTCTAAACGACGATAAGACGGAGCTCCTTATCTTGGGTACCTCACAACGCCTGAGCAAACTTGAGCCGTCTTATCAGTCATTCACCAGAGACGGCAATACCATACGAGTCTCGAAGGATACCAAAACATTAGGCTTTTACCTGGATTCCACCCTATCCTTATCTAGACAAACAAATGCAGTCAGGTCTGCCTCTGCCTACGCGTGCAAACTCATTTCAGCCTGCAGACCGTTTCTCACCACCCCCAACCGTGTCACACTAGCCAGAACACTTATTATGGCTAAAATTGATTATTGCAGTGCTCTTTACTTAGGCACCAGCCAAGAGAACCTGTCCAAACTCCAAACTACCCACAATAATGCCATTCGAGCGACCTTGAACATCCCTCGTAACCACCACATTTCAGATGCCAGAACCAGCCTAAAGTGGTTACCTGTGAAGCAGAGAATCTCTTTAAAAACTCTTCCCTCACACTCAAATGCCTAGCTAACAAGGCCCCGATCTATCTCTGCAGTCGGCTATCGCGCCATTCTACTGCCCGACCACTAAGAACTGCTCAGACTCACTGCCTAACGATCCCCAGGTTTAAGCTTCAAAAGGCGGGAGGCACCAGCTTCCCTGTCCTAGCTTCTAAACTATGGAACACCCTCCCTGCTATTATCAGAGCCGAAGACTCCTTCAACACCTTAAAGACCAAAAACAAATCTTGGCTCTTTGACCAGCAATAAGACATGTTCGACATCTCTGTCCTACTTACTCTGGTCCGCTTCCCCTGATACCATTTCTGGCCCACTACCGCTGTTAACTATCTCAGCTCACCCTAGGATACATCCTCTGTTAATCCTAGTTGCACTGTAACCTATGTAATATATGTAATTAGTAAGATTGTTATTATGCTGATACTGTTAAATTTTGTAATGTAATCTCTCTGCCTGTATTTTTTTCTTGCAACCTTGTACAAATTGCGCCCTGATGCCCCCGGGCCTGATGGTTTGCACGTTATAAATAAACAAATACAAATACAAATACAAGGATGAGGTACTGGAAGTTCCTCTCTCCAGCTCCCGGCGTGAATCCTGGGTGTGGCACCTTTTTACCACCATCGGGGGTGTACCTAAGTCTCGGGCAGACAAGGTTAGATGCACTGAGTGCAAGGTTATACTCAGTCGTGGAAAACCAGGTCTGTACAGCTACGGGACCACCTACATGCGGCGCCACCTCAGGTCCAAGCACAAGGTAGCAGTTCAGAAGGTTGTACCTTTCGAAGGGACGACTAGGCTGACGGCCAGTACCGCACCCTCATCATTCGCTCCTGCTACCACAAGGGACACTCCTGTGGGGCAGAGGATCCCTGCAGAAGCCTCGCAGGACATACATGACACAGTCGACCCTTATCTTTCGAGGGTGACAGTGCTCTCTATGTACTGTGACACATTGCTCTGTAGGGAGACGCAGTTATAAACTGTTTTCGAGGCTGCGGTCAAGGAGCATGAGAAACACTGTCCCGTACCTGATTAAGGCCCACCCAACATCTTCCTCTCTCCATCTGCCCCTTCGTCCCTGTGGTTGGTGCCCCTTCCCTCCCTTTTCATACCCTCCCTTCTCTCTCCTCGTTTGTGTCTCCTGTGAAAAAAAGCCTAAAAATATATAGAACACAAAAAATCAACGAAAAAAGGTTCTTTTCAGCGCCACCTTTCCCAGTTCAAAAATAGAAGTACCAATAAAAGTTACAGGCCCTAACGCAGCCTGCGAAGTCTGTGGACAGTGCAGTAGTCTGCAGACATCTAAAAAAGGTGGATGGTGGTGGCATCAAAAACATTTTGTTTGGGAAAGAGCTGACTCTGAAAAGAACCTTTTTTTTATTTTTTGTTTTCGAAATAATTTTCATGTTTTAAAGTAAACTAAGCAACATTCTAAGGAACAAAACTTTTTTTTTCAACTTGCAAAACAGTACGCATTTTGTTCTCGCCATCCTTCCATGCATTCTTTTTCCACCTACTGGAAAATGCTTTCTATATTTACAAAAATTGCTTCAAAGGATTTGGAATATTTTTCAGAAAAAGCTGATTAACCGCATCAATAAGATGTACTCGTCTTTGTAAAAAATATTGGCAATGTCAAATTTTATATTTTCATTATCGAAAGATATCATGCCAATGTCTCCCAAAAATGCAAAGACAGCCTTGTTGACATTGCGCCTCGCTTTCTCCATTTGCGGTCAAATTGAACTGGAGCGCATCCCCATCTGTCTCTGGGCAATGCGAGAAAAAATGTGTCAAGAGTTTGCGAAAATTTCCTTCATTTTGCCAAATGTCTCCTTCATTGCAAACTGCAGTGAAATTCCAGCTACATGCCCTAAACTGCTCCCTCCACAATGAGCAATGATAATGTCTGGATGTTGGAGTGTGACCAAATTGACACAAAATGGGAGCAATTCGAGCCACTTCATGTCATGCACTCCATACCATTCCACATGAACATCATGAAATCCAGGATTTCCAGCCACTCCAGGCTCTGCATACACCTTCAACCAATATATCCTGGAGTCCCTCAAAATCCACACACTTTGCCTCCTGAAAGACATAGGGCCTCATTACGACCCAGGCGGTAAGTTACCGCCTGGGCCGTGACTTTACCACCATGGCGTAAACTACGTTTACGCCATGGTGGTTGGCGGACTTACCGCCCCATTCCGACCTTGGCGGGGCGGTAAGTCCCCAATCCCCATTTACCCTTCCCCATTCCCATTTTTGCCCCATAGGGCATAATGGGAGTGGGGAAGGCGTTAATTACGCCACCGTAAATTACGGTGGCGTAATTAACTCCATGGTCCCTTAGCGCCATGGATTTTAACACCTGCTAAAAGCAGGTGTTAAAAGCACCATGGCGCTAGGGGACCTCGTAATTGGCGGTAAGGGGTCGGCGCAGCTAACGCTGGCGTAAACCCCTTACCGCCAGGGTCGTAATGAGGCCCATAGCCATAGTCATAGCCATCTGCACTCTTCTCAGCGAACACACCTTCTACAAACTCTCTCCTTGTATACCACACCCAGGAAACCTTATATTTTTTTTTAATTGGCTTTTGCAAGCCTTTAAAACAAAGGAAAACAATCAAATTTCATCACGTCAATTACATACAGTAAGATTCCCGTCAACTTAGCAAGGAATCTGCAACCACCTTGACCCAGCCGTAATTAGTTAGTGATCGTTAATTTACTGCCACCGCCCAAGCACAAGGCTTGGCTCTAAGCAGACTTTGTACAGACATTTGCCCTCATTACAACCCTGGCGTTGGACCATGGTGCTAATAGCACCATGGTCCATGCCGGTAATTTACCGACTCCGCCATGGCGGAATGGGGAATTACCGCCCCATTCCGAGGTTGGCGGGGCGGTAATTCCCCATGCCACCATTGCCCTTCCCCATTCCCATTTTTGCCCCATAGGGCTCAATGGAAATGGGGAAGGCGCTAAGTACGGTGCCGCAAATTGCGGCACCGTACTTAGCACCAAGTCCCTTTGCGGGTTGGATTTTAACGCCTGCAAAAAGCAGGCGTTAAAATCGCCAACCCGTAAACGGACCTCGTAATCAGGCGTTAAGGGGTTAACGGCGCCGCCACCTTTTGCGGCGCCATTAACCCCTTAACGCCAGGGTTGTAATGAGGGCCATTGTCCCTGGTTTCAAGACACTTTTCAATCTCATCCAAGAACAGAGTTAGTACAATTGTTATTTTTTCGTTCTCTCCAGTGTACATCAAGTGTCACCACACTTCTGCGTTCCTTGTTGACAGTCCTGCCACCAGGGGGCCAAGGCATTTCGTTCTTTGTGTTCGGAGTAGAGGGCAAATAGGACGAGATGTTTAGTCGTTTCTTCATGAAGTTCACAGAACCTACAATTTACATTCATCTTATCCATATCAGCCCAATTCTTAGTTCTCTCTTTACTCTTTAGCAGATTAAGGCGAAAGCGCATGTATGCAGATCTTCTCTTATTATCAGGGAATAGAGCTACATAGTTTTGCAGGCTTTTGTACGCTGTAGCTTCACAAGGCACATCTTTCATTAGTTTGGTCGCGCTTCTTTCTTCGCCAGTTATTATCCAGTCGAGTCTCCAGATCGTTTTCTTCACCAAGTCTGTGTTATCCTGGAGCGTTCTAAGATCTGTTCCGTACATTGTCAACACCTCCTCGCATCTTGTGCTCCATAAGGATAGTAAGCACTCAGGGTTACCACTACTGGGATTACTTAGGATTTTAAATTGCGAAGCAACGTTTGTCAAGATGGTTTTCCTAAATAACGCAATAGTATTCCAGCAGATGCAGGCTTTAATGGAGATCAACCCTACCTCATATCGTAAACAAGCTGTTGAGATACTATTGGGTAGAGGGAGTATTTTCACCCAAAATATGTGTTCCAGGGTTGACCAAAGTTCTTCCGGGCATCCAAAGACGTTTTCCGCTCCGTATATCAGGGCTGGAACTACTTTCTGTTGGTAGAAAGTTATCACCGCCCTTAGTGAGAATTTACCATATTTTCTGTTCAATATCAAGGCCTGGTAGGCAAATTGGTGAATTTTTTTTTTCGCGGTCTCCGTCCAGTGACCATCATTTATGTTTGCGCTAATGTGCATCCCAAGATATCTAGTGGCCTCGACAGTACTTAATGACGCTTTTCCTAAGTGCCCTTTAAACATTTTGTTGTTTCCGTGCCCGCCTGTTTGCAGGTTCTGTAGTGTTAATATTTTGCTCTTTGCGTTATTAATGAACAGTCCGTTGGTTTCCACATAGGGGCTGATTCATGGAATTATGTGCGCCGAAAAACAGGCTTTGTGCGCCATTCTGCCCGCAAACCCCCATTTGTGAAACAGGGATTTGAGGGCAGAATGGCGCACAAAGCCCGTTTTTCAGCGCACATAATTCCATGAATCAGCCCCATAGCGTTTTACTGCATTCATTTTTTGCTGGAGACCGATCGGTGTAGAATCTAACAAGATCAGGTCATCCGCGTATAGCATCCAAATCAGCACAGACCCATGGATTTTTGGAGAGAATAATCGAGGCTTGTCAATTACACTACCAATATCTGACAAGAACAGATTGAAAATTATTGCCGCCACTGGGCATCCTTGCTTTACACCGCAGTAGGTATTAATTTCTTCCGTTAAAGATCCAGTCTGATCTAATTGGACCTTGATGGTAGTAGCAGTGTGGAGTTCTTTAATTGCAGCTAGTAAGCTCTCAGGGCATCCCCAGTTCAACATCTTGGTCCAAAGAAGCTCTCGATCAATCAAAGGCGTGAGAAAAGTCAATCAGAGCTAAATAGACCTTTCTCCCGGATCTTATAGATTCCATTTTTAACAAGTTTAGTAGCAGGAGGTTTAGGCCACATCCAACTCCTTTTACAAAACCAGTCTGTCTTACATCCATGTGACCACTGCCTGAGAACCAGTCTGATCATTTCTTTTGCAACATTGAGGCGTAAACTTTCCCCAGCATGCCCAAGAGCGCTATAGGACAGTAGTTTTTGGGCTCCAGACGATTCCCTTTTTTAAAAATGGGGACTATTATAGCTTTCTTCCATGATTTTGGAGTATCACACCGACTGCAGATTCAGTTAAAAAGTTCTTTGCACACCTCAGCCCATATGTCAGGATTTTGTTTTAAAGTTAAGTTGGTCAGGCCATCGGGTCCAGGGGCCCTTGAGACACTGGCATTGTTGATTGTCTGCAAGATTTCTTCCTTGATGAAGTTGAGATTCCATCTTTCCAATGTCGGCATTGAAGGGTGCCTCCACTTGCCTTTTTTGCGGTAGAGATTTGAGAAGTGGGATATCCACACCGTTTCAGGTACCATATTAGCGATCAATGCTGGTTGAGGGGCACTTCGTTATTCAGGATTTTACAAAACTCAGCTGAGTTTTTGTTTCCCATCTTTTGCATCATAAGTTCGGCATCATTTTGGAACATTAAGGCTTTATGGGCTCTCAGCCAATTTTTATATTTTTGTTTAGCGGTGTGCTTTGCTTGCAAATAGCTTGTGGCTTACTTAGTTCTTATGTTTCTTATGGTGGCGCGTAGTGCCCTCTTCTGTCTCATGCCCTCCACATCGAATTTGTGCTTGTTGACGAAGCCGAGATTTCTCGGCCCTTGTTTTTTTCCCCAAATTGTTGTAGCAAGTGGGCGCATTCCACTCCAAGTTCTTCATTAATATAGATGTTTTTAATCTCAGAGACCTCCTCTGTTTGAAGATTCAGCCTTATTCTGTTTGACTCCACCAGGATCCGATGGTTCCATGCTCTATGTTCCATCTGCCTCGATCCTGCCAGAGACAAAATCACCATCTCATCATCGCTATGAGCCATGGGCACTTGGGCACTATAAGCAGAGACGATGTCACTTGCTGAATCTTTTCAGGCACAAAAAAGTAGTCCAGAGTGTATTTCTGCTCATTTCTCCTCCATGTGGACTTGGCCGGTATGTGCCAATGGTGTTTCCATTTAGCATTGCAAGATTTCCTACATCCATCTGCAACATCCACCTTGAGGCCACGTGGTCGTGTGTGTAAATGACTTCAGTATGTTTGTGCTTTATGGACACACAGTTGGTGTTCAAGTCTCCACATATTATGATGTTTGATGTCTCGTTGGCTAGCAGTAGCTCCTCGACCTCTGTTGAGACTTGGCCTATAAAGATAGTTGTGCCGGCTTGCAGGTGACTCCAATATAGATTAATAATATGGAAGTGGCTGATGTTATTGTTTAGCTTCTCTGCTGTGGCGATCGTAGTCACCTGTATAACTGCAGAGTAATTTACTAAGTTGGTAATGCGACAGCCCGAACCTTTTTTGGCAAATGTTAACAGGCAGGCCATTGGTCTTCCTCTGGATTTTTTAAAGGCGGGGTTGATCGCCACTTCATAGGTGTCAGAGGGCGGGCAAACGTCCATCCAAGTTTCCTGGAGACAGACTATGTCGAGCTCAGCCGGCCACGGATCCTGAAATAAATGTGAAAAGCCTCTGGTGTTCCAAGATTCAATCTTGAACAAGAGAGGCTCCTCTTTAACCTGATGTTATAGTCTTGTTGGTCTGCTGAGTGCTTCCGCCAGCCAGCACCAGTCATTTGATTCCACACTTTGAGGCTTAGGGAGTGTCTGATTGCCATACCTCATTTCCAGGTCACTATCACCTTTAATTGTGATTTTGATGTTTTCCTCTTCGGACAGTTTTTCCCAAAGGTTTGCCATGTGCATGGGTGGCAGCCGCAGTTTTCCCTTTGTTAGTAAGTTGTAGAGAATCACTACCTCTATGGGTTTCTAGGCTTATCGTCGCCACTTCTTCAGTATCTCGTCTGGTTGCAGGCGCTTTCCTGAATGACACATTGGGCCTCATTACGACCCTGGCGGTAAGGGGTTAACGCCAGCGTTAGCTGCGCCGACCCCTTACCGCCAATTACGAGGTCCCTTAGCGCCATGGCGCTTTTAACACCTGCTTTTAGCAGGTGTTAAAATCCATGGCGCTAAGGGACCATGGAGTTAATTACGCCACCGTAATTTACGGTGGCGTAATTAACGCCTTCCCCACTCCCATTATGCCCTATGGGGCAAAAATGGGAATGGGGAAGGGTAAATGGGGATTGGGGACTTACCGCCCCGCCGACCTCGGAATGGGGCGGTAAGTCCGCCAACCACCATGGCGTAAACGTAGTTTACGCCATGGTGGTAAAGTCACGGCCCAGGCGGTAACTTACCGCCTGGGTCGTAATGAGGCCCATTGTCTATATTTTTTGAGGTTTCCGACCCGTGTTCTGTTTTGGTATTATCCAACACTTCTGAGATGTCAAAACCCAGGGACATAAGTACAGAGGCTGCGTCTAGTACTATATTCAGGACTATGCTAGATCTAAAATGTAAGATGATTTTGTCGTTGTGGTCTTCTTTTGTGAATTTGACTGTTTTGATGTCCTCAGATTGGATCGTTCTGAGAGAAGGCACATAGTGCAATAGGCATAGAACATTGGTCCGGTTGAGCATTAGTTTGTCACAACTTTCAATGCGTTCTAGCCGAGCTCTATGTGGCGTTTGGACTTTGTCTCTGAAGCTGCTGTCTTTCTTATTCGCAATCTTCGATCCATTTCAGACAGAGCTTTTATTCTGGTCGTCGGCCTGATTATCGTTCAATCTTTCTCTTCTCTTGAATGCATTGTTTTTTTCGGCATCTTTATATGTCTTCATGCAGGAGTTGTAGTTGGGCCGCATGGTGTCCCTCAAGTTTGCGTCTTTTCTCATCTCGGGTCTTGAGGATTTCCATACGCTGGCGAGTACTTTTCGCCTAACTTCCAGCGTTTTAAAGCGAGGACTTGATGGAACAGCTAGGTGGCCGTCTTGCCTAGCGGGTTTTTCAACCAGAGTACAAATTCTAATGACTCCAGCTGGGATTTGAGTGTTCACCGGTTCTCTGCCTTCAGATCCTGTTAGAATAGGAAGTTGTTCAACCTGAGCAACACTCTCTTCAGTCTCAACGCCCCTCTTCCTGGTTCTCCAGGTCTTCGTATACAGACAAATCCATATGGTCAATTATGGGTTCCTTGACAGTTTTTGATGGAACTGTGCCCCCTTCCATGTTATCGTTCAGGTTCACAGGTAAGGGCTCTTTTTGCTTTATTGGGCGTCTCACATCTGTGTTATTACTGTGAACAATGACATTGACAGTTTTTAGATTTCGGAGGAATTTTCTTGAGTCGTTACCTCTCTTCTGGTTTTTTGTTCGTTGGTTTTTTGCTTTTATTGTTTAAACAGGTTTGATTCCATTTGCTTCTGGTTTTTGGGAGGCGGTTCCTTT
Source organism: Ambystoma mexicanum (assembly GCF_040938575.1). NCBI lineage: Eukaryota > Metazoa > Chordata > Amphibia > Caudata > Ambystomatidae > Ambystoma > Ambystoma mexicanum. The sequence continues at coordinate 813,871,646 of NC_090938.1, read as the reverse complement.
TGTATGTGTCAAATATAGGACTATTTTTTTTGGCCGTCTGTGGCGTAGAAGACACAGACATATGTACTTTTTTTATTTGGCCAGGTTTTGTTCCATTTGCTTCTGGTTTTTGAGAGGTGGTTCTTTTGAATATGTCAAATATATGACTGTTATTTCAGCCGTCTGTGGAGTAGGGATCGCAAGTGTCTCCTGAGGGGGGCTCATCCCAATAACCATGGCTGAATTAGAAGGGTTTTGAGGATCTAGGGAAGCAAGATTGCTTGAGCCTCTGCTACTTTCCAAAGCGCTGGCAAAGTTCAATTTGTGGATTCGATGAATTGGGAGGGTTTATTCCACGGTCACATAGTTTGATCGATTCAAATATGTTTAGAGTAGACTTGTTTCCATTTGAAGGGCTGTGCTCGTGAGTACTGGCAATTGCAGCAAAGGTTTTAGGGTCTGAGGCTAGTGGTCAGGTCTCTTTGGCAATCTCGCGTCTCGAGGGCCCCCATGGAGATTTGATTTTCAGTGGGACACGCATCCATCAATTGAGGGTTTGATGACACAATGTCTCTGCTCAGAGTTTCAAGCTGCACAGCATCTTCCTTTGGTGCTCGCTGAGTCTCATGCGTCTCGCGATATTGTTTGGTTTGGGTCGTGACTGGACGATATTTCAACAAACTCAGAGTTTCTCTGGCAATCTCAGCCAATAATTTTTTGTCTAGTCTGTTGTTTTCTTTTTGATCTATGATTGGTGTAATGACGAGTCCAGGTTTTTCCTTACTTCCATGGTCTCCGTACTTGCTGTGTCTCTTTCCATGTTTACTAATTTTGAATGAATCAGTGCCACCAAAGTTGCCAAGCCCTTAGCGTTGTCCTTCATTTGTTTGTATAACTTTAAGAAAGGGGCGATCGTGATTGCCATGGAGGACATCAATATCGGTTGTAATTCCTTGATGAGTCTTTCATTCAGTTTAAGATCCAATTGACAATCTTGTTTGTGTTGTCTCACTTTTGTGCGTCTAACTTTAGGATAGTCCCGCTCTATGAGTGAAGAGTCGGTAGAGCAGTTTTCAGAGGAAGTACTGCTTGTGTCGTATGTTTTGCCTTCCTCTTTGTTATAAGATAACACTTGTTTCACTTTCCCAATATTTTTGAGTGGGAATTGTGTCTTATCTTGCAAAGGAGGATGCCGTGCTTGCGATAAGGCTAAGAGAGGAGAAACAGTGATGCCGACTTGGCTTCGGTTGTTCGATACATTATTCCACATGTGAGCTGGTTCTGCGTGTGGAATATAGTCACTGGAACCGGGAGACCCCTCAATAATACACACAGAAGATGACAAGTTTCTTTCAGGTCTTGGTGCTATAGTAGCACTATTATTAGTAAAATTGCATGTCTTATTTATTTGGGTAATTCCTTGCAAAATTTTGTTCACCACTTCTAACAAGTTCCTCCTGTTGTTGGTGTGTGGGGATAAATCACGCCTTCCGTTTAACAGATGTAAGTGGGTATTAGAGGGGCAGAACACCTCGTCTTCCCTTGCAGTGATACTTTTGTTGATCCTAGGCGGCAAAACGGCTTGTGAGCAAGCATCTTCGTTGTTTTCTGTGTGGACAGTCTAGAGGGCTCCTGTCTGACATCAGTGCTTCATGTTGCTCTGGTAATTTTGGCTCATGTAGGCTGTCAGTGTGAAGACCTAACAGCTTATGCGAGCGCCAGGCTAGGACCATTAATTTGGGCACATTCCTATGCAAAGAGTCAATTGTGGTCTCTGCCGCCCAGGTTTGCAAAAACTGGAGGAGGTTGAACAGTCCACGGATGTAGTGTTAGTGTGTATTTTAAAAACGACAGGCAGCTCCGAGGGTGTAATTACGGCATTAGGAGACAGGGAATCGCAGGACTCCATGCCGCGACTTCTCTTCCTCTCTTCATCTGTCAACGAATCTGCGGCCAGCAATGAGGCAGCTTCCTAATTTTCCGTTACCAAGACTTCATGGCAGGTGGCTTCTTCCGTGCAGGCACCCTCCCCCAAAACTAGCCCCATGGGCCCACCCCAGCCAAGTGCCAGGGGCAGCCTGCCACCTGCGGTCTCCACACCCGACACCACCCGTCCCCTGGGCTGAGGATCAGCCACACAAGGGCGGGACCCCCACCCCACCCGCAGAGAACAGCACGGCAACTAGTAAGAGAATACACACGTCTCCGATGAGACAGCCCGGGGTGGACAAGGTGGGGGCCACAGGGGCCGTGGGATTAAAGAACTTTTGTGGGATTGCGGTTGCAGGGCAGACGAAAGAGGCAAATGTTTAACAGCATTCCGCGCCTCGGTTTTCCCATGCATACCGAGCCTCAAGCATGTAGGGGCAGTAATGTTTACAACCTCGCGCTCATTATCAACAGAGTCAGTTCCACTTTCATTTCCAATGTTGATGGTGTTTATGTTACTAACATGAGATAATTCCGTCAGATCTGATGGTTTTGCCTCAGTTATGGACTTTCAGCGTCGAAGTTGCAGCCTTGTGTGAGGAGGGGGCGGGCGATCACCGCGAGGCCCGGAACTAGGCAAGGTCCCTTCCATTCCAGACACCCTCTCTCCTCACTCCCACACACCCAAACACCAAAAGACACTGCGCACACCGTGCGCTTCGCGTCGCGTGTACAGGGTGTTTAGTACAGCTTCCTCCAGGAAGCAGTGATGGCAAGGGAAAGCAGACTCCAACAAGTTGTGCAGTAAGAGAAGAAAGAGCCCAGGCAGTCTCAGGCTCACCAAAACAGACTGCACACCTTATTGGCCAATCCCCTGGGCTGCACTGTCCCATTTCCATGCCTGGCATCCTCGAAAGACCCGGATGTGGCATGTGCCGTCTGTAGACTACCGCGTTGTCCGCGGACTGATCGTCCCAATCATGGGGGTTTGGGAGAGAAGTTAAACGCAAGGTAAATTATTTACTCTTTAGTGATGGCTCTGAAAAGAACCTTTTCCTTTAAGCGGTTTGTAAACGAACACCTTTTTTTTTTGCTTTCATCTTGTTTTTTTCCTTACAGGAACCTTTTCAATGCATTCCTTATATTATAAAGGAAAATTGCATTTCCAATATTTGAAAACTGAATTACATCCAGGGCAAAATAATTCAAACCATAAGAATTGATGTTATCATTCTCAAAAGATGACGTTACAGAACCATACAAAAAAGCAGATACACCTTTATTGACAATCTGTCTTGATTGTTCAATTTTAGGACTGAAAAAGGTTGTTAGACATCTCCATGTGTGTCTCTGATTTATTTCCACGAAAAAAGAATCTTAGCAGCAGGAAACAGTTGCATAAGGCTTTTTAAAAAAATCCTTCAACGCAACTTGCAGGGACACTTGTTCTGACTTGAGTGTCGTGTAGACAGTTGAGACCTCCGTCCCCAAGTGACGCACAAGGGAACCAAAAGAACCCCGCTGTGTGACCTTTGGAGCCACAGGTGGGAGATGTTACTTCCCGGATCCACGGAACCTCTGGAACACTGATGCTGCTGCAGAAAGAACAAGGTTAAGTACCAGGCAAATACAATATAACGCAAGAATCAGAGGATCTGAATAATCTTACCTATCCGGTGGTTGGAAAACCCGGGAAACCTAGTGAAGGAGGTTCGAGACTCAGATGAGAGGCGGTCCCCAGAACAACAGGGAACGGAGTCAAGCGTGGACACAGGATAGGCCACCTGTAGAGCTGAAGACGTAGCTTGAGTTCCCAAAGGGCAATGGCGTAGAAGTCCAACAAAGTACCAAGGGATGATCCGAAGACAGGTGAGGGTCGTGTCGAGGTTCAGCAATGGGTAAACAGTTCCAAGCAAAGGTACAAAAGGGTAATCCGAGGGAGTCCAGGTGAAAGATCCAAGATCAAGGTAAACCAACAGAGTATATCAAACGTAGCGCCAAACAGAGTCGAAAGACAGCTGAGAAGCGGTGAGTGCTCCGTGCATCAAGCTTTATATACTGTGCGCTTCTGGGTCATGTGACGTCCACCATGGTCACGTGGGAAACGCCGCTCTGAATCACGTGAGCAAATGAATGATCGATGCAGAGGTGTTCCGCCGTCCCTTCTGCTGTATGTTCTCCATGGCAACTGCCAAGGCAGGAAGGGCTGCAACCGGGCACGTACATTGTACCTGGTACGGAGCTTTCGGTCCTTTGGGGTAACCAGATCACGTGAGTCTCGAACCCTGGAGGGAGTAGTGTGGGAATCCGGGGAAGATGTTGTGGAGATGTTAGCAGTGTTCTGGTGTGCAGAGGAGCATCTAACATAGCCCCCCCAACGGCCCACGACCCCGTGGGCAGGACATGTGATCCCTATGGAACCGGGCCACCAACCGAGGAGCGTTAACGTCCAGGGCGGAAACCCAAGAGCGCTCCTCTGGGCCATAACCCTTCCAATCCACCAAATATTGGAGCCCACCCCTAAACCAACAGGAATCCAAAATAGCTGACACTTCAAAGACATCAGGGGAGGCCAGGGACACCGGGGCTGCTGGGGCCCAAAGGCGGGAGGAATCAGGGCAGGGCTTGAAGAGAGAGACATGAAAAACAGGATGGATTCGCCAAGAGTTCGGGAAAACCAGATGAAAAGCCACTGGATTCACAACCCGAGAGATCACATACAGGCCAACAAAGCGAGGCAGAAGTTTCCGACAACCAACCAGGCGAAGGTGACGGGAAGACAACCACACCCTGGAACCCACCGCAAGGGGAGGAGCAGCCAAGCGCTTACCGTCAGCACAGGACTTCATAGAGGCCTTTGCTTCAGTAAGATGGACCAAAGTACAAGCATGAACAGTAGACAGATCCCTAAAACAAGCCATGGCCGCAGGATTCAAAGAGACAGAGGCGTCAGGGACAGGCAAGACCTTGGGGTGTTGGCCATAGAGGGCGTAGAAAGGAGAAAAACCTGTAGCAGAGTGAGCCGCGTTATTGTATGCGAACTCGGCAAGCCGTAAAGCACTCAACCAGGAGGACTGCTGCTGCAAGATAAGGCACCGGAGATACTGCTCCATAGATTGATTCGTCCTTTCAGTCTGCCCATCAGTCTCGGGGTGATAGGCCGAGGAATACCTGGTATCGATGCCAAGCAGCTTAGTCAAAGCTCTCCAAAAACAAGAGGTGAACTGCGACCCACGATCGGAAATAATGACAGAAGGAAGCCCAAACAAAGTGAACACAGATTCAAAAAACAACTCAGCCAGGACCGGGGCTGAAGGGATCCCCTTACAGGGAACAAAGCGAGCCATTTTTGTGAATGTATCCACCACCACCCAGATGGCATCAAAACCCCGCACCTTGGGGAGATCGGTCATGAAATCCATAGTCAGTGTGTGCCAAGGTCTTGGGGGTACCGGTAGCGGAAGCAGCAGGCCGATTGGACGACCTCTTCAATGTTTGGCCTGAGCACAGACAGAGCAAGATTTGACATAGCATTCCACGTCGCGCTTCATAGAGGGCCACCAGCACCAGCGCTTTAGGAGATCCATGGTACGCTCCTGGCTGGGATGGGCATTAAAGGGGGCATCATGAGACCATTCAAGGGCCAGGTTACGGTTGTCAGGAGTGGGGAGAAACAAGCGATCATGCACGAAAGGCTAAACATCACAATATACGGGATCCCAATCCTGCAGTTGGTCAGAATGACTGCTCGTCCATGCTCGCACAGAATCCAACAATGATAAAGAGGGAGTGCAGAGACAAATCACGTGACTCTTACCTAGAACGGTATCGGGGAAGGTTGGCAACGAGACTCCACCCAGAGAGCGTGACAAGGCGTCCGCTTTTCCATGAGTGATCCCAGGACGATGAGTAATGTGAAAATCAAAGGCGGAAAAGAAGAGATGCCACCGGACCTGTCTGCTGTTGATGCACTTTAAGGAGGCCAGATCCTGTAGGTTCTGATGATCGGAGTAGACAGTGATTGGATGCTTAGCCCCCAGGAGATGATGGCGCCAGACACGAAAGGCGCCCATGACAGCCAGAAGTTCCTTCTCCGTTACAGTATAATGGGTCTCAGTACTGGAAAACTTGCGGGAGTGGTATGCCACCGGGTGCAACTTGCCCGTCGTAGGACATGTCTGAGACAACACCGCACCGAGGGCAAAAGAAGAGGCGTCCGCCTCGACTATGAATAGAAGTTCGGGATTGGGGTGCTGAAGAATCGGTGCGGTGGTGAAAGCGGTCTTTAGAGCCTAAAAGTATTCCTGATGTTCCTTTCGCCACTGATAGGGTACTTGAGGGCTAGTCAGAGCCGTAAGTGGGGCCACAATTGTGGAAAAGGATGAAATAAAGCGCCTGTAAAAGTTGGCGAAGCCCAAAAAGGCCTGCAAGGCCTTGAGTGTCTGAGGAACTGGCCAATCTCAGACCGCCTTAACCTTGGATTCGTTAATGGATAGTGCCCCAGGGGTAATGTGGAAGCCCACATGTCAGTTATGGAACTGACATTTCTCGGGTTTGGCAAACAGCGAATGTTCCCTCAGACGGGATAAGACCTCCCGAACATGCTTTACATGGTCATCAAGATTCCGTGAAAAGATCAAGATGTCGTCCAGATAAACAACCATGTATACGTCCAGAATGTCCCTGAATATGTCATTCATAAAACGCTGGAATGTTGCCGGGGGTTGCATAGGCCGAAGGGCATGACTAGATATTCATACAACCCGTAATGGGTGCAAAAGGCAGTTTTCCACTCATCGCCCTCGCGGACGCGCAATAGATTGTATGCGCCGCGAAGGTCCAGCTTGGTAAAAACAGAGGGATGGGATAAGCGGTCCAGGAGAGGGGTGATCAAAGGGATTGGATACCTGTCCTTTTTCGTGATGGCGTTAATGCGTCGGTAATCCACACAAGGACGTAAGTCCCCCTCTTTCTTGGGTACAAAAAAAATAGGGCTTGCAGCTGGTGAAGTAGAGGGGCGGATGTGTCCTAGTCGTAGAGCGTTCTGTACATACTGTTTCAGAGCTTGTTCTTCCGAGGGGGACAGAGAATAGATCCTGCCCGAAGGAACGGTAGAATCCGGGATTAATTCAATCGGGCAGTCATATGATCTGTGTGGAGGAAGCACCTCGGAAGAACCGCGATCGAAAACTGACTCGAATGCTTTGTACTCAGAGGGAATCCCGGTAACTACCCCTCCGACGGTATGGGAATTCACAACCGCTGATCCACCATCATTCAATGTGAGCTGAGCGAGAGCTCCCAAGGCCTGTGAAGGAGTATCTGTTTCTTGATGGGTTGGGAGACAAAAGTTCTGGCAGATATCCGACTCAAAGAGAACCATGCCTGTTTGCCAATTAATCAGAGGATTGTGTTCACGCAACCATGGTATTCCTAATATGATACCGAACTGGGGTGTGGTGATCAAGTCAAAACTTAGCGTCTCTGTGTGAATGTCTTGTATAGTCAATAATGGAGGAGCAGTTTGGTGTCTAACGGGACCAGAGACTAGGGCAGTGCCATCTACGGCCTGAACCGGTTCAGGTCGGGTTTTCACCACTAAAGGTAGATTGAGAGAATGGGCTAAAGCAATGTCTATGTAGTTCCCCGTGGCACCGGAGTCAATGATGATCATGACTGCATGAGAAATATCCGCAGAGGGACAAAGAGTGGCCTGTACAAAGATGGGCTGGACACGAGCGAAAGCAGGAGTGGCACCCGGAGATGAGGACTGGAAGCTCGACCTGGTCTCCGGATCTAAGGTCGAGCTGTCCGAAAAACCTGGGACTTCTTGGGACGTCGAGGGCATTCCTTAACATAATGTCCCGTGGTGCCACAATAAAAGCATGCATTATCCACCCTCCTACGTTCTCTCTCGGATGTCGTGATAGGACTACGTAAACCTCCCACTTGCATAGGTTCCTCAGTGCTGGAGGCGGGAGTACTGACAGCTGTAGGATGAGAAAAACCCAACTCAGCCCTGCGCTCTGAGCGACGTGCATCTACCTGCAGGGCAAGATCCACTAGTTCTTGATACTGAGTGGGCACAGAAGGGATCACGGCTAAGGCATCTTTCATTGGATTATTCAACCCTCTATAGAATATGACCACCCGCTTGCTTTCTGGCCATGATGTCTCGGCGACCAATTGGTTGAAGCGGGTGATGTAGTCTATCAAGGTCCCTCTACCCTGGGTTAGTTCTAACAACTCCAGATCCCTAGATTGTGCCTTGTGTCGGGTGTCGAAGACTCGGGACATCTCTGTAACTAACAAATCAAAATCATAGAGAACCGGGCTATTGTTCTCCAGTAAAGGATTAGCCCAAGCGGCAGCCGTTCCGGCCAGGTGGGAAAGAGTAAACGCCGCTTTAGCAGTGGAATTAGGAAAGGCCAGAGGTCTACACAGGAAGTGTAACTTGCACTGATTGATGAAGGTCCTGAACTTCTTGGGGTCGCCTTGATAACGTTCAGGAGCGGCCAAGGGAGAAGGAGCTGGAAGGACCACCGGGGTTGGAGCTGGGGTACTTGCCAATGGAGGAGGTGTGGCTGGAGTGGCAGCATCCCCGAATTCAGAGTCTGCAGGGAGGGAATGCTGGACACTCTGTATGGAATCTAGCCTTTGGTGAATCACCGTGTTAGCGGCGGCCATATCTGCCCTTAATACTGTAATTGCCTGAACTAAAGCAGCTATGGGTTCTTCCGTGGACCCCTGCATTATCCAACATGACTATACGGCTTCTCAGTCTGTTCTGACTTGAGTGTCGTGTAGACCGTTGAGACCTCTGTCCCCAAGTGACGCACAGGGGAACCAAACGAACCCCGCTGTGTGACCTTTGGAGCCACAGGTGGGAGATGTTACTTCCCGGATCCACGGAACCTCTGGAACACCGATGCTGCTGCAGAAAGAAGAAGGTTAAGTACCAGGCAAATACAATATAACGCAAGAATCAGAGGATCTGAATAATCTTACCTATCCGGCAGTTGGAAAACCCGGGAAACCTAGTGAAGGAGGTTCGAGACTCAGATGAGAGGCAGTCCCCAGAACAACAGGGAACGGAGTCAAGCGTGGACACAGGATAGGCCACCTGTAGAGCTGAAGACGTAGCTTGAGTTCCCAAAGGGCAATGGCGTAGAAGTCCAACAAAGTACCAAGGGATGATCCGAAGACAGGTGAGGGTCGTGTCGAGGTTCAGCAATGGGTAAACAGTTCCAAGCAAAGGTACAAAAGGGTAATCCGAGGGAGTCCAGGTGAAAGATCCAAGATCAAGGTAAAACAACAGAGTATATCAAACGTAGCGCCAAACAGAGTCGAAAGACAGCTGAGAAGCTGTGAGTGCTCTGTGCATCAAGCTTTATATACTGTGCGCTTCTGGGTCATGTGACGTCCACCATGGTCACGTGGGAAACGCCTCTCTGAATCACGTGAGCAAATGAATGATCGATGCAGAGGTGTTCCACCGCCCCTTCTGCTGTATGTTCTCCATGGCAACTGCCAATGCAGGAAGGGCTGCAACCGGGCATGTACATTGTACCTGATACAGAGCTTTTGGTCCTTTGGGGTAACCAAATCACGTGAGTCTCGAACCCTGGAAGGAGTAGTGTGGGAACCCAGGGAAGATGTTGTGGAGGTGTTAGCAGTGTTCTGGTGTGTCGAGGAGCGTCTAACAACACTAGAGTCACAAATCCCAAACTGTCCCCTCCACAATGGACAATCACAATATCTGGACTTTTAAAATATGCCATACTCTCACAAAAGGAAAGCAGGCTTGCCCAGTTTTAGCCACATAATGAATTTCAAGAAACATACACTTCTGGCAACCGAATATTTCCAAGGATGCCTTTATTCTCAGCATGTACTTCAATGAGTTAATTGAATAGTCCCCCAGAATCCACACACTCTGCCTCCTGAAAGACATAGCCATCTGCACTCCTCTCAGCAAACACACCTTCTGCCAAACTCTCTCCTTGCATACCACACCCAAGAAACCTGATTGGATAATACCCTGACCTGCACAGTCCCATTTCCATGCCTGCCATCCTCAAAAGACCTGGGTGTGGCAAGTGCTATCTGTGGACTGCTGTGGTGTCCACGGACAGATTGGCCAATTCAAGGGGGTGGGGAGGCAAATTAAGCACAGGGTAAGTTATTTAGTCTTGAGTGATGGCTCTGAAAAGCACCTTTTTTAATATTTTGATTTTCTTTATGGGATTTTCAGATTTGTTTTGCTATACCTACTCACATGCACTCTACATCATTTTCACAAGAATGTTCTGAGTGCATTCTGAATATTAGCAAGAACGATTGCATTGCCACAATCTGTAAAAATGATGCCATCACTGAACAAAGTACATCCACCATACACCAGAATGTTCTCATTTGGGAAGGATGACATCCCAACATTGTACAAAAATGAACATACCCCTTCGTTCACAAGGCACCTTCCAGCTCCATTAGTATGAAAGTGAGTGTCCCCCAATAAGGCATTTAAAACTCCCCAGTGAGAGTCAATAATGGACACACCCCGAGTGGGAATGAGACCAGGACCAAGTGTGGGTGAAGTCAAAAAGTAAAAGTTTATCCAAACCAGACTAGGGCAAGCAGAGAACTCTGCAAACTCTGAGAGCGCTCTGCCAAACATCAGCAAACATTCACATTTTGTGACAAAACCACATCATCTATGACGTGGGAGCTAAGGGATACATGAATCGATGAGATTGGACAATGGGGAAGGACACATATAGAGCATCCCATTGCACAATCACACAGCCCTCTATTTTTGCCTGCCCTCATATTCACACACTCATTCACAATGCACGCAAATATATTCCACAACTTTCAAGCCCACAATTTCCTTTTTTCTCTAACAGACAGAACAGAATGCCTACTAAAAAGAAAATCCATAGAAAACAAAGAAAAAATTGAGAATATACAAATAAAAGCATGCGAAATACTCATCTACCTCTAGCAGAATTTATAGCAAATATTCAAACAAAACTGCTAATACAGTCCATTGACAAATCTTAACCAGCTAGCACAAAAAACTAGGGCCCCTCTTCCAAAAAGTTAAAATAAAAAGAAAAGTATAAAGAAGAATAAAACTGCTAATAACGCTACCAAATTCATTTTGCACACAATGTTCCACCATAGAGTACTTTAAAATTTTATAAAAACAGCGGAAAAGTCACGCTCAACCCTTAAAAATTACAACAGAAGACTAATCCTGGAAGCTCTCATTGACAGCACAATGCTCCTCAAAAGAAAATTGTTTATATTAATTTTAACCAGAATGAAACCACTAACAAAATTAATCAGTAAACTACAAAAAATACTTCAAAACTTGTGCAATGTCAACATAGATACCTTTGCAAACTTCTGTGCCGGTGAATGGATTCACACAAGCAGCACAGAAACATATTTCAATGAAGAGGCTTATAAACAAGAACAGAAAAAAACAATTGCCATTCATAGTAGTGGCCAAGGCTATGAAATGCTAGACAACAACATTACGGCACAAGAAACCCTTATTGAAAACATTTCCCCAACAAACTTGCAATCAACTGTTCCTTTCACTGAACCAATCCATCCAGTCCACAAATGGCCATGCACCTCAATGTGTAACATATGGAAGCAATCCTTTAAATATTTACGACAATTCCTCAATCACTAGGTGAAAGTAAAAGACAAAATTAGAATAAAAACTTTACAAAACATGTACTCCTGTCCAGTGCACAATTACACTAGGCTGTGTGGACATTCATTCGCCTGCATTTCGAGACCTGCTTTCAAAAGCACCTTCCACCGCATCAAAATGTTAGCAACACACCATTCCACTATACAGAATCTTCTCCAGAGACTGTACTATGCAAAATGTCCTGCTTTACAACTGCAACATTTTAATAACATTCTCCTACATGGGACAGCCAAAGAACTCCTTGAGCAAATATACCACATCCAAAGCAAATATTTTGGAAGTGAAGATTACTTACAAAATTCAGTAACTTTAGAGAACATTAGAGAAAACCTTACAAATGCTAATCTTCTAATAAACACTTCCAAAAAAGAAATCACAAAGTTTAAAAGCACCTCTGCTGAAGTACCAAACCAAGTATGTGTGTGTTGTTGCAGAACTTTTTATAAAAAGAGCACAAAAACTGCAGATATGACTTGAGGAATCCCCATGGTTCCAATTAGCTCCATATCTTATAACAGATAACAAATACAAAATAACTGACCCCATCAATACTTGGAGCATACTGCAATACACATCTTGATAATAACCAAATGCCTTCACAGGCTATCACAAATAACTTGGAAATATTTCCACTTTCCAAATTTCTCCAGCAGCTTACTTTGTATCAGAGCATTATAATCCAAACAGTACACCCATTTCAACAGTACATACACCTTCAACCCAAAACCGCCAAATTGCCTCCTTCTGAATTACTAAAAGGCCTCTGTGGCAAAGTAGTTTATTTGCCATTAGATCTAAATGAAAATGTAGAAACTCTGGGAGTGCAACGGCCAATAGGTAACTTTGATTATCCTAGTTTATGGTGTACCAATGAAAGCCAAATACTTTTGGCAACAACTAGTAGACTTAAACAAAGTTAGAAAAACCCTACAATATCTAAAAGAAAACAATGACTATTACAAAGATATAAACATTGAACAGAACCTAATGGAAACCACCCAACTAATTAATTATTCCTCACCAACTGGCCAATTTGAACTTGTAGATCATATTACGGCATCCAATATTTTAGACCAATATGCAATTCACCCACTATACTCCAAAGACACCATAGAAGATGCATTAGAAACATAGCAAATGCATCAAGCCAAATGATCTCCAATCAGCATATGGGAGAAAAGTGTAGAAGTACAAGCGTTTCCTCTACTCTTTCCTACAGAAAAGGGGGAAGATATGATGAAAGATGCACACAAATAACAGCATCAGAATACCACTCTTTAAAAATGTTTTCTGAAGACCCCTGATTCAGACAAAATGTTGAATACATATTCCACCTCCTGTTAGAAAGTGAACTAGCAACTCTGTGTTACAGAGTTGCACACACATTGAAAACAGGCTCCAATTATTTAAATATGTCTGCTACCCAACTTCTTCAAAAGATTAAAGACAAAGATGAAGTTTTGCAGTAAAGTATCATAAATCTCTTGGCAAATATGTGTTGTACAAAAGAATACTGTTTCTGACATCACCCTGATGCACAGTGTATGCTAAGGAACCTTGTGTCATGAACCATGGACATAGCCCCTTCTGGTCTTCCTGGTCCTGGTCCAGACAGAGAGTGTGCTCCTTGATACTTCCAACATGGCTGTGCCCACTGCCGTGTTCCGTACTAGCCTGTACGTCGGACACGGCACGTTCTATAAATGGGCCCCCGCGCCTCCGCGCGTCTCAACGCTATCTCTAGGTAGTGTCTCGACGTGTGTGTGCTGCTCGGCGTTACCCTTTCAAGTTCCTGGCCAACTCCCTTATTCTTCTTGCCTTTTCCCCTGTTTCCAGTATCTCTTACCTTTCTTCGGTCCTCTTCCTGGACATCCTGGAACACGCGACTTCCTGGAACTTTGAACGCTCACGCTGGAGTCAGACTCGATTCGCGCGCACTTATACAAGTCCCGGTCCGGCCGGGAGAAGGAGTCCTCCGCGGAACGCCACAAGAAGAGAACTCAGGTGAGCTGGGGGGAAACCTTTGACAGATTGAGACGCCAAACGATCAACACAGATACCGCTATGGAGAAAGTGGTCCAGGACCTCAAGCACGGCATGCAGGAGCTAACAACCGAGGTACAGAACTTAAAGGCAGAGAACGCAGCCTTGAAACAATTAGTGCTGTCACGTGACTCTGCCAATAAGGAAAGCGTGATACTGGGTGGAGTGGTAGACAAATACGATGGCTCGCCAAAATCCTTACGTGGATTTCTGGATTCCTGCTTGGTGCATTTTACATTGAAGCCCTATTATTTTTCAACTTCCAGGGCCAAGGTGGGCTTCATAATCTCCCATTTTACAGGGAATGCGTTAACTTGGGCCACTCCCCTAGTGAACTCTGGAGACGTCCTCCTGGGCGATTATGATGCATTTATCCAGGCGCTCAAGTCTATGTTTGACCGCCCCGAACAAGTGTTCAGCGCCCAGGAACGCCTACTTGATTTTCGGCAAGGATCCCAGGATATGCTAACGTTCGTTACCAGATTCAAACAGCTGGTAAAGGAGGCTGATTGGGGCCCTGAAGCGAGTTTCACCTTATTTCGAAGGGGTCTAAATGACGATATCAAGGATGAATTAGCCAGAGTGGCTCGCCCCAGTTCGTTTCAGGCTTTGGTAGATCTAGCCTTACAAATAGACTTTCGTATCCAGGAAAGAAGGGCTGAAAGGAAAAAGGCTAAGACTGCCTTTCAACGAACCCCTCTGGAGTCGACTGTGAAATCCGATCCTGTCTCAACCCCTGATAACGACTCCGAACCAATGCAAATAGGCGCCTTTCGTGGGCCAATTACTCCACAAGAAAGGATGAGAAGAATTCACACCGGCCTGTGTATGTATTGTGCCTCAGACAAGCATCTCGTTAGAGAATGTCCTTTAGCCCCTCCACGGCGTTCGGGAAACGCCAGCTCCCGGCCCTAGATGGAGCGAGGTTTCGGGAGAAAGATGTCTGCTCCACATCAATCACATCCTTGAACTCTCCTGGACAGAATAACCTGGTGGTGCTACAGGTCTTTCTATCACCCTCCAAGCACAAGACCTATCCCATACTGGCCCTGGTGGACTGTGGAGCTATGGGAATTTTCATTGATCAAGACTGGGTTATCAGACATAAAATACCATATGAGTCACGGAACATTAAACAGCCGGTAGAAGCAATTGATGCGAGACCTCTCTCTTCAGGACCCATAACCCTACAGACAAAAGAGGTCTGTCTCTCCATAAACCACCACCAAGAGCAGATTACATTCGACATCATCAAATCAGCCCATTACCCAATAGTTCTGGGTATGCCCTGGCTTCAAAGACATAATCCGTACATTAATTGGACAGCAGGGTCATTGTTTCTGGGCTCTGAGTTTTGTATGTTCCACTGTTTATCCCTGGATCTCTCCTTAACACCAGCTATCGAACATTCAGGAGAGCAAAACCTCACTCATGGTTTCCAACATTGTACAAGTCCCAGAGGTCTACCAAGGATATACTGATGTCTTTTCGACTGCCATGGTCCTGGCTTTACCCCCTCACAGACCCGAAGATTGTGCCATTGAGACAGATCGCTCGGCAGTAATTCCCTTTGGCAGAATGTTTATCCTTTCAGAACCTGAGAAAAAGGCCCTCCGAGAATACCTGGACATCAATTTGGAAAATGGCACCATAAGACCCTCAAAATCTCCAGCGGGTGCCTCATTGTTCTTCGTTCCTAAGAAGGATTCCAAGGAACTCAGACCCTGCCTCGACTACCGTGGTCTAAATCAATGCACCCTCAAAGATCGGTACCCTCTGCCTCTGATTTCAGATATCCTGGAAGCTGTCAGAGGCGCCGTAATATTCACGAAGTTGGTCCTCCGGGGTGCCTATCACTTAATCCGTATCCGGGAAGGGGACGAATGGAAGACCGCCTTTAGAACGCCCTTTGGTCACTTTGAATATCTAGTCATGCCCTGTGGATTAGCTAATGCCCCTGCAGTTTTTCAAAGTTTCATGGATAGGGTGTTTTCTGACATGCTTTTTCTCTTTGTCATTGTCTATCTAGACGACATTTTGATTTATTCCAAGGATCCCTTGAAACATGAAGAACATGTCATTGCGGTACCACAACGGCTCCGTGAAAACAAGCTCTTGGTCAAACCTGAGAAATGTCTTTTTCACGTGACTTCAGTTCATTACCTTGGATTCATCCTCAGCCCAGAAGGAGTTGGAATGGACCCTTCAAAGGTAAGGCCATACTGGCCTGGTCTGCTCCTACATCGGTGAAACAGGTTCAGTCTTTCTTGGGACTTGCTAACTTTTATCGAAAGTTCATTCCTACCTTTTCTGAGCTCGTCCAACCGATCGTTGCTCTGCTGAAGAAGGATGTTCCCTTCATCTGGTCTTCCTCGCAAGAGAAGGCTTTTCAACGCTTGAAGACAAGATTCACGCAAGCCCCCGTCCTGGCTCAGCCTGACTTAGATCGCCCTTTCATAGTGGAAACGGATGCCTCCAACCATGCCATAGGAGCAGTCTTGAAACAGGTGCTTGAGGACAAGATGGACCACCCAGTGGCTTACCTCTCTAGAACCCTAACAACCAGCAAAACCCATTACTCCGTCCTGGAAAAGGAGCTGTTGGCAATCCGCCAAGCCTTCACAGAATGGCGACATTTACTCCTGGGTGCTAGATATCCAGTCCAGGTCCGTACGGACCATCAAAATCTAGAAATCCTCCAATCTATGGAGTGCAGGAACAGTCGTCAGGCGCGTTGGTCCTACTTCTTCGCCCAGTACCAATTCCAAATCACTCATGTTCCTGGATCACAAAACATGATTGCGGACGCCTTGTCCCGACATCCTGACTATTTAACCACTGAAGATAGGACCTATCCTACAATGTTTCCCAACACAATCTTTATAGCTCAAGCGATCAACCTCTTGGAAGAGATTCGAGCCAAAACCCAGTCCTCTGACCTCTGGAAGGACGTCTCTAGGAAGAATCCCTGGAACTTAAGAATCAAGGAAGGATACTTATTCAAGGACAATGCCTTGGTCATTCCCACACCGAAACTTCAACATAAAATAATAACTCTCTGCCATGATACTTTTCATTCTGGACATCATGGTGTAACCAACACGCTCCGTCTTATACAAAGACAGTTTTGGTGGCCGGAAATGAAATGCAAGGTACAAGAGTACATCAAGACCTGTACTGTCTGCAGTCAGAATAAGCACGACAATAAGAGACCGGCGGGCCTTCTATTGCAACCTACACTGCCAACAAGACCATGGGAATGTATAGCTACAGACTTCATCGTGGAATTACCACCTTCCCGGGGTTACACGACCATCATGGTAACCATAGACTTGTTTACTCATATGGCACATTTCACGCCTCTCTATAAACTTCCTTCCTCTTCAAAGCTCGCAGGAATTTTCCTAGAACACATTTTCTGTCTTCATGGACTCCCTTCCAAGATCATATCGGACCGAGGACCGCAATATATTTCACATTTCTGGAAACATCTCTGTCGTGTTCTAGGGATTCAATGCGCTCTTTCATATGGATATCACCCACAGACCAACGGGGCCACAGAACGTGTTAATCAAACCCTGGAGCAATATCTTCGTTGTTTCGCAACCAAGGTACAGGATGATTGGTCCCTCCTTATACCCTTGGTCGAATTTGCCTATAACAATTCAGATCACTCAGCGATCAACGCTAGTCCCTTCTATTGCAGTCAAGGTTTTCATCCCTCTGTGTTACCTTCAGTTCTACCACATCCAACTCCAGTACCTTCACTTGATTCCTGGATTGAAACTCTCCTCAACATCCACAAGAAAGCCAAGGAACAATTGGGAAAGGCCCAGATTCGCACTAAGCGATATGC
Organism: Ambystoma mexicanum; assembly: GCF_040938575.1. NCBI lineage: Eukaryota > Metazoa > Chordata > Amphibia > Caudata > Ambystomatidae > Ambystoma > Ambystoma mexicanum. The sequence continues at coordinate 813,854,109 of NC_090938.1, read as the reverse complement.
TGATTCCAAAAGAAGACCGGCACCCTCCTATTCTATTGGTGACCAGGTCTGGTTGTCCTCGAAACTATTACCACGACATCTACGTCCTAACAAGTTAGCCCCCCGATATTATGGCCCATTTTCCATAAAAGAAATCATCAATCCTGTTTCTTATCTGCTCAAGCTACCAAACTCCTGGAAGAGAATACATTCAGTTTTTCACACTTCTCTACTCAAACCCTACATCCACTCCACCCGGAAAACCGGCAGACCCAGTCCTGTGATTGTGGACAATCAGCTGGAATATCAAGTATCCAGAATATGTGACTCCAGGTACAAACGGGGTCGGCTTCAATACCTGGTCGAGTGGAAAGGCCATCCTCCTAGCGAGAGAACATGGGAACCACTATCCAACCTAAACACCCCTCGATTGCTGAGAAGATTCGATCTCATACACCCTGGCAAGCCTGGTGGGACGGGGTTTCGGAGGAGGCATGCTGTCATGAACCATGCACATAGCCCCTTCTGGTCTTCCTGGTCCTGGTCCAGATGGAGAGTGTGCTCCTTGATACTTCCAACATGGCCGTGCCCACTGCCGTGTTCCGTACTAGCCTGTACGTCGGACACGGCACGTTCTATAAATGGGCCACGCCTCCGCGCGTCTCAACGCTATCTCTAGGTAGTGTCTCGACGTGTGTGTGCTGCTCGGCGTTACCCTTCCAAGTTCCTGGCCAACTCCCTTATTCTTCTTCCCTTTTCCCCTGTTTCCAGTATCTCTTACCTTTCTTCGGTCCTCTTCCTGGACGTCTTGGAACACGTGACTTCATGGAACTTTGAACGCTCGCACTGGAGTGAAACTCGATTCGCGCGCACTTATACAAGTCCCGGTCCGACCGGGAGAAGGAGTCCTCCGCGGAACACCACAAGAAGAGAACTCAGGTGAGCCGAGGGGAAACCTTTGACACCTTGGCCCACCCACATGGTTTGTGACTTTAAGTTGTGCATAATATGCATAGGATGACTTGCATGACTTCCTATGCATAGCAAAACAAAACAAAGAAGGGATAGACATACAAAACACCAGGAGAACTCTGCTCTCTTGACCATGTTAATGTATCAAGATACTTTCACCACCGCTATATTGCCATGCTGCACTTCATCTGTAATAAAAATATTCCTCCCCTCGGAGAAGTAGAAAACTTCTTTTGGAGAAAAGAATATCAATCCAGAGGAGCACCACAAATGCACATGCATTTGTGGATAAAAGATGCTCCTAAATTTGGGCATGACAGTGATGCCACTGTTTTGCAGTTTATTCACAAATACATAACCTGCGACATCCCTTCAGAAACCACACATAGTGAGCTATGTACACAAATTTTATGCTTTTACGCTTACAAAAACACAAGTGTGGCAAATACGGCCCACACAGATATAAAAACAAAGGTAAATACTGCACCAAAAGCCGCTTTGGTTTCCCTGGACCTTTTTCAGCAAAAGGACAAGTAAACAGCTTCATGTCTTCTGTTAGACACAGCGCACAGCGTCAAAGGCAAATTGCCTAGAAACACATACTGCATTAAAAGAAATGAAGCTTCAAAGTACATAGATGATTAGAATGCAATCATTGCCCTCTTGTGGAATGCAAACATAGATATACAATATATTGCAGACAATTCCACTTCTGTTGCAAGATATGTCACAGCCTACCTCACCAAAGTTGAGAAAACAGAGCTAAAATACCATAAGGATGACATATCATCCAACAAAACACTACCACAAAAAAGCTTTGGCATAACAATGCTCTCCCATAGAGATTGTGGATGCTATGAAGCTGCAGACCGTTTAACAGACACAGCCTTATATGGCACATCTGAACACAGTAAGCTGCCTTGTTCATGTTTTGACATTCAGCCTCTACAAGGCTGCACAGGATTGGCTATAGCCATCCTACTTACCCCGATCCTATTCGCCGACAGGCGAGAAGCCAGCCCGCCCTCTAAGGCACGACCTAGAAGGCTTGCCACCTGTCCTGAGCCTGTTCCGAGCCAGACAAAGCCCAGGGCCAAACTCAATGCCGGACTTGTACCTACCAGGAACCACACCTCATCCCTCCATCACCCAGTCTGCGATCTGGTAAGACCTCTAGCCCCATGCAGCCTGCTCACATATGGTCAAAACACCCTAGCCCTATGCTCTCCACAGACTACGCTCTCTCTGACGCTAAATACGGTGCTAGCCTGTTATAAGCATCACCCCCAGCTCCTTGTTTATTGTGTAATCACTGCCAAAATGTATCTTATACGCCAAATGCACAATATTCATTTGCTATAGTCTTTATACAGCTCACAGACATGACCACGTTGTGACAACCCTGCGATGTTTGCCTGCAGCCCCTGCGCCCACATTGATGTGCAACTACTCTGCATTTAGCCTGCAGCCCTCGTGCATCGCTATACTGTGATCACCTGCATTTCTGCTGGCAGCCGTATGCCACGTTGATCTGTTGCTACTGTGCATTTAGCCTGCAGCCCCGGTGCCATGGTGTATTATTCCCATTTCGATTCTTGTCTGTAGCCCCCGACCTGTAACTGTATTAAACCTTTCGATTTTAGTTCTGCTGCACCTGTGCCCATACTATACTGTGCATCTAGCCTGCACCCCTTGTGCCTGGTTAATTGGGTACTAGTCTGTATTTAGCCCACAGCCCCGTGCCTCGCTTTATTGTGAACACCTGAATTTTTGCCTAGAGACCCTATGCCACACTGATCTGTCACCACTGTATATCTAGTTTGCAGCCCCGGTGCCACGTTATATTTTGCCCATTTCAAATCTTGCTTGCAGCCCCTGCGCCAGGTCGACTAGTGACTACTGTGCCACGCTGATCTATTACTACTGTACTATCTGCTACTACTGTACTTTTAGGTTGCAGCTCCGGTGCCATGTTGTATTATGCCCATCTCGAATTTTGCCCATTTGAAGTTTGCTTTAAACCCCTGCGCCATTTTGATTTGTGAATATACTGCATTTTTTTATTTTAGTTCTGCTGCCCCTACGCCCATATTGAACTGTGTCCAATTCACATCTAGCCTGCAACCCTTGTGCCATGTTAATTTGTGACTACTTTGCATTTTGCTTACAGCTCCTGTGCCACGTTGATTACTACTGTGCATTTAACTCGCACCCCCAGTGTCATGTTGTAGTGTGCTCCTCTCAAATTTTGCCCATTTGAATTTTGCTGGCAGCCCCTGCGCCATGTGGGTCTGTGAATATACTGCATTTTTTTACTTTAGTTCTGCCCCTGTGCCCATATTGAACTGTGCATACTTCGCATCTAGCCTGCAGTCCCTGCGCCATGCTGATTTGTGACTACCTGCATTTAGCCTGCAGCCCTATGCCCATGCTGAACTGTGATTATCTGAATTTAGTTCTGCAGCCCTTTACTCCTGCTGAAATGTGCCCATCTCGCACATAGTTCGGCAGCCCATTGTGCCTACTATGATTCTAGCCTGTACAACCCCCAGCGCTTACGATTAACTCATCGTTACAGCTAAATGTACTGAACTGAACCCATTCCTAAGTTAATCTGTGCAGCCCTTTGTGCACACGACTGTGAGCATGTTTACTACAGCCCGTAGCCTGCTAACCTACATGTGTCTGCTGATCACTACCCACTGTCACAGAGTCTTGGCTACATGATGCAGCAGGACCACTTCTCTCACTTGCCATCCCGGAAGGTTACACCATATTGAGACAAGACCGAACTAATATGCGCGGCAGAGACATTGCTATCATTGCCAAGGCAGGAGATCCACACCTACCACAGTTTCTGAATCATGTGAAACGCTTACCATCAAATTGCCTTTAGCTAGCTCCCAAACACTGACCGTGCATCTTATTTACAGACCGCCTGGTCCCATAGGGTCGTTCGAGGAGGACATCCACAACCTACTCTCCAACAACCTCAAAACTTCCTCACAACTTCTTGTCCTAGGGGACTTCAACCTGGGTTTCAATGACCCCCTTGATAAAAATACCACAATCATTGCCAATATTTTTTCCAACCTGGGCATAACACAAAAAACTCTCAAACCCACTCACATCAAAGGGAGAACCCTCGACTGGCTAGCAGATTACAACTGCACCGCCAACATCAAAGCCATTGTCCCACAACTCTGGACAGACCACTTCTTCGTGTTCTTTGATCTCTCCACCTCTAGACCACTCTCGCCAGCACCCACCATGGCCCCGCCATGTCCTACAAGAAACAACAAGAACATCACCAAGGATAAAGTGATTCCGGTGATCCTTCCCACTCTTAACCGTCTAACAGATCACTTGGACCCCGAAACACTTGTCAACGCGTATAATAAAATCATGTTATCCACCCTGGAAAACATCGCCCCTCTAAAACTTAGACCGAGTAAACCCAAATCCCACCTAAAAAAATGGTTTGCCCCCGAACTAAAGGAACTTTGATTACTCAAGAGAAGCTGTGAACCAGCATGGAGACTTACCCGCTCAGATGACCACAAATATAAACTCACAGAAATTTCTGCCCATTACAAAAAGGAAGTCCATCTTGCCAAGCAAAACTCTTTCAAAAAACATATAGTTAATGCTAACTCAAGTATGACAGAATTGTTCTCCATCCTCAAAAAACTAGAGTCACCCATCCCCATTCCGGACACCTGTTCTAAAGATAAATCATGGTGTTCCGATATTCAACAAGCACTATCGAACAAAATAACCATGCTCCAACAGAAAATCGCCAAGAAAAAAGCCTCTCTCACTCAACACCCCCAGACAAAAAACCTAAACATGGACCCCACTCCTAAGGAACAGTGCATAGCTGCACGATTCATGTCTGCCAAAACCTCTATCCTTGAGGTGGAGAAAGTTATCCTCTCTCTTAAACCCTCAAACTGCCAGGGTGACCCATGCCCTGCCCAACTGATAAAGGACGTGGCCAGGGATCTCTCCCCATTTATCTCGAAGCTCGTCAGCGCCTCATTCACGTCTAGCATTGTGCCGACCAACCTAAAACAATCTTGGGTACTACCCCTGCTTAAAAAGCAAAACCTAGACCCACTTATACCCACGAACTACCGTCCCATCACGACAGTACCCTTTCTTCTTAAAAGTTTGGACAAGATTGCCTACAACCAAATCCAAACATTTTTGGCACAACATACACTCTTAGGAAAATGCCAATCAGGTTTCTGCACCCAACATGGTACAGAGACCGCCCTCATTGACCTGAAAGCGCAAATAGATGAATTACGAAATAAAGGAAAAATGGCTCTGCTTCTGCTGTTGGATCTTTCAGCTGCTTTCAACCTTGTGGACCATGGGGTCCTCTGCAGCCACCTAGACTCAGCGGCACACTTTTCTAAAGAAGCCATAACCTGGATCACGTCCTTCCTCAGTGACAGGACTATGAGGGTGTTCTCCCCTGCGGCAGCAGCCAACCCTATTCCCATCCTGTGCAGAGTTCGTCAGGGTTGCTGCCTCTCCCCTACACTATACAACATATTTACCAAGCCCCTCTTTGATGGTCTGGGCCTTCTTGGTATCACCTACACTAACTATGCAGATGATACCCAGATTCTCCTCCCACTTTCTGGGGATTATAGCGAGGATTTGGCCTTGGTGAATAGGGTGTACATCATCATTCAGGCATGGATGGCTACTCGTGGTCTATGCTTGAAGGATGACAAAATAGAGCTAATCATCCTAGGAACCCCCACCAACCTCAAAAAACTGAGCCAAGTCTACAGCTCATTTGAGATTGACGCTAATATTATCAGTGTATCCAAGGAGGTGAAGACACTTGGCTTTTACCTGGACTCCACAATCTCCTTTGACAAACAGATAAAATCTATGGCATCTGCCACAGCCTATACCTGTAAGCTCATTAGAGCAGGCAAACACTTCCTCTCAAACAGCAACTGCATTATCTTAGCCAGAGCCTTGATCTTATCCAGGCTCGACTACTGCAACACCCTCTACATTGGTGCCAATAAATCCATCATCCAAAGAATTAAAATCCTACAAAATAACGTCCTGCGAGCAGCTCTTGGTGAGTCCAAAAGATTGCACATATCCAGGATCAGACACCATTACAACTGGCTGTCCACCCAAAACAAAATCCACTTAAAAGTGGTATTCCTGGTCCATAAAGCTTTGAACAATACCGCCCCAACCCCTAATCCCAAAAGTCTCATTATAGCAAGATTGAGGCTAGCCAAGGCTGGGGGAGGTAGCTTCCAGGTACGAGCAGCCCAATTATGGAATGCATTGCCCCATCCTTTTCGGGAGGAGCAGCCATTTCTTAAATTTAGATCCAACTACATCAACCTGTTGAAAACTGCGAACCTCTATCCTTCCAGTTCTATACTACCTAATCCCTAGTATGCCCATAACTGATTTGTTTTATACCCTATGTGCACATCCTCACTCCTCTCCCCCGAACAGGGTATTGCATTGTCCCTCTTCTGCATGCTTTTGCTGTCCGCCTTGTATTTGTATATATCTTGTATATATTATGCGGCCTGCCGACATATAATCTGTAATTGCCTGTTTATACTGTAATTCACTGCTTATACTTTACTCTGTTTGTATCTTGTAACTGTACCTAAGCCTTGCATATCCTGTACTGCTGCGCCCAGCTACCCTCGGGTTTGGTGCGCATTATAAGCGAATAAAACAAACAAACAAACAAACATAGTCTGGCTAAGCCTTTGTCCAGCTGCATCCAGAAACAGAGTGCTGAAATCGTACCAAGACATAGAAACAATAGCCACAAATTATCCCAACAGCCAGGACATTTTGAAAAACTATTTATTAGACACATACTACCCAAACAGAAGCACTGCTTTGGAAAACATGTGCCTGTACCACATAGCCATACATTTCTCCTACAAGAATAATGTTAAACCAGATGAAAAATGGAAAATATGTGGTTTCAGCTTGTGAAAGGAGCCTTGTCAAACTTACCAAACCCAGCCTAATTAATCATATGAACTATCATTTAAAACTCTTCAACATAGAGAACTTTACTACATGGCCCTACTGCAACTTATTAAACCATTGGGAAAAGAGGAAGATTTATTAGGCACCCATGACCAATGAAAGCAGTATAGCAAATGTGTCACGATCCTGCTCGCCTGCCACCCAGCACCGCTACATGCGCCTCTGCCTTTATTTCCTTGTTTTACCGCTGCAGTTTTGGACTAATCTAATTTCATGTTCCATTCTGGCTTTTGGGTTAAACCAGCAGATGCACTCTGGGACATGTATGCTGTCCAAAAGGCAGAGGCTGAAGGAGGCATACTAAATACATTTTCTTGCAACAAGCTACTAAGAGCTGCAGAGGGCCTGATTGCATTCACCTGTTCCAAGCTACTGCAGGCTAGGCTGCAGAGAGCTGGAGAGCACTTCATTAGAAACCACTTCTGCTACTGCTGCAGGCTACTGAAGCCAGGGCTGGACTTAATTGAACACAGCTGCCAGAGTCTGTAATCAGCTCCACCCTCCTGGCCTGCTGGCTGGGAGGGACTTTATAAGCTCACTTTGAACAGAAGCAGTTGTCAGTCAACTGCTTCCACTGGGAGTTCGTGCTGGTGCTCCTGTTACCAGTTTTTGACCTTTCCTGGAAATCCCCTTTTAGCCTTTTGATTCTTGTTGCTGTTGATGCTTGCAGCTCCCTCTCAAGTCTGCCGCACTCTGCTGCCTTCTGCCCTGCTCCTCTGGGCTCCCACCTGGCGGATCTGCCACACTCTGCTGCCTTCCGCCCTGCTCCTCTGGGCTCCCCCCTGACGGCTCTGCCGCACTCCGCTGTCCTCCGCCCTGCTCCTCTAGGCTCCCACCTGGCGGCTCTGCCACACTCTGCTGCCTTCCGCCCTGCTCCTCTGGGCTTCCACCTGACCGCTCTGCCACACTCTGCTGCCTTCCGCCCTGCTCCTCTGGGCTTCCACCTGACCGCTCTGCCACACTCCGCTGCCTTACGCCCTGCTCCTTTGAGCTCCCACCTGTACCTTCTGCCCTGCTCCTGTGGGCCGTGCTCCTGTGCGCTCTCATCTGACGGCGGTGCTGCACCCCGTTGCCTTCCGCCGTGCTCCTCTGGGCTGCCGCCTGACAGCTTTGCCGTACTCCGCTACCTTCCGCCCTGTTCCTCTGGGCTCCCGTCTGACAGCTTTGCCGCACTCCGCTGCCTTCTGCCCTGTTCCTCTGGGCCTCAGCCTGACGGCTCCGCTGCACTCCGCTGCCTTCTTCCCTTCTCCTCTGGGCTTCCCTGCCTGGCAGCCTTGCCACACTCCTTTGCCTTCTGCCCTGTTCCTCTGGGCTGCTTGCCTTGCTTCCTGCCTGTTCCAACGTCTGATATCCTATCCTGTCCTGTACCTGGTTATTTCTTTCAACACTGCTTTATACTTGTATACATCTTGGTCCACTGTGGTGTCTCCACTTGAATCCATTTTACAATGTGACCATGGGTTGGTCTCCGTTCAGACCAGATAAGGGAAGACTTCTGTTGCTTTCACCGAGTCAGTTGAAGTCGTACCTGCCTCAGTATATGGTCTTTCAGTTTTACCCTTGCACTGAGTACAACAGTATCCTCGGCACGCCTAAGTCATGACGTTGCTGTGTGACTGTTGCTAAGAGTAATCTGCTGGTACCTATCCCATGGGCTTTCCTTAATCCCTGGAGACCCCTTATCATATTCCAGTACACCCTTATTTCTGATCAATCCAAGTTGCCCAGCGTACTTGCTTGTCTTTGCCTTTTCTCTGTCTCTTTGTTTACAGCCTGCTCCTGCAGTTCCTGTGAATACCTGTTTCAACTAACAGCTTGGTATGTACCTTTCATCTGTTATATTCTAGCATTGTCTCCGGAATCTCCCTTAATCTACTTGTATAAAGTGAGAGATAGTCTCTGCCCTGTACTCTCCGCCTAGACTTGTGACAAAATGTCAATTTCAAGCAATACAAAAACATGTTGGACAATGAATGCCAACAAGAGGAATAAGTTCAAGCATAACTAAATGAAGACACTCCTGAGGGCAGTCAACCTTCTGTCACAGGAAGCCACAAAGCACTTGGAGAGCCAATCATAGTAAATGAAGCAGAATTTGCCATGACTGAAGTAGAGAACACCATGTATCAATATATGCAATCAGAAGAAAACTTGCCACTGCTGAAATCACAACATAGGGGTCGATTCATGGAGCAAACGTGCGCCAAAAATCCCAGCGCAAGCAGGCGCAAGGTGGCGCAAGCGTGAGAAACCCAGCGCACACGCACGCGTGAGATTCAAGGAAGACACTGCGCATGTTTCCCGCTGTCCGTGCGCCAAATCCTTTCATGGCGCACGCGGGCACACACGGTGTGCGCTACGCACACAGCAAAAGCACACATAGCACGGCGCACACAACCAAAGTGGGCGGAACAGTGGGCGTAACACGCGGAATGGGGAATAACGTGTGAAAAAGAAGGCGTAACTGGGGAAGTACTGCAGGGAACTACACGGAACGCCCACACGCACGCGAACAACCCGTATTCATGGATTCGAATATGGGAAACCCGCGCACGGCAAAAGACACACACAGGCGTCAACGCGTCCGCCACACGAAGGCAGGTGGAAGCGTGCACGCAAACAACAAACACGTATATACAGCTACGATGAATGCCCCATTTGTCGCAGCACTGATCGTGGGACACCGCAGGAGGAGGAGAATAGCCAGGGCACGCATTTTCACACCACGGACAAGCCTTTTTGGGATGCCTGACGACCAGGTCTACGGCAGGTATAGGTTTCCACCCCATATCATCCTAGACCTGGTCAGGGAGAGGGAAGATGACCTTACATCCCCCACCCTTTGCTCCCAAGCATTGAGCCCCTTGGAGAAGGTGCTCAATGTCCTGCATTTCTTGGCCACTGGGTCATTTCAGCGGACTACTGCCATAGTGAGGGGGTCTCACAGGCCACGCAGTCACGCTGCCTACACCAGGTACTGGCAATCATGACAGCGCGCCCCTCAGTCCGCAGGCACATGTACATGCCCAGAACACCCGCAGAAAGGCAGGCCGTTGTCCTGGATTTTTTCAGGGTGGCACACTTCCCCAAAAAGCTCGGTGCCATAGATTGCACCCATGTGGCCCTACGTCCACCTAGAGCCACTGAGCACATCTACCGAAACCGCAAGCACTGGCATTCCATCAATGTACAGGTGGTATGCGATGCAAAGGGAATCATCACCTCTGTCTATGCAAACTACCCTGGCTCCACCCATGACAGTTTCATATACAGAATGTCGGCCCTGAGCCGGGCCCTGGAAGCTGGGCAGCATGGCGACACCTGGCTCCTAGGTGAGTACAAATGCCCTTGCACATGCATGCATGTCACACACAAACACAAATACACAAACCCCAATAATCACAACCATTTACACCTCCCCAGGGGACAGTGCCTACCCTCTGAGCAACCACATGATGACGCCAATCCGGAACCCCACCACACCACCCCAGGTAAGATACAACGCAGCCCATATTGCAACCAGGGCCATAGTGGAGCGCACATTTGGAGTGCTCAAGTCACGTTTCCGCTCCCTTGACCGCTCTGGCGGGCAGCTACTCTATGCACCCCCAGTAGTGTGCAGGATCATTGTGGCAGCATGTGTCCTGCACAATGTTGCAACACGGCAGGGCGTACCGGTGGACATGGTGGTGCCCCCACATCCCCAACCACAGGCACAGGCGCTGTCCATGGGAGGGGACAGGGCACGTGGCAAGGAAGCCCGGACCCAGCTTGTGGCCACATTTTTCACCTAAACTCCCACCCCTCTGGAGTGCACACAGGCCTGGCACATACCAGGTGACAATCGATGATGACAAAGAGACAGTCAACTGTCACAACCCTACCACCCTGAGATAGTTGCCATGGAAGTGCCACATTGTCTGCATCCCTAGCTACTTAAACAAAAGCTATCCTGTGTGACCAAAAGTCACACATATGACATGACATGATATGGCATTTGTAACGTGCCTATACACAAGTGTTTCAAGGTGCGACGAGGCAGGGAGGGGGGAACAAGGGAAGACAGACAACGATACTACTAGGCCAGGTGTCATTTAGATTGCGCAAGTGCAGGGGTAGGGGGAAGGGAAAAGTGCAAGGGGAAGGGGAGGGGGGGAGTGCAGTACAGGGTAAGTAGAATAAAAAACAAATAAATAGGCCAGCTGGTGGCAACTGCAAAGGTAAGTGCAGACAAGTGCTGGGAAGGGGGGGCTGTAGGGATAGAGAGACAGTCCCGCAGTGCAGGGGTTGCCAGAGAGGCAGTGCAAGTGGAGAGTGGCTGGGCCAGGGACCGAGGTCGGTGAGAGTGGCCCAGTTGCAGATCCAGTGCAGTTCCAGTGAAGAATTTAGCAAGGTAGAGGGAGAGAGAAAGCAGAAGCAAAGAGGAAGGTGTTGAGGTGCTTCCGGAACCGGAGATGGTTCTCCTCAAGTTCCATTGAGACAGGAAGGCTGTTCCAGAGGGAGGCTCCTGCCGTGGAGAGAGATCTACCCCCAGCTAGTTGCTTTGAGAAGAGGATGACTCTGACATGCAAGGTGTGCATCACACACACCTGCAAAACAGGCCATGACCATCACTGTTATGTCACTCAAACCCTCCCAAACCACAACATGACATGGCAAGCAATAGCCATACACCAGCACAGTACCAATAAGGCACACATTGCCATGTCAAAAATGTACAGTGGCATCAGACAATGAAGCCTGACATGGAATCAGATGAAATGACTGACCAACAACCTCCCATCCCAAAATAAGTCATTCCCAAATGCATTACAAAAGTTGTAGACGTAACATAACAATGAATGCCTGTCTACATGCACATTGTGCATTGCAAAATCAACACTGCAGCTTCTGTGTGCTGTGTCCAACTCCTGCAACACACTGCTCAGCGCACAGCACAGTGAACAGCTATTGTGTGTGATGCACACCCTGAGCATCACATCTAAGCGACAAACCACATCAAAAAGCAAATTAGGCATGTACAGGATCCATAATTGGTCACAGAACATGTGCTGCAGGGACACAGTGGGCACCAGAAGGCAAACGTGGATATCCAAGGGTGGTTGTACATGTAGTGCATCATAGTGCAAGTGTGTGGGTCAGTAAGGACATGCACTCAACATATGCATGTGCAATCAAGTGACCATCAGTGTCCTCTACACATCACATGTGAACATTCACCATGTGTACACCCCAGCATGTCAAACCACAACTATCCCCTCACACCCAACCAATTACAGGCCCATCACAACGGTCCCATTTCTACTAAAAATCCTAGATAGAGCAGCCTACCTCCAGATACAGAACTATCTGGAATCAAACAACCTACTAGGCACGAGACAATCCGGCTTCAGACCGAAGCACGGCATGGAGACTGCCCTCCTCGATCTCAAAACCCAAATCGAGGATCTCAAAGACAAAGGGAAACTAGCCCTCTTACTACTTTTAGACTTATCGGCTGCCTTCGATCTGGTCAATCACCAAATCCTCTGTCACCACCTAAAAACTGCAGCTCACTTCTCCGACATGGCCACAAACTGGATTCAATCCTTCTTGGATAACAGACAGATGAGGGTATTCTCGCCCACCTCCGCAGCTGACCCCGCACCAGTCCCTTGCGGAGTCCCCCAAGGTTTGTGTGTATCCCCTACCCTCTATAATGTATTTACTAAACCCTTATTTGATGTGCTTGACTATCTGGGTGTCACCTACACAAACTATGCTGATGACACCCAGATACTCATCCCCATCACGGGTGATTACACAGTAGATTCAAAAGCCTTAAATGACTTTTACCATGTTATTCAATCATGGATGGCCCAACATGAGCTCTGTCTCAATGATGACAAGACAGAGCTCCTCATCCTAGGCACTCAGCAAAGACTAAACAAGCTGAACCCTATGTTCAGCTCCTTTAACATCGATGGAAATCTAATAAAAGTCTCCAAAGATACCAAAACGTTGGGAATCTACCTCGATTCCACCCTCGCCCTTCACAGACAAACAAATGCAGTTGCGGCGGCCGCCGCCTATACCTGCAAGCTGATCACAGCATGTCGTCCTTTTCTTTCCACGCACAACTGTACTACCCTTGCCAGGACCCTGGTCATGTCCAAACTGGACTACTGCAATGCACTGTACCAGGGCACTAATCAGGGTAACCTAGACAAGCTCCAGATCATACAAAATAACGCCATCAGGGCAGCCCTCAACATTCCCAGATCTGCACACATCTCGGATACCAGGAAGAACCTTCATTGGTTGTCAGTCACCCAAAGGATCTCACTAAAATCACTTGCCCTAACATACAAATGCATGAATAACCTGGCCCCCACTTATCTCTCCACACATTTCACGCTTTACACCCCAGCGCGCTCACTTAGATCTACCCTGAACCAGAGCCTACTGATACCTAGATACAAGCTCCAAACAGCTGGTGGATCTAGCTTCCCAGTCCTGGCAGCCAAATTGTAGAACGCTGTCCCCTTGACTATCAGAAACCTCCCCTCCTTCAACCTATTCAAACACAGAGCCAAATGTTGGCTAGTCACTACCAATGCCCAAGCTACATTCTAAAACGTGATGCAATAACCTATGTTCGGATGTACTATCGACAAACCATGTATCGATGCACTACTTACCTATGCCTACTTCTATGTTATATTTATTGACTGTCATATAATCACTGTATGCAATTTATGTAACCATTGCTGTCAAGATATGCGCCCGGTAGCCTCCGGGCCTGGTTTGCGCTATACAAATAAATAAATACAAATACACCTGAAAGGTAAACACAACACATGAACAGGCATTGATCAGCAGAACACAACATGTACATAGGATACCACAATTACAATGTCAGGGTTCCCATCACACTGCAGGGCAAGGCAACTATCAACAACAAAACACCCCCCCTCCCTCACAAATGACCATGACCCACTGAACAACTGCACCTGGGTCATGGAGCCTTCAACCCTCAATTTCACCTGGCCACAGGATCACCCTTCCCCTTCGTCACCATCTCCCACCTTGTGTGTAAAAAGGTGCCTGCACCCTCAGAGTCCACCCTCATTTGCAAAATCACAAAATCCAAGCCAGAAAAACGAACCAGATCACCCTCCAATAGATGACTTGACGTAGCAGTACCTCACAAAGGCCAAGTACTACCACAATGATGTAACAACCAAGGTAGCACAGTAAAACAATGTCACAACAGGATGTGAACCATGTGTGGTATATAACATAGAATGATGCACCATGAACGGATGTGTACTGTCCAGGTCCCGTGTACAGGCGCATGAGTGGCACGAAACAACCACCCCCACCGTGGCCCGGGTGCCTGCAAGGTCAAACTCACACAGGCCTCTGAGACCCTGGTGGGGAAGGAGGGTCAGGGATATGCAGTCGGGACAGGTGTGGGCACACTGGATAACTGGAATGAGTGGCAGGAGAGGGGAGGAGGAATGACACATGAAAGTAGGGAATGCACGAAAATGTACTACCTGCATGAACACATACACAATCTGAACAAACTTGGACATCATTGTCATGGCCTTCTGTAGTCCAGGCCTAGGAGCGGCATGAACCAACCACCCCCTCTAGGGTTTTGGCGCCTGCGAGTTTGGGGCTTACACAGGCATCCGCAACCCCAGCGGGGAAAGAGGGTTAGGGAGCGTTGCTTGGATAGGTACAGGAAGCATGAACACCGGGTAGAGGGTACAGGGTTTAAAATTGGATAGGACTCCGGGTGATAAGGGGAAAACAAACATACCAAATTGAATTACACATTCATCCATGCATTAGTGCACCCCCCAGCAAGCCTATGCAGAGCAGTTTGAAAGAAAAACAACAAGACACTTAGCTCTGGTTTTGAGTGCTGGCCTCCTGCCTGCGCACTCTCAGGTCCGGTTACAGGAGCAGTTCAATGCTGCAAAGAGAGCCACAGTTAATAATCTGTCCGTGCCCATAACACAAAAACACAGCACCAAATATGCCCCATGATATGATATGATATGATATGATATGGCATTTGTAACGCGCCTATACACAAGTGTTTCAAGGCGCGACGAGGCAGGGAGGGGGAAACAAGGGGAGGACAGACAAAGATTCTACTAGGCCAGGTGTCATTCAGATCGCGCAAGTGCAGGGGTGGGGGGAAGGGAGAAGTGCAAGGGGAAGGGTAGGGGGGAAGTGCAGTACAAGTAAGTAGAAACAAAAAAAAAACTACTCTACAAACAGACAATCTGGTGTAGATGCTTCGTACCCATATGTAACATTACCCCTGTGATGGGTCATACACAGTCAATGCAGTAAGTCAGCCGCCGGTGGGTGCGTGGCAAATGGAACACCAATGTGTCACAATTCACACAACATGCAATGTTCCATGGGTAAGCAGACAGACCCATATAGCAAGGCATGACTTCAGAACAAGTCGTGTTCCACCATGACCGAAACAAAGTAGGCAGTTCATGTTTCAAAATGTACATGGAAATGAAATGCACTGCACCCGAGTATGTCCCTTGCTGTATGTCCCTGTGAGCTGGCCCTTTCCATGTCTCAGAAGGCTACATGGTTGATACAAGTGCCTCGATAGACCTTGGTGTACCGGAGGGTATGTGCCACTGCCCCTGCAGGTGCCCCAGACAACCTTACAATCAACAGCCATCAGTCCACCAACACATCTGAGCTGTATTGTGTGCTTCAACACCAATATTTGTCCAAGCTCACCCTCAGTGCTGTTACTAAGCCTGCATGTGCAACTCGCCTGGTGCAAGCTTTGCTGTTTTGTGGCCCCCCTGTGCTGCTCACCTTGCCTGGAGTTCCTTGGAACACGTCAGCAGTTCTAGGATGTAGGTCTGCAATCCCTGTTCCTCTGCTTGTGCACACATGTGCATGTGGGCACCAACAAACGTATCCAGAATTCAGACGTCCAATGGGCCATGTCTGCTGGCAAAGGTGGTCTGGAGGCTCATCCCCCTGCAGAAAGGGCATGAAACACATTATTAATGCTTTAAAGTCATCTGTGTGTGTCTCTTCAGGCATCTCATTACTGGACCATGTCAGAGACTTACATCAGAAATCACACCATCAGTCCGTCTTTCACATCCAAAGTGTGGAACACACTATCTATGGAATGAATTGCAACAAGCATGTGTACAGTAAAGATAAGAAACATACTACACAATGCATAGCAATGAATGTACACATTAATCATGAAACACCCCATCTAGCAAAAGCTGAACAGTGGACAATAACACCGCAATCATCCCCACTAGGGGTGTCAACACAAGTTACACAGCACCAGACATGCCACAGATATGACAGTCCAAAGCCCTTGTGTAATAGGATGTCACACCGAACCATCCTTGCGAGCCCATGGATAAGGGAGGCAGGAGTGGCATATGTGAGTCAAGGACCCCAAGCAGCAAACACATACACAAGACAAGCCTGAAGGGCCCAGCTGGAACAGACAGTGGATGCCTTCAAAAGCCACAAAGCACCGCACCGTCACATGAAAGCACAATAGACAAGCAATTTTAAACTATATTAACTAATTACACTAACTATGAAAAACCTACATTACCTAATTAAACTAACTATCAAACAGAAACTTAACTCACTAAACTAAAAGAAAAATCAAAAATAGCCACATACGACCTGGGGGGGAGGGGAGGGACCCAGGAGGGGGGAGGTACAGGGTGCTGCTCAACACCCACATGCGATGATGCTGAGCCAAAACAAAAACCTCCATGGGCTCAACGCCTGCACAGCCCGACCTATGTGGGATATAGATGGTCGTCCGAGTCTGGCTCATCCTGGAAAGGAGGACGTGGCACAGTAGCCTGGCCACGCCTAGCCGCAGCTTGCCCCTCATCGGCAGCAAGTCTGCCGGACGGGTGAGCCTGGTTCTGTGTGGCGATGTGACGTAGGTCTGCATGCAGAACCTCACGTGATACACATGCTTCCTCTTGCAAGGTAGCACGTGTAACACAGAGTTCCTCCTGCAAGGTCTAGCTGGACAACCGCTGCACCTCCCGGCAAGCCTGTAGCTCTGCCGAGATGATACGCTCAAGCTGTGCAAACCTCTCCTCTGCCCGCTGCCTCCTGGGACATCATAAGGACACCCAGAGTGGATTTGAGGGAAGCATACTCTTCCCTCAGGGCATCCATGTGCGCCTCTGCGTGAGCAGCAATTGCTTGACGCAGAGACGAAATTTCAGCCTGGCGTGCCCTGTTTGAGGCCGCCATGCCCAGCCTGAGCGAGCGGGCCGTGGACCGTGCCGCCTGCTGCTGGAGAAGCACCTGCCTAGCAGTGGGGAGCATAGATCGGGCCACACGCTCCATGCTCTCAGCGATGTTCTCCATTGCTGCCCCCTGCTGTTCTGAATTGGCAGTCATGTCTTGCTCCCACTCAGTATACTGCGGTTGCGCGCGGCGACCGCGTTGCTGGGCTTGACCCCTGCGGGACCCAAGGACCGGGTGTCCTCGCTGTGTTGGCACCGCCCGCGGCTGCACGACTACATGCCCCCGTCGACGTGATGTCCCAGGTACATCAGTGACTGGTGTGGAGGGTGACCCTGCGTCCCGATCACCATGGGCGGAGGAACCAAGACTGTCTGATCCCTCAGTGCAGGTGTCGCGGACAGAGGAGTGTCCACATCAGAATCACTCACCCCTGACACATGGACTTGATGCTCATCCAACTCGACATGGACGTCAGAGTCGTCATCAAGGCTGGACTCATAGGCAGCCAGAGACAAGATGGACTGTAGCACTTGGGGGTTTTCGTGGCCTACCACCCCACGACCCCTACTTGTGCCGGGTTGATGTAGTGGTAACAACCCTGTGTCTGGCATGACAACACCATCCTCCACCTCCATTGTGTCATCACCTGAAAAATAGAGAG
Source organism: Ambystoma mexicanum (assembly GCF_040938575.1). Classification (NCBI taxonomy): domain Eukaryota; kingdom Metazoa; phylum Chordata; class Amphibia; order Caudata; family Ambystomatidae; genus Ambystoma; species Ambystoma mexicanum. The sequence goes on along the minus strand of NC_090938.1, from coordinate 813,836,150 downwards.
AAAAATTGTCACTACACATGTCAGAAGCACACAACACACACACACACCAACAACAAACGCATCAGGCAGACATGTGACACACAACATATAACCTGGCATGCATGCTGGGTCAACTTTGAATTGCTTCTGTGATCAGACCTGTTGAAAGGTGGCAGTTTCCATGGAAGTGGGTCTATGCAGTGCAGAAAATGTGTACGCCACTCACTACCTACATGTACAAGGACTCCATGGTGTGTGTCAGGAAATGTGAAGGCAGTGCAAGGTCAAATTCAGGCATCACGTGCATTGTGCATTCAATGTGTACCATATCTAGAAGCCAAGCACCCCTCCACCCCAGTACCAAAGCAGGGATGCCTAGCATGGTATCAAAAGGCTGACCAAAGACCTGTGTATTGACAGGCAGTGTTGACTGGCATCAACAGCTTAATGTGATTCAAGTGACAACACTGCAAATGATGCTGGGACAGTAAGTAGGACACATGATGAAAACTCTGGAGGCCGCCCACGTGTGAAGAAGACACTACAACAGTTGGACAGAGTCATTGGCCATTAAACAGGCTGAGGCCTGTGAACCACAGATTGTCAGACCCTAAACATGTGTGCAATGGAGTACTGACCCACAGTTGACATGGGAAGGCTGATGAGATGCCATGCAATGTATGTCACCCAGGACTTGTATTACAGTGATCATCCAGTCAAGGACACATAGGGGCATGCGTGCAATGCACATGGAGCATGAATGGGCACTCATGTCCCTGCGGGACATCTGACCTATGCACAGTACAAGTGAGATGCCCTGCATCAAGTACTAAGGCTGTACCACATGGCATATGTCTGGCAGATTGTACGCTGGAAGTTAGCATCTACACAGGACGCATGAACAGGAATGTACACATTGGCAAGATTGAAGCAGACCAGTGCAAAGGTGGAACTGGGGTGCAGAGTGGCGGAGGAGGGGCAAGGGAGTATGCCTACATGGAGTCCCCGCATGCAGACAGAGGAGACATGCACGTCAGTCATGCAATGACATTGTGCCTGGGCTGAGAGGAAGGTAACCCCACGCCACATGCAGAAGGGCCAGTGAGCTGGAACATGGACCGGAGGGGCATACTTGTAACCAGCATGTCAGTAGGGTGCAATAGTGGTGATGCGGACAGTCCCCGTATGCTCCACATGTCCACCATCGAGCAGAGCAGACATGCATCACGGAAGCATTGCATTACTTACACATCAGAACCATGTACACGTCACATGTAGTGGCAATTATGCACAACACATCCCACAAGTGAAACACACATGTCCTCAACAAACACGCATCAACACTCACTGGACTGGGCATCAAAGTCCAGCATCTCTCCCACTCCTTCGACCAATTCAGGTGGTATGAACTCTGCAATGAGTGCCTCATGCGGAGTGAGCTCTTCCTCCTCTGGTGCAGGCCCACTGCCAGTCACCAGAGTCAAGTTGTAATTAGAGGTACGCTTAGCCTTAGTGTTGCGTTTGATGTCATTCCAACGCTTTTTGCACTCTTGCGCCGTGCGCACCTCATGGCCGAATGAACTGACATGTTCCGCAACATGCTTCCAGTGGGTGTCACGTTGGGCAGCCGTAGTCTGACTATTGGCACCCACTAGCATGTCACGGCTGTGGCCCCACACGTAGCCCACGAGGAAGTCCAGCTCCTGCTTGCAGAAAGGCTTCTTCCTCGACGTGCAGGAGGTCGTGGCTGTGTGTGGGGTCCCAGCCTGTGCTGCAGGTGCAACCTTCCTCCTCTTGGACTGTGGTGCAGACCCTGGCTGGCTAATGCCGCCCTGACCAGTATGGCCAGTGGGTTTGGTGGATTGAGCCAAGGGAGTGGCAGGTGGAGGGATGACCAAAGGCCTGACTTGTGTCAGTGGCATCTGGGTGCCCTCTAATGGACCCTGCGCAGCAACATCAGCTGTGGCAGGGTCATTGACCGCAACAGTCCTGGTTGGCAGACTCACAACCGGGGTGTTGTTGGGTGCATCTGCCCCTGCACTTGCCAACACCCGGCTGTTCGGGGCAGCAGATGACATAACTGCCCCAGGGACACGTGTCTTGGTCTGAGCAGCCCTGTCTGCCCCTATGGTTTCCCTCCTGGCCTGTTGGAAATCTACCAAGGGCTCCTCAAGTGCCAACCCAGCCTGCGCTGGCAGACCCTGAGCCTGGGTGGCGGTGTCCACAGCTGCACCTGAAGCTACCACTACCCTTGGGCCTGTGGCAGTCGATGGAAAGGACTGCCGGGTAAGACACGGGCGCCAGTGCCAGATGCAGAAGCTGCATCCCCCGGAACCACAGGGGGTGGTGGCATGACTGCATGACTGCACCGACACAGGGCACAACATTGTGCTCAAGTGGCCCACCCCTGCCTCTTCCCCTTCTGTGGCCGCCCTGGACACCCTGGAGTCCCCCCACTCCCTGGTCACCACGGCCACGTCCTCGACCACGCCTGCCACGAGGAGTACGCCCAGCTGAGGCGCCCCTCACCTTTGGTGTCCTCCCAACCATGGCACAGATGTAGTAGTGCCGGCACAGATGGAGTAGTGCCAATGGGAGGTGTACACCACAATTGACCTGGGCAATTGGGGTGAAGGGGGTGGGAAGCAAGATGTTAACAGCCCCCCTGCACCTGCAAGGCTGTATGTGACCCCGGTGATGTAGTGATGGGTCACGCAACGCTCAGGCACCCCAAAACTGCAGTAAAACCGTGCACGCAACCCTGCAGCCTACGTGCGTGGATTAAACCTCCCGCAGTACGTGGTGGCACCCAGTAACACGAATAAAGCGTACGCATGGGAGACGCAGGCTACTATGACATCGAAAATGGGTGCGATACACAGGGGCACCCGCAGTGGGAAAAATAGCGTGTGCGACTCACCGTCTGACTAGCGCGATGCAGAAAAACATGCGCAGCCAATACCTCTGCCAAAAGAAGAGATACGGAAGCAGCAACACACGTCGGTCTCCACGAAAGGCACGTACAGCGAACTGCTGGCCCCGCTCACTTTTAACCCGTGCTGAGGGAAACACCCGTGCGTGTCACGTCACTTACGCGCATGGGCCCTTTCCTTGGATTACACGCGGATGTGCAGTTGTTCACGCGCACTGAAACGCCCATGCACGCCTGCGCGCGTCACGTCACAGAGGCGCTTGCGCTTGAAGGGCCTTCTGTCCAAGGCACAGAAATCCTCAAATGGGAAAGCAGATTCAGCCAGAAACAACGCGGCATTGCGGAAAACAACCGCGTTGTTTCTGCCTGAATCTGCTTTCCCATTTGGGGCTCTTGGGCTCCCCACGGGGAGCCCGAGAGCCCCAAATGGGAAAGCAGATTCAGGCAGAAACAACGCGGCATTGCGGAAAACAACCGCAATTTTTCTGCCTGAATCTGCTTCCCCATTTGGGGCTCTCGGGCTCCATTAGACATCCTGTGTGTTTATGGAGAATTTTACCATTCCTGCACAGTAGTCCAATTCTAGCCTTATTCCTGAGACACTGTAAGTGTTGTCAGGATTGTTTGTTGCATTTCTGTGAAGAAGGAGCATTTGTAAAGACAACTGGTCTGAGATATTCAAGTAAATGTTTTGAACAATTGGTGGCAATTGGAACAGAAGATTGATTGCTACATTTGCATAGCAATTTACACCAGTTGTGTTGGAAAATGTAAATGGACTCTAGAGTTCTGTCTCTGTGTCATTTGGTGGACCGCCACTTGTTCTTTTAGAAGAGGTATTTCTCTTTTTTTCTGCTGATGGATGTGCACTTGCACTTGCACTAGATAGTTTTGTGGTTGTGCTACTTGATGTAGTAGCAGTTGTTTTTAGTTTCTTTGGTGGTATTGTTGGGAGATCTCTTATAAGTTCTGTTTTCATTAATTTTATTTTTAAAAGTTTACCTTTTTCAGGAGCAGAGTACTTATCGAGATGGGGTGTGTAGAGTGCACGTAGTCTGTTGTAGTCTACGATGCAGGGAATGTCAGCCTTGACTTTGTTTGCATCGAAATTGACTAGAAACAGTCCTTCAAGTGTATGTAAATGTGAAAGTGCTCCATAACTCATACCTTCTTTAAAGATTGTGCTGCCAATGTCAACCAATACCTGAACTAGGGTGAGACCTTTTTATCTGTGAATAGTGACTAGAGAATAGTGAATAGTGCAAGTAGTGGAAACCAAAAACATACCTATAAATGAAATCTTCCAGATTTCATACACGTGGAAACATACATGCACTCTCTGCAACGATGTTGCACAAGAGCACATGCCTAAATGAACAATTTTTGTATGCATCTATACCAAATTGGGAATCCATTCCATTTCACCAGCTAGTGCAAAATGCAAATCATGGAATATTATGCACTGTTTGTAATTCAGACAATCGTTCCACCTTACACATAAACTCACATAGCCAATATGTAATACTAATGCTTTCAAGGTACAATGTAGAGGTTACCAAAAACAACTGTAAGCTTACTAGCTCCACACATGTGCAAGTATCTCTTAGCAAGAAAACCTTCACAACAGTAGGCATAATCTACCACACTGGTGCCACAACCACTGCAGGTCACTATACTGCATACATTAAAAAAGATGCGGTTGGTTTGAATGCAATGACACTTCCATTACTCTAAAACAGAGATTACCAGCAAATCTAATAAATGCCTACTTAATATTCCTTAAACCTAAATTTAGTCACTGACCTGTGAAACTATCAAGAGTTAGTGCACTTTAGACATGCCCTTAAGTACTGCATAAATCAAACAAACATAGTGTGAAAGTTAAATTGACATAAATGTACCACATTTTTTGTAATGCTGTATAGTTTTTTTTCCCAATGACACAATTATTATACAAACAGAAGCAACTGTGCAACACACACACTAATGTTGTTTCAACCATAGTACTTAGAACATACTGATTATGAGGGTCTACAAAGTTTAGTCACTAACCTGTAGTACTATCAACAGTTAGAATACGCCACCTGGTATCTTACTGCAGCCATACTACTCCAATACTATTTTTGAATAGCAAAATAGCTAGAATACACCAACAGGAATCAAACTGTTTCAAAACATACCCTTCAAAACTATAAAACTATGAACAGTTAGAATACGTCAACCGGTATCTGGCTGCACCCATAATACTGCAATGTTACATTTCAATAGTAAAATACTTAGAATGCACCAACAGGAATGAAACTGCTTATAAACATACAGTCAATTGGTACACACTTTGACTGCGCCACCTCCGTAAATAATAGAAATCTGGTCACACTTGCTTTGGTAGTATTGGAGCAATTTATTATTAATTATCTCCCATTGCCCATTGATTGTTCACACGTGTTTCAGCCTCTCAGGGGCCTTTTTCAAAACAATAACTTTTTTGTGGGCAAATTACTTCCTATTTAGTACTTTTGGGTTTCCATCTCACAAAATCATGGGTTAATCCCTTAATTTCGGCGTTCTGCCACTATCCATCGCGTTTTCACCGAAGCGAGGGATAGTGGCAGAACGTGAAATTTTCGAAAAGCAAAACACTTACCGCATGATTCTTCCTACTGCAACACTGCTTGTAACAACAAATCCACTTATTTGTGCCCCTTAAACAGTCCTTTAAGTACTGCACACTTCAAACAAACATACTGTGACACGTGACAGCAAATAAATGTAGTTGTTTAAAAAAAATCTTGTATGGATTTCTTTTCCCAACGGCCCAATGATTATGCAAACAAAAACAGCAACTGTGCAAAATGCACAGTAATGTTGTTTGAAACATAGTACTTGGAATGTAATAATTATGAGGGTCTAAAAAGGGTATCAGGTAATATTATCCCCACCAAAAATATCGCGTATATATAGTCATCGGGAACGGCCATAGGCAATATTTTTAGTGGGGATAATATTAGGGTTTTTTGGGAGCAGGGGTTGCGGGGGTGCCACCCGCCCCTTTTAAAATAATACGGGGGTTGCGGGTGTGTCTCCCACAGGTTCCATGCCTTAATATTGACACAAAAATATGGCGATATTTTTGCGGGGATATTAACACATGAACCCTAAAAAGTACATGAATATGTGAGATTGTATGCAATGTGACATTGTGAACTATCCTACCTAACATATAATGCTATGTTTTTTTCACAGACAAAGAAGCAAAGATTTCTCCTGCATTACCATGTAAACCAAAGTCAACCTGTACCCCAATGGTACATCAATCATAAGTACCATTTGCACGTCAATTGTATTGTGTCACCATGTTACAAAAACTATACACTGCCCACACACTATGTATAGTTACTATGCACATATTATTATAATGGTTGTTTCCAGTGGCCGAATTCCATTTCTGTACCCATATTATTACAATAGTTGTGGACAATGGCCACATTCTTAAGTGCATGGCCAAAAGCCTACGGCCTACAGACATCCACCCAAGAATCTGGCCACTGGTCACAACCACCACACCACAACTTGCCCTTAATTTCCCAATTGAAATTAAATCTGCAGACATCAAAACAGACCACCAATCCTGTTTTTCACCTATGCCAATATCTCCATATCATCTAGATTCCACTCTCCTACTCTAACCATGCCCTCTTGTAGTCACCAAATAACTCCAAAAGTGTTTTTCAAACTGTCCGCCGAAGACTTATTACAATGGTTGTGGTCAGATTCTTGGGTGCATGGCCGTATTATGCTGTGGTGGTTGTGCCATTGCCTAGATTCTCGGGTGCATGGCCTATTTATTACCAATGCAGATATCCCCATATCATCTAGATTCCACTTCTCTACCCTAACAAAGCCTGCTTGCAGTCACCAAATAAGCTGCCTGCCCAAGACTGTGTCTGCGGACTAATGCGGTGTCTGTGGACTGTCTGGCCCTGTACGCTCTTCTTCCACCTAAACAAATAGCCCCATATCATCTTTTTTCACTCCCCCACTCTTCCCAGCCCCTCTTTCCAACACCAAATGGCCCAAAATGTGTTTCCCAGCCCTGTTCCCCACCGTGCTGTCCTTGGACAACCTTGGTTGACCGCAGGTACATCATGATGGGCATTTTGGAAAAATATGAGGCACCTCCTGCTTTTCACCAGTCAATCAGTGGGTGTGTCGGATGTCTGCGGACATCATGATGGTGCCTCGGCCAATCCGGGCCTGTCCAGCAGAGCGAACAGGGAAATAAGTCAGCGGACCGAACCCAGATATCACAACATTTTTAAAAATCTACTTTTGGCCCGTTTTAAAGAAAACTACTTGATGGATTTACACCAAATTTATAGAAGCACGCTTTTGGGACCAAGCCGCCGCTCCTGCTACAAATTTGGTGAAAGTCCGTCCAGTGGTTTGGGTTGTAGGCATGAGCAAAATTGTTTTTCCATTGCGTCTATGGAATAAACAGAAATTGTGGGCCCCCCCTATAACTTTGCCCTCCCTTGATGAAACCTCACCAACTTGCCAGAAGACTTCAGACGGGGCCATATCCTGTTTTTGCAAGGTTTGGTGAGGATTCGTTCAGGGGGAGCGAAGTTATAAGCCGCCCAAAAAGTGCTCTTCCTATGGGTTGAGCAGCTTAATCATAACTACAGGAGCGCTACCGCAGTAATATGCCGCTGTAATTACACGGCCACGGTAGTGGCCGTGTAGTTATGGTTAAGTTGCTGTTTCCATAGGAATAGCACTTTTTGGGCATCCTATAACTACGCTTCCCCTGGACGAATCCTCACCAAACTTTGCAAAGTACATGGGCCACTCTGAATTCTTTTGCAAAGTTTGGTGAGGATTCGTCTAGGGAGGGAAAAGTTATATGCGGGATCCCAAAACGTCTTTTTTTCCAATAGACAAAATGGGAAAAAACTTTGCTCACGCCTACAGCCCAAACTGCTGGACGGATTTGCACTAAATTTGCGGCAGGAGCAGCGGCTTGGTCCTGAAAGCGTGCTTTTGTTAATTTGGTGTAAATCCGTCCAGCAGTTTTCTTTAAAATGACCAAAATGTAAGGCACAAAAATTAGTGATATCTATGTCCGCTCCGCGACACACTTCCCTGTTCGCTACGCGAACAGGTCACGGATTGACCAAGCGGCTTATGTGATGTCCGCGGACATATGACCTGCTCTCTGATTGGCTGGGGTGAAGCGTGAAGTGCGTCAGATTTTTGGAGACGCCCGCCATCTTGGATTCTCGTCGGTGTCCACAGACATTGCGGCAAAACATATGAAAAAAAACAACATTGCACTCCTGAAGCTGATCAAATAATGTTTGGGGAGCTGAGGGGTGATGAGGATGGGATGGAATATGGCTGCAAGAAGCACAAAAATGTGTTAACTAAACAACATCTGAACGCGAAGAAAGCACGTAGCGGTGTAGACCACGCTCACGCAGTAAAGCGCATGTGCAGAATAACTTCACCCGTTCTTCACATATAACGCGACAGTCAAAATGCTCACACACTTTCTTTTTCAAACTCGCACGTGCGCCTCATCCGAACACGGACACGCGTTGAATAAAATGCGCAGAAATGATAACTGGGCACAGGAGTTAACGGAAAACACGTAGCAGTCAAAACCGCACACACGCGCTGTAGAAAACACGTACCTGTAAAGACTGCACACACGCGATGTAGATAACACGTAGCTGCGAAGATCACGCACATGTGTTGTAGATAACATGTAGCTGAGAAGACCACGCACACGCGTTGTAGAAAAAAACGTAGCTGCAAAGACCACACACACGCGTTTCCGAGCTCACACGCGCCTTATCCCAACACGCACACGCGCTGTACATAACACGTAGCTGAGAAGACCGCGCACACGCGTTGAACAAAACCACGCACAGGAGTTAACGGAAAACACGTACCAGTGTAGACCGCGCACACGTGCTGTAGAAAACATGTACCTGCAAAGACCACACACACACGTGTTTCTGCGCTCACACGCGCCTTATCCAAACACGCACATGCGTTGAACAAAACCACGCACAGGAGTTAATGGAAAACACATACCAGTGAAGACCGCACACACGCGCTGTAAAAAACACATAGCTGCAAAGACCACAAACACGCACTGGTGCTGTAGATAACACGTAGCTGCAAAGAGCACACACACTTGTTGTAGAAAACACGTACCTGCAAAGACCATGCACACGCGCTGTAGATAACACGTAGCTGCAAAGACCACGCACACACGTTTCCGCGCTCACACGCACCTTATCCGAACACGCACATGCGTTGAACAAAACCACGTACAGGAGTTAACGGAAAACACGTACTAGTGAAGACTGCGCACGCGCGCTCTAGAAAACACGTAGCTGCAAAGACCACGCACATGCGGTGGCATTGTAGATAACCTGTAGCTGCGAAGAGCATGAACACGCGCTGTAGATAACACATAGCTGCGAAGACCATGCACACGCGCTGTAGACAACACATAGTTGAAAAGAGTGCACACACGCTATGTAGATAACACATAGCTGGGAAGACCATGCACACACGCTGTAGATAACCCATAGCTGAAAAGACCACGCACATGCGCTGTACATAACACATAGCTGAGAAGACCACGCACACGCGTTGAAGAAAAATACGCAGAAATTAGATGAATCCGAGCTCACACGCGCCTCATCTGAACATGCACACGCGCTGTAGAAAACAAGTAGCTGTGAAGACCGCGCACACGTGTTGTGAAGTGAAGAGGGGCCCTGTATGGAACCCCACCTTCCCTTTCCTTGGTGACCATCTTGTTAAAGGATTTTCCTTCCTACACCGGGACGCCGCAGGCGTACCAGTTTGGGAAGAAAAATATTTTTTTTAGAACCTCGGGTTACCGCTTTGGGTAGCTGGGGTGGTAATGGTCTTCATCCATTTAAAAGGACGTTATGGTTACGTTGCACTAATAAAAACCTATGAAATTCAGTAAAAAAACGTTGTTAAGGGGACGTTATGGTTAAGTAGTGATACTAAAAACCTGTGAAATTCAGTAAAAAAAAACTTTGTTAAAGGGACGTTATGGTTAAGTTGCACTACTAAAAACCTGTGCAATTCAGTAAAAAAAACTTTGTTAAGGGGATGCTATGGTTCTAGGTAAAATCGAAAAACCCCTGAAATTCACCAGTTATGGTAAACTAAGCAACCATAACCCACGCCACCACCGTGCACTGCTAAAACTAACACCCAGGACATCAAAGATGACATCACAAATATCATTGAGGACATCACTGATGACATCACATGTACATTTACATTTCATACAAGGGGTTGTGAATGTAATGTTGCCAAAAAAGTATCAAGGATTATCGAGAGATGTGTAATACACTACATATTGTATTACGCAAAGTAGCATTCTAAAGAACATTCCATTGCAGTGTGCTTTCTAGTACAGGAACCTACTCATACAGAAATGTCGGTATTGGCTGCAGCATACACCACAGAGGTGCTATATTTGTAATTTTCCAAACTTATATAAAAAAAACGTGAATGCTTCTGTATCACACTTTTCCGTACTGTGAAACATGCAGTAAGTAGCTAATAATGCATCACTTACAACATATTTCTACTAATGCACACAAACCATAAATAGAGTACAATGCATACACATATGGGGCTTATATATGGAGAGTAGAATAAGCAAACAAGAGGCAGCATCATTAGCAACTGTGTATAATCTACATGATTGCATTCACGCACACAAATGATTGCTGTGTTTCAGGCCTGCTTCTTCCCCTATGTATATGCATCATATGATGCGCCTGAACTCTAAGGAAAGTAGTCTAAGAACATATGAGAAGGGTAATGTCTACAAATATAGTACCTTTTTGAATTTTCCATTCGTGACTCAGTGAAGAAAACCACCTGGCCTAGATATGTGAGCAAACAAAAAAGAAGGAGCCATACATGTGATGACATCAATGATATTTGTGATGTCATCTTTGATGTCCTGGGTGTTAGTCTTAGCAGTGCACGGTGGTGGCGTGGGTTATGGTTGCTTAGTTTACCATAACTGGCGAATTTCAGGGGTTTTTCAATTTTACCTACAACCATAGCGTCCCTTTAACAAAGTTTTTTTTAACTGAATATATATATATATATATATATATATATATATATATATATATATATATATATATATATATATATAAGTCAACCAAGAAGAGGCGAAGAAGAAGATCACAGTTAAATATGGCAGATGGAATCCTTGCATTCCGACAGTGAGAGGGTGGGGACATATAACAGCGCCGACCCCTCTAGTGGCAAGAGAACCCTAAAGGGAGAATATAAGGAAGACCCTTTGTAACTTGGGGAATCATAGGGTTAACCAATTCCATTGCAAAATCAAAGTATCCACCAACGCCGCCCCCTAGTTGTAAACGAGGAAGAGCCTCATTTCTGTCTGTTGGGATTGTGAGGGCTACCCAGAAAAAAAGACACTATTGAAGCTTTGAAGCACTAGTACTGTTTTCATTGAGGGGCGTAAACGTTTCCAAAGAAAACAGATAGGACGCCCCAATGATTATCGATCATCTATGAAAGCAATGATGTAGTTTGTCCAGGCATGAAGAGGGAGGCAAACAATCTTTAATGTAAACTATTAGAAGGCCTCTCATCATATAACAAAGCCAGTATAGACCTAAATATATAGGCGGCGGCTCCTATTCATCTAGGTCACTAAATGCTGCTTATGGACACCTCTGTGTAGATACATGTTGAACTAACCTGCTGACCTACAACCACATAAGTCATGTTCCCAGGGAACAGGTAAGCATTGTTTAGTTCAGCAGTAAATGTGTTTCCTTTTCCTCTCCACACATCCCAGAGCTGGGACCTCCTGATGACATGTGACCGCAACCATTCTGAGAAAAAAGACTGCAATGTTTAAAGGAATTGTAATGAGCGGAGCAAACACAGGTCCTTATCATGGAAAAGAGGAGCAAATCCCACAACCTTTGACCTGAGCTGTGTAGGGTGACAACGTGAACCTGGAGAAGGCGAAATATGCACAGACCTTGTGACAAGGGTCTTCAGTCAAGACGATCTCCATAACTTCTAACCCCTTAGCTCCCGAGCACCCCAAAGGGGGCGAATGTTGCACCAAACTAGGGGGGTTGGAGGGAGAATACTTGCTTCCATGTTGTTAAGTCCACAGGAAGCCAGACTGGTAAGTGTTCTGTTGTAAAGCCTTAATGCTAGACAGTCAGAGTGCACTTCTGAATCACAGACCAGCTGTAGTCTAGATTGGTTCCAGGTAGGCTTTATTCACATATGTACAAACTGTACAATACTCCAGTTACTCTTCATGTATTTACAGCACGCGTGGACATAGGAAGGAACATGGGAAGGTATAACATTACTTATAAAGGAGCTGACCCCCTGGCCATCCATTCAACCCTGCTCAGGCCCCCAATTGACACTCACAGAACATTCACACACAGATCCACCCAACATTCTCCTGAGCTGCATTCATGCACCAACATTCTACAGCAAGCACCCAGGCCAGTGGCAAGACAAGACTACATTACAACATGTTCCAACACTTTATTAAAGTTACATGTATTGTGGGGCCCAGCAGAGATCCAAGCAACTGCCCGAAGCTCCTCAGGTTGGAACTCTCATACCCTTAATTGGAGCTCTGGGTCAGGATGCCATCACCCAGGCACCACCATAACAGTCCAGGATGCCTGGGCAACTTGATACATATTTTACCATAACCTGGAGAGGCTGTACTTAAAAGATGCTGCATTTAACTATAAACCGATGTTGAAGCCTACGTACAATGTACACAAGTAGAAGCACACCTAACACATGTCTTTAAAAGAATCTAAGCCCTCAAGCCACCATAGTGAGGGGGATTCGCCATTCTAGGGCCAGACCGAAGGCTCCTATTGTGAATCTTTTAGAACTGGGCCTGCCTGGAAGGAACCCCTTGCTGTGACGTCTGCTCGGTTCTTGTGTAGGTGGGGTGAGGCAGTCGTCTGGATTTCAGAAATCTTGCAGATGTGCCCGAGTGGACCCCACATTTGGGCATCCAGAGTGAGTGAGGGAGAGGCGACTAGGGGGCAGGAGCAGGTTCATGCCACCTCCAGGCAGTGGGAGACTGTGACCCTGGGTGGCAATGCTGGCCTCACTGGAGCAGGTTCATGCCACCTCCAGGCAGTGGGAGACTGTGACCCTGGGTGGCAATGCTGGCCTCACTGGAGCAGGTTCATGCCACCTCCAGGCAGTGGGAGACTGTGACCCTGGGTGGCAATGCTGGCCTCACTGGAGCAGGTTCATGCCACCTCCAGGCAGTGGGAGACTGTGACCCTGGGTGGCAATGCTGGCCTCACTGGAGCAGGTTCATGCCACCTCCAGGCAGTGGGAGACTGTGACCCTGGGTGGCAATGCTGGCCTCACTGGAGCAGGTTCATGCCACCTCCAGGCAGTGGGAGACTGTGACCCTGGGTGGCAATGCTGGCCTCACTGGAGCAGGTTCATGCCACCTCCAGGCAGTGGGAGACTGTGACCCTGTGTGGCAATGCTGTCCTCACTGGAGCAGGTTCATGCCACCTCCAGGCAGTGGGAGACTATGACCCTGGATGGTACTGCTGGCCTCACTGTGGCCAATACGCCGAGGGTCTGTTACAATCCTCAGCAGTTTATCAGGACCCTGGATGGTAATGCTGGTCTCACTGCGGCCAATACGCCGAGGGTCTGTTACACTCCTCAGCAGTTTATCAGGACCCTGGATGGTAATGCTGGTCTCACTGCGGCCAATACGCCGAGGGTCTGTTACAATCCTCAGCAGTTTATCAGGACCCTGGATGGTAATGCTGGTCTCACTGCGGCCAATACGCCGAGGGTCTGTTACACTCCTCAGCAGTTTATCAGGACCCTGGATGGTACTGCTGGCCTCACTGCGGCCAATACGCCGAGGGTCTGTTACAATCCTCAGCAGTTTATCAGGACCCTGGATGGTAATGCTGGTCTCACTGCGGCCAATACGCCGAGGGTCTGTTACACTCCTCAGCAGTTTATCAGGACCCTGGATGGTAATGCTGGTCTCACTGCAGCCAATACGCCGAGGTTCTGTTACACTCCTCAGCAGTTTATCAGGACCCTGGATGGTAATGCTGGTCTCACTGCGGCCAATACGCCGAGGTTCTGTCACACTCCTCAGCAGTTTATCAGGACCCGGGATGCTAATGCTGGCCTCACTCTGGCCAACACGCCAAGGGTCTGTCACACTCCTCAGCAGTTTATCAGGACCCTGGATGGTAATGCTGGCCTCACAGGATCTGTTACATTCCTCAGCAGTTTATCAGGACCCTGGATGATAATGCTGGTCTCACTGTGGCCAATACACCAAGGGTATGTAACACTCCTCAGCAGTTTATAAGGACCCTGGATGGTAATGCTGGCCTCACTGTGGCCAATACGCCAAGGGTCTCTTACATTCCACAGCAGTTTATCAGGATCCTGCATGGTAATGCTGGCCTCACTGTGGCCAATACGCCAAAGGTCTGTTACACTCCTCAGCAGTTTATCAGGACCCTGGATGGTAATGCTGGCCTCACTGTGGCCAATACGCCAAAGGTCTGTTACACTCCTCAGCAGTTTATCAGGACCCTGGATGGTAATGCTGGCCTCACTCTGGCCAATAAGCCAAAGGTCTGTTACAATCCTCATCAGTTTATCAGGTCTCCTTGTTTTCAAAGAGGGAAGTGTCCACAGGGTCCACTAGAACCTGTCTTGGTTTCACCTGGTACGAATCCCTCCCATGAGCTGTGGGGAGTTCTTGATCACTGGTGAGATAATTATTAAAAGAGACTAATATCACCCTAGGTAGCCCCCTTGTGTGTTACTATATTACCCTAGGTAGCCCCCACTTGCATGTTACTATATCACCCTAGGCAGCCCCCTTGTGTGTTACTATATCACCCTAGGCAGCCCCCTTGTGTGTTACTATATCACCCTAGGCAGCCCCCTTGTGTATTACTATATCACCCTAGGTAGCCCCCTTGTGTATTACTATATCA
Organism: Ambystoma mexicanum; assembly: GCF_040938575.1. Taxonomy (NCBI): domain Eukaryota; kingdom Metazoa; phylum Chordata; class Amphibia; order Caudata; family Ambystomatidae; genus Ambystoma; species Ambystoma mexicanum. The sequence continues at coordinate 813,821,135 of NC_090938.1, read as the reverse complement.
CCCTAGGCAGCCCCCTTGTGTGTTACTATATCACCCTAGGCAGCCCCTTGTGTATTACTATATCACCCTAGGTAGCCCCCACTTGCATGTTACTATATCACCCTAGGCAGCCCCCTTGTGTATTACTATATCACCCTAGGCAGCCCCCTTTGTGTGTTACTATATCACCCTAGGCAGCCCCCTTGTGTATTACTATATCACCCTAGGCAGCCCCCCTTGTATGTTACTATATGGCGACTATAGTGTGGGGCTGGTTGTGTTGCTTACTTGCAGGCACAGTTGGCAACTATGTGCACAAATATGTACAATTCAGGTATTATTTATTAGTAGACTACAAAGTGAGTGTGTGACAAGTTTTCCATTGTCTCGCCCAGAACACGTATGTGAACAACAGAGACCCATAGAAATCCAGCGCATATACGTATATATACCTATATAGTTGCATGGAAAAAAAGCTACAGCCTTCCACTTATACTTTACAAGGTCACAAATACACTAAACACAACCACATACACACAGACTGAAACAACACACACCCCACCTTCCTTGTAAAGTGTTGGAGGAAGCCATCCAGCCCACCATGGGGCAGGACGGGGAGGTGGGAGGAGTTGTGAGTTTAAATGGAGCTAAATAATAATTGGTGGGTCTGGTGCACATCATCCTATAGGATGGGGAAGCTCCTGCGTGGGTCCGCCCACGCCTCCGATAATTAAGAAGAAGAAGAAGAATAGAAAAGAACTCCCCACCCAAGAATGGGCTCGGCAGGGGACACACCAGAATCCAGAAGGATTTAAAAAAGGAGACAGTTGAAAGGACAGTTAAGAAGAGGCAGAGCAAGAGAAAGACTTACCTGGGGGGCTTGCTGCCTCGAGCTGCCCCTAGCGGCCTTAATACTTTGGGAAAGCACCGGGCGGATAAACAGGGATCCCCTGCAGACCCTGTACAAGGGGGCTGAGCTGCATTTATGGCCTGGGCAGCGTGGCGGTGGCTGCCCGGGCCCATCAAGGACAGACGGGTCAGGACTGCGTGTGGGGGGTGGTCCCGACCAAACTGCCCAGCCGTGCCTCCAAAGGCCCACCTCGTGGCCAGCGAGGCGGCCTGCTAACAAAAAAATCCTCCCAGGCTGCGTATATCAGGAGCAGCCCGGGAGGTTGCAGAGACACACAGCAGAAGCCCCGGGTTGGCTGCCGCCAACCCGGGTGAAGAGGAGGCGGTGTGTAAGTCCCGGGTCGCTCCATTGAGCGGCCCAGGTGAAGAAAGCCCCGGGCTGCACAGCGGAGTGGACCGGGTGTAGATTCGGCCTGCCCCCTGCGTTTCCACAATGCATTGCTGAGGCGGGCCAGGAGGAGGCCTGATGCTCTGGAATGAGCGCAGCAGCATCCCCATAGCAACAGGGACACCGCTAGCTCTGATAATGGTGCCCGGGACGCGCAGTGACTTTGGGTGGGCCCCCCAGCCAATGGGGCCCACCCATTAACTTTAAAAAGTCTACGGGTCATGGCGATGATGTCAGGTGGGCCCCCAGCCAACTGGGGCCCACCCTGAAATAATATATATATATATATATATATATAATTATACAGTGGGTCGCGGCAGTGAGTGTTGGCGGTCCCCAGGTGCAAAGAGGGTCACCCAGAACAATGAAAAAGAAATGAAAAGATGAAGGGTTTGCGGTGGCCCCATGTGGTGGACGGGGCCACCCTGGAAGAAAAGGAGGGGGCCAGACCTCACCCATCATCTGTGGGGCAGGGCCCTGTTCATCAGCCAGTGTCATCAGGAGCAGCCCTGCACATTGGACAGACCTAAAGGTACTGTGAAAGGGTGGCTGTCTGCAGCAGCCACCCCATTGTGACATAGGGTTTTGTGTTTGTGTAGTATGTCTATATGTATGCATGTTATGTGTATAATTCAGCATTGTTACATTGGGTAAATGTTAAGTAGGGAAGGTTAGGGAGTTGGGGTATTAGGGGAATGTTAAATAAGGTCATTGTTAAGTAGGAATAGATCAGATGGCCATTAGTTTAAATAGGGGATAGAGGGGAGGCACCCTGGCATGGGGTGTTGTTATAGGTTGACAGCCTCTCCAAGGGTGCCTTGCAAGACGGCACCACCCACAGAGGCCATCCTGTGGCCTCACTCTCCATGTGGGTGGTACCTGAGTTTAGGAAAGGGATTGGTTGCAGTAAGCTCATCCTTAGGGTCCATGGGGCTCCTCCGAGGAAGGGTGAGCAAACGTAGCTGGTCTCCGCTTAGATGGAGTTCCCTCCGGGGGAATCCTAGGGTCTAATAAGGGTATGTTTAATAAAGAGGGACCCTGTTGGGAGTCTCTATATAAAATTCACTCTGGTGCCGTGTCTGTTCATTATCAAGGAACTTAGGGTGTGGCCCTTCTTATTTGCAGGTAGCTTGGTGCACCCCACCAGAGCAGCTGGTCTGGGATGGTGGGGTGGTATCCCTGGAAGCGGTCTGTGCTCCGGGAAAGGGAAGAGTGCACCCTTTGCTGGAGCGGGCCGGTTAGCCAGATGACATCCGTAGGTCTGTTCCTAGCCGGGAGTATTTATAATACTTGGCTTCCGGGCCAGGAAAAAGAAAAGCAGGGGCTACACTGGCATGGATGCTGCAGTGCAAGGGAAGGACATGGAACTTAATGGGCAAGGAAATTAGGGCAAATCAGACAGAGGTACACATTTGGGAAGGTAGATCAGCATATTTTGTGGCTGCTACTGAGATCTGTTCCTGACCTGCATGCCACCGCACCCCACGGTTCTGACTCTTTATTATTTCAGATGGAGTGTTGAATAATTTCCATATGAACATGTGTTTCTTTTAAGACTTTCTTACCTTTTCCAGGTTGCTTTATCACCTGACTTGGTGCTTTGGAAGCCATATGATTTTTTAAACAGTGTGAAAGTTAGATATATTGAAAAACTTATTAAGTTAGCCTTTGAATAACAAGTCAGCAGCTAGTGTGTTGGAAGGTTGGAAGAGGAGCAGATGAAGTCTCCTCTCCGGTTTAAATTGTGGAACCAGAAAAACAGGGCTCAAATCCCACCTTACACACCATGGGGTCCTGGTGGACATGTGTGGGACAGTCACATGGTCAGACCCACCCCTACACTCATTAAGCAATGCTGGGCCAATGTGGACTATACAGCAGCTTGTTTGGCACGTGCATCCTGTGGACTGGAACCTGCAGAAGGAAGTGGAGTGCTCGACTCTGAAAATGATATAAAGGTGGTAGAGGGAGTGGCAGCACTTAAGGTGGACATGGTGAAGGGTGCGGTAGCACTTATGGTGAACATGGTGGTGGGTGCAGCAGCACTTAAGGTGGTCATGGTGGCAGGTGCAGCAGCACTTAAGGTGAACATGGTGGCGGGTGTTGCAGCACTTAAGGTGGACATGGTGAAGGGTGCAGCATCACTTAAGGTGGACATGGTGGAAGGTGCGGCAGCACTTAAGGTGGTAATGGTGGCAGGTGCAGCAGCACTTAAGGTGGTGATGTTAGAGGGTAGAGCAGCGCTTAAGGTTGTCATGGTACAGGGTGCAGGAGCACTTAAGCTGGTCATGGTGGCGGATGCAGCAGTGCTTAACGTGATCATGATGGAAAGTGCGGCAGGGCACTGGCGCACTGAGAATGCCTTCATTATGGGTCCTCGTGTACACAAGCAGGGCACTGGTGCACTGAGAATGCCTTCATTATCAGTCCTTGTCTACACTAGCAGGGCAGTGGTGCATTAAGAATGCCTTCATTAACGGTCCTTGTCTACACCATAAGGGCACTGGCGCATTGAGAATGCCTTCATTATCGGTCCTCGTGTACACTAGCAGGGCACGAGTGCATTGAGAATGCCTTTATCATCAGTCCTCGTGTACACTAGCAGGGCACTGGCGCATTGAGAATGCCTTCATTATCGGTCCTTGTCTACACTAGCAGGGCACGGGTGCATTGAGAATGCCTTCACTATCGGTCCTTGTCTACAGCAGCAGGGCACAGGTGCATTGAGAATGCCTTCATTATCGGTCCTTGTCTACACTAGCAGGGCACTGATGCATTGAGAATGCCCTCATTATCGGTCCTTGTCTACACTAGCAGGACACTGATATAATGAGAATGCCTTCATTATCTGTCCTTGTCTACACTAGCAGGGCACTGATGCATTGAGAATGCCCTCATTATCGGTCCTTGTCTACACTAGCAGGACACTGACATAATGAGAATGCTTTCATTATCTGTCCTTGTCTACACTAGCAGGGCACTGGTGCTTTGAGAATGCCTTCACTATCGGTTCTTGTCTACACTAGCAGGGCACTGGCGCATTGAGAATGCCTTCATTATCACTCCTTGTCTACACTAGCAGGGCACTGATGCATTGAGAATGCCCTCATTATCGGTCCTTGTCTACACTAGCAGGACACTGATATAATGAGAATGCCTTCATTATCTGTCCTTGTCTACACTAGCAGGGCACTGATGCATTGAGAATGCCCTCATTATCGGTCCTTGTCTACACTAGCAGGACACTGACATAATGAGAATGCCTTCATTATCTGTCCTTGTCTACACTAGCAGGGCACTGGTGCTTTTAGAATGCCTTCACTATCGGTTCTTGTCTACACTAGCAGGGCACTGGTGCATTGAGCATGCCTTCACTATCGGTTCTTGTCTACACTAGCAGGGCACTGGCGCATTGAGAATGCCTTCACTATCGGTCCTTGTCTACACTAGCAGGGCACTGGCGCATTGAGAATGCCTTCATTATCGGTCCATGTCTACACTTGCAGGGCACTGGTGCATTGAGCATGCCTTCATTATCCGTCCTTGTCTATACTAGAAGGGCACTGGCGCATTGAGAATGCCTTCATTATGGGTCCTTGTCTACACTAGCAGGGCACTGGTGCATTGTGAATGCCTTCATTATCGGCCCTTGTCTACACTAGTAGGGCACGGGCACATTGAGAATGCCTTCAATATCGGTCCTTGTCTACACTAGCAGGGCACTGGCGTATTGAATGCCTTCATTATCGGTCCTTGTCTACACTAGCAGGGCACTGGCGCATTGAGAATGCCTTCCTTATCAGTACTTGTCTACACTAGCAGGGCACTGGCATATTGAGAATGCCTTCATTATGGGTTCTTGTCTACACTAGCAGGGCACTGGCACATTGAGAATGCCTTCATTATCGGTCCTTGTCTACACTAGCAGGGCACTGGTGCATTGAGAATGCCTTCATTATCGGTCCTTGTCTACACCAGCAGGGCACTGGTGCACTGAGAATGCCTTCATTATGGGTCCTTGTCTACACCAGGAGGGCACATGTGCACTGAGAATGCCTTCATTATTGGTCCTTGCCTACACTAGCAGGGCACGGGTGCATTGAGAATGCCTTCACTATCGGTCCTTGTCTACAGCAGCAGGGCACAGGTGCATTGAGAATGCCTTCATTATTGGTCCATGTCTACACTAGCAGGGCACGGGTGCATTGAGAATGCCTTCATTATTGGTCCTTGTGTACACTAGCAGGGCACGGGTGCATTGAGAATGCCTTCATTATTGGTCCTTGTGTACACTAGCAGGGCACTGGCACATTGAGAAAGCCTTCATTATCAGTCCTTGTCTACACTAGAAGGGCACTGGCACACTGAGAATGCCTTCAATATTGGTCCATGTCTACACTAGCAGGGCCCTGGGGCATTTTGAATGCCTTCATTATCGGTCAATGTCACCACTAGCAGGGCACTGGTGCATTGAGAATGCCTTTATCATCAGTCCTTGTCTACACTAGCAGGGCACTGGTGCACTGAGAATGCCTTCATTATCGGTCCTTTTCTACACTAGCAGGGCATGGGTGCATTGAGAATGCCTTAATTATCGGTCCTTGTGTACACTAGCAGTGCACGAGTGCATTGAGAATGCCTTTATCATCATTCCTTGTCTACACTAGCAGGGCACTGCTGCACTGAGAATGCCTTCTTTATAGGTCCTAGTCTACACTAGAAGGGCACTGGTGCACTGAGAATGCCTTCATTATCGGTCCTTATCTACACTAGCAGGGCACTGGTGCATTGTGAATGCCTTAATTATCGGTCCATGTCTACACTTGCAGGGCACTGGTGCATTGTGAATGCCTTCATTATCAGTACTTGTCTACACTAGCAGGGCACTGGTGGACTGAGGATGCCTTTATTATCGCTCCTTCTCTACACTAGCAGGGCACTGGCGCATTGAGAAGGCTTTCATTATCGGTCCTAGTCTACACTAGCAGGGCACGGGTGCATTCAGAATGCCTTCATTATGGGTCATTGTCTACACTAGCAGGGCACTGGTGCATTGAGAATGCCTTCATTATGGGTCCTTGTCTACACTAGAAGAGAAGAGGTGCATTGAGAATGCCTTAATTATCGGTCCTTGTGCACACTAGCAGTGCACGAGTGCATTGAGAATGCCTTTATCATCTGTCCTTGTCTACACTAGCAGGGCACGGGTGCATTGAGAATGCCTTCATTATGGGTCCTTGTCTACACTAGCAGGGCACTGGTGCATTGAGAATGCCTTCATTATCCGTCCTTGTCTACACTAGCAGGGCACTGGTGCACTGAGAATGCCTTCATTATCCGTCCTTGTTTCAGGGACGTCATTTTACCAAAATGCCAGGGGTAGCGGAAATGACATCACACAACCCTTGACCCCTGATGACATCACAGGAAGTGATGTCATTTGACCCCACCCCGAAGTGATATCGCGGGAAGCGATGGAACACGACCTTTCACCTGTTCACAAAACAGGAAGCGGCATCACATAGCATTGTACACTACGAAAAATATGGTTACGATATCACTATAATGTGATGTACATTTCATACCTGAATGAATCGCCATATGTATCATTAAGATCATTGTGTGTAGGACCATATTACCAAATTACTGTGAATGCAAGTAGACGTCCATGGCCAAATGATAATGATGTGTTATTATATAGCACTTACGCTTAAGCGCTTTACATAGAAGAAATATACACCCAAAATCACCCAACCTGTGTTGGTACCCATTTACCGACCTCAGAAGGATGAAAGGCTAAGTTGAGGCGTTTGAGAACAGACTAAATCAGTGACTTAACACATGAAGGAAGTGTTCCTGAAATAAACCTTTAATGAGTCTAGCAATTATTGTATAGAATTCCAGAAAGACACATTTTTTGGCATTCCTATTCTTTCTTATTGAGGTTAGGTTCAGTGCTGAAAGTGTTAGACTTGTGGCCCTCATGTTCTTATTTTTCTTCTTTTTTTAAGGGGCCTGAACAAGAAAGCAGCCACTCCAGAAGTAAAGAGACACAGCCCAGGAGCTTGCATTGAAAAAGAAATATATATATATATATATATATATATTCTTTTTTTAGAGGTCGCAAGGGAGACCTCAGAGGTCGCACTTGTGACCTCTGGTGACCCCCAAATGACGTCCCTGCCTTGTCTACACTAGCAGGGAACTGGTGCATTGAGAGTGCCTTCATTATCGGTCCTTGTCTATACTAGAAGGGCACTGGTGCACTGAGAATGCCTTCATTATCAGTCCTTGTCTACACTTGCAGGGAACTGGTGCATTGAGAGTGCCTTCATTATCCGTCCTTGTCTATACTAGAAGGGCACTGGTGCATTGAGAATGCCTTCATTATCGGTCCTTGTCTACACTAGCAGGGCACTGGTGCATTGAGAATGCCTTCATTATCAGTCCTAGTCTACACTAGCAGGGCACTGGCACATTGAGAATGCCTTCATTATCTGTCCTTGTCTACACTAGCAGGGCACTGGTGCACTGAGAATGCCTTCATTATCAGTCCTTGTCTACACTAGCAGGGCACTGGTGCAATGAGAATGCCTTCATTATTGGTCCTTATCTACACTTGCAGGGAACTGGTGCATTGAGAGTGCCTTCATTATCGGTCCTTGTCTATACTAGAAGGGCACTGGTGCACTGAGAATGCCTTCATTATCAGTCCTTGTCTACACTTGCAGGGAACTGGTGCATTGAGAGTGCCTTCATTATCCGTCCTTGTCTATACTAGAAGGGCACTGGTGCATTGAGAATGCCTTCATTATCGGTCCTTGTCTACACTAGTAGGACACGAGTGCATTGAGAATGCCTTCACTATCGGTCCTTGTCTACACTGGCAGGGCACTGGCGCATTGAGAATGCCTTCATTATCGGTCCTTGTCTACACTAGCAGGGCACTGGTGCATTGAGAATGCCTTCATTATTGGTCCTTGTCTACACTAGTAGGACACGAGTGCATTGAGAATGCCTTCACTATCGGTCCTTGTCTACAATAGCAGGGCACTGGCGCATTGAGAATGCCTTCATTATCGGTCCTTGTCTACACAAGCAGGGCACTGGTGCATTGAGAATGCCTTCATTATCCGTCCTTGTCTACACTTGCAGGGAACTGGTGCATTGAGAATGCCTTCACTATCGGTCCTTGTCTACACTAGCAGGGCACTGATGCATTGAGAATGCCTTCATTATCGGTCCTTGTCTACACTAGCAGGACACTGACATAATGAGAATGCCTTCATTATCTGTCCTTGTCTACACTAGCAGGGCACTGGCGAATTGAGAATGCCTTCATTATCACTCCTTGTCTACACTAGCAGGTCACTGGCGCATTGAGAATGCCTTCATTATCACTCCTTGTCTACACTAGCAGGTCACTGGCGCATTGAGAATGCCTTCATTATCGGTCCTTGTCTACACTAGCAGGGCACTGATGCATTGAGAATGCCCTCATTATCGGTCCTTGTCTACACTAGCAGGACACTGATATAATGAGAATGCCTTCATTATCTGTCCTTGTCTACACTAGCAAGGCACTGATGCATTGAGAATGCCCTCATTATCGGTCCTTGTCTACACTAGCAGGACACTGACATAATGAGAATGCCTTCATTATCTGTCCTTGTCTACACTAGCAGGGCACTGGTGCGTTGAGAATGCCTTCACTATCGGTTCTTGTCTACACTAGCAGGGCACTGGCGCATTGAGAATGCCTTCATTATCGGTCCTGGTCTACACTAGCAAGGCACTGGTGCATTGAGAATGCCTTCACTATCGGTCCTTGTCTACACTAGCAGGACACTGGCGCATTGAGAATGCCTTCATTATCGGTCCATGTCTACACTTGCAGGGCACTGGTGCATTGAGCATGCCTTCATTATCCGTCCTTGTCTATACTAGAAGGGCACTGGCGCATTGAGAATGCCTTCATTATGGGTCCTTGTCTACACTAGCAGGGCACTGGTGCATTGTGAATGCCTTCATTATCGGCCCTTGTCTACACTAGTAGGGCACTGGCACATTGAGAATGCCTTCATTATCGGTCCTTGTCTACACTAGCAGGGCACTGGTGCATTGAGAATGCCTTCATTATCGGTCCTTGTCTACACTAGCAGGGCACTGGCGCATTGAGAATGCCTTCATTATGGGTCCTTGTCTACACCAGCAGGGCACATGTGCACTGAGAATGCCTTCATTATCGGTCCTTGCCTACACTAGCAGGGCACGGGTGCATTGAGAATGCCTTCACTATCGGTCCTTGTCTACAGCAGCAGGGCACGGGTGCATTGAGAATGCCTTCATTATTGGTCCATGTCTACACTAGCAGGGCACGGGTGCATTGAGAATGCCTTCATTATTGGTCCTTGTGTACACTAGCAGGGCACTGGCACATTGAGAATGCCTTCATTATCAGTCCTTGTCTACACTAGAAGGGCACTGGCACACTGAGAATGCCTTCAATATTGGTCCTTGTCTACAGCAGCAGGGCACGGGTGCATTGAGAATGCCTTCATTATTGGTCCATGTCTACACTAGCAGGGCACGGGTGCATTGAGAATGCCTTCATTATTGGTCCTTGTGTACACTAGCAGCGCACTGGCACATTGAGAATGCCTTCATTATCAGTCCTTGTCTACACTAGAAGGGCACTGGCACACTGAGAATGCCTTCAATATTGGTCCTTGTCTACACTAGCAGGGCACTGGCGTATTGAGAATGCCTTCATTATGGGTCCTTGTCTACACTATCAGGGCACTGGTGCATTGTGAATGCCTTCATTATAGGTCAATGTCTCCACTAGCAGGGCACTGGTGCATTGAGAATGCCTTCTTTATCGGTCCTTGTCTACACTAGCCGGGCACTGGCGCATTGAGAATGCCTTCATTATGGGTCCTTGTCTACACTAGCAGGGCACTGGGGCATTGTGAATGCCTTCATTATCGGTCAATGTCACCACTAGCAGGGCACTGGTGCATTGAGAATGCCTTTATCATCAGTCCTTGTCTACACTAGCAGGGCACTGGTGCACTGAGAATGCCTTCATTATCGGTCCTTTTCTACACTAGCAGGGCATGGGTGCATTGAGAATGCCTTAATTATCGGTCCTTGTGTACACTAGCAGTGCACGAGTGCATTGAGAATGCCTTTATCATCATTCCTTGTCTACACTAGCAGGGCACTGCTGCACTGAGAATGCCTTCTTTATAGGTCCTAGTCTACACTAGAAGGGCACTGGTGCACTGAGAATGCCTTCATTATCGGTCCTTATCTACACTAGCAGGGCACTGGTGCATTGTGAATGCCTTAATTATCGGTCCATGTCTACACTTGCAGGGCACTGGTGCATTGTGAATGCCTTCATTATCAGTACTTGTCTACACTAGCAGGGCACTGGTGCACTGAGGATGCCTTTATTATCGCTCCTTCTCTACACTAGCAGGGCACTGGCGCATTGAGAAGGCTTTCATTATCGGTCCTAGTCTACACTAGCAGGGCACGGGTGCATTCAGAATGCCTTCATTATGGGTCATTGTCTACACTAGCAGGGCACTGGTGCATTGAGAATGCCTTCATTATGGGTCCTTGTCTACACTAGAAGGGAAGAGGTGCACTGAGAATGCCTTAATTATCGGTCCTTGTGCACACTAGCAGTGCACGAGTGCATTGAGAATGCCTTTATCATCTGTCCTTGTCTACACTAGCAGGGCACGGGTGCATTGAGAATGCCTTCATTATCCGTCCTTGTCTACACTAGCAGGGCACGGGTGCATGGGGAATACCTTCATTATCCGTCCTTGTCTAAACTAGCAGGGCACTGGTGCATTGAGAATGCCTTCATTATCAGTCCTTCTATACACTAGCAGGGCACGGCTGCATTGAGAATGCCTTCATTATCGGTCCTTGTCTACACTAGCAGGGCACTGCCGCATTGAGAATGCCTTCATTATCGCTCCTTGTCTACACTAGCAGGGCACTGGCGCATTGAGAATGCCTTCATTATCGGTCCATTTCTACACTTGCAGGGCACTGGTGCATTGTGAATGCCTTCATTATCAGTCCTAGTCTACACTAGCAGGGCACGGGTGCATTGAGAATGCCTTCATTATGGGTCCTTGTCTACACTAGCAGGGCACTGGCACATTGAGAATGCCTTCACTATCGTTCCTTGTCTACACTAGCAGGGCACTGGCGCATTGAGAATGCCTTCATTATCGCTCCTTGTGTACACTAGCAGGGCACGGGTGCATTGAGAATGCCTTCATTATCGGTCCTTGTGTACACTAGCAGGGCACTGGCGCATTGAAAATGCCGTCATTATCGGTCCTTGTCTACACTAGCAGGGCACTGCCGCATTGAGAATGCCTTCATTATGGGTCCTCGTGTACACTAGCAGGGCACTGGCGCATTGAGAATGCCTTCATTATCGGTCCTTGTCTACACCAGCAGGGCACTGGCGCATTGAGAATGCCTTCATTATCGGTCCTTGTCTACACTAGCAGGGCACTGGCGCATTGAGAATGCCTTCATTATCGCTCCTTGTCTACACTAGCAGGGCACGAGTGCATTGTGAATGCCTTCATTATAGGTCCTTGTCTACACTTGCAGGGCACTGTCGCATTGAGAATGCCTTCATTATCGGTCCTTGTCTACACTAGCAGGGCACGAGTGCATTGTGAATGCCTTCATTATCGCTCCTTGTCTACACTAGCAGGGCACGGGTGCATTGTGAATGCCTTCATTATCGGTCCTTGTCTACACTAGCAGGGCACAGCCCAATGGAATGCCTTCATTATGGGTCCTCGTGTACACTAGCAGGGCACGAGTGCATTGAGAATGCCTTCATTATCGGTCCTTGTCTACACTAGCAGGGCACTGGCGCATTGAGAATGCCTTCATTATGGGTCCTTGTCTATATTAGCAGGGCACTGGCGCATTGAGAATGCCTTCATTATCGGTCCTCGTGTACACTAGCAGGGCACTGGTGCATTGAGAATGCCTTCACTATGGGTCCTTGTCTACACTAGCAGGGCACTGGCGCATTGAGAATGCCTTCATTATGGGTCCTCGTGTACACTAGCAGGGCACTGGTGCATTGAGAATGCCTTCACTATGGGTCCTTGTCTACACTGGCAGGGCACTGCTGCATTGAGAATGCCTTCATTATCGTCCTTGTATACACTAGCAGGGCACTGGCACATCGAGAATGCCTTCATTATCTGTCCTTGTCTACACTAGCAGGGCACTGGCGCATTGAGAATGCCTTCATTATGGGTCCTTGTCTACACTAGCAGGGCACTGATGCATTGAGAATGCCTTCATTATCCGTCCTTGTCTACACTAGCAGGGCACTGATGCATTGAGAATGTCTTCATTATCTGTCCTTGTCTACACTAGCAGGGCACTGGTGCATTGAGAATGCCTTCACTATGGGTCCTTGTCTACACTAGCAGGGCACTGGCGCATTGAAAATGCCTTCATTATGGGTCCTCGTGTACACTAGCAGGGCACTGGTGCATTGAGAATGCCTTCACTATGGGTCCTTGTCTACACTAGCAGGGCACTGCTGCATTGAGAATGCCTTCATTATCGTCCTTGTATACACTAGCAGGGCACTGGCACATCGAGAATGCCTTCATTATCTGTCCTTGTCTACACTAGCAGGGCACTGGCGCATTGAGAATGACTTCATTATGGGTCCTTGTCTACACTAGCAGGGCACTGATGCATTGAGAATGCCTTCATTATCCGTCCTTGTCTACACTAGCAGGGCACTGATGCATTGAGAATGTCTTCATTATCTGTCCTTGTCTACACTAGCAGGGCACTGGTGCACTGAGAATGCCTTCATTATCTGTCCTTGTCTACACTTGCAGGGAACTGGTGCATTGAGAGGGCCTTCATTATCCGTCCTTGTCTACACTAGCAGGGCACTGGCGCATTGAGAATGCCTTCATTATGGGTCCTTGTCTACACTAGAAGGGAAGAGGTGCACTGAGAATGCCTTAATTATCGGTCCTTGTGCACACTAGCAGTGCACGAGTGCATTGAGAATGCCTTTATCATCTTTCCTTGTCTACACTAGCAGGGCACGGGTGCATTGAGAATGCCTTCATTATGGGTCCTTGTCTACACTAGCAGGGCACTGGTGCATTGAGAATGCCTTCATTATCCGTCCTTGTCTACACTAGCAGGGCACGGGTGCATGGGGAATACCTTCATTATCCGTCCTTGTCTAAACTAGCAGGGCACTGGTGCATTGAGAATGCCTTCATTATCAGTCCTTCTATACACTAGCAGGGCACGGCTGCATTGAGAATGCCTTCATTATCGGTCCTTGTCTACACTAGCAGGGCACTGCCGCATTGAGAATGCCTTCATTATCGCTCCTTGTCTACACTAGCAGGGCACTGCCGCATTGAGAATGCCTTCATTATCGCTCCTTGTCTACACTAGCAGGGCACTGGCGCATTGAGAATGCCTTCATTATCGGTCCATTTCTACACTTGCAGGGCACTGGTGCATTGTGAATGCCTTCATTATCAGTCCTAGTCTACACTAGCAGGGCCCGGGTGCATTGAGAATCCCTTCATTATGGGTCCTTGTCTACACTAGCAGGGCACTGGCACATTGAGAATGCCTTCATTATCGTTCCTTGTCTACACTAGCAGGGCACTGGCGCATTGAGAATGCCTTCATTATCGCTCCTTGTCTACACTAGCAGGGCACTGCCGCATTGAGAATGCCTTCATTATGGGTCCTCGTGTACACTAGCAGGGCACGGGTGCATTGAGAATGCCTTCATTATCGGTCCTTGTCTACACTAGCAGGGCACTGGCGCATTGAGAATGCCGTCATTATCGGTCCTTGTCTACACTAGCGGGGCACTGGTGCATTGAGAATGCCTTCATTATCGGTCCTTGTCTACACTAGCAGGGCACTGCCGCATTGAGAATGCCTTCATTATGGGTCCTCGTGTACACTAGCAGGGCACTGGCGCATTGAGAATGCCTTCATTATCGGTCCTTGTCTACACCAGCAGGGCACTGGCGCATTGAGAATGCCTTCATTATCGGTCCTTGTCTACACTAGCAGGGCACTGGCACATTGAGAATGCCTTCATTATCGCTCCTTGTCTACACTAGCAGGGCACTGGTGCACTGAGAATGCCTTCATTATCCGTCCTTGTCTACACTTGCAGGGAACTGGTGCATTGAGAGTGCCTTCATTATCGCTCCTTGTCTACACTAGCAGGGCACGGGTGCATTGTGAATGCCTTTATTATAGGTCCTTGTCTACACTTGCAGGGCACTGTCGCATTGAGAATGCCTTCATTATGGGTCCTCGTGTACACTAGCAGGGCACGGGTGCATTGAGAATGCCTTCATTATCAGTCCTTGTCTACACTAGCAGGGCACTGGCGCATTGAGAATGCCTTCATTATCGGTCCTTGTCTACACTAGCGGGGCACTGGCGCATTGAGAATGCCTTCATTATCGGTCCTTGTCTACACTAGCAGGGCACTGGTGCACTGAGAATGCCTTCATTATCGGTCCTTGTCTACACTAGCAGGGCACTGCTGCATTGAGAATGCCTTCATTATGGGTCCTCGTGTACACTAGCAGGGCACTGGCGCATTGAGAATCCCTTCATTATCGGTCCTTGTCTACACTAGCAGGGCACTGGTGCATTGAGAATGCCTTCATTATCGCTCCTTGTCTACACTAGCAGGGCACGGGTGCATTGTGAATGCCTTCATTATCGGTCCTTGTCTACACTAGCAGGGCACAGCCGCATTGGAATGCCTTCATTATGGGTCCTCGTGTACACTAGCAGGGCACGAGTGCATTGAGAATGCCTTCATTATCGGTCCTTGTCTACACTAGCAGGGCACTGGCGCATTGAGAATGCCTTCATTATGGGTCCTTGTCTATATTAGCAGGGCACTGGCGCATTGAGAATGCCTTCACTATGGGTCCTTGTCTACACTAGCAGGGCACTGGCGCATTGAGAATGCCTTCATTATGGGTCCTCGTGTACACTAGCAGGGCACTGGTGCATTGAGAATGCCTTCACTATGGGTCCTTGTCTACACTAGCAGGGCACTGCTGCATTGAGAATGCCTTCATTATCGTCCTTGTATACACTAGCAGGGCACTGGCACATTGAGAATGCCTTCATTATCTGTCCTTGTCTACACTAGCAGGGCACTGGCGCATTGAGAATGCCTTCATTATGGGTCCTTGTCTACACTAGCAGGGCACTGATGCATAGAGAATGCCTTCATTATCCGTCCTTGTCTACACTAGCAGGGCACTGATGCATTGAGAATGTCTTCATTATCCGTCCTTGTCTACACTAGCAGGGCACTGGTGCACTGAGAATGCCTTCATTATCCGTCCTTGTCTACACTTGCAGGGAACTGGTGCATTGAGAGGGCCTTCATTATCCGTCCTTGTCTACACTAGCAGGGCACTGGCGCATTGAGAAGGCCTTCATTATGGGTCCTTGTCTACACTAGCAGGGAACTGGCGCATTGAGAATGCCTTCATTATCGGTCCTTGTCTACACTAGCAGGGCACTGGCGCATTGAGAATGCCTTCATTATGGGTCCTTGTCTACACTAGCAGGGAACTGGCGCATTGAGAATGCCTTCATTATCGGTCCTTGTCTACACTAGCAGGGTACTGGCGCATTGAGAATGCCTTCATTATCGGTCCTTGTATACACTAGCAGGGCACTGGCGCACTGAGAATGCCTTCATTATCGGTCCTTGTCTACACTAGCAGGGCACTGGCGCATTGAGAATGCCTTCATTATCGGTACTTGTCTACACTAGCAGGGAACTGGCGCATTGAGAATGCCTTCATTATCGGTCCTTGTATACACTAGCAGGGTACTGGCGTATTGAATGCCTTCATTATCGGTCCTTGTCTTCACTAGCAGGGAACTGGCGCATTGAGAATGCCTTCATTATCGGTCCTTGTATACACTAGCAGGGTACTGGCGCATTGAGAATGCCTTCAGTATCAGTCCTTGTCTACACTAGCAGGGTACTGGCGCATTGAGAATGCCTTCATTATCCGTCCTTGTCTACACTAGCAGGGCACTGGTGCATTGAGAATGCTTTCATTATCGGTCCTAGTCTACACTAGCAGGGCACTGGCACATTGAGAATGCCTTCATTATCTGTCCTTGTCTACACTAGCAGGGCACTGGCGCATTGAGAATGCCTTAATTATCGGTCCTTGTATACCCTAGCAGGGCACTGCCGCATTGAGAATGCCTTCATTATGGGTCCTCGTGTACACTAGCAGGGCACGGGTGCATTGAGAATGCCTTCATTATCGGTCCTTGTCTACACTAGCAGGGCACTGGCGCATTGAGAATGCCGTCATTATCGGTCCTTGTCTACACTAGCGGGGCACTGGTGCATTGAGAATGCCTTCATTATCGGTCCTTGTCTACACTAGCAGGGCACTGCCGCATTGAGAATGCCTTCATTATGGGTCCTCGTGTACACTAGCAGGGCACTGGCGCATTGAGAATGCCTTCATTATCGGTCCTTGTCTACACCAGCAGGGCACTGGCGCATTGAGAATGCCTTCATTATCGGTCCTTGTCTACACTAGCAGGGCACTGGCACATTGAGAATGCCTTCATTATCGCTCCTTGTCTACACTAGCAGGGCACTGGTGCACTGAGAATGCCTTCATTATCCGTCCTTGTCTACACTTGCAGGGAACTGGTGCATTGAGAGTGCCTTCATTATCGCTCCTTGTCTACACTAGCAGGGCACGGGTGATGGTGAATGCCTTCATTATAGGTCCTTGTCTACACTTGCAGGGCACTGTCGCATTGAGAATGCCTTCATTATGGGTCCTCGTGTACACTAGCAGGGCACGGGTGCATTGAGAATGCCTTCATTATCGGTCCTTGTCTACACTAGCAGGGCACTGGCGCATTGAGAATGCCTTTATTATTGGTCCTTGTCTACACTAGCGGGGCACTGGCGCATTGAGAATGCCTTCATTATCGGTCCTTGTCTACACTAGCAGGGCACTGGTGCACTGAGAATGCCTTCATTATCGGTCCTTGTCTACACTAGCAGGGCACTGCCGCATTGAGAATGCCTTCATTATGGGTCCTCGTGTACACTAGCAGGGCACTGGCGCATTGAGAATGCCTTCATTATCGGTCCTTGTCTACACTAGCAGGGCACTGGTGCATTGAGAATGCCTTCATTATCGCTCCTTGTCTACACTAGCAGGGCACGGGTGCATTGTGAATGCCTTCATTATCGGTCCTTGTCTACACTAGCAGGGCACAGCCGCATTGGAATGCCTTCATTATGGGTCCTCGTGTACACTAGCAGGGCACGAGTGCATTGAGAATCCCTTCATTATCGGTCCTTGTCTACACTAGCAGGGCACTGGCGCATTGAGAATGCCTTCATTATGGGTCCTTGTCTATATTAGCAGGGCACTGGCGCATTGAGAATGCCTTCATTATCGGTCCTCGTGTACACTAGCAGGGCACTGGTGCATTGAGAATGCCTTCACTATGGGTCCTTGTCTACACTAGCAGGGCACTGGCGCATTGAGAATGCCTTCATTATGGGTCCTCGTGTACACTAGCAGGGCACTGGTGCACTGAGAATGCCTTCACTATGGGTCCTTGTCTACACTAGCAGGGCACTGCTGCATTGAGAATGTCTTCATTATCGTCCTTGTATACACTAGCAGGGCACTGGCACATTGAGAATGCCTTCATTATCTGTCCTTGTCTACACTAGCAGGGCACTGGCGCATTGAGAATGCCTTCATTATGGGTCCTTGTCTACACTAGCAGGGCACTGATGCATTGAGAATGCCTTCATTATCCGTCCTTGTCTACACTAGCAGGGCACTGATGCATTGAGAATGTCTTCATTATCCGTCCTTGTCTACACTAGCAGGGCACTGGTGCACTGAGAATGCCTTCATTATCCGTCCTTGTCTACACTTGCAGGGAACTGGTGCATTGAGAGGGCCTTCATTATCCGTCCTTGTCTACACTAGCAGGGCACTGACGCATTGAGAAGGCCTTCATTATGGGTCCTCGTCTACACTAGCAGGGAACTGGCGCATTGAGAATGCCTTCATTATCGGTCCTTGTCTACACTAGCAGGGCACTGGCGCATTGAGAATGCCTTCATTATGGGTCCTTGTCTACACTAGCTGGGAACTGGCGCATTGAGAATGCCTTCATTATCGGTCCTTGTCTACACTAGCAGGGTACTGGCGCATTGAGAATGCCTTCATTATCGGTCCTTGTATACACTAGCAGGGCACTGGCGCACTGAGAATGCCTTCATTATCGGTCCTTGTCTACACTAGCAGGGCACTGGCGCATTGAGAATGCCTTCATTATCGGTACTTGTCTACACTAGCAGGGAACTGGCGCATTGAGAATGCCTTCATTATCGGTCCTTGTATACACTAGCAGGGTACTGGCGTATTGAATGCCTTCATTATCGGTCCTTGTCTTCACTAGCAGGGAACTGGCGCATTGAGAATGCCTTCATTATCGGTCCTTGTATACACTAGCAGGGTACTGGCGCATTGAGAATGCCTTCAGTATCAGTCCTTGTCTACACTAGCAGGGTACTGGCGCATTGAGAATGCCTTCATTATCCGTCCTTGTCTACACTAGCAGGGCACTGGTGCATTGAGAATGCCTTCATTATCGGTCCTAGTCTACACTAGCAGGGCACTGGCACATTGAGAATGCCTTCATTATCTGTCCTTGTCTACACTAGCAGGGCACTGGCGCATTGAGAATGCCTTAATTAACGGTCCTTGTATACCCTAGCAGGGCACTGGCACATTGAGAATGCCTTCATTAGCTGTCCTTGTGTACACTAGCAGAGCACTGGTGCACTGAGAATGCCTTCATTATCGGTCCTTGTATACACTAGCAGGGCACTGGTGCACTGAGAATGTCTTCATTATCCGTCCTTGTCTACACTAGCAGGGCACTGGCGCATTGAGAATGCCTTAATTATCGGTACTTGTATACACTAGCAGGGCACTGGTAAAGTTAACTGAACTGTGATTTGAAGGCTACAGTGAACCCGGGGGAAGGGATGCCAAGTGAAAGCAAGGAAAGGTGAATCCCGCATTTTCATAAAGTGATTGAACAGTGGGGTAAAGAGGAAGGTGAACCCAACGAAGGGGTATCACGAGAAAGCCGGAGAAGAGGGTAATCCTGCATCATGAGATCCTGGGAGAAGTATTATGCTGCCAGGCAAAAGACATTGATTCGAGGGATCCTGCCTTTTCGGAAGGAACGGCTTCCTGGTGCCTATAGCCTCAAGGGGGGCTCACAGTCATGTCACTGTTCCGCTTGTCCCGTGATGCAACTCGGGGAAGGGAGTGTATCAGTTCAGCAGTCTTGAACTATTGAAAGTCTTTTGGACATTTTAGTTCGCATTACACTGTTTCGTTATGCATATCATTGTCCCGTACGCTTTTGTTATATAGAGTAATGATTTGGCAATATGTTTTTTAGTATAGGCCATTTTGTTTTGACACAACACCACTAAGACAGCGTTTTCTATATTTTGATGGTCGTGGCTCGCTCCATCTTAGATTTAGGTTTAGATTAGGCGTTTTTCTCACCCACATACTGTTTAATAAATACCCTTGGATTGTACTCCTTGGGTCTGTCGTGCTTCTGATAACCATGTCTTCCTTACATATGGTGTCAGAGAGTGGGATATGACTAAATGGACTCAGGTTATCTCGTCATTCCCGAGTTGGATGCTTTGGTTGTCAACTGTGTTTTCGTCATCGACTGTCTCGTGGACAAAGTAGTTATTGAGAGAGGCGCCGAGGAAGGTGTCAATGGAGTAGTGGACGAGGATGTGGAATGGATGGAAAAAGACTTGCTGCGCTTAGTCATTGACGGGTAGGGCATCAACGTAGTCATCTTAGTGGACGAGTGAGCCGTAGACACAGACAGCGTCGTCAAGGTAGCCGTTGATGAAACCACCACAGCGCTTTCCTCGACTCTGGCATCTTGAATGGTGACTTGGGCATGTCTACTGTCATATTCTGGGCAGCCTGAGTGTGGGTGTCATGTTCCTCCCTCACCCTTTTTCCATGGGAACCCTCCTCGTGGGACCTTGAACCTGGAAGAGGGAGCCCGCCCCTGAGATCTGCTCTGGCAGAGTGAAGCGTGGCTCCAAACAGAAGCAGTGTCTGAGGCCACTGTGCCCTCATCAAGCTAAGTCACGATCCTTTTGTGCCGGTCCCAGAGTCTTGTTGGAGAAGGAATGACAGATAGTTCACAAGTTGACGTTGCGCTCCGAGTACAGGCAGTAGATACGTCTACATGCTGGTATTCAAGGTAGACATTCTATAAGTGGCACGTGGCACAGGCCTTGAAGAGACTATTCTTCGCCTTTGGATCAGCCATTGGGGGGGTGAAGAGGAGACCTCCAACAGACCTCAACCCTGAGGTGGCAAAGGTATGGCCAGCAGGGAAGCACCAGGAATGCAAAAAACTATCCTGACCACCACATCATGAAAGAACTCGAAAGAGGCTTTCAAAGCATTATCAAAATATTGATGAAGTCGCAGGTAAAGTGTGTAGATTGTCCAATGTAGAAGATGACTAAAAGAACACTAAAGTGACTGCAGTTTCACATTTAAATGGCCTTAATCATACTGAGGATTCCCAGCCCGACGACGGGGAATATTGAAGCAGTATGTGACTCTGTGAAAGATCCAATGCTGGAGAACAAATACCTCTTCACCCCTCACCCTCCATGTCCATCTCAGGCTGGGGTGGTGTCAGAGAGCGGACTCCACCCTCAGCCCGACGACGGGGAATATTGAAGCAGTATGTGACTCTGTGAAAGATCCAATGCTGGAGAACAAATACCTCTTCAACCCTCACCCTCCATGTCCATATCGGGCAGGGGGTGGGGTCAGAGAGCGGACTCCACCCTCAGCCTGATTCAGAGCAGGATGGAGGAGGGGATGGATGCCTCAGAATTCTTGTCCTCCTGGGGATACGTTTGGACCATGACTGCCCGAAAGTGTGTGTGACTGTCTGCGAGTGTTGTAATTCTGTGAATTTATATATGTGTTAGCATGTGTGCGCATTAACGTGTTAAATGAGACAATTGCGTGTGTGTGTTGTGGGAAAGTTGTGTGTGACGATTACTGACAAGTGAACAGGTTTTTTTACTGCCAAAGCCAACAGGAGTATTGTCTTACATGGGGAGAATATATTCTGCCATATATTGCCAAAGCCAGCATGGACATCTATTCTTATAGCATCTTTACTGGCATTATGGGCAAAACAAACAGGAGTAGCATCTTGTTTGGGAATACAGGCATATATTGGTGCAGCCAGCATTGAAATGTATGAGCACAGCCAGTGTAAACATTTTTCTTAAACTGGCATATATTGTGGACAAAGGCATCATGAAAATGCATTGGGAAATGCTCCTGTGCACTGTTGGTGACTTGCATCTTTTGCATTTTTGGATTGGATTTACCGTACAAAACAAAATGCAAACTGTTGCCCTTTATCGACATTTTCACACAAAGTGTGCTGCAAAATGCACCCTTTAAAACCATCCTTTAAAATGTTCTTGAGTTGAGAACTCCCTCTTACTGCGCTTGATTGACTGGCTCTGCATAGTGAAATCTGGCCATACTGGGCTAACCGAGTGTAATGAAATCTGGCCACGATGTTGGCTCAACTGCACTTAATACAATCCGGCCCTGCAAGGTAACTGGATATAATTAATATTGCCATGGTAGATACACTGGGCAGGACAGAATCTGTTAGCACTGGGCTAGCTGCCCATTATGGAATATGGCCATTGTGGCTAAGCGAGTGTGATGAAAGCTGGCTCCGATGTTGGCTTCACTGTGCATAATAAAAGGTGGCCCTGCAAGGTAACTGGATATAATGAATATTCTCATGGTAGATACACTGGGCAGGACAGAATCTGACAGCGCTGGGCTAGCTGCCCATTATGGAATCTGGCCATTGTGGCTAAGCGAGCGTGATGAAAGCTGGCTCTGATGTTGGCTTCACTGTGCATAATAAAAGGTGGCCCTGCAAGGTAACTGGATATAATTAATATTGCCATGGTAGATACACTGGGCAGGACAGAATCTGTTAGCGCTGGGCTAGCTGTCCATTATGGAATCTGGCCATTGTGGCTAAGCGAGTGTGACGAAAGCTGGCTCCGATGTTGGCTTCACTGTGCATAATAAAAGGTGGCCCTGCAAGGTAACTGGATATAATGAATATTCTCATGGTAGATACACTGGGCAGGACAGAATCTGACAGCGCTGGGCTAGCTGCCCATTATGGAATCTGGCCATTGTAGCTAAGCGAGCGTGATGAAAGCTGGCTCTGATGTTGGCTTCACTGTGCATAATAAAAGGTGGCCCTGCAAGGTAACTGGATATAATTAATATTGCCATGGTAGATACACTGGGCCGACAGAATCTGTTAGCACTGGGCTAGCTGCTCATTATGGAATATGGCCATTGTGGCTAAGCAAGTGTGATGAAAGCTGGCTCCGATGTTGGCTTCACTGTGCATAATAAAAGGTGGCCCAGCAAGGTAACTGGATATAATGAATATTCTCATGGCAGATACACTGGGCAGGACAGAATCTGATAGCGCCGGGCCAGCTGCCCATTATGGAATCTGGCCACAATAAGCAAACTTAACTCTAATGGATTAGGCTAAAACATTCCATAACAGAGTGTAATGATATCTGGCTAGGATGGATGTTAGCCCAATATCAACTGGCTATGCTGGATTACTGGGTCTAACACATTCTGGCAATGATGTGAATATTGGCAATGGATGATTCAGCCCATTCTGTGCTAAATGGCTCCAATGTATGTTAGTAAAGCACATAAGGGTCCGACCACGGCAGGCCAACTGGGTGTGGTATAATCTAGTAAGGCATCAGTGCTGACTGGCCCTAAGGGAATCTGGTCTCGCTGGGGTAACTGGATGTGCAGGAATCTGGCGATGGTGCTTGTCCAACTGGGCATCATTTGTTTGATCATTGTGGGCTTAATGGAAAATAGCATACAGGTGCCAACTAGGCAGAATGCATCCTGGCCACTGTGATGGCATCATGAATCAAGACAAAGACAACAGATTCAAAGTTCAAAATAAAATGGTTATTAATGTAAATGTCAGGATGGTTGAAGGCCTAACTTGCCCTATACCAAGGCGGGTTTTGCCTACCTGAACAAAACTGTAACGCTCACCTGGTTCCCACGGAGGCGCGGCGTCGAAGGCGCAGAACTCTGAAGATGGACAGGAAGGGCCCCTCTATTCTGGCTTCCCTGGCTCGTTGGATACCCTCCTGTGCGTGAAAAGGGAGTATTACCAACTGTGGAACAATGCTCAAGCCTCCCACTCCCTTCCAACCCTCCACGATACCTCCTCCACGATTCCCCGTGAAGCCTCACCTTAGGGTTTGGAAGGATGAGCTCTCCATCCTGCTTCTGATGCAGGGGCGCGTTGAAACCCAGTTACTTCACTGGATTGAGGATTGATGGGAGTTCAGGTAAGCTTGACTGTTCAGGTAAGGCGCTGTAAAAGTTCTGTTCAAAAGTTCAAGCTTAATAATAATGTTCGTTGTCTAATTGCAGCAAGCGCTAATGCTTATGTCTTTTTCCCCTGAGGGGCCGGGGTTCGGAGTGCCGGAGATATGGCGCCGACCCGAAGTGAAACAGTTCTGGATGAGCGCTCAGGTAATGTCTTCGCATTCGCTCATTCAATGTCTTTGTCTTTTTTCCCCATAGGGGCCGGGGTCACGAGATGCCAGGAAGCGGCAGGACCCGAAATGCAGTGGGAATAATCCAACAGGTAAGACTTAAAAGGAAACTGAGCTTTCCTTATTCCTTTTCTCCCTCTCACCTTTGTTCTTGTCTTTTTTCCTCTAGGCGCCGGGGCGTAGCTGAATCCGGAAGATCGCTGCTGAAGATGGAAGCGTCTTTCAAAGGTGAGTAAAATGCAGCGCTGCAGCGATCGAAACGAAATGCCTTTAAAATGATGTCTTCCTTTTAAGGGCCGTTGGAGAAATGACTCCGGGATGCAGATTTAGCAGGTAAGGGCTTTTCTTCTCCTATTCTCTTCCTTTCTCCCCTTGCAGGTGTTCCAGGGTGCTGGCAGGCGTGGCTGAAGTCAGGATGCAGGAGCTGACACGGTGAGCGTCCAGCTGCTAGGTGCAGAACAACGCGAAGCATGTGTGGCTGTTCGGGTGGGGTTTAAATAGCCTTGGAAGAAGTTCCTGGTATGTATCCTTCCACCAATCAGGTATGTATCCTTCCCCGACCAAACCCGGGTGGTGAAGTAGTCCTACAGGTTAAGTAGTCCCATTCAGGCCTCAAGAGGGCCTGGATGAAGCAGCAAGGTCTGCATCAGGTAAGTGTGCACCCAAGCACTTAAACACATATCCTCTTCTATGAGCCTGGCGCCTAAGGCGCCAGGACTGGGGTCCGCTATGAGCCTGGCGCCTAAGGCGCCAGGACTGAGTCCAAAGGGCCCCGACTTGGGCCCGCTGAGACTTCCCTGGGGAAAATGATGTCTGCCTCTGGGGTTGCTGGGCCCGGCCTGGCTCCTTAGAGGTAGGCATCATGACAGTACTCCCCCTCAAGGCCCCTCCCAAGGTCTTTTCCTCCGGGGGTTTTGGTTTGTGCGGGAATCTTCGATGGAATCTTTGAATTAATCGTGGTGCGTGAACATAGTTACTGGGTTCCCAAGATCTTTCCTGAGGTCCATATCCTTTACAATCAACAAGATAGAAGAGTTTCGACTTAACTATCTTGGAATCTAAAATGTCTTTCACTTCGAATTCTAATTCTCCATCAATTTGGACAGGGCCTGGGGGCTCAGACAGTCTGGTTCCAGGTTGTACTGGTTTTAGAAGAGATGCGTGAAAAACGGGATGAATCCGCATGTTGGATGGTAAATCGAGTTTAAAGGCCACTGGGTTGATAATAGCTTTGATGGGGTAAGGCCCAATGAATCTGGGATTAAAAGTTCGCTGACCCTTGAGGGGTAGATGTTTAGTTGCTAGCCATACCTGATCTCCTACTTGGTAAGGAGGAGTTTTACTTCGGTGCAAATCAGCGTTTTCTTTATACTTTTTCTTGGCTTGCTGTAAGTGGGCTGTAGCTTCTTTGAAGGCTTGGGTTATTGTGGAATGTAGGTGATTTACTGCAGGCATCTCCAGGGTCAGAGGTGGATCTAGGTCAGAGGTCCGAGGATGGTGACCATACAGGGTATAAAAAGGAGTCTGTCCGGTTCCAGAATGCACTGAATTGTTGTATGCATATTCTGCAATCCAAAGGATGTCCTTCCAATTCAACTCGGATTGGTGTAACATGCACCGCAGATATTGCTCGAGAGTCTGATTGGTTCTCTCGGTTTGTCCGTCGGTCTGGGGGTGGTGGCTGGTGGATAACCGCACGTCTATTTGTGCTAGTTGGCAACATTTCTTCCAAAAGTGGGAGATAAATTGACTTCCACGGTCTGATACTAATATGGAAGGGAAACCATGTAACCGCACTATATTTTCCATAAATTCCTTGGCCAAGGTGGAAGCTGACGGCAATCCTTTTAAAGGGATAAAATGGGCCATTTTGGAGAATAGATCCACTATTACGAGAATCGTGTTGTAACCACCACAAGGAGGCAGGTCAGTTATAAAGTCCATTGACAAGGTGTGCCAAGGTGCTGGTGGAATGTCCAAAGGTTGAAGTAGGCCGGCTGGCCTTTTCTTTTGACTCTTATTTTGGGCACAGATTCCGCAAGACAACACAAATGACTTTATGTCTTTTCTCCAAGAAGGCCACCAGAAGTGGCGTTTGATCTTTTCTTCTGTTTTCGCGATACCGGGGTGTCCTTCCATTAATGATTCATGATGACGGGTAATGACAAGTTCCTGCAATTCTTTACTTGGCAGAAATAACCGCTCTTGGAAGTAGGGTAAATCATCCTTAACGGTGTAGTGAGGACCCTTTTGACTCCATTCCAGTAAGGCAGAAGAGTCAAAAAGCTGTTTTACTTGAGCTTGGATGTCCTCAATGGTTTGCAATGAAGTCAAGCCCAGAATTCTTTGTTCCGGTATGATTGGCACAGGTTCTAAACTCGAATTGGGTTCTTCCATGCCTATCCGGGATAAGGCATCTGCCTTACCATTCTTGCAGCCAGGGCGATAGGTAATTACAAAATCAAATTCCGCAAAGAATAAAGCCCATCGGAGTTGTCGCGAAGATTGAGCTTTGGCCGTCTTTAAATACTGCAAATTTCTGTGGTCCGTAATTACGGTGATGGTGTGTCTTGCACCGAGAAGATAGTGACGCCAAGCCTTGAAAGCTGATTTAATAGCCAGTAGTTCTTTGTCGGTAATTGCGTAATTGAGTTCAGGTGGAGAGAATTTTCTGGACCAAAAGGCTACAGGGTGTAGTTGGTTAGTTTCTGGGTCTCTTTGCGACAGGACAGCTCCCATGGCCGAACTGGATGCATCGGTTTCCACGATGTAAGGGAGATCTGGGCGCGGGTGCTTCAATACAGGTGCAGAGGTGAATTTGGTTTTCAGGTCCTGAAAGGCTTGTTCAGCCTCAAGAGTCCATTCAAAGCGTTTATTTTTCTTTAGGAGAGCTGTGATGGGTTGAACAGTTCGAGAAAATTCCGGGATGAACCTTCGATAGAAATTGGCAAAGCCAAGCATGCTTTGCACTCCCTTCACAGAGCTAGGAGATGGCCATTTGAGAATGGCGTCCACTTTCCGCGAGTCCATTCGGATTCCTTGAGGTGTCAGGATGAATCCGAGAAACTCCACTTCTGTGGTATGAAAAACGCATTTTTCGAGCTTGGCAAATAATTTGTGCTGGCGCAATTTCTCAAGAACTGCCCTAACATGGTTTCTGTGATCAGATTCTGAGGAGGAATACACCAGGATGTCGTCAATATAAACGATGACACAAACATCGATAAGTTCCCGAAGAACATCATTCATGAAGTACTGAAAGGCGGCAGGTGCGTTGCACAAACCGAAGGGCATTACTTGATATTCGAAGAGCCCAAATTTGGTGCGGAATGCAGTCTTCCACTCGTCGCCCTCTTTTATACGTACCAGGTGGTAAGCTCCTCGGAGATCTAGCTTGGTGTACACACGAGCATCTTTTACTTGGTCGATAAGCTCAGGTATCAGGGGCAAAGGGTAACGATTCTTAATCGTTATCTGATTTAGGGCGCGGTAGTCAATACAGGCCCTAAGGTCTCCTTCCTTTTTAGGTACGAAGAACAAAGCGGAAGAGACTGGTGACTTTGATGGGCGAATGAAACCATTGGCCAGGTATTGATCCAAATACTGGCGCAAATGCAGGTTCTCAGGTTCAGTAAGAGCATAAATCCTACTACAAGGTAGTTGTGCATTGGGTACCAAGTCGATTTGGCAATCGTAAGATCGATGGGGAGGTAAGGTGTTAGCCTGCTCTTTCTGAAAAACGTCTTGGAATTCTTGGTATTCAGATGGTAGCTGTACAGGGGTGGAAGTTACAGAGGCTAGACCCATAGCTGGATTCCTTGGGTAACAGGTTGGTTCACAATCAGGAAAAGTTATCTTCTTTGCTCGCCAGTCTATTCTCGGATTATGTGTTTCTAACCAAGGGATTCCAAGAAGTACTTGAAATTGTGGGGCCTTGATCACATCAAACACGATTGCTTCCCGATGTCCGTCCTGACCCACCAGAGTGATTTCAACTGTGGAATGCGTTACAGGCCCTGAGGCTATTTCGGTTCCATCAACTGTAGTAATTACATCTTGGGTTACTTCCGGGCGGAGAGGAAGCTTAATCCTGGAAGCCAATTCACGGTCTATGTAATTTCCAATAGCTCCACTGTCTATGTATGCTTTTATAGCATGCAACTGCTGAGGCTGTTTTGGGTTCACAAGCACCATTGGCATGACAAAATGCGAGGTCAAAGAGTTTGTTTTCAAGCTCGGCAAGCGGACCCCTACGCTTGTCGGGCTAGGTCGTTTCCCGAACCAGGTGTCAATAACTCGTTATCAGTGGCTCCAACCACCTTCTTGGGTGGTTTAACTGGACAACTTTGAAGAAAGTGACCGGAAGTTCCGCAATACAGACAAAGTTGCATTTGTCGCCTTCTCTCTCGTTCCTTCTGCGTTAATGGTCCTTTAACACTGCCAATTTGCATAGGTTCGGAAACGTCAGTACTCTTGGAGTTAACATGGGTCTTGATAGGTACTCTGGTTTCATACTTGAGCCGATCTGCTTTTCTATTTTGAAGTCTGTGATCAAGTTGAACCACTAAGTCTATGTAGTCTGCGCAGGCCTGGGGTGGATCTACTATCTGAGCTATAACATCTTTAAGCTCTGCGCGCAGGCCTCGATGAAACAATGTGACCCTTTTATTTTCAGGCCATCCGGTTTCCACAACTAGTCTATTAAAGGTGGCGATATAGGACAAAAGATCCTGATTACCTTGTCGTAAGGATAGCAGTTCGTTGTCAAGGGCCTGTCCCTGCGAGTGTCGAGCGAACAATCTTTCCATGCTGGCCTGGAAGCCCTGGAAATCCCGGAGAATGGCATCATCCTGATTTACCAATGGAATAGACCAATCGGCAGCACAGCCACTGAGGTAAGATAGTACAAAGGCTACTTTGGTCTGGTCGTTGGGGAAGGCCCCGGGCCTGCATAAAAAGTGTAAACGGCATTGGTTCATAAAAACAGCATATTTCTTGGGATCCCCCGCAAAACGTTCCGGCGGGGCCAAAGGCATGTGTCCAGGTAGATTGATTTGTACCGGGTTATTCGAACCCATTGTTGTAGAAATATCTCCGGAAACAGGTAAAGGAGTGTGCTCTGCCTGGCCCTGCAATAACCTTTTGGCCAGATCATCCGTTCTTTCCTTGGATAGGATTAGTTCCCTTCTGAGAGCGTTAGTCTCCTGGCGGGCTGAGTGCACTTCTGCCCGTAATTCCCCTAAAAGATGGGCCAGCTGATCTGTCTCGGAAGTCTCCATAGCGCCCAGGTGGGAAATTGTGGTAGGGCTTCGCGTTCTGTAACGCTCACCTGGTTCCCACGGAGGCGCGGCGTCGAAGGCGCAGAACTCTGAAGATGGACAGGAAGGGCCCCTCTATTCTGGCTTCCCTGGCTCGTTGGATACCCTCCTGTGCGTGAAAAGGGAGTATTACCAACTGTGGAACAATGCTCAAGCCTCCCACTCCCTTCCAACCCTCCACGATACCTCCTCCACGATTCCCCGTGAAGCCTCACCTTAGGGTTTGGAAGGATGAGCTCTCCATCCTGCTTCTGATGCAGGGGCGCGTTGAAACCCAGTTACTTCACTGGATTGAGGATTGATGGGAGTTCAGGTAAGCTTGACTGTTCAGGTAAGGCGCTGTAAAAGTTCTGTTCAAAAGTTCAAGCTTAATAATAATGTTCGTTGTCTAATTGCAGCAAGCGCTAATGCTTATGTCTTTTTCCCCTGAGGGGCCGGGGTTCGGAGTGCCGGAGATATGGCGCCGACCCGAAGTGAAACAGTTCTGGATGAGCGCTCAGGTAATGTCTTCGCATTCGCTCATTCAATGTCTTTGTCTTTTTTCCCCATAGGGGCCGGGGTCACGAGATGCCAGGAAGCGGCAGGACCCGAAATGCAGTGGGAATAATCCAACAGGTAAGACTTAAAAGGAAACTGAGCTTTCCTTATTCCTTTTCTCCCGCTCACCTTTGTTCTTGTCTTTTTTCCTCTAGGCGCCGGGGCGTAGCTGAATCCGGAAGATCGCTGCTGAAGATGGAAGCGTCTTGCAAAGGTGAGTAAAATGCAGCGCTGCAGCGATCGAAACGAAATGCCTTTAAAATGATGTCTTCCTTTTAAGGGCCGTTGGAGAAATGACTCCGGGATGCAGATTTAGCAGGTAAGGGCTTTTCTTCTCCTATTCTCTTCCTTTCTCCCCTTGCAGGTGTTCCAGGGTGCTGGCAGGCGTGGCTGAAGTCAGGATGCAGGAGCTGACACGGTGAGCGTCCAGCTGCTAGGTGCAGAACAACGCGAAGCATGTGTGGCTGTTCGGGTGGGGTTTAAATAGCCTTGGAAGAAGTTCCTGGTATGTATCCTTCCACCAATCAGGTATGTATCCTTCCCCGACCAAACCCGGGTGGTGAAGTAGTCCTACAGGTTAAGTAGTCCCATTCAGGCCTCAAGAGGGCCTGGATGAAGCAGCAAGGTCTGCATCAGGTAAGTGTGCACCCAAGCACTTAAACACATATCCTCTTCTATGAGCCTGGCGCCTAAGGCGCCAGGACTGGGGTCCGCTATGAGCCTGGCGCCTAAGGCGCCAGGACTGAGTCCAAAGGGCCCCGACTTGGGCCAGCTGAGACTTCCCTGGGGAAAATGATGTCTGCCTCTGGGGTTGCTGGGCCCGGCCTGGCTCCTTAGAGGTAGGCATCATGACAAAAACTAAGGAGGGTCTGAGTCAGTACGTTGAACTTAAAAGTCTGTCTGTGTCCAAACCATATCCTTGCCCTCACCACTAAAGCTAGAAAAAAGTGTAGGGATGTCACTAATGAAAGAAATGGTGATCAAAATTAAGTTCTGAGCTTCTTCCGGCTCTTAGCTTCCTTTTCAGCTTCCCTTTCCCAAGTTCACGAAAGTTCCACAAATGTCTCAAGATTACAGTTCTCAAAACAGTTGCACAAATCCTTGAGCTTTCCTTCCCCATGTTCAAGGCAACAGTTCCACACAGAAAAAGGGTCTTGGGGGCTTTGTTCTCAAGACTGTATTCAAAGGTCATCAACTCTCAGGGCTCCCTTCCCCAAGACTTCAACTCACCAACTTACTCTTGGTCTCAGTCTTGTAATGTTCAAAACAACTTTCAAATCAACTTAACAAACCTTCTGGATAGGCTCAGCAACTCACCAGTTAATTCCTTCTTGGTTTGCTTTAATAAGGTCTTTGACTTTCACAGCTGAGGGTTCCTCTGGTCTAGGTGCAGTTGTCAGACCACACGGTCCACCCATCACAGGTAACGCAACCAGGAACCTGAGGTTCTTTGCCCCACACAGGTTCTTCTGCATCTGCTCCTGTGTGGATGTTCACATGTACTTGGCTTCTCCTTGTCAGCCTCTTGGCTTTGCCACACTGTCATATATGCTTGGCCAGTGCTGGGTGTGCCACACAGTATTCATGCATAAAGTTTACTTTGTGGTGAGTTTACTTCTTTATCGCCTTGCATTGCAATCTTCCACTCTTACTCTTTTGCTTCTTATTTTGCTCTCCAATAGGCAATGTCTTCTTGCCTCTCATATTCATTCATCATCTGATTGCAATATTGCCCAGAATGATTTCATGCGCTCCGGTATTCAATATTTATCAGTATTCACTCTTTTCATAAAAGGTTCATTCAGTTCGGCATTCAATATTTGTAAGCATTTGCTTTTCTGCTTACTTTTCATCCAACCTGCGGTTCCGGGTTAGTTCCATTATTCTCATGCTGTTTCGTTCATTCGGCATTCGCCTTGCTTTCCCACAGCCCCCAGGAGTGCCCCGGCTCGAATGACTCTCTCTGTTCACTCACCGCTCCTGGCATTCCATCTAGGCAGCTGCGCTGGTCGGTTTTTCCTGCTGGTGTTCCTTTAACTACAAGCTGCGCTTGCACTTCTGAGGCACTTCTCCGTTCGCCGGCAGCTCTGCTTCCCTTCCGCGGATGCTGGCGACAACTTGGCAGCCTCTTCTTCTCCCACAGCAGGTCTCCGACCTCGGAGGCTCCCACACCTGTGACTTCCTTATGGCCCGCCTGCTCCTGAGCTTCACTGATTCTGTGGTTCGTCTATCGGCATCCTGGCTTATCTGCAGGAGCCACCACGGCTGCCTCCTTACAAACTGGACTTCCTGTTGGACTCTCCCACACAAGCCTCTCAGAGGGTCTCTTTGTTGCTGGTTTCCTCCCTTATTATACACCTGCAACTATATGACAGGTTGCAGGTGTGAGTTTCGAAATGGCGTTGCCTGACTGCAATTAGAGGGACATGCCTGACATTCACAGCACTCTGCAGGCATCTTCCTCGTCTCAGTACTGGAGTGGTTAAATGGTCCAATGGTGTTCACTAATCCTAGTCGCCTCTTCCTCGTCCCAGTACTGTAGTAGGGCGAATGAGAGAAAATGAGGGGTGTTGTTTTACAATAGCCCATAAAGTCCAGGGGAGGGTTAGGTTGGTTCTCAGCAGGAAAGGGGAATACCATGGCTCATCTGTCTCACCCTTAAACCTTCTCTTCTTCACCCTCTTACTGGTGTTTCTATACAGAAAATATCTCCTGGTGTTTTGATCAGTGGGACATGGGTAGCAATACCCCAGAAAGGCGTCTGGGATTGAGGGTTCTTCCTGAATTGGAAATGAGGGGTACCGCATCTCGCCTAAGGACATCTCATTCCCACTCACCAAGGACCCTCCACCCAGGTGATGCTCCTGCACTTGTCCACCTCCAGGGTCAGGATCCAAGAGTGATGTGCTCTCCCTGGTTACCTGAGAAGACCCAAGGGGAGTAGATGGGAGGACGCCCTCAGATTTCTCACACACTCTGCAAAAAGGTTCCAGTTAAAGTGAAGGGTGCCCAGTCACCACAGCCCCATCTATTCCCTCTGTCATTCAGCTTAAAGTATCAAATGCCATCCCTGCAGTCCTCCTGCAAACTCGTGCCATCAGTGGGAATTCGAGGTAGGTGCCACAGAAATCCATTGCATTATTGGCGGTAAGGCAGTCACATGTGTAAAAACAGAGCAGGAAAAGCAGGGAGACGTGGTATGTCCGTTCCTCACCCAAACTCAGCCTGACAAATGCAGGTAAATAGAGAGATAGAAAAAAGTAGCAGTCACAGTGCTTTCCCCCACCGTTTCCAATCTGCTTCCATAGCTGCCAAGTTTCCCTGTGTCCTGCATGACACCTCGGGCAAGTCCTGATTTTTCCCATTGCATGCTGGGACTTGAAGTTTCCCCTCATTGTAAGTATAGGTCTACACATCCCTGCATGCAATGGGAAAGAACAGGAGTGATTTGAGTTGTCATTCTAAGGGCAATTTCACCTGCTGTCACGCATGACAGGGGCTTTGCCCTGCATCGGAAAAATGACCCACCAATGTTTCTGCTTCTGATCATGGCTTGTAAACTCCTAGTGCAGCATCTGAAACCTGTGGCGCAGATCCTGGACTCTATCCACCTCCTTCCAGGTGCACACCCACAACACTCAAATAGCTTTCAAAATACCCAGCCCGGGACTGGATAATAGAGAACCACCTCTGCTTTAATGAGCCAAAAAGAAGGTCCTTATCGGCAGATCATAGATGCCCAGCTCTCCCCTCCACTGTGGCCTGCCACCAGAGACCCCACACCCCCCTCCCCCCCACAGCAGAGGGTAAGTGGCTTGGGAAATGCAGCACCTCTGCATGATCATAGATACCCAGCTCTCTCCTCCACTATGGCCTGCCACCAGAGACCCCACACCCCGTCCCCCCACAGCAGAGGGCACGAGCATTGGGAAATGCAGCACCTCTGCATGATCATAGATACCCAGCTCTCTCCTCCACTGTGGCCTGCCAACCAAAGCCCTACACCATCCCCTTTCCCACGCCCCACAGCAGAGGACAAGAGCCTGGGGGTTTTCTTCCATGACAAATTCTCCTTCTTTAGAAAGATCAAGGAGGTAGGTTCCCCAGATAATCAACTTCCCCTTCACATTCTACGCAAACCTGGAAATGCAGCAGCGGGTGGGTGTGCCCAGTGCACTGGTGATGGCAACACTGGATTACTGCAATACCCTGGACCTTGGCCAGCCCACGTACCCCATGATCACATCACTCCATCCTGGAAAGCACTCCACTGGCTTCCCCGTTAAGATGCATTGCCCACAAGGAGACTCCTGGGACCGGCCACACACTGCATCAGCCCGCATCATCCAAAAGGAGACTCCTGCGACACGCCGCTCTACATCAGTCCGCATCACCCACAAGGAGACTCCTGGGACCGGCCACACACTGCATCAGCCCGCATCATCCACAAGGAGACTCCTGGGACAGACCTGCTCTACATCAGCCTGCATCTTCCAAAAGGAGACTCCTGGGACACGCCCGCTCTACATCTGTGAGCGGTCAGCCATTAGAGGCGGACACAAAGATATATTTTTCTCAAGATTTTTCATTTTGTTAACAGAAAGGGGTTTTGGATAAAAGCCTAACTTTCCCTAACCTAACAGGAGTGTCCCTTCCTATATAACTAAAACTAAAGCAGGGTGACTAGTGTCCAAACTCAATCTGACCCACACAATAATACATTCAATAAAACAGTGCAAGGTAAATACTTCAAACTGCAACGTGATAAAAAGTGCAATAACTCAAACATATCACTTAAACAAAACGGCTTCTTGAATCTAAGGCTTGACTCCTTCCCTGGATGCTTGAGGAAAATTATTCACACAAGGGTTTTATCAAGATCAGTCTCTTAAAGGAATTGCCAGTGTCATTTACATACAACACTTTCCTCAGGATGACAACACAAATGTTCAGTCCATATCGCTGGCTCAGGTAAGACAAGTAAACGTATTTTCCACTTTTCAAAATGTCAAAGCAAATGTCTCTGCCAGATATAATGATTTAAGTAGAAAAAAGACATGTCTTTTCAAAACCTTTGGTTGATGAAATGTTCACATGAAACAATAACTTTAAGAGGAACCAAAGCAGCACAAATATAAGTTTCCGGGTACACTCTGATACCAGGAAACTCTTTTACTTCACTGAAAGTTAAAAACTCTTGATCTCCTGGTTTACTCTCCTGCCAGGAATATCAGACTTTTGATACAATTAGATTCCCTGGAATAGTCTCCACCCAGGTATCTGTTGACTTTGCTTCCCTTTTAATTCACTTGTATCTCCTGGTGTACTCTCTTGCCAGGTATCTCCTCTCAAAATGTTTCACAACCGGATATCCTTCCCAGGTCTTCCTGTACCATTCACTCTCCGATTCCCTTTTGATTCACTTGAATCTACTGGGGCGCTCCCTTGCCAGGAATATCCTCTCAAAAGGGTTCACAACTTGATATCCTTCTCAGGCCTCTCTGTACCATTCACTCTCCGTTCAATCGTCTTTTAGTTGCACCTCTCCAGTGGCAGAATTCTTAATGACTTCCCTCACAAAGTCTTTTAGCTCTTGGCAATGCTTGTTCCCAGTTTCCCCCAACTGACCTCTTATGTCAGGAGAATTGGAACATCTTTACCTTTAGCGTCCTTTAAACAATGTCTCTTGACTTAGACAATGCTTGTCACAGGTTTCTCCCAACTGACTTCTTATGTCAGGAGAATTGTACCACATTCGTCTTTGCCACTTAATTATATTTGGTTGGTATTCAAAATGACTTCTATCATGCTCTTTCACATTTTTTCACGTCCCAGGTCCCCCTCCGTAAGCAGGATGACTCAGTGGTTCATTGTGCTGTGGCTGCAAGGTGTTCGCGAGGGGCCAGCTCTCCCTCTGTGACAGAGTCTCTATCAATCTTCACATCGGCTCTCCTAGCCTTGGGCGCCAAGACCTTTGCAGCTCCACAGGACCACCTCTTTTCCAGTCCCGCTGCTCGTCATCTCCTCTCTCTTGACAGGAGCTCTTCTCCGGTATAGGGAAATGCTTAACTGCTTAGCAGGGAAACCCTCTCTTTCCTCACGGCTCTCCTCCGTTTGCCTTCTTCTGTCACTGGTCACGCTTCCCGCTCTGCACACTCTACAGCCTCAGAACTTTCTCTTCCTTCGTTCCTTTCGATTCTCCTTTCTCTCTTGCCATAGCTGATTGGGGATTTTAAAAGTCCTGTGCAATTGACTTGGCTGACAACAACTAGACTGCACGTTAGTTTCGCAATCACAGTTCCTCCACATTAACTCCTGGTTCATCCTACTCGTCTCAGTACTTGGAGTCCCCATATGTTTACATGATTTGAGTTCAGTTTGTTGAACAGTTGGATTTGTATTAACATCACTTAAGACATCAGGCGTTTCACAACAAAATACTTCATGATCATTTACATATGGAGTCTGAACCAGATCATGCTTAATAGTAGTTTTCCTAGTTTTACACTCTGATGGTTTTGAATAATGGCAGCAAGCCAGTTAGGATTTTGGAATCAATGTTTTCTCCTCATGAACATCAGGAGAATCCCATGTCTTTCCTTCAGAGTCACCACTTCCCCTGTCATGAACCACCGTACGCGTCCCTTCTGGACTTCGTGGTCCCCGACCCATAGGGGACTGAACTCAGCAGTACTCCCAACATGGCCGCGGAACACTGTTTGCCAGTCTCCGCGTTGTACGCTCTACGTTCTACAAAGCAGACATGCCCCTGCGGCCCTGCGCATCTCAACGCTACCGCTTGCAGTAGTCAGACGTGTGCAGCCGGAGTTCGTACAGCAATTACTTCTGATTCCTGGTTCCCGGTCCCCTGAATCTCCTCTTCTTTCATCCTTCCACTTTTTCCTCACCTTGCATTTCTTGGATTGCCAGCGCATTCGTATCTCCTAGTGCGCTCCTCGCCATTTCCTGGACTTTTTCCCAGACATCTGAATGCTTGCTGGACTCAGGTCACGAACCGCACACTGGAACCTGAGGATCCACGCACAGGGTTATACAAAACCCGAACAGTGCGAAAGAAGACATCTTCGAAGATCACGAACAAACAATACAGACAGGTGAGAAGGGGTGAAACCTGTGACAGATTGAGACGCCAACAAACTGATACAGTTACAGAAATGGAGGCTGCAGTTCAAGACCTCATGCGCGGCATGCAGGGGTTAACAACAGAAGTTCAAAATCTTAAAGCCGACAATGCGGCATTGAAACAACTGGTCCTGTCACGTGACTCTGCAACCAAGGAAAGTATGTTGTTGGGCAGAGTGGTGGATAAATATGATGGCTCTTCAAAGACCCTTCGTGGCTTCCTCGATTCATGTTTAGTGTACTTCACCTTTAAGCCCTACTACTTCTCCACCCCCAGGGCAAAGGTGGGCTTTACGATTTCACATCTCTCCGGGAATGCATTAACTTGGGCAACCCCCTTAGTTAATTCGGGTGATGCCCTCCTGCATGACTATGATGATTTCGTGCAGGCGCTAAAGACCATGTTCGTTCGCCCAGAACAGGTGTACAGTGCCAAGGAACGCCTACTGGATTTCCAACAAGGTTCCCAGGATGTGCTTACCTATGTGACACACTTTAAACAACTTGCCAAGGAAGCAGACTGGTCCTCTGAGGCTTGTTTCACCCTCTTTTGAAGAGGTTTGAATGAAGAGATAAAAGACGAGCTAGCCAGGGTAGCTTGCCCAAGTTCCTTCCAGGCTCTCATGGATCTTTCCTTACAAATTGACTTTCGTATCCAGGAAAGAAAACCGGAAAAGAAGAAGACTAAAATACCCTACCAAAGGCCTCTACAGAACCTTCCTCTAGACCTGAGCCTGCTTCTTCCCTGACCACGGACCCAGAACCCATGCAACTAGGAGCCTTCCGCAGACCCATAACTCGGCAAGAAAGGATGTGACGGATTCACACTGGTCTGTGCATGTATTGTGCCTCTGATAAACATCTTGTGAGAGAGTGCCCTATTGCCCCTCCACAGCGTTCGAGAAACGCCAGCTCCCGATCCTAGATGGAGCACAGCTTCGGGAGAGAGATCTTTGCTCCACATCTATTCCATCCTTGAACTCTCCTGGACAAAACAATCTTGTGATTCTGCAGGCCTTTCTATCGCCTTCCTAGAAATAATCTTATCCCATTCTGGCATTAGTGGATTGTGGGGCCATGGGGATATTCATACATCATGACTGGGTCACTACCCATAACATTCCATATGAAACACGAGACATCATGCAACCTGTAGAGGCTATCGATGGAAGACCTCTCTCTTCAGGACCCATTACCCTTCAAACCAAAGAGATCCTGCTTTCTATAAACCACCATCAAGAGAGGATCAAATTCGACATCATAAGATCTGCCCATTACCCAATGGTACTGGGTATGCCTTGGTTACAGAAGCACAACCCCTACATCAACTGGGCAGCAGGATCCTTGTTTCTTGGTTCAGAACATTGTATGTCCCACTGTTTATCCCTAGATCCCTCGTCAAGATACTCTGAAGATACGCAAACTAACCAGCAAGGTCCATTCACTGTCTCGAATATCATCCAGGTTCCCAGGGCCTATCAGGATTACAATGATGTGTTTTCGACCACCATAGTTCAAGCCCTTCCCCCTCACAGACCTGAAGACTGCGCTATTGATACTGAACCCTCAGCAGTGATTCCTTTTGGAAGGATGTTCATTCCATCAGGACCTGAGAAAAGAGCCCTCCGAGAATACCTGGATACCAACTTGGAAAATGGTACTATACGACCATCCAAATTCCCGGCGGGAGCTTCGTTGTTTTTTGTCCCCAACAAAGATACCAAGGAGCTTAGGCCTTGCCTAGATTATCGTGGTCTTAATCAATGCACCCTCAAGGACCGCTACCCATTGCCCCTAATCTCGGATTTCCTGGAAGCGGTAAGAGGACCTGTAGTGTTCACAAAATTAGTTCTCAGAGGTGCCTACCATCTGATCCGTATAAAGGAAGGTGACGAATAGAAAACAGCCTTTAGAACACCCTTTGGTCATTTTGAATACTTGGTTATGCCCTTTGGACTTGCCAATGCCCCAGCGGTCTTCCAACATTTTATGGACCGGGTGTTCTCCGATATGCTGTTCCTCTTCGTCCTAGTATACCTGGACGACATACTGATATACTCCAAGGACCATCTGAAGCATGAAGAAAATGTTAAAGCAGTTTTACAACGTCTGCGTGAACATAAGCTCCTGGCTAAACCCGAGAAATGCCTTTTCCATGTGTCTACTGTTCACTATCTCAGAATCGTCCTCAGCCCAGAGGGAATTGGAATGGACCGCTCGAAAGTAGACTTTATTCTATCCTGGCCTGTTCCAACTACTATGAAACAAATTCAATCCTTCCTGGGGCTTGCTAACTTCTACCGGAAATTCGTACCTTCTTTTTCTGAGATTGTACATCCGATCGTTACATTGTTGAAGAAGGATACACCCTTTCACTGGACAGCAGTCCAAGATGAGGCGTTTCAACGGTTAAATTCGAAGTTTACACAAGCTGTCAGGAACTGGAGATTGTGGAAGCGCTGGAGGCTATGATCGACGCGCGCTCCAGTCTATCTATCTGTTTGTCACCATCTGTTTGTCAACGCTCGGTTCGTGTGTTGGAGTTTCTTCTGTGGATCCTTGCGTTCCTACAGCGAACTTACTTACCGCCTTGAATCTTACCCTAGCCTCTCTCCTCCTTCCTACCCGTGCCTCTTTTGTCCGTTTGTTCTGTTTGCTCTCCGCCTTATCTTCTTTTTCCTTCTACTCACGGTGTCTCAGTGCCGCCTGGTTCTGTGCCTTTGCCCTTAGTTTGTCTTCCTTAGCTCTCGTTCCATTCGCTACTCTGCCTTTCCTTTATTATTTCATTTTGTATTGTAGGCGCCGGTATTTAATACTTCTATCGGCGCTGCCTTTGCCTTTCACTTGTTGGGTCCTTGCTGCTCAGACTACACCCTGGGAACCTTTAGCTCTTGCTTTATCGGAACATATCCGTCTACATTTCTATTTCCTTTCAGTCAGCCTTTCACAACCTGCTCAGGATATTCTTTTCACACTAATCCTATTTATATCATCTTCTGTCACTTATCACGTGGTGTTGCCTTTTCTCCTTATATCCTTTACTCATCTCAGCATTCAATTTGGAGAACTTCTGGTGTTCTCTTCCATTTAAACTCCCTACAGTCTGGACAATAGTGGAATCAGAAATCTACTCAACCAGCATTCCTTTTTGGTGTGGAGCAAACAACGCCTTCCTTGTCGATTGAGAGGAACCGACTGTCCCCTATCAGAGCCCATTCGGAAACAGGGTTTTTTCTGCATTCGTGCTTTTTCCCTGGAGATTAGGACTGGCCCTCTGGGGATCCCCGAGGTCAGAGTTACATCTCTGCCAAGGTGGCCTCCGGAGGGGCCAGACCCTACCTACACGATAAGAAGGTCCGAACTCCAAAGGACAAGACTCCCTCAAGGAGAAGGGATCAGAAGAAGCCAGAGGCCAATCCTAACGAATCCTTCCCAGAAGAACCAGGTGAGGAGTTGGGGGAGGAAGCCTCGGTTCTTGACACAAGCCCCCATCCTGGCCCAACCTGACATTGATCAGTGGAAACTGATGCCTCTAACTACGCCATCGGGGTAGTCCTGAAACAGGAATTTGATGACAAGCTAGAACACCCCATCGCCTACCTTTCTCGCACCTAGCGAAACCCACTATTCTGTTTTGGAAAAGGAACTACTAGCCATGCCATATCATATCATATCATATCCGTCAAGCCTTCACAGACTGGCATCATCTACTCCTGGCAGTGAAACATCCTGTTCAGGTCCGCACGGACCATCGGAATCTTCAATTCCTGCAATCTCTGGAATGTAGGAACAGTCGTCATGCCCATTGGGCCTTCTCCTTTGCCCAGTACCAGTTTCAAATCCATCATGTTCCTGGAACACACAATATAATAGCCGACGCCTTATCCCGACGTCCTGACTACGAAATTCTTGAAGACCGATCCTTCCCAAAGATGTTTCCTCACACAATATTTGTTGCCCAAGCAATCAGTCTCCTAGAAGACATTCAGATTGAAACTCAGTCCTCTGAAATCTGGAAGGAGTTTAGTGGAAAGAATCGATGGAACCTCAAGACGAAGGGTGGATATTTATTCAAGGACAATTGCCTGGTCATCCCCACTCACAGACTATGACAAAAGATCACAAGCCTATGTCATGATACCCTTTATACAGGACACCGTCGCATCACCAACACCCTTCGTCTATGTCAGCGCTACTGCCTTCTTTAATGGTTTGAAGCAAATCACCCTCCTCCTCACCTGAATCCGGAGCCTCCTGCTGTAATTTCTGTAGCCTCCTTTCCCATATGCTTCTTTTTTTTATTTGCAGATGTGGCTTGTCACGGGATGAAGCCACTGTGGGAGTTGATAACAACAACCCAGGGGCCCCTTTCCGGAACAGCCGTAACAGGGGAAAAAGCCCATAGGCACAAAAAAAACCTTTCCTCGTATGTCGTTGAGTCTCTGATGGAGCTACCGTGGAGACTGGGTTTCAGAGAACAGCCGTGTGAGTATCTTGCCAAGGAGCGGAGCGGATGGCGAATGGCGGACAGAAGAAAGACACAAATATACCAGGAGCAGCAATAACGAAATGAAGGTGAGTCAGGGTGTTGCAGAGCGGGAGTGGCCGGAGTGCCAGAGAAAATACACTACCAAGAGAAACAACGAAGAAAAGCAACGAAGGAAAGAGAGGAGCGGGGAGCAACTAAGAAGGGGAAGAACGGAAAGCAAAGGGCGCTGTAGCGGGGGAAAGAGAGGAGAGCAAAAGACAGGGTACAGTGTGTAATGGAGCGGAAAAAACTATTGATGCCTCCCAAAGAGGAAAAGCGGGACGCCGAGCCAAGGGTTGCAACGCACTGTCCGCCGGAAGGGGAGGGAAGATATACCTGTCGGCGGACAGTGTCAGAACAACTAGACCGCTCGATGTGATTCCTAGAAAAAAACTGCACTATTATGGCTGTTTAAATGCCAGCGGTCCCACAGACGTCTACCGACTTGGGACATGACAGTCTAATACAAAGACAGTTTTGGTGGCCGAAGATGAAGGATGATGTCCAGCATTACATCCAAACCTGTGCAGTCTGCACTCAAAACAAGCATAACAATAAGAAACTGGCAGGTCTCCTGCTCCAACCAGCGCTGCCAACAAGACCTGGAAATTCATTGCTACGGACTTTATTGTGGAACTACCACCTTCCAGGGGATACACAACTATCATGGTTACCATTGATTTATTCACTCACATGGCTCATTTTACACCATCCTCCTCTGAACTTGCCGGAATCTTCCT
This sequence comes from Ambystoma mexicanum, assembly GCF_040938575.1. Lineage (NCBI taxonomy): Eukaryota > Metazoa > Chordata > Amphibia > Caudata > Ambystomatidae > Ambystoma > Ambystoma mexicanum. The sequence continues at coordinate 813,778,735 of NC_090938.1, read as the reverse complement.
GGAACACATATTCCGACTTCACGGACTACCTTCCAAGATCATATCTGACAGAGGACCCCAGTACATATCTCAGTTCTGGAAACAATTATGTCACATGCTAGGAATCCAACGTGTCCTATCCTCAGGTTATCATCCACAAACCAATGGAGCTACTGAGTGCGTGAACCAAACTCTGGAACAATATCTTTGCTGTTTCGCCATCAAGGTCCAGGACGATTGGTCACTCTTAATACCTGTGGCTGAATTCGCCTACAACAATTCGGATCACTCGGCTGTCAAAACCAGCCCCTTCTTCAGTAGCCAAGGATTCCACCCTTTGGTTCTACCATCCATTCTCCCACATCCTATCCCTGTTCCTACGGTTGACTCCTGGATTGAAACCCTCATCAACGTACACAAAGAAGCAAAAGAACACCTCAAAAAGGCCCGAACAAACACCAAGCACTATGCTGACTCGGAAAGAAGACCAGGGTCTTCATACACAATAGGTGATAAGGTCTGGCTATCCTCAAAACTTCTGCCTCAACACTTACTACCAAGAAAAATTGGCTCCCCGGTACTATGGTCCTTTCTCCATAAAGGAAATCATTAACCCAGTGGCCTTCCGGACTCAGACTACCAGAATCTTGGAAGAGGATCCACCCAGTTTTTCACACTTCTCTGTTGAAACCATACGTTCAGTCCTCCCGAACTGCTCCAAGATCTACCCCTGTGATTGTCAATGATCAGTTAAAATACGAGGTTTCCAGAATATGTGACTCCAGGTACAGACATGGACAGCTACAGTATCTGGTCGAGTGGAAAGGGTACCGTCCCAGTGAGCACACCTGGGAACCAGTCTCAAACATAAATGCCCCCAGACTGCTCCGAAGGTACCACCTTATACACCCGGGCAAACCCGGAGGAACTGGGTTTCGGAGGAGGCATGCTGTCATGAACCACCGTACGTGTCCCTTCTGGACTTCGTGGTCCCTGACCCATAGGGGACTGAACTCAGCAGTACTCCCAACATGGCCACTGAACGTGGAATGCTGTTTGCCAGTCTCCGCGTTGTACGCTCTACGTTCTACAAAGCAGACCCACCCCTGCGGCCCTGCACGTCTCAACGGTACCGCTTGCATTAGTCAGATGTGTGCGGCCGGAGTTCGTACAGCGATTACTTCTGATTCCTGGTTCCCGGTTCTCTGAATCTCTTCTTCTTTCATCCTTCCCCTTTTTCCTCACTTTGCATTTCCTGGATTGCCAGCGCATTTGTATCTCCGAGTGCACTCCTCGCCATTTCCTGGACTTTTTCCCAGACATCTGAATGCTTGCTGGAGACGGGTCACGAACTGCACGTTGGAACCCGAGGATCTACGCACAGGGTTATACAAAACACGAACAGTGTGAAAGAAGACATCTTCGAAGATCACAAACAAACAATACAGACAGGTGAGAAGGGGGGAAACCTGTGACATCCCCATGATAGTCATCTCCTTCCATGTGATCCACCCTCAGAAGACCATCTGCAGAGTCAGGATCAGGTGGCGGCTGCTTTCCCCTGGTCACATGGGAGGAGATTTTAGGCTGGGGGTCAGGGATGACTCTGCATGGTTCATCCCACACCCCTCATTGTGATCTTAGATTAACCACAGGATGAAAGCCATCCTATTTCCACTTGTATAGTAAGCTCTGTCTGCATGCTATAAGCTCTAGCTCTGCCCTAAGGAACAACTTACCAATGCACTTAAACTCTGAAGAAAGCCACTGAAATTAAGAATGCTTAAACCCCTCTTCTACAAGCAGGCTTATTCAGCGTCTGGAATCACCATTTCTAGTCTGTAGGGCTTCAGCTGTTCTGAGCACAAACTCCTCTGTAACCCTCCTCACGAACCCCCTGATTCCACCTTCACCTGCCTTCATGGGCCAGATTCATCCCATGTACTCTGGACCTTGGCTTCAAGCTTATGGATGTATATACTTTGCACCTGCAGGTACTTAGACCTGCACCTTGGTCTGTGTTAAAGTATATTTCACATAATACTGCCTGATAACCAACATTGGCCTAAGCGCATTCGGATTACATTGAAAATCGCATTTGAATGAACCTGAATAAGGCTGACTACGCCGCCATGTTAGAATCATCCGCCATTTTGATTAACTCCTGTTTCTGCCTCATGTTAAACTTTGTGTTTTCGGCTCCAGTATAGAAAAATTAACTTTGCACTGTGTCAACACAGATAAACATGTTGTGGCTGCTGAGAGTGGATTGTTTGTCCTGCACTAAGAAACCTTGGAGCTAAATTAGAGTTGAACTGAACAGTAATTTAGATGTTATCTGTATCAATAGCTTCATCCTCGTTCAAACAGTGGAACAAAATGTTGAATAGCTGAAACCGTGTGTTTGCAGAAATGTGTGTGTACGTTCTGTATGTGAGGATTGGTCCAAGAGACCCCCCTCCCCTGCATACTTTCCCCCCGGTGAAGTCCATGGCTCGTCAGGGGTTCCCCCTGCCACCAGGAACCAGGTGGTGGGTGGGCCACTGGCTGAAGACATTGACCAAACCTGTTGAATTTAGCTAGGCCCTGGAAACCATTTTGTGAAATAAAGATGGTTTGAGCCCTGTGCACTGCGCGGCCCCCACCCTTGGAGAGTTTCAATTATCCCTGTGGCCGCAGCTCTCTGGCAGATCCGCTGAGAGCCCGTTCCCACGAACAGACGGACATGAGCTAGTGTTAGATACCAACACTGTACCATTTCACCTTCCGCAGTGTATCGCTGTTTCCAGTATGACCCGGCCAGCAGGGCCTGGGTGGAAAAGAACTGTAAAATGGTCCCCTGACAAAAGCAGAGTCCCCAAATACTAATGAGCAAACCACCTGTGATGAAACTTTTCTCTCCACGACCTCTCTGACTAAAAACCTGTAACCTCCATAAAAATGGCAGAATGTGTGCTATATGACATTAGGGATGAAGCACCCACATCCCTGTAGCTATGCGCAAATAGTAAAAGTGTCCCGCGTTTTTTTTCATGTTTTGTGTTTTACCAAGAAGCCTGCACCCCAAGGTCCCATGCCATAACTGAACTAATGCTGCTAGAGTGCAAGGGAAGACAAATGCAACCCTATTGGGAGCTCACGTAAGGGGTGCATGAAAATGCACCATATGTATGTGCAAGCTCACCATGTGTCACTGCCGTCAGTCTTATTGGCGGGTTGTTCCTGCGCGCTCCACCAACCTTACTACTACCTCACTTACCGCACATGTAAAGACATGTAACAAAATGTTGTGGTTGTTAAATACTTAGCGTATAAGTAACGTGTTCGAAATGGCCATATGAAAGGCACTAACAATGTCAAAAAAACGTGAGCTTTGAAAAGACTCAATGAGCTTTGAAAAGACTCAATGAGTATTGTATATTATGTGAATGTTTATGTCTCTTCCACCTAAATCTGCAACACACGAGGAAAATACCTTTGTGAGCACATGCTTGGCCATTCCCCCTTCCTCCCATTGAAGCCTGCCAGACGAAAAAGCAGAGGCCTGTGCCGCGCTGCTCCACCTCCCCCATTTCGGCTGGAGCCGCTTCAAGCATTCACATTCCCCCGCAGCACCCAAGGCCACGGCCTGCCACCTGAATTATTTACAACCCAGCAGTAAACCCCGGCCTTAAAACACAGATCCAAAGGCGCCCTTTCTTAGGCTCCACGACCCACCGGCTCACCTTAGATTAATGGCCCCTGTAAAATTAGGACACCCAATATCATGGCAACACTACAGGAACACATCCATAATGACTTCTAACAAGACATGATAACGCGGACAGCCTATCCCATGCCCTGAGACCCAACCTCGCGACCTATGATACCCGGTCAACAGGACGATGGTAACCATGTATTGATGTATCACCAAAAGACCCCACTCTAGGTGCATTCCTCCTGTGTTGCATTAACCTGTAGAATAACCTATTGTAGGATTTACAGGGAAAGATAATATTGCAATGTTGAATGACTGCGGTGTGCGTGGCCTTAGGGCAGAAAGCCAGGAAAGACGTTCATCACTGACACTGGCCACGGCTGGCAGAACAACACCGTCCGGATGAGCCCAGCTGACCTGCCAGGCCCAGCCCAACCCACGAGGGTAACCAGTGACATCCTCCAGCCTCAGCAAACCACATCGCAGCAACACCTATAGTTAGTCGTCGTCACCCAATCCCTACTAACTTGTGCCCCCTATAGCATGTAGGTTCTTATGACGCATTCTGTAAATATATACGCCTGTCTTTGCTATTGTCAGACAGAGCGCTCTCGGAGTTTGCAGAGTTCTTTGCATGCCCTATTCTGATTGATAGACTCCCATTTAAGCTCACCCGCACTTTGTCCTGGCCTTATTCCCATCCTGGGAGAGTCCATTATTGTCTCTCATTGTGGGGAGGATCGTGCTATCTGGGGGACGCTCGCATTCAGTTCCTTGAAAATTGATTAACTTCAAGCTTGAAAACAAATGTTACCATTGTGTTTTATGTATAGAAAAACATGTCTAGTGTTTGAGGAAAACAGTGAACAATGTATAGTTGTTTGAATCTGCATTAGGTATGTGAACTGACTACGAACCCTTAATGAATATGTAACTCGAAGATGGGCTGGACAATGTTCCCGGGACTGTGGAAAAGGTATATAAACCTATGTTTTTGTAATGTCCAGCACAGTCCTTCCTCACCCTCACGGTGTCTGCTGTACACACTGTGAGGCGTTGAGAGCCAGATAGCTATCTGACCAATAAAACTGTACATGTACTTTTGAACTCGTGACTGGCATATTTCATTTTTGGTGGTATTAAGCCTCGATATTTCTTTTGATCTTTCAGTCTGGATGCTCCAAGAAATGCTATTGACTGGTTTCCAGCATCCACCTCCTCCCCCTGTTGCTGGTCTCCCCTCCCCATTTCCTCTCGGGGTGCCATGAAGCCCTCTACGTATGGCCTCAGTGTCTTCCAAATCTAAAATAAACAACATGAAAAAGGCTCTTTTTTTATTATCTTTAATTTATTGCAGAAATAAGCAGCAAAATCCAAAACCCCAGCCCCAAAGAGACAATTAAAATGAGGACAGCCAGACCCGCCTCTGTACATTCTACATTGGTTATCGCTGATCGTCGTGGACAAATACAGAAAATGGGTTGGTTATGGGGAAATGATTAGCGGGCCTTCTCCTCCCAAACCCACCCGCGTTGAACCCCAGGACTACCCATGACTCTGAACTGAGAATGAAGGTTTGAGCTACACTGTGAGCAGATGCATAAACTCGGCCACAGAACCATGCCACATTCTATTCATTGAGGGGACTTTGGAATGGATATTGCTAAAGAGACCAGATTTGTGGATCTCTCTAGATCTCTGCATGCAGAGCCCACAAGCATCGTCCAATGATTCACCAGAGCCTCTCTAGAATTCCTTCTATATGTGTACGGGGGGCTAATAATATGGACTTATCTTAAAGGTCTTGCTCCCCAAGATTTGCCATTCACCCCCTATCTGATCCCCTCCAACCTCCATACCCACAGACCTCAGCAGGGCACTAGGCACAGACTTTGGGTAATGGGCTTCTGGGATAGAAATTGGTGGGTCTTTGGTCAATACATGATAAATCTTGTGGCAGAATTTGAACAGCCTATCACAGAAATAATGCAATTACAGACGGATATTCCAAGAGTTACTAAGGCACAACATTTAAACAAATTATAAATTCTGGACTTACATGTCTACATTCCAACTATAAAGCACGCAGAATATGCATTTAGAGGGTACTTTGCTGGGCCCAAAAAATCTAAAGCTTTCAAGCACATCAGAATAAATGCAAGATACAATCGCACCCCTCAATCATTCTAGATTATGAAGCCCCATTGATGTCCCTGATACAATTTTATAAGGAGTTTAATAAAAGGAAAAGGAAGCGCTTTTGGTGGAAGCAGGTGCAATGAAAGCGAGAATCCTGGAGCAGCAACAAAGGAGATCATAATGTTCCTGGATATCCCTGGAGCTCAGATTCCCAGAGATCCTGTCTAGTTTCTGCATTCACTAGATGGTGCTGAAAGTGGCTTCCTTTCCCAGTCCCTGCATCTGTAAAAAAGGGATATTTCTAAGATTAGAGGAGCAATTTTACCAAGAATATTTAAGACACTATCATTTTCAGCTAGCGACCGGACACGGGGCACAGATTTCAAATAAAATGAGGCAACAATGGAAAGTTATTTACCAGTGACACAAGTTCCCAGCGTTCGTCATCGAAAGCAAAGAAGATGGCTCTGTGCCTTTCAAGTTAAGCAGTTGTGTTAGAGCCTAATCCCAGAATGCACCATTCTACTGGTGACTAGAATGTTTTTTGTGTGCCATGCCTAGTCACTTGTCCCTCACTTTGCAAGACTATTGTTCATTTTCTGTTGTTTTTGCCAATTTCTCCTTTTCAGGATCTACTGCCTTTAACCCGTTACTATTCTCCCTCTTTAGCCTGTCTTTCCTTTCCCTGCTTTGCCTTTAGCAGTTTATCCATCTGAGTAATGAGAAGCATTTAAATCCCAGTATCTGGGAAGCTGCAGAGGTTTATTCTGGAGGGCATTCTTTATCCGTCTGAGTGATAATAAGCATTTAAATACCACTATCTGGGAAGCTGCAGAGGTTTATTCTGGAGGGCATTCTTTATCCGTCTGAGTGATAATAAGCATTTAAATCCCAGTATCTGGGAAGCTGCAGAGGTTTATTCTTGAGGGCATTCTTTATCCGTCTAAGTGATTAGGAGTAGTTAAATACCAGTATCTGGGAAGCTGCAGAGGTTTATTCTGGAGGGCATTCTTTATCCGTCTAAGTGATTAGGAGTAGTTAAATCCCAGTATCTGGGAAGCTGCAGAGGTTTATTCTGGAGGGCATTCTTTATCCGTCTAAGTGATTAGGAGTAGTTAAATCCCAGTATCTGGGAAGCTGCAGAGGTTTATTCTGGAGGGCATTCTTTATCCGTCTAAGTGATTAGGAGTAGTTAAATCCCAGTATCTGGGAAGCTGCAGAGGTTTATTCTGGAGGGCATTCTTTATCTCTCTGAGTGATAAGAAGCATTTAAATCCCACTATCTGGGAAGCTGCAGAGGTTTATTCTGGAGGACATTCTTTATCCATCAGAGTGATTAGGAGTATGTAAATCCCAGTATGTGGGAAGCTGCAGAGGTTTATTCTAGAGGAAATTCTTTATCCATCTGAGTGATAAGAAGCATTTCAATACCAGTATCTGGGAATCTGCAGAGGTGTATTCTGGAGCACATTCCTTAGCTAGAAGTGTTTTCTATAGTCACGAGATTGACTGTATCATACCTCGCGCTGGCAGGTCAAGGGGCGCGGGGGGATGTTCCCAGTCAGGTTGTGACTGCTCAATAAAAAATAAGTCAAAGTATGAATGCCTATGCCAGGGAAAGGTTGGCGATACAGTAGGGTCAGAGAGGAGCAGGAGGGGGAGAGAGGTCCCACGCAGAGAACAAGCATTGGCCAATCCAAGACAGCAATGGCTAGAGAGGTGCTAAGAAGCAGCAGAAAATACCTATGAGGCTTGAGCAGGGGTGCAGTCAAGGTACACGCCCAGCGAGTGGTGAGGGCAAAAGCCTAAAGACCCCCAGAGAGCAAGATGAAGGTTTGTGGGTAGTCCGGAGCCAGATTCTGGGTCCGAGCCAGATTCTGGGTCCAAGTAAAATCACTAACCACCCAAGGACCTGAGAGACAGTGGAGAAGGACCTAGAGGGGTCTTTACCTAGAGACGCTGAGCCAAGAGGGGGGTAGGGAGGATAACTTAGAGGCAACATGCTCACCTTGGAAGCAAGAAGATACGGAGCAACACAGGTTCGATCCCCGGGTCCGCACTTAGAAACCTCTGGGTATTAAGCGCTTTATAGATAACCCATCATATCACATCATATCACCAGCCAGGCCAGCTGCTGCATCGCCCTGGGCAGAGGCAACAACAATGGCCTAAAAATCAACCAAGAACAGGTGGAAAAGAAGTAAAATGCCACCGCAAGCCAAAGACCACTGCAGAGGAGGGCCATCGTGCACCAGCAGCGGCAGGCAGGGGTGCCAGATGCTCCACAACCTGGAGAACTGAACATGACTTTGGCTGCATTTTTCAGGGGGTGTGTGGGCCTTTGGACCATGCATTGGCCACTCTGAAAACTTTGGGACTTCAAGTGACGATAATTACCATCATGGTTTACTTCCCTTACTCCCACCCCAGTGTTAGGTAAAATACACCCTCTCTGGTTCGGCAGTTTTGGTGTGCAAGTGCTGTGGTGATTGCTTGGCCTGTGACAGTGGACATTAATGCCAAAACCCCCAACAGCAGGCACAGGGGTCTCATGTGTTGGCTGAATGATGGCTCTTGCGCTGGATCAGGATCTGGATTGACAAAAAGTTCCACATCTGCATTTTAGGAAAGAAGAGGCTCACTAAACATCTGGGTCAGAGGAAGGAACTTTGGCTTCCAGAACCAAAAAGGGGTGGAGGGTACTAGTGTGAGACGGGCTCAATCTAGAGCACTCGTCATGCCTCTCCCAACTGTAAGTGGGCACCCCCTGTCAACAACAGTGGAGCCACAGGCATGCAGCCTATGTAACGTTAGGAGAATCCGGTACCCAGAGAAGCCTGATGGACCCTAGGATGTCTGGTTACTCTTTAGGCTGGTGCTGAGAAATGGACGCAGTCTGTGACTTTATCAGGAGTGACTAGGCTGTACGATACTGCAGTACCCCACGCATTGCCCAACCTGCCGGGAAGGGGGATTAGTACCGTTGCAGAGTGACCAATGGCAGAGACACATCCACTCACTTTTACTTTCCTTCCTGGCTGCACCCATCCCCTGATAGCCGGGGCTAAGAAGACCTTTCAATGAACTGGAGATCCTGGACCCTGAGGAACCTGTCACTGCTCACAGTGTACAGGAGGGGCAAGGCCTTTCCTCAGAGATCCTGGACCCTAAGGAACCTGTCACTGCTCACAGTGTTCAGGAGGGGCGAGACCTTTCCTCAGAGATCCTGGACCCTGAGGAACCTGTCACTGCTCACAGTGTTCAGGAGGGGCGAGGCCTTTCCTCAGAGATCCTGGACCCTGAGGAAACTGTCACTGCTCACAGTGTTCAGGAGGGGCGAGGCCTTTCCTCTGAGATCCTGGACCCTGAGGAACCTGTCACTGCTCACGGTGTTCAGGAGGGGCGAGACCTTTCCTCAGAGATCCTGGACCCTGAGGAACCTGTCACTGCTCACAGTGTTCAGGAGGGGCAAGGCCTTTCCTCAGAGATCCTGGACCCTGAGGAACCTGCCACTGCTCACAGTGTTCAGGAGGGGCAAGGCCTTTCCTCAGAGATCCTGGACCCTGAGGAACCTGTCACTGCTCACAGTGTTCAGGAGGGGGGGGGGGGTAATCCTCAGAGATCCTGGACCATGAGGAACATGTCACTACTCAGATTCCAGGCGGGGCGAGCCATTTCCTCAGAGATCCTGGTCCCTGAGGAACCTGTCATTGCTCACAGTGCTCAGGAGGGGCGAGGCCTTGCCTCAGAGGTCCTGGACCCTAAGGGACATATCAGTGCTCACAGCATTCAGGAGGGGAGAGGCCTTCCCTCAGAGATCCTGGACCCTGAGGAACCTGTCACGGCTCACATTGTTCAGGAGGGGCGAGGCCTTTCCTCAGAGATCCTGGACCCTGAGGAACCTGTCACTGCTCACTATTTATTTATTTATTTAGACATTCATAAAGTGTGCCAAGCCTAGGGAGAATGTTCTGGAGGTTGAGGGCTTCCCTTAGAGGAAGTTGCAGGAACACCCTGTTCCACAAGCTCTAAACACCAGGACTAGTGAAGCCGGCCTACAGCAACTGGAATCATCATGGCATTCGGAAAGCATCTGAATGTCTGTGAAGTTCTGCCAGTCACTGGTGTTGGAGAGACGGTGAAAGAGCCTTTCCTTACCATTCCAGACAGAAGGCGTCGGCCGGACCCTTTCCCACTCACCCAGTGAGGCAAGAGCATTTTGCAAATAATACAATCCATCCACAAGGATAGAACATGTACTGAACCACCTGCAGATATAGCTTCCACCTGCGAGCAGAGAACTGAAGTCTGCTAAGATCGCCCACTTCTGCTAAGATCGCCCACTTCTGCTAAGATCGCCCACTTCTGCTAAGATCGCCCACTTCTGCTAAAATCGCATCCAGAACATGAACCCCCGCAGGAGAAACTCTGTCCAAGATGACCCTCCCCCCGAGCTGGAGACCTATCCAACAAAGCCTGGAAGAATGTGCGCCCCCTGCCTGTTCAGGTAAAACACACAGAGGTGGGGACGGGGGGGGGGTCTGGATGCACCACAACAAACTGAAGTAAAATAAAAAGAAGGACATGACTGACAGCCAAGAAGGGCTCTCAATTCAAGAGCAGGTATGGGATTCTTCCATTCTTGGAAGGATTAAGAAATGTGAACTCAAGAGTCAGCCTCCCCCCCCATGAGCTCTGCACCCATACTCCAGGGTATCCATTAATACTGATAACTGATAACTTAATAGTAAACCCTGGGGAAAGGTTCTCACAATGTATCCAGGGGCCTGATGGTGTTACCAGCATCTGGTCCTGTGGGTGAAGTTATTTCACTGGCTGCACATTTGGAATTGAAACACAAGCATTTTTTGCCCCTTCTTTCCAGCCGCTCCTCTCAAAGCATCCAAAGAAGTGGATCCCAATGCCTGGGACCTGCCAAGCTTCTCCC